>NC_083702.1:19980000-20605000 GCF_033118175.1 Dama dama
GAATTCACCTGTCTCTCCTAGCAGTTCCATCAGGCTCTGCCTTATGTATTGACACTGTTGTTAGGTTCTCATACAAAAGAATTGTTATGTCTTCTTGGAGAATTAATTGTTTTATGATTATGTAATGTCCTTCTTTCTCCCTGATAAGTTTTCTGGTTTAGAAGTTGCTCTGCACGAAATTAATATAGTGTAGCTACTCCAGCTTTCTTTTGATTAGTATTCACAAGGAATATCTTTCTCCATCCGTTTCTTTCTTTTTTATTTTTACTACATATATCTTCATCTTTAGAGTGCATTTTTTATAGAAAATACAAAATTGAATCTTATTTTTGTTTCACCCTGACAATTTCTTTTAGCTGGTATATTTAAACCATTGACATGAAGATGATTATTTAAACAGATGAATTAATATCTGCCATATTTGTTAATGTTTTCTATTTGTTGCTATTGTTCTTTGTTTCTATTTTGTCTTCTACTTTTTCAGCCTTATGTAGTTTTAGTTGGGCAGCTTAGATTATTTCATTTTCTTTCCTATCTTGTATCCATTGTACTTCTTTCTTTTTAAAAAAATATTTTTAGTGATTGCCCTGAAGCTTGTAATACAAAATTACTAGTTCAAATATGCTTTCAATTAATACTGTAAACCTCAAAAGAGTAGTGCAATATCTTATAATAACAAAATAATCCAAAGTATACTCTTGTCCTGCCGGGAGCCAACACACGAGACCCTACCCCTAAAAAGACCATAAGGGAGAAAACCTGACGGGCAAGGCGGATCAGGTTTTCGGGGGTTTCAAAAAAGTCAGCTCACGAGACCCTACCCCTAACAAGGCCATAAGGGAGAAAACCTGACGGGCAAGGCAGATCAGGTTTTCAGGGGTTTTCGAAAAGGCCAGCTCACGAGATCCCACCCATGACAAGGTCACGAGGAGAAAGCCTGACAGGCAAGGCAGATCAGGTTTTCAGGTATTTCGAAAAGCTGCCCCCGGCTCTCACCTTAAAGATGATATCTGTCTTTCCGGCTTTAAAACAGAGCCCATAACTGACCTTGGACATTCAGTCTGAGAGAAGGTGGACTGTGCACTATTCGTTACAGTTAAGGTTTTCGTTGGCTTCAAAATCCAAAAGCTGATTTTAAAAGGTTTGTTTTTAAATCTAAGCTGCCCTGGCAGTGTGCATTTTTGAGCCAAACAATTAAAAAAGTATCATTTCCCCCCTAAAATAAAAAATGACCTTGTAAAAAAAAAAAAAAAGATGATATCTGTCTTTCTGATGCCTGCCTCAATGGACTACTCCCTAATTTCTCTGACACAGGCAGGAAGGCCTTCCACATCTCTTCCCAAATAAGAATCAATTGAGAACTTTAATCAATAATTTCCCAGGTGATGGTATTTTATGAGATTATCCAGGGTGAAAGGAGGGTTTTAATTTAAACTCCTTTGCTGGTAGTTTGTTAGCCAAATGCATTTATGTGCTTGGTACTAATATGCATGATTGCTTACAATATCCTAATCATAAAATAGCATAAAGAACCTGATTATATAAAAGCCCTAATAGACATAGAGCATTTTTGAGGGGTGAAGGAGTCCTATTAGAAAACATAAGAAAAATTATTCTATAGGTGGTTATTGGGTTGTGATTTGCTTGCTGTGTTTATGCTTGCTGTATTTTTGCCTTTAATGTGCTAAGGTTGTGTTATAAAAACCATTGTTAATATGGTTTTTAGTTAAAGGTCTCTAGTTAAAGATCTAGAGAAATAAGAACTTAGCCCTAGTGTGGTAACAATGAGATGGTTGTTAATTGTCAGTCAGGAGTGCTAGGCAGTAGCTGCCTCACCAAAGTCGCAGAGTCAGTATGGGGTAAACTTCTTAGATAAACGCAACTGACAACCTTTGCAGAAAGATTAATTTTTGTATTAATAAGAATATAATTCTACTCTGTACTATTTCACTATGACACTGTTACCTTTCAGTTAAGGTCACCATAGAAACAGAAAATAGGTTTACATTCACCTGACCTGCAAAAATGTTAATAGGCCCCAAGGCCAGAAGATAATGTACAAGACCCTCATAAACAAAGAAGTATGCAGAAAACACCCTGGTTTCGTGAAGGACAAGCTGACGTAATGTTAAACTATCTTCCCCTTAGAAATGTACTAACTTAGGGTATAAAAGCTATGGTAAAAAATAAAGCATTGCCAGACTCTTCCAGATTCTCTGCACCCCCATCTGGTCATTTCTCTCTCTCTCTCTCTCTCTCCCTCGCAGACTTGGCCCTATCAAGGCTAGTCTCACGTGTCTTCTCTCTCTCTCGCCGACGCCGTTCATCCTGAGGGTACCCCCTGGATCCTGCTGGGGCTGGACCCCGGCATTGTCCCTTACATAGTTACTGTCATTCATTCCACTTATGCATAAACTACAAGAAACTAATACAGTCACTATTTTGAACAAACTGTTACCAGTGTGATCAATTAAGAATAGGAAAGATACATTTTAAATTTTCTCATTTATTCCTCAAAGTAGATCCTAGGTTCTGACCTATATCGCTT
Organism: Dama dama; assembly: GCF_033118175.1. Taxonomy (NCBI): domain Eukaryota; kingdom Metazoa; phylum Chordata; class Mammalia; order Artiodactyla; family Cervidae; genus Dama; species Dama dama. Next base: position 19,982,549 of record NC_083702.1, read on the forward strand.
TCCTTACCTCTTTCTATTCCTTCCTTATTTTAACATTCTTACAAGGAAGGTTTGCTGGCTACAAATTCCCTGAAGGTTTCTTCTTCTGGAAAAAATCTTTATTTCCCCTTCACTTTGAAGGGGATTTCATAGAATGTAGAATTCTAGGTTGGTATTTTTTTTGTTTTTCCTCTCAATTTGAACATTTCACTCCACTTTGCTTGTTTACCTGGCTTCTTAGGTAACAAAAGATGCAAGGTAATTTTTTTTCCCTGCTTCTTTCCAAAATTTCTCTCAATTTTTGTTTGACATTCTGCAATTTGACTATGATATACCCAGATTTATTTGATGGAGGTGTGTGTGTGTGTGCACACAGATTTATGCTGCTTGGTTTTCTCTGAGCTTCCTAGATCTGTGCTTTACTGCCTGATATTAAGTTGGGGTAAATTCTCAGTCACCGTTTCTTAAAATATTGCTTCTACTTCTTTCTTCTCCTTTTGGTGTCCCCATTACATGTTATACTTTTTGTAATTATCCCGCAGTTCTTGGATATTGTTTTGGGTTTTCTTTTCTTTTATTTTTTTTCAGTTGTTTTCTTTTAACTTTTCAGTTTTGGATATTTCTGTTGCTATGTCCTAAACTCAGAGATTCTCTGCTCAGCCATGTTTAATCTATTAATGAAACCATCAGACACTCTTTATTTTTGTAAGTGTTTTTGATTCTCTGACATTTCTTTTTTTCCTTTATTATAATTTCTATGTACCTCCTTACACTACCTATTTATTCTCCATGCTGTCTATATTTTGCATTGGAGTCATTAGCATGTCAGTCATAGTTTTAAAAAAGTTTCCAGTGTGATAATTCCAATATTTCTGCCATATCGAAGTTCTAATACTTTTCAAACTGTGCTTAACTTTTCGTATTTGTTTTCCGTGCTTAGTCATGTCTGACTCTCTGCAGTGCCATGAGCTGTAGCCTACCAGGCTCCTCTACCCATGGAATTTTTCAGGCAAGAATACTTGAGCGGAGTGCCATTGCCTACCTCAGGGGATCTTCCCTACCCAGGGATTGAACCTGCATCTCTTGTATCTCCTCATTGGCAGGGGGATTCTTTACCACTAGCACCGCCTGGGTGACTGAAAACTGTGTTGTAATAAATATATTTGGTCTTTGGCTCTGATTCCTGGCAAGGAGCTTCAAAAATCATTATAATTTTTTCAATTTCTTGAGTCATAGAAGAAGTAACTTTGTTATGCTAGTAATCACTCACTGTGAAGGTTCTATATAGTTTCAAGGGAGTGTCTGGTCACCAGAAAAAAACCCCACCATGTGATTAGAGGGTAGCAAATTCCTGCACACCCCATCCACAGACACACGAGCTGTGTATGCCTACACCCGACTCTAATATACCAAAGACACTGAAGCCTAAACTCTTCATAGCAGAACATTGCCCACACTCAAGATTGGCCACTGGTTGACGCACTTGCAAGAAATATCCGTATAACACTACAAGGGCTCTGAAAACTGAACTGGAACCAGAGCCCCCAGAAGGCCTCAACCTAGCCAGAGTGATTGTCTGCTCAAACCAAAAATTTGGATATGTTCCAGATATTTAAACAAAGAGTCTCCTAACAAAATATTTATCGAAAATGACCAGAAGACAATCCAAAATTATTCAGCATATGAATAGCCACGAGAATTTGGACTTGCATGGGGAAAGACCAACAGAAGCTGTGCTGACATGACACAGATGTTGGACTTATCTAGCAAATAGTTTAAGCAGCTATTATAAAGGCACTCAAAATACCAAAGGAATGAAGAAATAAATGAATTCATTTAACAAGAATTAGAAATCATCTTTTTCCTCCTCTGAATTGCCTTCTATCTAAATTGATTGCTACTTTTATCAAGGACAAAGAAAATTTTCCATCCTAAATTATGACATCTCAATTTTCTCCAACAGGTAAAAGTCACTTTTTTCACTTAGTAAGTCATCAAACAAAATCTTAATACATAATTTTTAATTTCAAGCTCATATATATGTATGTATATGTACATATATATATATATACACATATTTTTCTTTCTATACGGCATCTAATGTAAGATATTTTATTTGAATGTTCTCCTAAATTTTTACCTGGACTTGTTCACTTTTTTAAAATAGTAAATATCTTTTACTTGCCTTTTCATGTTTTCTCTCCTGTGAGCTTCCATGAAAAGTTTTATACTTTATTTCGTAACAATAATATGCTGCATCTGTGTAACACTTTACAATATGTATTTTTCTCAGTGAAATTAATCATTCCATTATCAGTCATAAATTTAACCTGTTTCCATTCTCTTACCTTTCTCTTAATAGTTCCCTTTCATTACCTATTAGAACAAAAATTTCCATATCTGCTTATTCTTATGCAAATTATAAACACATTTACAATTTTATAAATTCTAGCACTCTTTCAAGGTCTCTCATCCTTGAAAACTCTGTACCTGTGAACCACTTTTCCTGTGTAGACACTAGAATTTTATCAGTAGCATTATTTTATCACCTCAATCCCACCCTCATTCCCTACAGCCCAAATTCTTACCTCGTTTTGCAATCCACACAGTTGGAAAACATCTTTCTCTACCATATTTAAATCATGCATTTTACCTCCAGCTTTTGTTAGAGAACTAAGACTATAGTCAACCGTTTGAGGTTGGAACTTCCTGAGTAACTGAAAATATCAAGCTAAGCTAATTTGGTAGTGAAATATTCACACAGTGAACCACATATTTTTAGTCAGAAGGCCCCTTGCCACACACACACAGAAGACTGGGCTTTGTATGAATGTTTCAAAAGACAATGAAGTTATTTCATGAATAGTACTTTAATTGCAAGACAAAGGATTTCAAACTAATCACCATGATAAGACCAGTTACGGCATGTCAGCTTGAAATATATTACACAGTTACTGACTATATTCCCTGCACTGTATGTTTCATGCTTTTAACTCATTTATTTTGTAGCTGGAGGTTTCGGTTTCCCACTCTTCCTCACCTATTTCTTTCCATCTGTTCCCCCCACTCCTTCCTGGCAAACACATATTTGTTCTTTGCATCTATAACTATACATACACAGTATAATAATTTTGAACTGCTATATTGTACATTTGAAGTTAATTTTGTAAATCTACTATTCTTTAGTAAGAAAGAAAAGGAAATGGTGCTCAAGAGGACATGGGAGTTATTTACTGAAGCAAGTTCATTGGATATAGCAATAAAGATAGAAGTGACGTGGGGAGGGCTGCTTTTATTCACTTTTGTCGAGTGATAGACAAAACTAGATTTGACTGGACTGAAATGATGAGAGAATGTATTTTCCTTAAAATACATTTCCTGAAAGAAGCAGTGGACATTCTAGGTTATGCTTGTATCTGAAAAAGATGAAACATAGAAATGAAAAGAAGCTGATGTTGATAATGTTGCTGAAACTCTGCCTGTGTTCTCTGGTGCCGAATAGAAACATAGAGACAGGTTTTGGTTGAAGTAGGAAAGAGTAACTTTTATTGTGCTGCCAGGCAAAGAGGGCCACAGAGGACTAATGCACTCAAGACTGTGTGACCCACCCTGGAGTGGGATAGTGAGGAGTGTTATAGTGTTCAAGGAGCAATGTGTGACCAACTCATGGACATTTCTTGGATTGGTTGGCATCAAGGTGAAGTTTCAAGCATCATCAATTTTCCGGTTTCAACCAGTCTAGAGTCTATGCTCTCATAATTCGCAGTTTCTTTTGGAGGGGGTCTGCTTCTTGTAAAAATATCTTAGCAATGTGTGCCATGCCTTTATATATTTCAGAGAAATAGGAGTTCAGTGATTCTGCCATGTGGTTGAATTATAATCTAAATTGTTACCAGTTCCCCAGCCCAGTAGCTAGCCTTTGTTTCTACATCTTCACATTTCTCTCTTCAACGAGGGATGCTGGGAAAACTGGTCAACTACATGCAAAAGAATGAAACTAGAACACTTTCTAACACCATACACAAAAATAAACTCAAAATGGATGAAAGACCTAAATGTAAGACGAAAAGCTATAAAACTCTTAGAGGAAAACATGGGTAGAACATTCTTCAACATAAATCACAGCAAGATCCTCTATGACCCACCTCCCAGAGTAATGGAAATAAAAACAAAAAATAGACAAATGGGTCCTAATTAAACTTAAAAGCTTTGGCACAACAAAGGAAACTATAAGCAATGTGGAAAGACAGCCTTCATGAAACAACTGACAAAAAATGAATCAATCATTGATTCTTGAGTCAGTCTTTTACTTTAAAAACAAAGACACAGGGGTTTGTACAGTTTCAGAAATACAATGTATTAATGCTACTGCTGCCATAACAAAGTGCCATGCACTGCATGATTTAAAACACCAGGAATTGATTGTCTCACAGTGCTACTGCCTGGAAGGCCCAACATCAATATGTCCTCTGGGTCATGGTTTCTCAGACTGCTCTAGGAGACAGTCCTTTCTTGCCTCTTCCTGCTTCTCATAATGGCTGGCCATACCTAGGACTCTTTGACTTACAGGTATATCACTTCAGTCAGCTGGCTGTCTTTTCCCTTTGTTTTCATATTGTCTTCCCTTTGTTAAGAGTTTTGTCTGACTCCAAATTTCCTCTTCTTATAACACCACTGGTGCTAAAGAGCTTGAGGCCTATAGTAATGATGTCTTCACTATTACACTCACCCCAGCCCTAAATTCCAATAAGGTCACAGTCTGAGGTCCTGAGCAATAGAATGGCAACACAACATTTTAGGCTCATAGTTCAACCTCATAAGATATAGGAAGAGGAAATTTCTTGAGTCTACACACAATATACATAACTCAGACAGTAAAGTGTCTGCCTACAATGTGGGAGACCCAGATTTGATCCCTGGGTCGGGAAGATCCCCTGGAGAAGGAAATGGCAACCCACTCCAGTATCCTTGCCTTGAAAATCCCATGGACCAGGGAGCCTGGTAGGCTACAGTCCATGGGGTCACAAAGAGTCAGACACAACTGAGGGACTTCACTTTCACTTTCAGAAGTTTACAAAAATTAATTCTATCCCATGGGATAGATTGCGTAAATATTCATAGATATTACATAAATTAAGTTACCCTCAACTGCAAAGACCCTGTGTAATTATTGATTACTGGATATTTGGGCTTGTAAAGGACTCTGCCTGGGTCTGAGATCCAGGGCAAACATGGGTGGTAGGGTCTTTCTTCAAACAAACACCTTGCGTAAGTGCATCATAAAACTCATAAGCCCATGAAGAGCGTGATTATTTAGCAAAAAATCTTCAGAATAGTGGGGAAAGGGAATTGGTTATACACAGGCTCATCCAGTGAGGGTGCATTCAGATTGTTTACAGTGCTCAGATGCTACCTCTTCCTGTTCAGGGCACGTGTGCTCACTCGCTCAGTTGTGTCCGACTCTCTGCAGCCCTGTGGACTGGAGCACACCAAGTTCCTCTGTCCAGGGGATTCTCCGGTCAAGAATACGGGAGTGGGTTGCCATTCCTTCTCCAGAGGATCTTCCCGACCCAGGGTTTGAACCCATGTCCCCTGCAACTCTTGGATTGGCAGGTGGATTCTTTTTCCACCGAGCCATCTGGGAAGCCCCTTTCCTGTTGAGAGCCAGGGATAATATCAGACTTTGTTATTGTCAAATGTGTCTTTTTAAATTTTATTTCTCCTATCAGGAGAAAATGAGATTTTTATTTCATTGAAACAATATAAATCTTCTAGAGGCTGCAGCTCTCTAGCACCAGTCTTCAACGCTGGTAACATCATTATGTCATGATGTCCATGAGTACTCTTTTCTAGCAGCTCTCTCAAAGGCTCCTACTGCCCTTGAGTGAAGATCACGAGTGCATATCTAAAAAAAAAAAAGAAAATATATGCAGAAAATGTGAGCAGGAATGAATTTTCAAGACAAATGAAATTTATCATTCACAATTTCATAGCATAATTGTAAAGCAGCACATTTTCAACCATGTCATCACTAAATTATTCAAACTATAATCCATGCTTTCCTAAGGAAAATTTTAGGGTAATCACACTCAAGAGTGTTAGAAAATAAATATCAAAATGAATATATCTAAAATAAATAGGATATCACATCATGAGCAAATTGAATTTTATCTAGGAATGTAAAGCAGTCTCTTAACAATAGAAAATTTAAAATGTCATTCACTACATTAAAAGAATAGGAATAGAAACCATGACAAGATTGAAACAGATGCAGCAAACAAAAGCATACAAGAAAATGAAGTCTCTTCCCACACAAAAAAATCTCTTAACAAATAGAAATAGAAAAGAACCAAGCTAACTTTTAAGAAAAGGCTATAAAAAACTACATACAACACGACTAATGTTAACATATCAGAAGCATTTTCTTTAAAATGTGAAACAATTTTTACCATCAATATCGTGCTGGAAATTCCACCCTTTTAACTATACAAGAAATAATTAATTTTTACAATATAGGAAAAATAAAATTGTTACTAGTAGATGTTATGTTTTCCAGTATTTAAATGAATCCACAAATTATTAGAAAATTATGAATTGTCAGAAAGTATGTTGAACAGAACAAGAATACCCAAAAGAGTTACCTTGCTAATAAAAACAACTATTTTAAAAGATAATAAAAGTATATAATTGCAAAAGCAATAGATACACATAATAGACACATATAATAAATACTATGCAGTAACTGTTTAGAAAAATTATAAGTTATGTAAGACAAAAATCAATACAAGAAACACATTGTAAATGAATAAGAAAATAATATATAAATACAACCTAAATTAACCTAAAGATTGTGTAAAATGCATGATTCTTCTAAAATTGATATAGATAAGCAAAGATCCAGACCATTTAAAAAGTAGAAAACTAATAAGAAAATTACTTTCACAATCCTCCAGCTTTGTCATCAGGCTATAATATTAAAGCAGTGAAATGTTGAGATTTCAACAAAGGGAAAGGGAAAAAGTTGATAAGTATTAAAACCATCTTACTTCTGGATGTCAAGTCCACTGTCGGAAACTGATTTAGGGCACTTTTTTCCTGCAAATCCATTTCCTCTCCGTGTAGCATCTAGCTGCTGCAACACCATCTTCATTAAGGTAAAAACATATTTCATTCCCTGTCATATTAATCCTACAATAAAGGAATCAAACAGTATGCATTAGGGAGTCCTGTGACTTCTCTCTTGGTCAGTGACACCTTTTGAAAAAATATTATCTGTCTAGAGCTCTGAAAAAGTATGCTGTTACACAGTCCTTTCTTGCTAGGGTTAAGATGTCTGTACCAAATTGGACCAAAGGAGTCTCCCTCCCAAGAATCTATTTGTTAAACTAAGTTACACGTTATAGGTAAAGTCATCAATTTGTAGAAACCAATGGTTCTTAACCCTGGGGTGAGTTTGCCTTCCACCAGTCCTTGCAAAGGACACTTGGAAATATCTGAAGACATTTTTGGTTGCCTCAAGTGGAGCGGAGCAGGGGGAATTGCTACTGTCTCATGAGTAGGGGCCAGAGATGTTGCCAACATCCTATTGTGCACAAGAAAGTGCTCCCTCGACACAGGAAAGAATGATGTGGTCCAAAATGTCAATTTTTTCTGCTATTGAGAAATTCTAGCATAAACTAAATTCCTAAGTGTGTGGCAGTCACAATTTGGGGTGTTTATACTGGGTCATATATGCAGTGAACTCAACTTTTTAGGTCCAATTCTCCATGTTGTAAAATAGGAGGTATGAAGCCCAGGTTAAATTGCAACTATCAGTGCAAATAAAAACAGGTTAAAATAAACAAATTTACCTTGAACTGCGAAACTTGTCAGCAAACAGATAGCATGAAGTTTGTGAAATAGACATAAGATTAGAGAAAATAGGGTAAAATCATGAAAAAGTCTACTTTTATTGTGTATGTGAATCTCAGGTCTTTACTTTCAAAGTCTTTTCCCTTATAGCTTTTTTTTTCATTTTTAAGTTGAAATATAATTGCTTTGCAATGTTGTATTATTTTTTGCTTTACAGCATCATGAATCAACTATATGTATACAGACTCCTCCCTCTTTAGCCACCCTCCCACCTCCTATTCCATCCATCTAGGTCATCACAGAGGACTGAGTTAAGCTCTCTGTTATATAGCAGCTTCCCACTAGCTATCTATTTTACACATGGTAGTGTAAATATAGGCCGTCTGTGGTTCAGAGGGTAAAGCATAATACAACTCTCTCAATTCGTCCCACCCTTTCCTTCCACTGCTATGTCCATAAGTCCACTGTCTACATCTGTGTCTCTCTTCCTGCCCTGCAAATAAATTCATCAGGACCATTTGTCTAGATTCCATACATATGTGTTAACATACAATATTTGTTTTTCTCATATCTTGATTTCCAACCTCTCTGGTTGACTCTTGAAACCAGTCAATACATGATACACTAATCCTTACTCCACTTTTCCAACATGCAGACCAATCAAGGACTGTACAGAAATACACTAATGTACAGGTTCTAGAAGGCTGCACTGTGTGTGTGCTTAGTCACTCAGTTGTGTCCGACTCTGCAACCCCATGGATTGTAGCCCACTAGGCTCCTCTGTCCATGGGAATTCTCCAGGCAAGAATACTGGATTGGGTTGCCATGCCTTCCTCCAGGGAATCTTCCCAACCCAGGGATCAAACCCAGGTCTCCTGCATTGCAGGCGAATTCTTTACCAACTGAACCACCAGGGAAGCCCAAGAACACTGGAGTGGGTAGCTTATCCCTTCTCCAGGAAAACTTTCCAACCCAGGAATTGAACCTGGGTCACCTGCATTTCAGGTGAATTCTTTACCAGCTGAGCTACCTGAGAAGCCCAGAAAGCTGCACTATCTAAACTTAAATAATCCCAGAAAAAACACACTCACCCTTTGTTAAATATGTTTTCATCCACCCATTGTCCCGTTAGATTTTCTGTCATGTCTTGCCAAATCCAGTGATCAGAAGTGCACTTGAATCGCTTAAGAAAATGCTTTAGAGACAAAATAAAATTCATAATTTTACTTGTCAGTTGTCACTACAACTTATTGTGTTCTTCTTGCTTTGCAGGTTGTGAGAAGAAAGGTGACAAAGTTTCAAATCCTAGTTTCACTAGAAAATAGCTATGTGATTGTGAAAAAGTATTTTACCTTCTGACCCTCAATTTTCTCATTTATGAAACAAAGAGAGAAATTTGTCAGAGAAATTTTCTTTAAAGACATGTTTGATTCCAAATTGATAAATATTCAGTATGAAACTCTATTCCTCCAAGATTTTTAGTCTGTGAACTCCTAGAAAGCCAGACTTTTCAACTGAGTTCTTACACAGACTTCCTAATCATCTGATATGTATTATAATGTTTTTTGTTACTTCCCAGTAAATACTAGTATATTGAATTTAATGCAACATTTTACTTCAACATTTCTTCCAATTATCACATTTGCACACCCATACACACACACATCTTTCATGTATCCTATTCCTTTAGAACCTAATTCCCAAATTTCAATTTTTTTTTTTTTTTTTTACCAACTATTTACATTTCTAAAGACATCATTCGGGGGGAAATTTTTATTTTTTTCTGATATTTCTCCTTATTCATTTGATGTTGAAAATTTTTCCTACCTTAGAGACTTTCGTGCTATAAAATTATGTTCTACACAGAAAGTCACTGAGTCGACCTGCCCCAAAATAGTTGCAAAACCATAAACTTGACTTTGTATCACTCCACATTTCAGTTTTATATAAATACAAAGGAGTTATGACAGATAACAACACTGTGGTCCATTCCTACCTGGTAACAGTGATGCCAATAACCTTGGCATTTTAATATACCATCTTCTATAGCATTTCATGAATTTATTTGAAAAAAAAAATCCAATTCACTGAGACAAGCTATGGGTTTCCAAAGGAATCTATTAAGAAAACAGTGTCCCTGGATTCACAGGGTTTCCTGTAGAGGGAGCAAATCCATGCAAACTTCGAGTTAGAAAACATTCTACTAACTGAGAAGATTATGAGTATAATAAATACAGGGTGAAATTTTAGTTTATAGAAGAAGCGTCCCAGTCTTTATGGGAGACTGTCACATAGGATGCACTGTAAGAGGTGTATCTCGAAAAAGTAAAAGATTCCATGACAAACACAGAATCCAGGGAGAAAAGGACAATTCATGTTCTAGGCTTACGAAGAGCTTGTTTTAAGGCAGAAAAACAAACAAGCAAGACAGGCTGTATGTATTGTAAATCAACAGGATATATTGCACTGAATAGCTGGAAAAATTGGATGAAGATGTGGAGCTGTGTTTTTGATGATAGGGAACTGGGAAGTGACAAGGTACAGGGAAATGTCCTATGAAAAATATTGAACATTATTTGCTTAATAAAGAGTAACTTATGGAGCTGCTTGTTAAAAAGACAAGGTATGGCAAAAAAACTACTACAATATTGTAAAGTAATTAGCCTCTAACTAATAAAAATAAATGAAAAAAAAAAAGACAAGGTAATTCTAAATAGGTGCAAATAAATAGGGTGAAATTTTCATGAAGCAAGCTTCATCTCATTTTAACTAAGAAAATACTTTGCAATTTAAATTAACATTTGTAATATTTTAATTAAATCATTTAAAAATAGCCTTTTAAAATTCTTTTATAGTTTCTTTCATTACTTCTTCTTCACAGATACCATATGCAATAACAACATCATTCTGTTTGTCACTTATTTTTTTTTTTTTTCCCATCCTCCTGCTTTGTTAGCCTTTTTTCCCCAAAAAGAATTGTAAGGGCTGTTTAAGGATTTCTCAGAATGTTCATATTAAGAGTCTTGTTAAATTCACCAGTGAAACCATTTGCTACAGAAGCTCTTTGTATTAAATTAAGCCTGCATCTTACTTTTTGACTTGGTATGTCTACTCTTAACATATCTAGCTTTTCACATTTTATTCAGGTTTCTCTGTCTTTTCTTGCTTCCAAAATGGTTTAATTTCCCTACACTGATTTATAAGTTGCCCCAGCCTAGTTTGTATCTCGGAGAAGGCGATGGCAGCCCACTCCAGTCCTCTTGCCTGGAAAATCCCATGGATGGAGGAGCCTGATGGGCTGCAGTCCATGGGGTCGCTAAGAGTCAGACACGACTGAGCGACTTCACTTTCACTATTCACTTTCATGCATTGGAGAAGGAAATGGCAATCTACTCCAGTGTTCTTGCCTGGAGAATCCCAGGGACGGGGGAGCCTGGTGCGCTGCCGTCTATGGGGTCGCACAGAGTCGGACAGGACTGATGCGACTTAGCAGCAGCAGCAGCAGCTGTTTGTATCTATTTAAATTTGAACCAGTCAGGCAGATTGCATAACTATACATTGTTTACCTTGAAAGTAATACACAGTTCTTTTAACAATGTTGACAACTGTGCTGCCGTACATTTAAACAATCTTGTATTACTGCTTTAATCGCTCAATCGTGTCCTACTCTGCAGCACCATGGACTGCAGCCCGCCAGGCTCCTCCATCCGTGGAATGTCCCAGGCAAGAATACTGAAGTGGGTTGCCATTTCCTTCTCCAGGGGATTGTTCTGACTCAGAGATGGAAATCCCCTCTCCTTCATCTCCTGCATTGGCAGGCAGATTCTTTACCACTGAGTCATCTGGGAAGAACACACACACATTTTAATGCAGTTAATTACCTTTTAAATTGACCCTTTACTTTTAAAGAAACGGAGCAAAAGTAAAAAATATACTTGTCACGTAAGTCACCCAGGGAAAGAACAGATTTCATAAGTGCAGAGGTACAGGGTCTCATTCTTGTTAAAGCTCTTGGAGATTCTCTTTATTTATTGCATTTTTCCATCTGAACAAAGATTCATTAACCTTTCAATTTGTACCTGCCTATATGCTACAGCAATGGATACAATTTCAGATAAAATATGGTGGCGATCTGGCCACTGGAAACTCATAACTTCAGCCTAGAGGGAAACTTTCAATTACATCTATTGCATTGTTGATAGTCAGCACTCTGACAGAGGCTGCCATGAGATCTCAGAGAAAGACAGGAAAGCAAGATTGATTAGCCAGAGGAAATTTCCACCAAGGAAGTGAAATGGAGAATTCCATCCTTCTTCTTCAAGGGTTTTAAAAGTTTTCCAAATAGTGTAAAGCTCTTCTATTCCTATTCCTTAAAATGGAAAAGCTATCTATCAAGTCTACAACTTGATCAGAGTCTTAAACTATCCAAACAAAATATCACTAGCTTTTTCAATTGTATCTCCTGTGGCATGTTCTAAACTTCTTCGACATTTTGCATATATAAACAGGCAAGTTTGAAATGCTTTAAAGACCATAATGGAATTTGAATACTTCCAGTATCTCTACTTAATGCAATTGATAAGGAATGCATATTAAATCACTTACTTTTTCTTTTGTAGTGGTAATCAAAACTAGGTTAGCATTTTGAGACAAACAGTCGTATCTACTTGAATTCCAATCTTGTTCTTCTTCAGAAAAATAGTAGCATTTATCTTGGAAACCAATCCAATTATCTGAGCAGAAATACCGAGCACCCTTATCTTCTTTAACTAGAGCAGAGATAAATACATATTTTAAGAATCAGATGAAATAATGTCACTGTGTTTTGAGATCATTGAAGAAGGACAGGATTGTGACAAAAAAGATGATGCTTATGGCCAGAATTGCATGTGTATCCCATAGCCGGTTGAAAATCGACTTCATGTTAGGTTAAATGAGAACAGTTCAGAATGTGAGAGGACACTCACATTGCTTTCAATTCCAAACTCACTGATTCATGGCCTTCCTAGAGCAGTCAATGTGATTTCGCACATGTTAAGTCACTTTTGTCATTTCCAGTATAATAAAATATAACAAAATCAGGTGGTACTAAAAAACTGATTTATTTTAGACTGTTATAAATCTAGGATAGATTTTAACCTCTAAGAAAGCAATAAAAATAATAAAACACTATATAACTAACAAGACCTGCACTCGGTTTCCGGTTGTAACTAGATACCACCATCATTGTGTGGTTCCAGGTTAATCAACCGAAAGAACTCATAATGAAATTTAGAAGATGAAAATGAAGCAGAATTCATTATTGTTGGAGGCATTGTGCATAGGAAGTTCACAAGCCTTTTCATGAGTTTCCTTTTGTAGTTGCTGCAGTTAGATGTTTCTAGACTTTCCGCACCTGGGTTTCTCCAAACATACTAGTGCTTTAAGCCAAAATCATTAGTGACTATTTCCTCTTTAGCCTTCCATATCATCTCTTCACAATTCCTTCCAATTGTGTCATGCATAGTTCTTATATTAAAATCTTTTCTATAGTAACTAGTTGTATTGTGGTGATCATTTTGAAATATATAGAAATGGTAGAAATAAAATAAAATAAAGTTATATTCTTGTAATATTTGTGCCATCTACTTTTCTGAACACTCCCAGACTGAATCAGTTTTTGGTATCAAAAGTGGTTCTAAGGGAACAGAACCTTAAGGATGAGATATGCTATTGGTTTTCCAATGTGATCTGCATTAAAGGCATTGACCCAGTCACCAGTTGTAAATGGGATGCTGGTGATCTATGGTGCATAGAGGTAAAACTACTAGTTAAATTATCACTCCTAAGCACCTCATACCATACAGGTACCTGTAGATGGTAAACATTTTAGCACCCTTCTCTTAAATACTGATAAAGCAATGGTCCAAATGTCTAAGTGAAAGTGAAAGTCGCTCAGTTGTATGTGAGTCTTTGCGACCCCATGGACTATACAGGCCATGGATTTTTCTAGGCCAGAATACTGGAATGGGTAGCCATTCCCTTTTCCAAGGGATCTTCCCAACCCACGGATCCAACCCAGGTCTCCTGCCTTGCGGGCGGATTTTTAACCAGCTGAGCCACAAGGGAAGACCAAGAATTCTGCAGTGGATAGCCTATCCCTTCCCCAGCAGATCTTCCTGATCCAGGAATTGAACTGGGGTCTCTTGCCTCGCAGGCAGATTCTTAACCAACTGAGCTATCATGGAAGCCCATGTCTAAATGTCTAAGAATAATAACATTTGAACGCCATAAGTAACAAAATTGAGTCGACATACACCCAGAGCTAAGAGCAGCAACTACAGAATATACATTCTCAAAAAAGCATGCAAAACATTTACTAAAATGTGGGACAATAAAGTTTTAACAACAGATTTTAAAAGGTTGAAAACATTAACAGTGAGCCACTTGACTGTAGTAAAATTGAGCCATATTCCAATAAAAAATTTTTTTAAAAAATCACCAAAGGCTGTAAATTAAGAAGCACAATGCTAAATAATTCATGAATCAAAAGGGGGAAAAAAAAAAGAAATCTTGGGAAATAAAATGTGTTTTAAATGAAAGGTAATTACATATCTTTTTATATATGTTATATATATCATATTAAAAATTATGAATACAACTAAGCTTGTGGGTCTTTCTCTTTTAGTTTTGGCCATGCCTTGTGGCTTGTGGAAGCTTAGTTCCCCGACAAGGGACAGAACCCGGACTCTCAGCAATGAAAGCATGGCATCCTAACCACTGAAACACACAGTACATTTCCTTTAATCTTAGAGGAAAATTTATTGGTTTAAATTTATGCTTTTTAAATTAGCTATCTTGAACAATTAGAGTGATAAATTAAATGTAAAAAGTAGAAAGACTCCATTAAAAAAATAAGACCAGAAAGCAATTGAATAGAAACTAAAATTAAAGCAAAAAAGTCAAGAAACTCATTGTTGGCATTTTGAATAATCTAGAATAGATAGAACATTAGCTGAAAAAAGAAAAACACCTTTTTAAAGGGAAGCAGACAAATTAGCAATAGTAGGAATAAAAGAGAAATTTCTGGACAATACAACAAACTGAGAAAGAAAAGGTAAATGTGAATAAATACTCTGTGTAGTGAAGAAATAAAACTTTTAATGAAAAAAATTCCACACAAAGAAATCTCCCAGTCCAGGTGGCTTTAGATGTGAACACATCTAATCATTTAGGTAAGACATAGCTATATTACCCAATCTTTTTCAGAAAACAAAATAGGAAGGAATCTTTTACAGCTCAGTTTTACAGGCTAGCATAATCTTGGTGGCTCAGATGGTAAAGAATCTGCCTGCAGTGTGGGAGACCTGGGTTTGACCTCTGTGTTGGGAAGATCCCCTGGAGAAGGGAATGGCAACCCACTCCAGTATTCTGGCCTGGAGAAGCCCATGGACAGAGTAGCCTGGTGGGCTACAGTTCATGAGGTTGGGAAGAATCTGACACGATTGAGCACCTAACACTTTCACATAATTTCAGTATTGCTGACAACACTGTTATCAAATGGGAAATTATAGTTCGGCCTTGTATGAGCATATGCACATATTATCGTAAACAAAATATTAGCCAGGTTAATTCAAGAATGTTACAAAGGTTAATATTTTATGATCAAATTGAGTTTACTCCAGATAGGAAGGTTTATTTTAACATTTTGTAAAACTTTGTGTAATTCAACACATTAACAGAAAGAAGAGACAAACTAAGCATTTCTCAATAGTACTTGATAACATTTTATGTCCTATTAGAATAAAACTCTTTGGCTATCTAGGAATTATTTAATTAAGAATAATCAAATAATATTTATTTGATTAAGAATAGTCATAAATAATCATTCTTAGTGGAGAAATATTTAAAACTTTCTTATGTATATTAAGAATGAGATAAAGATGCAAGTTCTCACTAGTTCTCAACATTTTACTGGAAGTATTAACCAGTGAAATGAGGCAATATAAATATATAAAAAGATATAAAGATTTCAATAGAATAAATAAAACCACTATTATTTGCAGATAATCTGAATGCTTACATAAACATACAAATGAAAATGAAGATGAAATATTAAAATTAATAGTTAACATAGCTATTAACATTAACAAAATCTAAAGAAAAATTAATTATGTTTTCTGATCACAGTGGAATTAAAATAGAAATAAATAACAGAAAGATAATTGGAAATCCCCAAAATATGTAGAGATGAAAGAATACACTATTAAATAGCACCTGGGTCAAAAAGGAAATACAAAGAATTTTAAAAGCAATTTGAATTAAACAAACATGAAAACACAACTCATCAAAATTGATGGGAAGAAGCAAAAGCAGTCCTTAGAAAAAAATAAATAGCACTGAATTCATACATTAGAAAACAAGAAAGTTTTAAAATCAGCAATCTACATTCCTTCCTTAGCAAACTAAGAAAAGAAGTGAAAATTAAACCCAAGAAAAACAGAGCAGAAATAATAAGAATCACAGAGCAAAAAACAATTAAACTGAAAACAGAAAATTAATAGAGAAAGTCAACAAGAGCAAAAAGCCCTTTCTTTGCAAAGAACAATAAAATCACTAAGCCTCTAGCCAAGTTAACTTAGAAAATAAAGGAGAGATAAATTAATCATATCAGAATAGAAGAGACAACATCACTACACATGCCACAGAAGATAATAAAAGAATACTATGAACAAGTTAATGCCCACAAGCTTAATGACTTAAATAAAATGGACCAATTCCTTGAAAGATGCAATCTTCCAAAACTCACAAAAGAAGAAATAAACAATGTAAATAGGCTCATATCTATTAAAGACATTGATTAATAATCAGTAATGTCCTAAAACACAAAGCAACAGGCTCAGATGTGTTCACTGCCAAACAACTGAGGAAGAAAATAGCAATTGTTTACAATCTCTTTTAAAGTATAAAATCAAAGGGAATGCATCTTAACTCATTACATGAGGCCAGCATTATCTTAACCACAAAACCAAAGACATTCAAAAAAAAAAAAAAGAGAGAAAACTACAGACCAATATCTCTCATGGGCATAGGTCCAAAAATCCTTATCAAAATATTGGTAAGACAAATCTAACAGTGTACAAAGAGAATTATACACTATGAAAAAGTAGGATTTATCCCAGGTCTGCAAGGATGATTCAACATTTGAAAATCCATTAATATAATCCATCTTATCAACAGGCTAAAAAAGAAAAATTACATGATCATATCAATATGAGCATCTGAAAAATTTAACACTCATTCACAGCAAAAATTCTCAGTAAACTAGGAATAGAGGGGAGCTATGCCAACCTGATAGACTATTTGCCAAACAAACAAACAAAAAAACCCTACAGCTAATTTCTTATTTAATAGTGAAAAATTGGAGGTTTTCCCTCTAGAATCAGGTACAAGGTAAGGATATTCCTTCACAAAATATTGCAGTTAAATGAGTAGTAAATGTGAAAAGCAGTAACTGTGAAAAGAATTTCCTAAAGGAAAACAATCCTGAGTATTCATTGCAAGGACTGATGCTGTGGCTGAAGCGCCAATACTTTGGCCACCTGATGCGAAGAGCTGACTCATTGGAAATGACCCTGATGCAGGGAAAGATTGAAGGCAGGAGGAGATGGGGATGACAGAGGATGAAGATGGTTGGATGGCATCACCGACTCAATGGACATGAATTTGAGCAAGCTCTGGGAGATGATAAAGGACAGGGAAGCCTGGCATGCTGCAGTCCACGGGGTTGCAAAGAGTTGGACACGACTAAGTGACTGAGCAACAAAATGTGAAAAGGACCTTAACAGTATTTGTCATCAAGAGAATGTCAATTAAAGTTGCAATAGGTACCAACAAATGTACCAACACACACTCATCAGAATTGCTAAAATGGGACTTCCCTGGTGATCCAATGGTTAAGAATCCACCTGCCGATGCAGGGAACATGGGTTTGATCCCTGACCCAGGAAGATTCCATATGCCTCAAGGCAGCTAAACTTGTGTGCCACAGCTACTGAGCCCATGCTTTGCCACAAGAGAAGCCACAGTGAGAAGCTCCCACACTGCAACTAGAGAAAACCTACATGCAACAACGAAGACCCAGCACAGCCAACAAATAAATGGATAAAATTTAAAAAAGAAAGAAAGAATGACTAAATTGGGTAAAGCTGACAACAAATCATTGACAAAATTTTTGAGCAACAGACATTTGCATAATCTTTTGGTTGGCCTATCTACTATCTGTGGTATTACCTACAAAAACTGACCTATGTATCAGTTCAGCTCAGCCGCTCAGATTATCAGGGTGAAAGATTTTGTCATAATCATCTTTACATCTCCCTATGCCTTAATGTAGATTGTATAATTCATAAGCATTCATTCATTGATACCCACTATATATATCATGGTGATGCTTTCTAAGGCCCACTTGACTTCACATTCCAAGATGTCTGGCTCTAGGTGAGTGATCACACCATTGTGATTATCTGGGTCGTGAAGATCTTTTTTGTACAGTTCTTCTGTGTATTATTGCCACCTTTTCTTAATATCTTCTGTTTCTGTTAGGTCCATACCATTTCTGTCCTTGATTGAGCCCATCTTTGCATGAAATATTCCCTTGGTATCTCTAATTTTCTTGAAGAGATCTCTAGTCTTTCCCATTCTGTTGTTTTCCTCTATTTCTTTGCATTGATCGCTGAGGAAGGCCTTCTTATCTCTCCTTGCTATTCTTTGGAACTCTGCATTCAGATGCTTATATCTTTCCTTTTCTCTTTGCTTTTCATTTCTCCTCTTTTCACAGCTATTTGCAAGGCCTTCTCAGACAACCATTTTGCCTTTTTGCATTTCTTTTCCATGGGGATGGTCTTGATCCTTGTCTCCTGTATAATGTCACGAACCTCCTTCCATAGTTCATCAGGCACTCTGTCTATCAGATCTAGCCCCTTAAATCTATTTCTCACTTCCACTGTATAGTCATAAGGGATTTCATTTAGGTCACACCTGAATGGTATAGTGGTTTTCCCTACTTTCTTCAGTTTAAGTTTGAATTTGGCAATAAGGAGTTTATGATCTGAGCCACAGTCAGCTCCCGGTCTTGTTTTTGCTGACTGCATAGAGCTTCTCCATCTTTGGCTGCCAAGAATATAATCAATCTGATTTCAGTATTGACCATCTGGTGATGTCCATGTGTAGAGTCTTCTCTTGTGTTGTTGGAAGAGGGTGTTTGCTATGACCAGCGCGTTCCAAGGCCAAATTTGCCTGTTACTCCAGGTGTTTCTTGACTTCCCACTTTTGCATTCCAGTCCCGTATAATGAAAAGGACATCTTTTTTGGGTGTTAGTTCTAAAAGGTCTTGTAGGTCTTTATAGAACCGTTCAACTTCAGCTTCTTCAGAGTTACTGAAGCATTACTTAGAAAGCATCACTACAAACAAAGCATCACATTACTTAGAAAGCATCACTACGAACAAAGCATCACATTACTTAGAAAGCATCACTACGAACAAAGCTACTGGATGTGATGGAATTCCAGTTGAGCTATTTCAAATCCTGAAAGATGATGCTGTGAAGGTGCTGCACTCAATATGCCGGCAAATTTGGGAAACTCAGCAGTGGCCACAAGACTGGAAAAGGTCAGTTTTCATTCCAATCCCTAAGAAAGGCAATCCCAAAGAATGCTCAACCTACTGCACAGTTGCACTCATCTCACACGCTAGTAAAGTAATGCTCAAAATTCTCCAAGCCAGGCTTCAGTCATACATGAACCGTGAACTTCCAGATGTTCAAGCTGGTTTTAGAAAAGGCAGAGGAATGAGAGATCAAATTGCCAACATCTGCTGGATCATTGAAAAAGCAAGAAAGAGAGTTCCAGAAAAACATCTATTTCTTCTTTATTGACTACACCAAAGCCTTCGACTGTGTGGATCACAATAAACTGTGGAAAATTCTGAAACAGCTGGGAATACCAGACCACCTGACCTGACTCTTGAGAGTTCTGTATGCAGGTCAGGAAACAAAAGTTCGAACTGGACATGGAACAACAGACTGGTTCCAAGTAGGAAAAGGAGTACCTCAAGGCTGTATATTGTTACCAGGCTTATTTAACTTATATGCAGAGTACATCATGAGAAATGCTGGGCTGGAAGAAGCACAAGCTGCAATCAAGATTGACAGAAGAAATATCAATAACCTCAGATATGCAGATGACACCATCCTTATGGCAGAGAGTGAAGAGGAACTAAAAAGCCTCTTGATGAAAATAAAAGAAGAGAGTGAAAAAGTTGGCTTAAAGTTTAACATTCAGAAAACTATGGCATATGGTACCATCACTTCATGGGAAACAGATGTGGAGACAGTGGAAACAGTGTCAGACTTTATTTTTTTGGGCTCCAAAATCACTGCAGATGGCAATTGCAGGCATGAAATTAGACGCTTACTCCTTGGAAGGAGAGTTATGACCAACCTAGATAGTATATTAAAAAGCAGAGACATTACTTTGCCAACAAAGGTCCATCTGGTCAAGGATATGGTTTTTCCAGTAGTCATGTATGGATGTGAGAGTTGGACTATAAAAAAAAGCTGAGCACTGAAGATTTGATGCTTTTGAACTGTGATGTTGGAGAAGACTCTTGAGAGTCCCTTGGACTGCAAGGAGATCCAACCAGTCCATCCTAAAGGAGATCATTCCTGGGTGTTCATTGAAAGAACTGAAGCTGAAGCTGAAACTCCAGTACTTTGGCCACCTCATGAGAAGAGTTGACTCATTGACAAAGACCCTGATGCTGGGAGGGATTGGGGGCAGGAGGAGAAGGGGACAACAGAGGATGAGATGGTTAGATGGCATCACCGACTCGATGGACATGGGTTTGAGTAAACTCCGGGAGTTGGTGATGGACAGGGAGGCCTGGTGTGCTGCGATTCATGGGGTCGCAAAGAGTCAGACATGACTGAGCAACTGAACTGAACTGAACTGAACGGATATATATCATGGATAATGGGAAGGGAGTGAGAATAATGAGAAAAGATTATGACTGAGGCAGAAAGGAAAAGTATCATACAGTAGGAAGCTCTGAAAACAAAGTATAATTTAAGAAATAACAGGATGTAATTTACTCACCTGAAAAATGTATAGCAATACCTATTAAAACAATATTAATAACTACAGATATTGCTAATGCAAAAATAAGTCCTTTACTGCTTGTCTTTAACATCTGAAACTTGTACTGCTTGTATTGCTTGTCTTTAACATCTGAAACAAAACAAAACACCACTTAGATTAAGAAACAGGTAAAAGAAAAACATAATTTGCATTCAAAACCATACCTGACAAACTTCTTTACGCTATTTCACAAGGAGATGACACAAAATATACTTCCTCTGTTTGTCATGTGGAAAAGAAAAAAAGAAACATCATTTATCCTTTTTGCTGAAATTCCTCATGAGAAACTTTTATCAAATCCAGATGTTACTATGAACTTTACTGCCACAGCCCAAGGGATCAAATATATGATTTTTCTAGTTGAATTTCCTCAAGTCTGAAGCCACCCCCAGACCTTCAACACCCTTCTATGGTGAAATATTAGCACATCCTAACATTTCTTGAATATTTCTAAGAAAATCTACTTTATAACTAATAAAAAGTTTAATTTTAAAGGATAGACAGTATAGTATACTTGAAAGGCCACAGAATAATCAATCAAAAAATTTAGAATTGAGATTTTCACCACTAACAAGGGAACTTGGATGAGTCACTTTTTTTTTCTAGTTCTGTGTTTCCCAATCTACAAATTCAGTAGAACAGAACAAATTTCTATGAGGAATTGTTTTTCTTTTGTTAGTGGTCATTTAGGAAAAGGAAAAAAATAGAACTGGTATGCAAGTTTCTTGAAATGAAACTTTTTATTATTTCATGTGATTATAAAATATTTGTCCTTAATGTAAAATTTCATGAAATGTAAAAAATTATAGCAGGTACTTTAAGATAGATAATAAAATTATTGATAAAATTGATTCTCCCTGTCTTTTACTTAGTGAAGAACTAGTTGCTTTTTTTGTTGGATAAATTTTTTCCTTAGTGGATATATAAAAGAAATAATTATTTTTAATCATGATTTTTTTTTTTTTTTTTTTTTACTGTACCATGCAGCACTTGGAATCTTAGTTCCTTGGCCAGGGATTGAATCTGAACCCCCTGCCTTGGGAGCCTAGAGTCTAAACCACTGAACTGCCAGGGAAATCCTTCTAAGAAATTAAATTTAAAATAAATCTAAATTTACCCTCCTTAGAAATAGCCGGTGTTATCATTCGTGTTAATATCCCTCCACACATAGATCTTTTTAATCCATTATTACATATATAACCTCCCTCCCAAATACTGGTAATTTTAAACGAGTACGATCATCATTTGCCCACTGTTTTATATTCTCATATTTTCAGTTAACACTTTGTTTTTCTTCCTACCTGTAACAAATTGTTAAAAACGGCCCCAAAGAATCATGCCTCTCTCTGTCCAACGCCCCTTTGGTGCACAATCATGCCATTTCTCCTACCATGAGGTACATACTGCATTTCCCAACACTTAAATATGAATTGGTCTTGTGTCTCCCTTTGACCAATAGAGCGTGGTAGAAGTGACACTCTGGGACTTCAGAACACAGACCTTAAGAGACCTCGACCATTAACATCTCTCTTTTTTTAAATTAAAGGATATATTATGTACTATGTTTTCAGGTCTGGCTTATAACAGGAATTAAATAAAAGAAAATGGAAGTCGTTCAGTCATGTCCAACTCTTTATATAGTCCATGGAATTCTCCAGGCCAGAATACTGGTGTGGGTAGCCTTTCCCTTCTCCAGGGGATCTTCCGAACCCAGGGATTGAACCCAGGTCTCCCACATTGCAGGCAGATTCTTTACCAGCTGAGCCATAAGAGAAGCCCAAGAATATTGGAGTGGGTAGCCTATCCTCTCTCCAGCAGGTGGGGAAGATCTGCTGGAGAAGGGATAGGCAAAACTTTTATTAACCTTCCCGTGTTAGTGTTCCCGTATTTCCATATTTTCATTACCATATAAGTAGGAGTTGAAGGTTACTTATTGCTCTATTAAGCAGAATTATTTTAAAATCATTTTCCTATTCATTGTTTCAAGGAGGTCTTCAGCTATTTTGCCATCCTTTTCTCCAGAATGATTGCTGAAATTAGTGACTCCCAGTTAAAAAAAAAAAAAAAAGAAAATCCTAGTTTATTAAAGGGAGTATTTTGAGAATCATAAAGAGCTTTAAAAAGAGGAAATACTTATAAGCCACAAGAGATGGTGGATATCCTACTAATATGAGAAATGCTCTGGGTACTAGTGATATAAATCATTTCTATCTCAAAGTTGGCAAAATACTAGATCATTCAACTTTGTGGAACATATGGAGATATCCTACCTGCAGAAAAACCAGTCTCAACAAAGATGCATGTCATGAGTGTGGCAAACAGAGTGGCTTTCATTACATTGGCACAGAGGCAGCAGAACTAGAACCAAAGGGGTTATGAATGTTGATATAAATACCCCCCTGATGGCTCAGAGGTAAAGAATCCACCTGCTGATGCAAGAGACTCAGGTTTGATCCCTGGGTGGGGAAGATCCCCTGGAGAAGGAAATATTAAATAACAACCCACTCCAGTATTCTTACCTGGAAAATCCCCCAAGAGTCAGACACCACTTCTTGACTAAAGAACAGCAATAACAAATACCTTCTTCTAAGTAATCAGTGAAAAGAGATAACTGAAAACTCTCACCCTCAAGTTCAGTGTCTTACAAAATCTGGGAAAGTTCATATAACCCTGTAGAGAATGCCCCACTCAATTCAATATCACAACCACCAAGATTAAATATACTGTCAGCTCAATGAAGTAGGAACTTGGAGTGATGTTTAGTTTGATTTAAAGCCTTAAAGAATTGGAAATTTATTTCACTTCTGAATATGCGGGTACATACTTAAATCTGCTACACAATTATTCCCTATTTTATCTGCCTACTCCCCAAGCCTTAAAATCTAGTTTTGCACACTCAGTATAATTAGTTTTCATCTTTAAAATTCCTTGTTTCTACTCTTTTACTCAATCCTTAATACCTGCAACTTACACAAATATCCAAAAGACAAAAGCAACAGAAAGTGTTGGTCTCTCAGTATGAAGTTAGTATTGAAAGATGAATTTCAAAGAAGTTGCTCATAGTGTGTACAATGAATGTATGCTCAATCACTTCAGTCGTGTCTGGCTCTTTGCGATCCCATGGACTGTAGCCCGCAGGCTCCTCTGTCCATGGGGATTCTCCAGACAAGCATACTGGAGTGGGTTGCCATGCCCTCCTTCAGGGTAATCTTTCTTTCTTTTTTTTTTTTTTTCACTGAAGAATTTTATCCACATTTAAGTGTGAAATAATACTAATAGCACTCAAATTCTTTCTTAAAAATAGACCAGGGAGAACATTTATCCAATTTATACATTTATCCAATTCATCTCTAAAGCCAACATTACAATATCACGACCACAAAATTGTTGTTAAAAAAAGCCAACTATAGAAAGATATCCTCCATTAAATGGAAGCAAGTACTTAGTAACGTATCAGCCAATGCAGTGCAGTAAACACACAGAGAGACCGAAATCACACGCCAAGTGGGGATTTGTCTGGGCGATGCAAATGGGGAGGCCTGAACCCGGAGCGGGGTCTCCTTCTCAAACGGTGCCCCCCACAAGACGTCCCATACACGCAGGCCATCCCCGCGGACGAAAGCCATCACCACACAAGGGCAGAGTCACAGGTCACCGTGCAGACCAGGGAGCCAGAGACAGGAGGGCTAGCTTCGCGGGGCCACAGTCTCCAACTGCCGACAGGAGACTGGGGCTCCCTCCACCCCTGGCCCCCGGGGGCGCCCAGACCAGCTCTTGCCTGGGGAGAGGGGGGCATGGGCACCTCACCCCACCTCCCTGGCCTCCTTCCTGGGCAGGAAGCCTCACAGGCCCAAAGCTGCCTGCTGCCCTGGGGGCAGGGGGGCGGGGGCGGTGTGCTCGTAGGGCAGGGAGCGAAGCTTCCAGCGACTGGAGCTTCATCCTCCCCTCACAGGGTAATCTTTCTGACCCAATGTCGAACTCACATCTGAGTCTCCTGCATTGCAGGCAGATTCTTTATCACTGAGCCACTGGAGAAGCCCAGTGTGTACAATGAAGGAATATTAAAAAAAAAAAAAAAAATCCCAGGGCAGCTTAATAAAAATCTATTTAATTAACAAAGTAACTAAAATATTTCCACATTCATCCCTGTTATAATATAAATAGCTAAATGTTCCAATCATTTTTCCCATAGAGAAGCTTCACTGACAACTAATTTCTCTGTTTCTGACTCTGATCTCCTCCAAGGAGAGAAGAGAAAAGATCCAGGGTGACCAGTGAATTTAAAACCAAATACAATCCCCTTTTTCCGAGCTCACAGCTATAGAAAAAAATCACAGAATACCAATATGCAGAAAGAATAAGAGAAAATAAAATTTTTAAAAATATTAAGAGCTTAGAAATGAATTACAGGACACACTAAGTTATTACTATTTCAATGGTGTTTAAAATGTCAAAATACATACACGTGATGCAGATATTATATATACTACATAAAATTTAATTTATATATTTATGTGATACATATAAATTTATACATAAAATATATAAATTTACACTATTTATTGATATATAAAGCAAAAACTAACACTGGTTTTATGAGTGGGTAGAAAACACTCTTAAAACTTTGTTTTAGATATTTTCACGTTATCTAATGTTTGATCCCATTGCCCCTAACCTCCTTTGATCTAACCTTAGAATTATTAAATTGTGAAAAAAAATGAGGAATAAAGCATTTATACATGCTAATATGAACTGCAACAATATTTTTGACTGTTGCATAATGCTGGTGTACATGTGTTCGTGTTCAGTTGTGTCTGACTCTTTGTGAACTCTTGGACTGTAGCCCTCTAGACTTGTGGAATTTTCCAGGCAAAAATATTGAGGAGGGTTCCCATCTCCTCCTCCACGGGATCTGCCTGACCCAGAAGTCGAAACCAAGTCCCTCGCATCTGCTGCACTGACAGAAAGATTCTTTACCCCTGCACCCTCTGGGAAGCCCATAACACTGGTAGACTAAAACAAAACTAAATGGAAAATTTTAAAACTTACCATGATCACTAAATCACAGATTGCTTTCTTTAATGCACTTTAGCTTCTTTTCCTCAACTCTGTTTCTACCTATTTAAGGACCCCTGTTCAAAAAACTTTGAAAGATTGTCCTGTTACTAATAGATTTAGAATTTGGCTCTTACCTACTCTGAACTTTCTATTTAAAACATCCAGTGTCACCAAATTGTTTTCTAAGGTTTGTGTTGTTGGTTTTTTTTTCTTTTAGTACATTTTCTTTCCTTCTCCATTTAAAAATTACCAGAGACATCTCAAGAATATTAGGGTACCAGCAATTGCTTAGATAAGAATAGAAGAGGGAGATAATCACTCTGCTATTAAGTACCTCTAAAGAGTAGTTTATCTTGACTCTACTCATGGCCCATAAACAATCTTTTAAAATATTACAAATATTTGCCAATTATTTCATATCACATATGTATTCTAGACATTGAATGGCTATGGTTCATATTTAACCTCTCTTGAAGTACAGATTTGATTGAATATTTAGTAAAAATGGAACCTATCTTGAACAATTTTACAGTATGGATAATCTTCCTCCATTATCAATTAAGATAAACTAAATCTGAATTACAAGGACAAAATAATCAATTACCAATTTTAGTTTAACAGAAAAAAGTGTTTTTTTTTTTCTTTTTTTTGCCTTGATGGAAAAAAACTGCAAAACCCTACTCAGGACTTTCAAAACTTTTGTTATGAAGTTATGATTCATAATTTCAGTAAAGAGCTTTCATTCTGAACAACTGAAAATGTTCTTACCTCGCTTCTTTTCATTAGCTTCTTGTTTGCTCGCATCCTTGTGAGCTGACTGCATACTTGATGACTTCTCTCTTCAAAGTTTTAATTTTAATGTGAAAAAAAAAAAAAGAAAAAGTTTTTACAACACAACTCCAAACTAGAGTTAAGCTACTCTGAAGTAAAAGACAGCTTATTTAAGTCGATCTCTCAAAAGGAAAGTAATCATGTGATGAAGATTGAGTCATACTATTAGCTATATAGTTTGCTTCCTGGGAAACAAACACAAAACAATTACTGGAAAGGAGGGAAGTTATGCTAAATAGTGAAGAGAAAAACATATATTCTTCTTTGCTCAACAAAGGATCATCATCTGACCCATAAAGCAAAAACCTTCATGTGGCACTTAAATTCTCACGAAAGTGACACATAACTAGTGACGCACGACTCCTTTAATTCATTAAAGGGCACGCTTTAGGACGTTATGGTTTCATTATCAAGCGTTAAGAAAGGCCATCTCAAAGATGATGAAATTAAAGAGAAGAGAGCTATGCTTTAAAGTGGTTACTGAAACCGAAATAAAAAGCATTTTGTTTTAAACAGAAACATCCTGAGCAGAAGCTTGCACAAGCTTGTGTGTGCATATTCACATGCGTGCACACTCACACACACAGAAAAAGAGAAAAAGAAAGTCTAAAAAGTACTCAGAAAGCTACATGAATATTCATGATGATAGTGTTATTATGCTAATGTTATTGATGACAAAAATCTTGACTCTCTGTATACTGATGTCCAAAAAATTAGAGACAATGTTTTGGAGAAACAGAAAAGAGCTTTATTCTTTGCCAGGCAAACGGCAAAACTCAGGAGGCTAGCGCCTGAAGAACTGTGCCCTGCCTCTGGGAAATAGGCAGAGGTTTTGTATCCTAAGCAAGGTCTTCCTTTATTTTCTTTTGCAAAATTTCAAAACAGCCACAGCTGGCATCAGGCAACTGGATATCTGGGGCTGGTCTTTTCTGAAGTTATCAACTGTGGCCTTCTTTCTGAAATGAAAAATGTTACAAGAGGAAAAGAATGCCAGATGCAGAGTATAATTCATACAGAGTCAGAGAGTATGGGGCTCAGTAAGTTCTGGAGATGACCCTGGTGCCAGGCTCCTTGCCTGTGGCCTTAGTACAAGGCCTCTCACTTGTGACCTTGGTATAGGATTCCACAGTTTCCATTTGGGGACAGAAAGAAGACAGAAAGTTTGAGGGAAAATGAACATACTCTACTTATGCCATCACCAAAGCATTCTATCCATAGGACTATTAGGAACACATACAGGAAAACACAGACACACTTTGTATTTTTGTGCCTTTTGAATACTGCAGTTTTTACAGGTTGAGGGTTTGTACCAACCCTGTATGTCAGAGATGGTGAGCATTTTTCAGCAATAAAATATTTAAAAATTAAGCTATGTACATTTGTTAGACACAACTATTTCACACTTAGTAGGCTATAATATCATATAAATATAAAGTTTATATGCACTGGAAAACCAAAACGTTTGTGTGACTTGCTTTATGGAAGTCTTAACTTTATTGTGGTGGTCTGAAACCAAAACCACAATACCAAGGTTGAGTGAAATTTACTTTTGTTCCAAAGGAAGGTCAAGATATAAAATTTGACTCAAAATATAAAACATTTTCATTTCTTCAAAATGTTCCCTGATGTATCTTTGCAATTCATTTCCCTACCTTGTGGAAGTAGGCAGCCGCTAACCTCTTATTAATGGAGATAAATTTTGCTGGTTTTAGAATTTTGTATAAACGGAAACACACAATATGCATTCTTTGTGAGTCTAGTGTCTTTTGCTCGGCATAATGCTTTTGAGTTTCATCCATATGGTTGCATAGACAAATGGTTCATTCTTTATTACTGCTACATGGTATTCCATTGTGTGGATTTATAAAGTTTTGCTTATCACTAGCCCATTGAGTTGTTTCGGACTTTTGCTACTATATATAAAACTAGCATCAATATTTCTGTTAAAGTCTTTCTGTGGACATATATTTTCTTATCTTTTGAGGAAATACCTGGGAGTAGAATTGCTAGGTCAGATAGAAAATATATATTTTTGTCTTTTCTCTCTCTTTTGTGATAAGAACACTCCAGTTGTGATCTGGAAGGTGATGGGTATGTCTACCATCTTAGTTGTGCTGAAGTTATTATTGGCTTATGTCCACACTCTTCAGATTGCATGCATTAAATACAAACCTTTTGGTTATAAATTTTACCACAAGCTGTTTTCTTATTCGATGAAAATATGTTTAAAACAGCTTATAAAAATATAACATTTTCCAAAGAAATTGTACTATGTCCATCATTAATGTAGAATGGTTCCAGTGATTTCACATCAATGGCAACTTTTGATATGGTCAGTCTTTTTAATTGTAATAATTCAGTGGTTTCTATGATGCAATTATGCCCAGTGTGGCTGATTGCAAGCTACCTTTGTGACATTACTGAATATCAGAATTTAACACAGATGTGCAGTAGCAGATCTGTGTATAAATACACCAGAATTTAATACAGATGTGCAGTAGCAGATCTGTGTATAAATACAGATCTGTGTATAAATAGCTTCATAATACTACTAATAATAATAAAAAAAAAAAACTGGTGACTTCTGTGTTTTTATTCAGTTCAGCTCAGTCACTCAGTCATGTCTGACTCTTTGTGACCTCATGGACTGTATCACGCCAGGCTTCCCTGTCCATCACCAACTCCTGGAGCTTGCTCAAACTCATGTCCTTTGAATCAATGATGCCATCCAACCATTTCATCCTCTGCCTTCCTGTTCTCCTCTTGCCTTCAATCTTTCCCAGCATCAGGATCTTTTCCAATGAGTCAGTTCTTTTCATCAGGTGGCCAAAGTTTGGAGATTCAGCTTCAACATCAGTCCTTCCAAAGAATCTTCAGGATTGATTTCCTATATGATTGACAGGTTTAATCTCCTTGCAGTCCAAGGGACTCTCAAGAGTCTTCTCCAACACCACAGTTCAAAAGCATCAATTCTTCTGTGCTCAGCTTTCTTCAAGGTCCAACTCTCACATCCATACATGACTGCTAGAAAAACCACAGCTTTGAATTTTTATGTGTTTTTAATTACCTTTGTTTTTTTTTTTTTAAGTTTATTGGAGCATAGTTAATTTACAACTTTGTGCTAATTCCTGTAGTAAACCAAAGTGAGTCAGCTATACATATACACATAACCCCTATTTTATGGATTTCCTTTCCATTTAGGTCACCACAGAACATTGACTAGGGCTCCCTGGGCTATATAGTAGGTGCTCATTAGTTATTTATTTTATACATAGTAGTGTATATACTTTGCATTTAATATGAGTTATTTAAGTTTAGATAATGTAATTTTCAATAACGATTCTATTTAATGATTGGACTTCAGTTATTGAAAGAGAAAGCAGGTCATCTTCAATACCATGACTAGTATAAATCCTAATAAATGCCGAGTCCACCCTCAAAGTGATTTCTGTTATGGCAACCTCTCAGGCCACTGTAAAAAAATACGTGGTGGCTAAAACAATAGAAATTTATTTTCTCACAGTTCTGGAGACTGAAAATCCAAGATCAAGGTGCCAGAAGGTAGATGGCTGCTGAGATCTTTCTTCCTGGTTTACAGATGGCTGTCTTTTCACTGTGTCTTCATGTTACCTTTTTTTTTTCTGTGTGCAAGAAGAGAGAGCACTCTCCGGAGTCTCATCCCTTTTAACAAGGGCACCAATTATCAGATTAGGGCTCCCCCCAGTGTCTTCACTTTAATTATCTTGATCAAGGCCCTGTTTCCAAATACAGTCACATTTGAAGTTAGGGCGTCAATGTCTGAACTTTGAGGGACAAAACTTAGCCCATAATTTTCCATCTTCTGGCTCCCAAAAGTCATGTCTTTCTCACATGTTAAATACATTCAACCCAACAGCCTCAAGAATCTCAACCCATCCATCAATTCCAAGTGCACAGTCTCATCTAAATCAGAGATGGTGAGACTCCAGGTGTGATGCATCCCAAGGCAAAATACCCCTATAGCTGTGAAACCGTCCAAGTTATGTGCTTCTGTAATACAGGATCAGGCAGGCTCAAGGCAGACACTCCCTCTCCAAAAGGTAGAAATCAGAAAGAATAATGTAGTCATGGGTTTCATGCCAGTCCAAATCCTGGAGAGGCAAATTCCATTGACCCTGAAGGCTCAAGAATTATCCTCTTTGACTGGATGTTCTGCTTTCTGGGTCTACTGGAAGAGCAGCGTCATCTCCAGGGTCTTAGGTGGAGGCCCTGCCTGCTCTGATCTGAGTGATGGCCTTGTCTTTGAGGTTCTGAATGGGGGCGGTCTTGTCTGCTGAAGCTGAGGAGGTGGCCCCACATTCAGAAATCCAGGAGGAAATAGTCTTGTCACCATTCCTCACCCCTGCTTG
Organism: Dama dama; assembly: GCF_033118175.1. NCBI lineage: Eukaryota > Metazoa > Chordata > Mammalia > Artiodactyla > Cervidae > Dama > Dama dama. The sequence goes on from NC_083702.1 coordinate 20,013,832, forward strand.
TTTCTGCATGCTCTAGGTTTATGGTGGGAGTAGTAACCCTGATGATCCCCAAATGGTCTTCAGGACCATCCTTCTTGAAGGATAAAGCATGCTCACAGCTGGATAGCTCCAGACGTCTGAAAATTGTCCTTTATGTTAGCTTACCTCTGCCCCATTTATTTCAAACTTGCAATGTCTCTGCAGGTGTATTTCTACCTTTATTCATGGCTTCTGATGATGGTGATGATGTGTGTTTGTGTGTGTGTGCTCAGTCATTCAGTTGGGTTCGACTTTTTTCGATCCCATGGACTCTAGCCCACAAGTCTCCTCTGTCCATGGAATTTCCCAGGCAAGAATGTTGGTGCAGGTTGACATTTCCTACTCCAAGGGATCTACCCACCCAGGATTGAACCCACGTCTCTTGCATTGGCAGGCAGATTCTCTACCACTGCAACCCCTAGTGGGCTGATGATAAGGCTAATTAAAATTATGCATAGTCTCTTTATGGAATGTTTGTCTGGCCACACTTTTGGTCTTTTCTCCGGAGCATGCCTTTTTACTTCCTTTATATGGGTAGGCTGAGAATTTTCCAAATCTTCAATTTCTGGTTTCTTTGCTTAATGATTCCTTAATTTATCTCTCACCTCTCACATATTACTATAAATAGTAAGGACACCCTGGCAGAACCTTCAACACTTTGCTTGGACATCTCCTTAGCAAGATATTCAGTTTCACTTCTCACAATTTCTACCTTCCAACAACACCAGAACATAATTCAGCCAAGTTATTTGTCTATTTATAACAAGGTAGTTGAAAAGAGTCAAACAAAAAAAACCACTCTTACCTTTCAACATACAGAATTTTATCTAGAAATCAACATGTCTCTTCATTTTCATTCACCAACATATCCTGTGTGGTTTTAGATAGCCCTGCCAGAGTGAATTTTGATTATTTTTGGACTTCCTTTTAGCTTTTGGTATATCGTGCTTAGGAGAAGTATTCAAGGCTGAGGATATTCTCTATTTTATTTTTCCTATTTTCTGGGTAATATTATATGAAAACATTTGAGGAAATGGAGAATGAAGATGGCTATATGAGGCTGAAATTCAAGAATCGCTTTGAATCGAGAAAAAAATCTAAAGGTAGGAATATTAGTCGCCTTCATTTAGACTCCAGTTTAAGGTTGCATTATTCTGTTAGGAGCAAAATTATCATCAATGTTTTAAAATTAACCATATTCTGGGATTTTAAAAGATGATCATGAATCGTCTAAGATAAACTGTTCAGACTTCTATAAGCATCAACCATAAAAAGATGATTTTTGCAGCCATGGGTACAGAGAAATGCTAATAGGATAATGTATAATCCCTTCAAAGTAGCAATACTTTGAATAGAATAAGAATGCAACTTTCAACTAAAAGGTCAAAAACAGTATTTTTGCATAAATTATCTCTTTTATAAAATATAAGAAAGCTACACAATCATTTGGGTGTGTTATGTACATGAAGACATCTACTATACTTCAAAAGTAAAGAGCTAGTATTGGGAGTAGCAGTGGTATATAGTGTTTTATAGCCTTAAAGTCATTTTTATACATACATATTTTCAATGTTCACAAAAGATCCATGGAATTGGCAGAATATTCCATTGGGAATGAGAGTCAAATTGAGTCAAATTGACTGAATTCAACCCTAAGCCCCACAAAGTGCCTGACCTTTGACAATTTCTTTTTTTCTTTTAAATCTCAATACTTTTATTTCTAATAAAGCAAATATATATTGTGATTTTTCTCTCTCTCTTTTTAATGTTTATTTAAATATCTACTTTCATTTTATGCTCCCCTCTTTTTTATGGATGTTTCTTCCTGTTATTTTATTTTATTTTTAATTTATTTTTTAGGCTGTGCCATGTAGCATGCAGGATTTTAGTTCCCCAACCAGGGATCAAACCTGTGCCCCCTGCATTGGGAGTGTGAAGTCTTAACCTCTGAACTGCCAGGGAAGTCCCTATATTGTGATTTTTTTAATGTAGACATTACAGTAAATGAAACTAAATTATTAGCTATTTCTTGTTTAATGTATAAACCACCTTGTAATAGACAAGAGAGTAGAGACATATGAAATCTGAGTATAGATACATAGAATATAAGATAACATCCATTTAAATTATGAGTGAAAGATGAAAAGGACTGGCAACATATATTAAGCTTGTAATTCAGCAGAAATTACATATTAAGCATGTTTGTGTTTGATAAATTGGATTCTAAGCTTGCTTATTATTGATGAGTGAAAAGAAAACCTGCCCAGTTATTTGACTCATACTGTAAAATAAAGTTACACTTATTGCATAAGTAAGTAAGTAAGCTAGTAAGTGTTAGCTGCTCTGTCGTGACCAACTCTTTGCGACCCTATGGACTGTAGCCCACCAGGCAAGGAAAATTTCCCAACATAAAGCAGATATGAATAACACAACTAATAATCTTGCAGGAGTAATAATAATGGAATTCAAAGAGCAGTTTCTTAATATTGAACCACTTAGGCTAACGGCAAGCAGTTAAGTGGGTATAGAATGGACCAGTACAATGCACTTCAGGTACCTGGCTTGATACAATATGTAAATTGTGGCTTATGTAAAAGAACATTGGCTTTTAATTTATAGCGATAATAGTATTTGGCATTAAACTTAAAATTGTCCTCTCTGGCAAGTACGGAACCTGATAACTGCAGATCTATGTGCCCAGGACTGATATCTGGTCATAAAATTGAGAAAATGTATTATGAGGATTTTGGGTGAAGTAAAGGTCTTTGGGGCTTCCCTGGTAGCTCAGCTAGTAAAGAATCTTCCTGTAATGCAGGAGACCCCGGTTCAACTCCCAGGTCAGGAAGATCCCCTGGAGAAGGGATAGGCAACCCACTTTAGTATCCTTGGGCTTCCCTGGTGGGTCAGCTGGTAAAGAATCCGCCTGCAATGCAGGATACCTGGTTTTAATCCCTGGGTTGGAAAGATCCCTTGGAGAAGGGAAGACTACCCACCCACTCCAATACTCAGGCCTGGAGAATTCCATGGACTGTATAGTCCATGGGGTTGCAAGGAGTCGGACACAACTTCACCTTCACTTTTTCAGAGGTCTTTCTACTTTTGTATGTGACCAAAAATAGATTAAAATTGAAAGAGGATCTTAACATAGTATCTCTATTTAAGGTATTTAGAAGTTCCCTGTTTTCTCCTCTGTAAAGGGACCATTCCTGCCAAATCTGAGCCAGAGGAGTACTATGGCATAAATTTTAGACAAGCTTCACTAATCAAGATCTATGCTGTTTAGGCTGATGCTAATTTCTGTCCAAAACATCAAAGCCAGGAAAATACAGTATACCGTATGTAAAAGTGGAATAACATGGAAATATTTCCAGTACAGTGACTGGTACAGTAATAGAACTTCAATAAATGTTCTTTTATTTGTTATAGCGAGTCATTAAAATAAATAATATACATGACAGTAGCTGATATAGATATTATTCTACATATAGAATATAAATTATATATTTTGTATTTTATATACTAAGGCTTCATACCTCTAGTATATTACTTTTGCATCTCCTATTTTATATTTTTAAATTTTTTAATTAATTTTTTAAACTTTTTATTTTGTGTTGGGGTATAGCTTCTTAATAATGCTGTGATAGCTTCAGGTGAACAGAAAAGGGACTCAGCCATACATAAACATGAATCCATTCTCCCTCAAACCCCTTAATATATTACTTAATATATTATATGCATGATATATTATTCACATATATATACATATATACTTTATATTTATTCATGCAGAAACAATTTAATGTCATTGTAAGTCATCAAAAGTCACCAAACAATCAACAAAGCAAGACAATTTCAGCATAATCCAACACATTCAATAACCATAGCATCTCTCTGCTTTTGTATTGTATTTTAAAATTTCAATTAATCACTACAATATTGTAAAGTAATTAGCCTTCAACTAATAAAAATAAATGGAAAAAAAAGAAAAAAATAAATAAAACTTCAATTAATCATGCTTTTTTGTCATAATGTGGGTACAAATTAAAATTATAAACTAAAGATTAAACAAAAATAAATTAAAGTAAAAAGCTTATACATACATTAATCATAGATTCTAATGCTGTATCTAAAATGAACATAGATTTTCTCTGTAATAAAAACAATACAGAAAAATGTATACAACGTAAACAGTCACAGACTTCTAAAATTTTTGAAAAAAATTTCAATGTTTCAGATGTCGCCCTGTATCTACAGTGTTACTGTCTCATGCTAGCACTTGGGTGCATTGGCACCCTTATTATCATGATGGCAGTAATTGGGCTGAACTTTCAGGGTGAGTATGGAATTTTAATTTATTTTTTCACTTTCAAAAATAATAGTTGATCTTTCGTTCCTTTTACTATCAACATAAGCTCCACACTGTAGCTCAATATTGGTAAGTTGACCAGTTATGTATGTCATATTACAAAATTATTTTTAAATTAAGAAAAATTAGGAAACACTCAAGTATAAAATTAACACTTATTCCATACCTCTTCTTATGAAGAACCTCCAGTAAAGATTGGCACCATTTTATTAAGAAATTGCTACTGTATTTTTATTAAAATTATGTGCTCATTGGTATCACCTTGAGAGACAAGACAGTGATTGAAAAGTATCTGCACACTTTTTTTTCTGAAGTAGTAGTTAATGTATGTATTCTGTAGTTGTTTCTTTTGAAGAAACCAGACTAATTCATGGTTTCTATAACTTTCCCTTGAAACTGTAGTTTTTGAAAATATAGGGTTCAAGGAAACCGATAAAATTTAATACCTTGATACATATATTAGTGGGGATAATATTCTTTACTATTTATAAATATATAAATAAATTAGTGACAATTTTAATATTGGTGTTTCTTTTAGATTTGTGCTTATACTTTGACCAGTTTAAAAATACTTTCATGCTTCTAGTTCAAAACAAAGTATTGACCATAAATATTTACTTACACTCTTTCCCAAGATTTTATATTAGAATAGTAAAAAATAACTAAATAAAAAACAAAGTAGAAAAATGAATAGAAACACAAAAGGGTAAATGAAGAAAATTGTAAAGAAAATGAAAAGTGGATGGGCTAATGCTATTGGATAAATCAAGGGAAGGAACCACAGTTCAGAAAACGCTTAATAGATGGCTTCAATGTAGATGAAGCGGTTCCTCACAGCAAAACCTGGAGAGGAGCCCATTTTCAGAGATAAGAGTGCAGAAGCAAAGTTATTAATGGGAAGACTTTATGGTATGCTCTTTTAGACTGGTGTCTTGACAGCCTCTTACTTTGCTTATAGTGGCATTTCCCATCGTATCATATCAAAAACAAATAAAAATGCTCCTAAAGCAATTAGATAGACAGAATAGAGTCACTGTATTTCAGAACACCACAGAAAAAGACGTGACCCTAAACGTTTACATGAAGAATTCATTTCCTCTCAAAGAAAAGACAAATTGGCCTCACATTTTCAAATATACATAAAATTATACCACTGTAGCAATGTTCTAAAAATTATGAACAATCTTGATTTTAATGGAAGTTTTTTGTGCATTCTTTTGGAACAAATAAGGGGGTGAGGCTAATTTTAGATAGAGTGAAACTAGCCTGGGAATGTAATCAAAAGATCTTTCAGATTATCAGCTGTTCTGTGTTCTGGAAAGCAATTAATTCATTCTGTTAAAAAATCTACAGATAATGCAAATAAGAACCTGAAGGAACTTAATAAGGTGAAAGGAATTTCTTGTGTGTATGCCTGCAATAAGATGAAATAATATCAATTAAAAAGTTCAGTGAAAAAAAATATACAAAAAAGTAAAAGGTATGAATTTTAAGAATGCACAGAATATTTGGAATTTTGGTTAGTACTTAAGCAGTAAAAATAGATATGGTAAAAAGTAGTTAACTCTCAGGACAGAGGGGAATAGAGGCATAGCAGAAAAGAGAGATTTTGAATTTTTATTTGTATGTTTTTATTTTGTGCTAGCATGCTTATTTTCATATACCTAGACTTCTATCCATTTTAAGTTTCTTTTTATATTTTTTCCTTTGCATTGAGTGCAGATAGAGAAATGGATTTCTTTCAGAAAGCTAATATCACCGGCCTAGCAGGTAATCATCTGTCTGTAATGTGCTGTTCTGTTTGAATCAAAGATTTCAATTAACTGGTCACACAAATTTAGGAAAATTAAACATTAGTTTTGAAAACTTGCAAAGGAAGAGTGTAATAACTAACATCATGGGATGTTTCATGTAGATTGAACCAATTATAACTGTTCAAATTACATGTGTGAACTTGGTTAGGCAGTGCACAATACCCAGATATTTGATCAAACACTTGTTTAAATGTTGCTGTGAACATACTTTTTAGGTTATGTTAATATGTAAGTCAATAGATTTTGAGTAAAGCAAATCACCTTCCAGAATGTGGGTGGGCTTCACCCAATCGGTTGAAAGCCCTAAGAGACAAATACTGAAGTTTTCAGGGGAAGAAGAAATTAAGCCTCTAGAATGCCTTCAGATTTGGGTTGCAACACCAACTCTTCCTTGGGTCTCCAACCTGCCAGCCTGAACATTTTGGACTTGCCAGCCTTAATGACCACGTGAGCCAGTTCCTTAAAATCTCTCTCTCCTTTCATTCTCATTCTTTCTTTCTCTCTCTTTAAACATGCACACACAGACACAAAATTCTGTTAGTTCTACTTCTCTGAAGAACTCTAACATACCAATTAGCATAGAGCAGGATGGCATGATTCAGTCATTAGTAACATGGGCTATGGAACCAAAGTAATTGGGTTGAAACTTCGGCTTTAATATTTATCTGCTGTATGACTTCAGGATAATGTCTGTGTGACTCACTTTCTCCTCTGTAAATTGAGCAAAATAATATCTACTTCATAAGGTTTTGTTTTATTATATTCTTGTATTTCTATTACATTTCCCTGGTGTTCAGTGGTAAGAACCCACCTGCCAATGCTGGAGACATGGGTTTGATCCCTGGGTCAGGAAGATCCCCTCGAGGAGGAAATGGCAACCCACTCCAGTATTCTTGCCTGGGAAATCCCATGAACAGAGTAGCCTGGTGGGCTGCAGTCCACAGGATTTCAAATGATTTGGACACAACTTAGCACTAAGCAACAGATTTGTATTATGCAAAATATAACTAAAAGTGGAAAGAAGTATATAATAAATCTCCATGTGCTTTTCAATTGGTATCAACAGTTATCAATATGTAACAAAGATTATCTCATCTATATCTCCACCTCTATCACACTCTCATACTAGGTTTTATTAAAGCAACTACCAGCTATCATGCCATTTAATATTTAAATATTTTAGTATGTGATTCTGACAGTTAAGGGTTCAACACAATCACAATGTCACTATAAGTCCTGTGTTTGTTTATGGTGTACAATGGGTTGATTTAATATACATATATTGCAAGATGATTTCTATCTCCGTCACATCACATAGTTACCATTTCTCTCTTGAGGTGAGTGTGGGTGTGTTTTCATTTCATATATGGCAGTGCCTACCTAGGAATAAAATTATTGAGTTATATAGCAATTCTTTGCTTGAATATTTGGAGGAACTGCCCCTGATTTCCCAAAGCAGCTGCACCATCTGATGTCTCCTTGGGCCCATTTTAGAATTCTACCACAATTCCTAAAACCAAGTTGGCAACGACCTCCTAATATCATCTACTATTCCATCAGCAATAGATTTTTTTTTCCATTTTATTTGTTAAAATCAGAGCAAAGAAGTTACATCAGCTAAAATGTCTCTTGAGTCTCTAAATCTGTACATTCTCCTTACTTCCTTTTGTTTCCTACTTAGACATTTATTTAATGTTGAAAAAAAAATGGATTATGGTTGTGTCTAATTTCTCATGTCCTGGGTTTTACTGTGTCTATCTCTATTGCTTCATTGAATGCATCTCTCTATTTTATAAAATTGTTTTAAAAAAATAAATATATGTTAAGTGCTTAGAAACCTGCTTGGCCCACAGTAATGGCATTTTGTGTTAGTTATTGTTATGTAAACCATCTGAGACAGGAATTGATACAAAGTGTTGCTCAATAAGTACTTTTCTCCATCCTCATCCTCATGATATTTCTCCTTATTGTAGAACATGGTACTTGAAACTGAATTAACTCTTATAATTCTTCTGGACAATAAGTGTCCACATTTTGCATTTTTTTCTGGCTTTAGCATATTACATTGATCATTTGGAGTATTTTCAGTGTGTTTTGCAGCTCTAGACCTGTACTTTACTGACCAGTCTATCAGAATTCATGTAATAGAATTAGTTTGCCCAAATGACTCATTTTCACTAGTGAATAAATAGCATCTCTCCAATCAAAAATTGGAAGTGTATTTAAGGTCATTTTAGCACATGACTATGTACTTGTACAGGCTTCCCAGGTGGCCATGGTGGTAAAGAACCTGCCTGCCAGTGCAGGAGACATAAGAGATGTGAGTTCAATCCCTGGGTCAGGAAAGTCCCCTGGAGAAGGGCATGGCAACCCACTCCAGTATTCTCGCCTGGAGAATCCCATGGACAGAGGAATCAGGCAGCTATAGTCCATGGGTTGCACAGACTCAGACACGACTGAAGTGACTTAGCACACAGGCACGCATGTACTTGTATAGCTGAGATTAGAATCCAAGTACCCTGAGTCATCACGTATTTTTGGAAGATTATAGTTATTCAGGATTGTCAACTCTTCCCTAGTAGAAAGTAGTTAAAGATATATTGATGTTTTATATATTGAAAATTAGTCCATGATAGTCTTCTTCAAGTCATGTCTGCTGATGTAACTTTGTTTTCCCATCATAGCTAGACATCTTAATTCAATTTCCTAAAATGAATTTTTAAAAAATTTAAGCTTATAGATGACAAACTAAAATATTAGCCATGAAAAGTGTGACATGCTCTAACTTATGGATATTTAATTCAATCATTCAACAATCAACCTTCAGGCACTATAATTAAAGTGAGGTATGATAGAAGATGAATATGTCAGTTACCTGAAGAACCTTTCAATCAGATAAAAGTTATGGAATCATTCACAAGTGACAATGACATGGACAATTCATCCTTAGTTAAGCGGCACCTGAGTGTTCTGATTCTTAGAGATGGCAGAAATTATGACTGTTTAAAAACTTTGTTTCTGAGGTGAAAAATGGTCTCAGAGAGATAGCAGTGAGCAGTCATAAAGAGAGATCTTAGTTCCCTCCTCAAGAATTGAACCTAGGTAGCCTCGATGACAATCAGGAATCCTAGCCTCTAGCCCCCCGACTCCAGTCCTCTTGCCTGGAAAATCCCATGGATGGAGGAGCCTGGTGGGCTGCAGTCCATGGGGTCGCTAAGAGTCGGACACGACTGAATGACTTCACTTTCACTTTTCACTTTCATGCATTGGAGAAGGAAGTGGCAACCCACTCCAGTGTTCTTGCCTGGAGAATCCCAGGGATGGGGGAGCCTGGTGGGCTGCCGTCTATGGGGTCGCACAGAGTCGGACACGACTGAAGCGACTTAGCAGCAGCAGCAGCAGCCTCTAGTCCACCAGGGGTTAGAGACTAGATGAAGAGCAGCCCTGGCTCTTTCCCCCATTTGAAAGCAAGAATGTTTCAAGGAAGCAAAAACTGTAAACACATGCACAAAGTTTATTATTAGAAACAGTGTGAAAAGTGGGAAAGCACCCAGAGAAGCAGTTTGTTTATTTAAGACAGAAGAAAGGCAGAGATACACACCCAGAGAGGAAGAGTGTGGGCGTCCTTGCTAATGAGGCAGAGCACAGTGAAGAGGCAATCTACATCACTAGGATAGGACAGTTCTTCTGGTCTTTGTTTACCTTTGGCCAAGTATCTCAGTTCTTTCCCCACACTTGACTAGTCCTCAGACCCTCCCCAACATGGGTGCACAAAAACATTTTGCTGAGATGGATCCCACAGCAGAGGCCTGTGGGTACACGTGCACACTTACAATGGGATGGCACACCCTCCATTTTTGACCCCCAAAGAGTCTTCCTGTGTACATGCAGACAGGGGAGTTTTCCTTGACCTCAGAAGTGGTCGTCTTATCTTTTTACTTTAGTAGTGCTCAGCTTCTGCCACTAGCTTTGTCCTTGGAGGGTCTGGGTGAGACCAAAACTTCAATTTTGCTCCACTTAACAAACAGCAGCTGTCTGGCTCAGGCGCCTATCTCCTACCTCAGAAATGCAGTTGATCATTAAAAGATACACATAATTTAGAGGATGAAGAGGAAGGGAAGGGTATTCAAGACTAGGGAAACAGTGTGATTGAAAAGCAATCAACACAATAAGGTAAGAAACGATAATGAAAAGTAATCTCACAGGAAGGAAGTGCAGGTTGTAAGGACAGCCTCAAGGAAAAGAAATTAGAAACAGATATGGGAAAGAATCAAACAACAGGTTTTTAATTTTTCTAACGATTAGTTATAAACACTTAAAATATATATATTTATCTCTCTTAATTATGGGATCAGAATTCATAAGCTTTCTTCTCTGCAATCCATAGCCCCGAACACTGCCTCCATTCCAGGAAATATACAGATTCTGAATTACTTTCATTCTCGTTCTGCTAATGAGGTACCTTTTAAGCACAAAAAAATGAGTTGGCAAAAATGTATTTTCCACTCAGTCATATTTGATACTATTCACACTTTCTCTAATGACTGTAGTTTAACTGATTTCTTTCCCCTGTGTTTTCCTTCAGGAACTAATTATGTGTGCCCAAGTGACTGGCTACTGAGTCAAGGAAAATGTTACAGGTTTTCAACTTTTTCTAAAACTTGGAATGAAAGTCAACATGATTGTTTAAAGCTACAGGCACATTTACCTGTGATTCAAAATTCAAAAGAGCTGGTGAGGAGTCAAAAACAGTTTTTAAGTGTTCAAGGGTGAATCACTAGGTACAATTCAAAGTGTGGGTGGTTCATAGTCATTGCTTTTGAACATTCCTTAACTAGCACACTGTTCATGAGGTTCTCAAGGTAAGAATCCTGAAGTGATTTGCCAACCCTTTCTCCAGTGGGTCACGTTTTGTCCGGCCCTAACTAGCAGGGACATGCCCTTCAGCCACTCCACGTAGCCGGATGACATGCCCGGTGTCCTGACTGTCCCACTGCTGGTCCTCGTTGAGCCCGTAAACCTTCACTGGCCATTGGGTGTTGGTCAACAAGCAGCTCGGGGTCAGGGAAAGGCCCTTCTGGAGTGACTGGGAAGGGGTTCTGGGAGAGGCTGGAGCCAAATTCGGAGGACACCCAGGAGTAGAGGGCACTCTGGTCTCTCTGCTCTCTCTGGCCACCCGGGGGCCTACAATTACTATTGTTTATTTTTTAAAACCCTATTAATCTGAAAGAAATGGTTATTTATCATTTCATTAATGCCTGGCTCAGTGTCTTACTATATAAAAGGCATCAATATTTTTTTGAGAGCTTGTGTGGAGGTTCTAGCAGGCGAGTACAGATACTTGTATACTCTTGACAGGAGACTGGTCCTCCTCTATTGGGATGGTCATCCTCTTTGATGGAACTCAAGTTCTGGAGGGACTCACACGGAGTGGTGAGGGAGGAAGGGGACACCCACCTAGCCAGCCAGATTGCCGAATCAACCCTGGTGATCAATGTGGTGACAGGTGTCACAACCCTATCACCCTCACATCCCCAAATTTTTTTGAATGAATGAATGAGTATACTATTTCTCCTATAGGAGTTCATACAGAAGAGTTTAAAATCTGGACAACCTAGTTGGCTTGGACTATGTATTGCATCCCCAGGAAAACAATGGGTATGGATAAATGAACACCTTTTTGTGGAACAAGACATGTAAGTACTTATTTGCAGGGGAGAGATGGTGGTGGTATTGATGTTTTATTTATAGAAAGGTATTTTTATTTAAGCTTCTTTGCTTTCTGGTCTTTTTCTTCTTTCTCTCCTCATTTCTTTTCAAAAACTTTTCCTCTCCTTTTTTTTTTTTCTTTCTTTCTTATCTTTTTTCTTCCTTCATTTACTCTCTTCTTTCCTTCCTCTCCTGCTCCTTTTAACATTTACTGGAGAGAATAGAGGGGATTTCCAGGTGGCTCAGTGGTAAAGAAACAGCCTGCCAATGCAGGAGACACAGGTTTGATCCCTGGGTTGGGAAGACTCCCTTGGGGAGGAGGTGGCAACTTGCTCCAGTATTCTTGCTGGTAAAATCTGATGGACAGAGGAACTTGGTGGGCTAGTCTGTGGGATTGCAAGGATTCAGAGATGACTGAGTGACTGAGCATGCAAAGGGACTAGAAAGTGTTCATTATGGAACCTGTAAATTATTAATTACAAAAAATGATAGTTACTTTTAAATTGTTAAACTGATTGAAATCTCCCTTAAAATATTACCAAGCAAATATTTTCCATATACAAAATGCAAAGATAAAATTTACTTATAAATGAAAAACACCTGAAATATATACAAACATCTCTTGAGCTGAAATCAGAAAGTGCAAATTTGCAATTTTGCCCTTAGAAAATTATTTCAATCTTATTGAAATAATTTTTTTTTTTGCGTGTAGGAAAAAAATCTATTTTTTTTTTTTGCATGTATGAAAAAATGAAGCTTTTCTCACAATATTCTTGTGTGAACACTATAACGTAATACATGTAAGAAGGTTTTAAGATTCTTAAGTGTCACAGTTGTTTGCATATTCCCTGTGCTTTGATTTTCTTAACATTCTAACCTGCTAGAGCACCTGATATTTGGCAAGCTTGGGGCAGTGACCATGAAATGTCAGTTCATTTCAATCTATTTATTCAGTTCTAGATATTGATATTCTCCACTCATTCTTGTCTTTAACAAACATTAAACTAAAGTATGAAGTAGTATTCATTCTTTGGACCTGCTTTGATTGCAAACTTGACAAAATTTAGTTAGAAATAACTAGGCATTTTTTTTGTTCTTTTATTTGGAAAACAGAATATTGTTATGGCGGCGTCTCCCTCTCTCTCTCTCTCTCTCTTTTTTAATCCTGTAGCCAAAAGAGAAGTTTATTGTAGAAGGAGAGTAGATAACCGAATAACATATCTCATTTTAAAAGCTTTCATTTAATTATTTAAGGAAAAATGATATGTAAATAGGGCTTCTCAGATGTCTCAGTGGTAAAGAATCCACGTGCCAATGCAGGAGTTGCAGGAGGTGCCAGATCAATCCTTGTGTCAGGAAGATCCTCTGGAGAAGGGAAGGGCAACCCACTCCAGTATTCTTACCTGGAGAATCCCATGGACAGAGGAGCCTGGCGGGCTACAGTCCATGGGGTTGCAAAGAGTTGGACATGACTGAGTGACTAACAAACACACAATCAAGGACTAGAAAAAATAGTTATGGAAATAGCTTTCTCAAAAATTATTCTATTCACATCTATTCCTAACCCTATCATACCACTGAAGTTAACTGAAGAATTAGCAGTTATTAAGCAGTTTTAACTTAAAAACATCCCTAGTTTCCAACTTCGAAACTCCCAAAACTCCCACTGGTACGTAGAATATCTGTCACCACGTAACCTTTATCAAAACTTTCATTTTAGCATTTAGCTGTCTTGAAAGGACATTATTTATGCCGCTATGTGAAAAATGAGTAGATGGAAAGTGACACAGAAATGGATTTTCAATCACAAGGCTATGACCAGGGAGAAAGAGAGGTAACAGTAGCTTGGGAGAGAAGTAAATGGATGTCAGAACTAATCTTGAGATGGGATGCCCAGGACTTGCTGATACATGTAATTCGAGGGTTGAGAGGGCAGGAGCAGTCAGGAATGCTCCTAGTCTTCAGACTTGCACTCCCACAGTATTGATACTCAGATAAGAGCCATCTGGGAAGGGAGGGCGTGGAGGATAAGCAAATCAAGAGTGCCTCACTGGCAACAAAAGAGTCTATTCTAAAATCTTTTGTTGTTGTTATTCTAAAATCTTTTGTTGTCCCTGGCAACAAAAGAAGTCTATTCCAAAATCTCTGCAACATTTTGACTGCTGGGAAAAAAAAAAAAAAAATTACCGGCACAAGTTGGCTGGGGGAAACTTTAAGATGTATAACCATTATTTTAAGATAAATGCTCTAAAGTCTGCCTTGTATCTTCTAGTTTCTCGGTGATTGGAGCCATTGATAACATGAGCTGTGCTGTCATAACAAGAAATCACGTGTATTCCGAAGACTGTGACTCCAAATTTAAGGGCATTTGCCAGAGAGATGCTGTCTGAACAACGAAAGCAAATCTGTGCATTTAAATAATTGGAAGAGAAATATATGGATGTTAACAGTTCCTATCTGTTTTTGGAATACAAACCTATTTTTTAATGCAAATAAAATTTTTTCACATATTCTGTACAGATACAACACTCCAAAATTAGAAAATGTAATAATTTATTTTTAAACTAGAAAACACAATTCCCTATTTTTTTAATAATGTTATTGGAGATTATTATTAATTACTTTTAGATGTGATAATTGTATTGTGGTTATGTTGTATAGACAGATAGGGAAACATTCACATGATATTATGTCTAGAATTTGCTTAAATTATAAGTGATACAAGATTGTTGTTGTTCAGTCACCCAGTCGTGTCTGACTCTTCTTGACCCGGTGGACAGCAGCAGGCCAGGCCTCCCTGTCCCTCACCATCTCCTGGAGTTTCCCCAAGTTCATGTCCATTGCATCAGTGATGCCATCCAGCCATCACATCCTCTGACATGCTCCTCTACTTTTGTCTTCGATCTCTCCTGGAATCAGGGTCTTTTTCAATGAGTCAGTTGTTCACATCAGGTGACCAAAGTATTGGAGCTTCAGCTTCAGCATCAGTTCTTCCAATGAGTATTCAGGGTTGATTTCCTTTAAGATTTGACTGGTTACAAGATTGACAACGAGTTAATAGCTGTTAAAACTGAATAATGAGTACATGTGACTCACTATATTATTTTCTCTACTTTTAAATATGTTTGACAATTTCCTAACACAAAACAAAATGTGTTTTGGTTGGGAAAGAATGTTGATTTCTGACTTCAGTCTTCGACATTCTTATTTATCCTTATTGCTGCAGTGTCTAAAAAATATGAAATTTAATCTTCTAATCCTGCTTTTTCTCTATTCCTTGGGTTCTAACTCTTCCTGTGCATTTGGTGAAATAATAGACTGTGCATATATGTGGTTATACAACATTTTTTTTCTTCATGGTGGGCTTTGTCCTTAATTACTTTCAGTTTTTATCAAAAAGAAATCAAACTTTCAACTGGTAATAAAGTACTCAGCCATTGTAATTATGAATGTCTTTTTAAAGTAATATACAATCTTGTATTTAATCTGATTCTATAATTCATTTCCCTTTAATCAAATTTGCTTTTAAACATTGTTATATTGAGAATTGTCTCACTCCCTTAGTTTTCTAACTGAAATTTTATACAAAGTACCTTATTTTTTTCTCTCATTTATCCAAAAAGCACTCATGTTTCAAAATAAATTCAACAGTTTGTGTCCCCTAAGTAGGTGAGGAGATACGACATAATATCATCAAAAAGTTCTCTGTAGTTCATGCTGAGCCATCAGGAATTGATTCACCCTGATAGGTGTGACTTAAAGAAAAACAAAGAGTGAATTACTTTAAATAATGAAGCAGTTGAAATTAATTTGTAATCATGAACCAACAGCAAAAATAAAACATTATGAATGAAGCAAAATTTGAACTTAATCTGAGCCAAAATGTGATACATGAGTAATACTAAATTTCATATTTTCAAGTTTTCTTGATGACAAATGATGAATAGATATAATATGCCTGTGCTTGCTTACATGCTGATATTTGCCAAGTATTTGCATTCACATATAGTACCAAGAACAACATTTACAGGTGGGACTCACAAGAATCTCCTTTTCATTTATCAGAAAGTTTCATCTGCAACTAATTTAGGAGTGAGCCTCCATTAAAGATATGGGAGAAAGACTGGTCTGTGTGTTTCTGTATGTTTATCCTGTAACCTAGATACTTTTTTTTTCTCCACCTTCTCCATCCTACGTGTCTATGTATTCTCCTAAACTCTCATTCCTTCTTGTACTGAGAGGTTACAGTTACCTAGGCAAACTAACGTAACAAAGAAGGGCTTGATATAATTTTCCCCACACCCTACAGAGTTTGAATTTTATGACACATCCAGGGTTGCATCTTAAGCCCATCCTATTTCCTTGTTCTTACTTGGAAAAGGGAAATATTTTTCAATAATCTATTCTCTATTCACTTGTAATGTTATTTTTCTAGTTTATATTCTATAATCTAAGCTTTGTGATTTTAATATAGAACTTTGATAATGTATCTGTGTTTATTACTTATAGAGTTAGGGTCCTTCCTAAATATTTTTCCCTAATTTGTAAGATATTATTTAAGTACATGTTTGTTCATAGGTGATTCTCTTGTAACATTTCTTTAAACCAAAGTTACTATGGTTAGTGGCTTGTAATATTTACACATATTAAGCACACATATTTCTCTAACTTTTAAGCAGACCTACTAAGCAGTAGGTCTTGGCTGACCTATTAATATAAATCCCCTTAAATTTGTTTATCGTAACTACTAATGCAATAAATGTCATCTAATTGTATACTGTAACTTTGTTTGGTCCTATTTAACAGAAGTTTCCTGACTTGTGCTCACGATGAGCAATAATGTGCCTTGAATTAATAAGATTCTATATATAATCATTCACTCATTTCAACAATTTTTAGTTCCTTTAATTCTTGCAAAATTCTACTGTATGCCAGAAACTAACATTTGTAAATCAACTATACTTCAACTTTAAAAAAACTTGCAAAATTCTTTATTGATTTCCTAATTTATTCTGTTTTAGATATTGGTTTGCTGCAAATCCACTTGATATCAACAAATCCTCTGGAACTGTGGACTCCATCAGAATTCAAAAAAGCAAAGGGTCCATTCCCACTGATTTCAAACCTGAAAAGAAACAATAAAAATCAGTTTGGGACCACTTTCAGTTTTAATCAAAAATAAAATTAAGAATAGAGCAATTTGAAACATTTTATACAAAACACTGAGCTTCATACTCACCTATCACAATACTCTACCCCCCAAATATCTGTTTTTTTAAAGCAATGTAGGTATTTAATATTACTATTATTATTAGCATAATCTGTCAACTTATTTAGGGCAACAGGTAAAAAGAGATATAAATAGACGAAGAGAAATAATAGATATAAATAAGAGCTTATATCTATCTCCATTTATCTAACTATATCTATTTCTTTTGAGAGAGAGAAAGTGTTTCTAAATCGAGTGAAATATGGAATTTTTTTTAAAGCAGTTGCCTAGCATATTACCTGGTATATTTTTAGCCAATGTTCAGTTTTGAAAGTAAGAAACAAGATTTATATTCATTTGGCACTTTTGAAATATACTGATATGGAAACCAAGGAGACTAATTATAATAATTTTTATCAATTTGCATCAATGATTCAATGGACATGAACTTGGGCAAACTCCAGGAGATGGTGAGGGACGGGGAAGCCTGGCGTGCCGCAGTCCATGGGGTCGAGAAGAGTCAAACATGACTTGGCAACTGGACGACAACAACAAAAGCAATATTGTTTATTTATATAACTATTTCTTGAGGGAATGTTGTTTCCTGACTTTGTATCCATGTCTTCCTGCCTTAATATTATTAATTGCTAGATAGAAAATGGGAACCAATTTAGAAATACGGGAAGACAAGAGAGATTATACTCTTTGCATAAAAAGAAAAAGATTGATCATCAACAGAGCAAGTTGATAAAAATTATTTGCAATGTGTTGGCTGTTCATATCAGGTGGCCAAACTACTGGAGCTTCAGCTCAAGCATCAGTCTTTCCAATGAGTATTCATGGTTGATTTCCTTTAAGACTGACTGGTTTGATATCCTTGTTGTCCAAGGGACTCTCAAGAGTTTTCTCCAGCACCACAGTTCGAAAGCATCAATTCTGTGCTCTGCCTTCTTTATGGTCCAGTTCTCATGTCCATACATGTCTACTGGAAAGATCATAGCCTTTACTATACAGATCTTTGTCAGCAAAGTGATGTCTTCTCTTTTTAACATACTGTCTAGATTTGTCATAGTTTTCCTGCCAAGGTAATCGTCTTCTAATTTCATGGCTGCAGTCACCATCCACCGTGATTTTAGAGCCCAAGAAGAGGAAATTCGTCACTGCTCCCATCTTTTCCCCTTCTATTTGCCATGAAGTGATGGGACCAGATGTCATGATCTTAGTTTTTTTTTTAATACTGAGTTTTAAGCCAGCTTTTTCACTCTCCTCCTTCACCCTCAAAAAGGTTCTTTAGGGTGAACCTAAGAAGGTGAATCAAAGAAGGTTCTTCTTTGCTTTCTGCCATTAAAGTGGTATCATCCACCTATCTGAAGTCGTTGATATCCCTCCCAGAAATCTTGAAAAGTTAGACTTTTAACTTGGAAATATGGTTATTTCCATATGGTCTCTAACACTTTAAAGAAAAAAAAGAGATCTTACAAAAATTTTAAAAGTACAAGTAATAAACGTGCTTTGATTTTGAATTTGCAGAATAGTTGAATTTGAGTTAGCAATAGGAGGGTTTATTAGCAAGAACCTGACAATAAAAATAAAATGAAATAAGGAACAAAAAATAAAAATGGAAAATTTCACTGCATGCCATATAACGAAATAGAAGGAAGGTGGGTTGTTCTAGGGTATGTTTCAATCTGAGAAGATACATGTCACAGGGTAGAAACTGAGAGACAATTACACATAGAAAACAGGGAGACTGGGTCATACAGTATGACCCAGCAATTGCATTCCTGGGCATATATATGGAAAAGATGAAAATTCTAATTTGAAGATACAGGTACCCCAATGTTCATAGCAGCACTATTTATAATAGCCAAGACATAGAAGTAACCTAAATGTCCACTGAAGATGAATGGATAAAGAAGATGCTATCAGGGTGTGTGTGTGTACACATGATGCACTATTACTCAGTCATAAACAAGAGTGAAATAATGCCATTGCAGCAACATAGATGGACCTATAGATTATCATATTAAGTGAACTAATCAAAGAAAACATATACTATACTAAATGTGAAATCTAAAAAAAAAATGATACAAACGAATTCATTTACAAAAAAGAAAAAGACTCACAAACTTGGAAAATGAATTTATGGTTACCAAAGGGGAAAGGGGTGAGGAAGGATAAATTAGGAGTTTGGGATTAGCAGATAGAAACTACTGTTAGAAAATGAATAAACAAGAAGGACCTATTGTTTGAAATGGAAAAGAATCCAAAAAAGAATATATATATATATATGTTTGAATATGAAAAAGAATTCATGATACACACACACACACACAAACATATATGTATCTGAGTCACTTTGCTTTACACCAGAAACTAACACAACATTGTAAATAAAATGTACGTCAATAAAAATAAATAAAATCTTTATCTGCCAATGCCTACAAAAAAAAAAAAAAAGAAAAGAAAACAGGGAGACTTATTTACAATAATGCAACTCAAACTGATTTAAAGTTTTTATACAACACCAGAACAGAATCTTTCCTAGTAAATTTGAAACTCACCCAGCATTGAATGTAGTGCCACTTGTCCATTTCCAAGACTCTCCTAGTTTTCTGCTTAATCCAATCCAGTACATAGAAGGTCCTGCGTGCTTCTTCAAAAATTTCTTTCACACAAATCAGAGAATTCTCCATTACTCAATATTTTAGAGCATATAGCTGACATACTTCTCACTGGAACATCCCATCTTTATGATTTACATCCTAATTTGTGTGCCCTAATGCTTCCATAGCAACAAACAACACAGATGGTGATGTTCAGGTTAGCTTTATCAGAATAATTTTCACTTTGCTCTTACTTCTTAAATATATCTAAGTAGTAGAGTGACTTCTAACAAGTCATCAAAGATCTTTGAGCTACTATGTCTTGAATTACCATTAAGGGTAACTTCTATCTCTCAAATGAGAAACTGATGAAAAAAATCATATTTGACTTCCTTTCCTACAAGTTCTACTGCATAAAACACCAGGATGTTTCTCACAGAGTAAAGGACAAAGACTCTAAACTGGCAGGATGTCATGTCTGGTTGACAAATTCAGGAGCTGAGCATTTTTATAGGAACAGGCATATCATGTTTCTTAAGGGTGACAGAGAACTAACACTTATATCTTATTCTGTACACAGGTCTTCTCTCCCAAACTATAGAGGGGTGAGGGTGTTTAAAGGAAAGTATAAGTACTGTTAAAATAGGAAAACTCAGAAACTACTTTGAATAGATACCAGTGGATACTGTTGCTGAAGCTGAAGTTCCAATACTTTGGCCACTTGATGAAAAGAGCTAACTCATTGGAAAAGACTGATGCTGGGAAAGTTTGAAGGCAAAAGAAAAGTGGGCAGCAGAGGATGAGGTTTTGAGATAGCATCATCCACTCAATGGACATGAATTCGAGCAAACTCTGGGAGATAGTGGAGGACAGAGAAGCCTGGTGTGCTATAGTCCATGGAGTTGCAAAAGTCAGACACAACTTAGTGACTGAACAACAACAGATACCAAAATAATAATGTCATTGCTGTATGATTTCACTTATATGTGGAATCTAAAAAATAAAACAAATGATCAAACACAAGAAGACAGAAACAGAGTCTCAGATACAGAGAACAAATAGGTGGTTGCCAGTGGAGAGATGGGTGGGGAGAGGAAAGAAATAGTTGAAAGAGCTTTGAACTTCCAGTTGCAAAATAATGAGTCATAGGTATGAAATGTACAAAGTGGGGACTATAACTATAACTACTTGATATTATCTGGTGATATATATTGTATGGTGACATATCATAACTAGAATTATCCTGGTGGTCATTTTGAAAAATATTGAAATATCAAATCACTACTTTGTGTAACAGGATCTAACATATGTTACAGGTCAATTAAAGTTCAAAGACAAATAAAAAAACTCATAGAAAAAGAGATGGGATTTGTGGTTACTAGAGGTGGGGTGGGAGGAGGGGGGACTGGGTAAATGTGGTCAAAAGGTAAAAACTTCCAGATACAAGTAAATGCTAGGAATGTCACGTACAACATGATACATGTAATTAACTTATTATATTTCAAGTATAGAATTTGTTAAGAGAGAGATGCTCAGAGTTCTCATCACAAGAAAAAAAATTACTTTGTATTTCTTCAATTTTGTATCTACAGGAGATGATGGATGTTCACTAAATTTATTGTGATAATCATTTCATGATGGATGTATGTAAGTCAAATCATTATGCTCTATGCCTTAAACTTATACAATTACATCTCAATAAAACTAGAGGAGACAATGTAATTTCCATTGCACATTGTCTCCTATAATCAGAAATCTAATTTCTGGGAGAATATGATTTCTTCTAATAAAATACATTGAGTGCTATCATTCCACAGTCTCTTCTACTGATTCCTTGCTGCTGCTACTGCTGCTAAGTCGCTTCAGTTGTGTCTGACTCCGTGCGACCCCTTAGACGGCAGCCCAACAGGCTCCTCTGTCCCCGGGATTCTCCAGGCAAGAACACTGGAGTGGGTTGCCATTTCCTTCTCCAATGCATGAAAGTGAAAAGTGAAAGTGAAGTCGCTCAGTCATGTCCGACTCCTAGCGACCCCACGGACTGCAGCTCACCAGGCTCCTCTGTCCATGGGATTCTCCAGGCAAGAGGACTGGAGTGGGGTGCCATTGCCTACTCCAGATTCCTTGCTACTGAACCACAAACCTATAGCTTTTCTTCATAAATAAACAAACGTCTCCACCAAACATTTGCCTTTCAACATAGAGATCAAACATATAGATACCAAGGTGGGAAGAGGAGAGGAGGGATGAATTGGAAAATCAAGATTGACATATACACATTTTTGGTAATATGTATATAATAGATAGATAGCTTATGTGAACCTCAGAATCAGTGCTCTGTGGTGACCTAAAAGGGAAGAAATTTTTTAAAAAGAGGGGATATATGTATACATATAGCTGACTCAATTTGCTGTACTGCAGAAACTAACACATTATAAAGCAATTATACTCCAATAAAAGCTCATTAAAAATAAATAATTTATATTTCCATCTCATGTGAATTGCTTTCTTTCACTTTGATGTTCCAAACCCTTACCCCTTTCTTCTTCTCTCACATGACATATAAGCCCCAACTGCCTAACTTGTCCTGGGGAGTCATTTTCTTATAAAGCCCTCATATGTATATAATTAATTTGGTTTTCTCCTGTTAATCTGTCTCATGTCAGTTTAATTCTTAGATCAGCCAGAAGAACATATAAGGGTAGAGGAATTTTTTGACATAATCATGGAGTATTAGCTTTTATCATTTTTATCCTCTCTTTGTACAAAATTAAGCTTTGAAATAATTGAAAACTTTTTCCTTTTCTTACCATCTCCTCTGGTGTATCAATCTGAGCAAGTTCTGATCCCTGTGAACTGCAAAATCTTTTACTGGCTGTCCAATTTCTGGTATCATTAGAAAAATAGAAGCACTTCCTTCTTACTCCAATCCACTCCTCTGAACATTCCATAGCTTTGGTACTTTTTGAACAACTGAAATATAATACTGAAAAAACAATGAATAAAAGCAGTTACAAAGTGTTTATACTCATTCTGGTGTATCAATTTTATTTTTTACTGCCATGGTTTGAAACCTGAAAGCTAACTTCACTCATGGAGTGATGGATGAATTCAATTCCTCTGTTGTCCATAAGGAAGACCATTTAGTGGTTGAGAAGTCTAGACTTTATTCTATTTTCCTGGCTTCTATTTTGAGAAGCAGAACTGCAAACCTCTCATGGTCTATATTGACATCCTACCAAAAATTATGCAGCAGATGTAGCAACCAAGGAAGAGACATAAATATAAACAGTGTCAAGGACCAATGTAAGAAAAATGGAAAGGTTAACAGCAGGGGAGGACATATGAGCTAAGGAAGTGAAATTCACCATGAAGGACAATGAATCATGGAAATCTGAATGAATCAAATATTGGTTCTACTTCACCAATATTTAGTGCCAAAGAAGCTGGAATAATGATGACTTTATTTCTCTGTCCGTTGTTTTGAGAATTTACTGTTTCCAGATTTTAGTGAGGTGCTGAGTAATTAGGTTAGATAAAGTCCTGGTCCTCCAAATGTTTAAAGCTAATTAATGGGTACAGTGTCAAGTAAACGTTTAAATGTAGAGCCAGCTCCAAACTCCTGACTTTTTCTCTTCTGTAATACTCACAATTGGATCCAGACTACCACAAACAGGTAATAAAATACGTCATTTCAATTTTACCTTTTTAGTGAATAAATGAACGTAAATACGTCTTAGAGAAACTCTTCCCTCTAAATATTTAATTTTCAGATGTTTAAATAGAATTAGTATTGCACTCTCAGAACTTTATAATGACAGAAGAGGTTATAAGCAGGAATAATATCAGTACTTTTGTGAATGACAAAAAGAAAGAAAATGAGACTCACGAATATTAAGTGTTAATTTAATTTCAGAGCTAAATTCAGCCAAACTTGCAGATGGAAAATCAAGTTCTGGAGGCCACAAGTCAGAAATTAAAATCTACCTTTGGATATTTTTCACAAAATAGACCCATAATATCCAGAAAAAAATGTAAACATCTTCATCTTTGCAAATTTACTCCAACAGAGAAAATCTTGAAGTAAATCCCTAGATCCATATTTTCCTTTTTCTTTTAACATAATAGAAATAAGCAAGCATTTCATAGAGCAACTATTAGTAATATAACTCATTCTTGATCCAAAAGAAATGAAAGAAAGACTGCAATTATGGAGACAATATTGTATGGTAGTTAAAATATCAGAAGCTAGAGAACTGGAATTTAGCCAACAGAAAAGAATGTCAATTCTGGTTGGCCCTGGAATTTATTATTTGTAAAAAGCGACTAATTCACTCTGGTTGCTATTTCTTTGGGTGTGAATGAATTTCATAACTATTTCACAGTCTTGTGTGAATTCAATATAAAAAATATAATAAATATAGTATATTTAACATTAGCTCTTTAGTTCACAAAAATACCCTCAATTAAACAGTTATTGCTGTTGCTGTCTGAGGGTTATCTGAGAATTTATGATTATTTTATTCAAAGATCAAAAAATCTTACGAAGTCAAGATGACTAAGTTCTGAGAGTATTTTTAAGAGAGGCAAGGAAGGTGGTACATGTGTGCTCAGTCACCTCAGTCACGTCTGACTCTTTGTGACCCCAAAGAACTATACATAGTCAGCTTTCTCTGTTCATGGGATTTTCCCGGCAAGAATACTGGAGTGGGCTGCCATGTCCTCCTCCAAGGGATCTTCCCAACCCAGGGATCAAACCTGCATCTCCTGCATTGTAGGCAGATTGTTTACAGCTGAACTACCGGAAAGCCCCAAGGAAGGTGGCAAAAGCTGCCAAGCTAGTAGGAACCTGAGGTCAAGTCTCTACAGTCCTTTTATTACTGCAGAGTTGAGAGATTTGGGACTAAGCTTGAGGTATAAATGCATAGCCTGCTGCATAAAGAACCAAAGAAAATTCACAAGTCACCTACCTGTTACAAGGACCACTATAAGAAAGACCACTATAAGAAAACTCTTCCAGTATTTTTTCAACTTGCAAACTGTAAAATTAAAAAAAAAAAATTATAAAATTTCCAGAGAAAATTCTGACTAGGAGCTGATTATTCATTTATTCCTCTGCCGTAATAATCAATCAAGAAACTCTCACTAAACACATCTACATCCTAAAGTAATAAAAGATATACCAGCCTTACAAAGTACTAATACAAAGAAGATAAGTGCCAGTGATTGTTATAACTGCTCAGATTGGCAGTGGGGGGTGAGGAGATTACTTAGACTTGGTGGAAGGAAGAAAGAAAAACAAGGTTATCCTTAAGGTGGAAATAGTGTGAATGAGAGATCAGAATCAAGAAAGCATCAGAATCAACAAAAGGGCCATAATCAGACAAATGGCTACAAAAGAAATATGAATCAACCAAAACAAAGATAGGGAAGAAAAGAAAGTCATAAGTATGTATGACAGAAGAATTGAAATGTAAGATAATTTTTTTAAATTTGGTAAGCAATAAAGGGCAGAAGTTTAATGTCTTTGAGCAAAAGCATGTTAAGCTAAAAGTAGTCATTTGTACTGAGCAGAATGAATTAGAAAGGAGAGGGAATTTAGCACTCGTGGAAATGTTAGGACATTAGGAACAAACAGTAATAATTCTATTAATGACTAAGATCCCCATGCCTGACACATTATTCAGTTCAATCGCTCAGTCGTGTCTGACTCTTTGTGACCCCATGGGCTGCAGCACGCCAGGCTTCCCTGTCCATCCACCACCAACCCCCAGAGCTTGCTCAAACTCATGTCCGTTGAAACGGTGACTCCATCCAACCATTTCTTCCTCTGTCATATCATTAGCAGATGTAAAAACAATCTGGGAAGATTGTGTACACACATGCACACACACATTTAATATCAGAAAAAAAATTTGAAGAAAAAAATAAACAAGATGTCACACACTCTGACTCTTTTCAGAGTTGTACCACAGACCTAGTGATTGAAGCTTTTAGGTTTTTTAGGGGAAGCAAAACTTTAACTATACCCATCTTGGGTTTTCAGCTGGCTTTTTTTTTTTTTAACAAAAAGACAGATTAATAGAGAAAAACAGTTTATTAATGACTATGATGCACACCACTTGGGAAAAACCTACATGAACAGTAATTTAAAGCAATAGCTTAGAACCCCAGCTAACAGACCATCTTTCACAAAGGACAATACATTTCTAGAAAAATGAGAGGACAGAAAAAGCAGTTTTTGATTTTCAAGAGTGGCCAACTGTGAGAAGGCAAATATGTGGGGAGAAATTAATAGAATAAATGAGAGAATTTGTATCCTGTCTTTGGGCAGAAACAAGGGCAGGCACAATGAATTTTCCTTGCTGTTTACTGGTTTCTACATGCCTCCAACTCAAAGTCATTTTTATATCAAAAGGCAAATTTTGAGATGAAATATTGTGGTTTCCTTCAGTTTCATGATCACAATAAAAGGGAAAAGGATTTTAATGGAAGAGATGTATCTGCAATGATTTCAGACAGTATGATTACATAAAAAGAAACACCAACAGAATTAACTTTTATTTCCTTTAATTTTCTTGTATCACTGACAAAAGCTAGAGCTCTGCTAGGTTGAAAGGTACCAAGGAGTGAGCACCTTTTCTTGTTCTTAATCCTAAATCTATAACATTTCATTATTGAATGTCATTAAAATGCTGCATAAATTTAACATATAAAAGAGAGATGGTTTAAGATGGCGGAGTAGGAACACCTTGAGGTCACCACCACATCAAAATCACAGCTACCTGCTGAACAACCATAAATGAAAAAGACTGAAACCTACCAGAAAATATCTTCTATAACTAAGGATATAAAGAAAGAACCATAAAGAGATGGGTAAGAGGGGTGAACTCACAGTTTAGTCAAGTCCCATTTGCCCCGTGCGGGTGATTCACAAACTGGAGAGTAATTATATTGCAGAGGTTCTCCCACAGAAGTGAGAGTCCCTCAGGCTCCTCAGGGCCCTCAGCCCAGGGATCCTGCACCTGAAAGATGGGCACACAGAATATTTGACTCTGAAGTTCAGCGGGATTTAATTTTAGGAGTCTCACAGGACTGGGGAAATAGAGCCGTCACTCTTAAAGGGCACACACAGAATCTCGCACACTTTGGGACCCAGAGCAAAAGCAGAAATTTGATAGGAGCCTGGGCCAGACCCACCTTCTTGTCTTGGAGCATCTGGGAGGGCCTGCATCTCTCCTTGGAGACATGGACACTGGTGGAAGCCACTGGCTTCCACACTGGGAGCTTCTTTTAGCAGGTAAACGCTGGTGTAGGATGAAGTCATCCTGGAATCTTCCCTCTAGTTCTTTGGCACCAAGACCTGGCCCTGCTCCACAGAAAGTAGATGCCAGTAATGGCAGGCTTCAGGTCATGCCCCTTGCTGGGTGGGGCCACCTAGCCCCACCCATAAGAAGACAGGCGGTAGGCTGCATAAAGTTCTTCTGAGCCCACAGTAGCCTGTGGCCATGGTTGGCTTTGCCCACAGGAGGGCCCCAGGACCCAGTTTCACCTACCAGTGATCTTGCTCTCCAAGGAGCCTACTCTGGGTTCTGAGTTAGCCTTACCCACTAGGGGGCAAACTCCAGAGGTGAGAAAACCAGTCAGACAGCCTGTAAAACCAGCCTGTCCACAGCAGGCCAGACCATGCCCTGGGATCAGCTGACCCTCAGCCCTGACCACTAGCAGGCCAACACAAGCTTTAGGACACCCCAGGCCAGACCATGTACCCAACCGTGACAGGAACCAGCACCGGCTCCCCAGCAGCCTGACAGCAGATCTGGGATCCCTGGGCCCTGCAACCAGACTCCAGGGCTGCTCCACCTGCAGGTAGTTCTGCACTAACCCCAGGACCGGGCTTTACCCAATAGAGGGCAGGCAACAACCTCAGGGTCTTCTGGATCTTGACACAAAAAAAGACACAAGAACTTCCCTGGTGGCCCAGTGGTTAAGAATCGCCTTGCAATGCAGGGGACATGGATTTGATTCCTGGTCAGGGAGCTAAGACCTCACATGCCACAGAGCAACTAAGCTCACACTCCACAACTAAACAATTTGTGTACTACAAAGATCGTACAAAAGATAACAAGATTCTGCATGTTGCAACTAAGACCCGATGCAGACAAATAAATTAATTAATTTGTAAAAAGAAGAAGCAGATTCACAGATAGGGAACACACTATTGGTTACCAGTGGTGAAAGGGAATTTCTAATGATGTGAAGGTAGATATAAGCTTCTGATTGTCAATTTTTTGCATTTATTACTGTAATCTATTTGTACCTTTCTATCTGTCATGTATACACCCATCTATCCATCCATCTGTCCATTCACATGCACACCTCAAAACACAGGTGTGTGTATATGTGTGTAGTTACCCTTTACCAAGAATTCAATATTTATCCGACAATGAATTAAATGTTCTTCATAGATTCTGTCCTATTTATTCCTTATAACAATAGCTATAACACAGGATTAATTATCTTCATTTTATAAATGCAGAAACAAATGCTCAGAGAGATAATATTTAAGGTCCTCTAAGGTCACTTTAAAATTATAAAAAGCACTTATGTACACTCAATATTTTTTGTGCTTTTGCTCTTGAGCTGTTTTCCTGTCCCACTTCTTTTGTATTCTCATTTGAATTTATTTTCTTCTAGTTCATAGCTTAGAGAACATTCCATGAGGGACTGCTGGAAACTCTTTTGGAGATCTAAGTTTACTCTATGCATATGTGTAAGCACTTTAAACACTTTTAAATTAATCATGAGTGACATTATATCCATTCACTAAAGAAAGGCACTTCTAGTTAAAATTTGTCTAAATTGAGATAGATAGCCTTGAAAGGCAGAAGAAGTATTGTCATCACTGAAGATCTTCTAGTACAAACTGCTAGGAATGTTGTGGTTGGGAATATCACATTAGACAAGTTTTGTTAAGTGACTGCTGAAGTCTCTCTAACTTTTAAGATGATCAGATTTATTTATTAAGAGAGTTATAGAGTAGCCAGCATTGGAATTTATATCAGTGGTTTCAACTGTTATCTGCAATTCATATCAAACTTTTCCTTTTTCCTTTCACTGTCTTTATCTTGGAAGTTTTATAGGTTGCCTATTCCAGTCCTTTGGCACACAATTTACTCATTTTGTCTAACATAAACCATGAATTATTGTGCATGGTGGGGTTTTGTTTTGTTCTGTTTTTGTGCCTTGTTGTTGTCAATTGTTTGTTAGGTTCAGTCAATCCTTATAGTTCTTTAAAAGGTCTTTTTGATCTCATTATGCATCCTTAAGCCACCTTCAGACTTTCTCTACTTCTAGTTCTTTTGTTTTAATTGAAATATAATTGGAATACAATGTTACATTAGTTTCTGCTGTACAATATCATGAATCATCCAAATATATACATATATTCCCCTCCCTCTTGAGACTCCCTCCTACCCTTCTCTCTACTTCTATTTTCCATAATATTAAGGTGGTGTTGGGAAAACAACAGAAGATGCTAGATGCCTAATGATTCTTAAAGCCAACCAGAGTTAAGATTACTCATTTAAAAACATTTTCATTTACTTTAGTGAGACATTAGCTATTTCTACCCATTCGCAGGCTGTGCGAAATGGTGAAAAGGGGAAAAATATCTTGATTACAGGATGGGGCAAAACTGTAGTAAACAACCTCTTTCATTTCTGTAAAAGCACATTTCAAAAATCTTTTGTATTGGAATATAATACACATGCCACAAAATTCAACTCTGAGTATCTTTATATACATACAAGCTTATGTATGCCCTCTCTTGCAGATATAAAACTCTACACATTCTCCCAAACCTTGTTACTTTGCAACAGTACTTTTACCCCTACCATACCACCTCACTTCCTTTAGCAGTTTTCCTCCTTAAGTAAGGAAGTTAGCATTTTGAGGCTGTCTTGTATTTTATTTTTATTTCTCTTCGTTTTATTCTCATCACTCTATGCAACTTACCTGGCATGTGTATCCAGCTGTCATGCCTGCTGATGTGTAGCTCCAGAATAATACTTGCAAAGGTGGTAATTAATCCAGATCAATAGGAGAAAACCGAGATCTTTGTATACATCACTTATAAAAAACACTGAGCTTGACTAACAAGATAGAATTGAAACAACTGATGATCAAAATAGGCTCTTGCAATCCAAATAAACTGTCACTACTGATTTAAATCAGATGTGAATGTAGACAAACTTGTTAGTTCAGAAATCAGAAAATTGACTCATCCACAAGCAAGGAACATCATGAAATTAGTGAAAAAACTTTGTTCTCTTAACAAGAAAAACATCTTGAGTGGAACACATAGAAAGTAGTATTTGTCTTGTATAGCACTTCATGCTATTTTTGGAATGGTCTCTCATCTCTCATTTTTACAGAAAACCTATACACCAGTCATTAATAATAATTATACACACACCTTAAGTCTGTATAGATTCAAACACATTTATTATTTGTGTGACTTTGAGAAAGTTACCTAAATGCTTTTGCTCAATTGTCTGTTTTGTAAAATTGAGAGAAAAATTATACTAATCTTGTAGAAATGATACAACGATTAGATGAGACACTATAGGGACAATGCTCATAATGTTCATGCCTAGTATTTATGTCAAACATATTTCTATCTATCTATCTATACACACATATTCTGGTATATTTTGTGTTACTTTGGAATCTGCTTATGAATCACAGCATTTATGTGAGCTAAAATAAAACTATTCTTTGTGAATAATTTTATGTATGAAGCTATATTAGGTTTAAAGAATGTTACATCTTTATGTCCTTCATTAGATCACTGATTCACTTTCATTGTTAGTCAGCATTACTCTCCGGGTTTTAATATATTGAAATACATGCAATGATGACAACCAAAAATCTGTGCATACCTTTTGTTTGCTGTGTAGAGCCAGTACTCTGTTCATTTCTATGGAATTGAGAAGCTTATGTACAAGGACCGGTGACCATCCCTTAAGTTTTGCTCAATCATGCTAGAGGCTTGGGTACCTTCGGTGTGGTTGGTCCATGTCTGGTTAATTTTTGGAAGGAGCCACTTATGGAATTGGATCGACCTGATTCTAATTTTGGGTTTACAATTGCTTTTTTTTTTTTTGACTTCTGGAAAGTTAGATGAACTCCCTTCATGGGTATTCTTTCACTGCTTCTGTAGAAACACATGCTTTTCCTAAACACATGGCTTCACTATTCTGTTTGAAAGGTTATTAAGTAAAATGACATTAAAATGTACACTGGCTGCAGAGTGGGCATATGAGCCTGCGGTGACCTTTAGGGACTCTTCTCCCCATATGTGTTCCCTCACAGTCTAACTTACATGTCTCTTAAATACCCAACCTTTTAGGCAACAGGGACAGCTTTCCTGGAAGACAATTTTTCCATGAACGGGGGCGGAGGGTGGGGATTGGTTTCAAGATGATTCAAGTACATTCCATGTATTGCGTACTTTTATTTCTATTGTTATTACATCAGCTCCACTTCACATCACCGGGCATTAGGTCCTGGAGGTTGGGGACTTGTATTAAATCCCCCCACATTTTGCCTTGCAATCACCATTGTTGTTTTTCTTAAAAGTGACAGAGACAACAAAATACTCACATATATCCATATTACTAGGGCCTGGTAACTTGTCAGAATGCTGTCATTACCTGGTCACACTTTGAAAATACAGGTTATTTGACCCACTTCAGCTTCTGGGGTGACATCAAACTAATGACTCTACTTTTCCACCCGGGGAGTATGTTCATGGGATATCCAGAAACAAAGATGGTGAGGCTGTTTTCTACATTACAGATTCTCAGTGAGCATTGATTTCACACCTATATCCAAACTTCTTTAGAGCTATGTTATTTTTCTTCAATAATTCACACACATAGTTTTATTTACCCTCTATCTGCTACAGAATTTAAATATACTTAGCCTATTTGGGAGTCTTCTGGTTGACCTTGAGGGCTTCTGCTCTGTATTTTATTATTGGTTAGTGAATAATCCCATGCCATACTATCTGGGTTGGCTTATGTTGGAATGGCAACTTCCAACCTTTCACAATAAAAAATGCACCAACAGAAAGATTGTTATTTACTTACAGGGTATCTAAAAGACTGGTCATTTGTTTTGCCTTAAAAAAAGAATTTTCAAAATATTTGTTAATGTAATAACAGGTGTTTAAAATAAATTTTCTTAATAAGAAATAAAAGGATGAAGTTATATTGCTGTTTGTGGTTTTTCTGGTGGTTCCAAAAACAACTATCAAAAATATGTTTATATTATTTTTTATAGACACCATCTTTTAAGTTTCTTATTGATAACTGAGGATTATCAACAAAAATCCTGAGAAAAATAGCAGCCCTACTTCTTCTTACCTGATTCATATCTACACACACACACACACACACACACACACACACATATACTTTTGTATCTGTGTGTATTCAGTGGTCACTTGTAAAATTTAAACAGCACATTTAAGGTCTATTTTTTGTTCTCTGTGAGAAGTATATATTGAGTTTCTTGAGTATATCTTGAGTGTAATCAAAAAAAATAATAGAAATCACACACTCATCACTCCTATGATCTTTTTACATATTTTTCAATGATGTGGTTCTGAAGCTATTTTTGTCCAGATAGGAGGATAGAGCATAGAAAATTCTGTTAGCTTGAATTATAAATGTGTATGTTTATTTATTTATTATTTGTTTTAAAAACAATAGTAATTTATTGTGTGGTATATAACATATGTAGAAATAAAAAGTATGATAGATGTATCAGAGAACAAGAATAAATGGATACAATCACACTGGCACAAAGACTGGCACGTGTGTGGACACGTACCTTGCCTCCTTAAGCATGTCAGCCCATTTAAAAATAGGATATGTGAACCTCAGTTAGTTCTCTGGCCTGAGGCTCAGTAAATGTCAGAGGAAGATATATATACTCAGATGTCATATATATACATATATGTATGGGGTTCATACATGGGGTTCCCTGATGGCTCAGACAATAAAGAATCTGCCTGCAGTGCAGGAGCCCTGGGTTCAATCCTTGGGTTAGGAAGGTCCCCTGAAGAAAGGAATGGCTACCCACTCCAGTATTCTTGCCTGGAAAATCCCATGGACAAAGGAGCCTGGCGGGCTATAGTCCACAGGGTGCAGAGTCAGACACAATGAGAGATTAACACACACACATAATTTATACACATATGTTCACATATGGGTGTTTATATTTTTATACAAATATTAACATATAATATATATTATTCTGCACCTTCTTTTTAAACAATAAATCTTAAAAGATTTTCATATAACTCCTTTTTAAGAATTATGTAAATACAAGCTATTCTGTATGGGTAAAACAAATCTAGCTTGCTCCTTTAGATCTTATGGTTGTTTCTCAGTCTTCTAAGTACAAATCCGTTTACATTTATCTTTACACACAGCTTTCTTTTCTTGGGACAGTTCTTACTGATTTCAAAGGTGATAGTGACCAACAACCAGAAACATTTAGTCAGTGATCTACAATTTACAAAGCTCTTTTATCTGTATTATTATACTTACATTACAAAATTATATTTATGCAACAGGTATTAGAAATGCTGATAACAAAATTAAAATTCAGAAAAATCAAGCGACTGGCCTAAGATCATTCAATAAACTAAATATAGATATGTTGAGCCTGGAACCCATGTCTTCTGGTACCTTTTTTCCATTTTCTCTCTGTTTGCCTTCTTGTATAATTCACCTTTTTTCTGCACTATTTCAACAAGAAAGAAACAAAGATATTTCTAAGAAAACCTGACAGAAAGAAGATTTCTGAGGAAAACATGACAGAAAAAAAAGATGATACCTGAGGGAAACCTGACAGAAAAGATATCTCTGAGGAAACCATGAGAGAAAAAAAGAGATTTCTAAAGGAAACCTGAAAGAAGAAGGCTATATCAGAGGAAAACCAGATAGAAAAAAGGTAATTTTTGAAGGGAATTCTGACAAAAGAAGATGATTTCTAAAAGAATTCTGAAAGAAAGGCCATATGAGAAGAAAACCTAAGAGAAAGAGGGCAATTATGAGAAAATTCTGTCAGAAATAAAGAGACTTACCAAGGGAAACATGGGCTTCCCTGATGGCTCATATGATAAAGAAACTGCCCGCAATGTGGGTGACCGTTTCAATCCCTGGATCCAGAAGATCCCCTGGAGAAAGGAATGGCCACCCACTCCAGTATTCTTGCCTGAAGAATTCCATGGACAGAGGAGCCTGGCAGGCAACAGTCAATGAGGTCTCAGAGTTGGACACGATTGAGTGACTAACATTTTCATTTCAATGGAAACATAAAACAAATAAGAAAATTTCTGAAAGAAATTTGAAAAAATGAGGGAGATTACTGAGGGATGCCAGAAGAAAGAAGGAGACATCTGAGGAAGGCCCGACAAAAAGAAGACAATTTTTTAAGGGAAACTTGACAGAAAGAAAGAGATTACTGAGGGAATACTGACAAAGGAAATTTCAGAGAATATTCTGAAGGGAGGAGGCTCTGATGTAAAATTTGACAGAAAGGAGGAAGTGCTGAGATAAAACCTGACAGAAAGATAGAGATTTCTGTGGACGCCTGATAGAAAGAAGGAGATGTCTAAGGGAATTTTCATATATGAAGTAGACTAGTGAAGTAATTCTAACAGAAAGAAGGTTTCTGAAGGATTTCTGATAGAAAGATTTCAGGATGTATATAATGTTAAGAAGGATGTATCCGAGGGAAACATGACCAAAAGAAAGATATTTCTCAGGAATATCTGACAGAAAGAAGATGATTCCTGAAAGAATTTTGACAGAATGAGTGAGGTTACTCAGGCAATTCTCACAGCCAACTGCAGTTCCTTCTTGGGTTTATTCTCCAAACTCTTCTTTCTAGCACCTAGTCTCCCTTTGCACCAAAGACCTGCGTCCCAAGCTGAGGTGCACTGTCTGGGGTATGGAACTTGCACTGAGGTCCTACTCCTCCTGCCCTCCACAGACCTGTTGCTGTATTCGACTCAGGTCCCCTGAAGATTCCTCCCTTCCCCAGCTAGTACCCCTAGCTATGAGTGGGCTTCTCTGAGTGAAGGAAACTCTCCTCTTTTTCAACTATTCCCTGGGGTCCTGACCCTTCCTGTTTCCTCTTCTTTTTCTTCCTTTCTTTTGTCCAACCCAGTTGTGTGAGGAATTTTTCTTGTCTTTTTAGGTGTTCAAAGTCCTCTAATAGTGTTCTTTGAAAATTGCTCCATTTATAAATGTACTGCTTTAAATATATACATATATATATGTATATATATATGTATATATATTTGGCAACACGTGGGGCCTAGTTACCTGAACCTGGACCACCTGCATTGGGAGTGCAAAGTCTTAGTTACTGGACTACCAGGGTAGTCCCTGTAGTTCTATTCTTGATGTATTTGTGGGGAGAGGCAAACTCCACATTCTACCAATCCACCACCCTGACTCCTGTCTTCTCAGATAAATATTTAAATGAAGATAAAAATGATTTAATATTTCATCAGTGAACTTTAAAAAAAAGTATGTCTGACGGAAAAGAAAATGCAGCTACATCAATTTATAAAGTACAAAAAGATAAATTTTTCTTTAATCACTTTATTTCCTGTATGGGAAAAACTTTTTATCTAAGGACAAAACCCTTTTCTGCTGCATGTGTACTTTCTTGCATCACTACAATTGTCACTACTTATGCCCTTCTGAAACAGGCAGGCACACTCTCCACTTCCGTCAATACTGAACCTAGAACAAAACAAAAAGATTCACTCTTTATTGACTGAACTTCATGAGAAACAATAAAGCACAACCAAAAATATGCAGTGCAAACTCTGGTGACTATGTTTCAACATGTGGGATGTGGAAGGAATAGAGGAAGTGAAATAAGCCGCATTTCTTTTCTTATCCAATTTTTATCTCCAAACTTTACCTGTGATGGTGAGAAGAAAGGGTTATGAGGGTAGTAAACACTATAACAAAGGTCTGTCTAGTCAAGGCTATGGTTTTTCCAGTGGTCATGTATGGATGTGAGGGTTGGACTATAAAGAAAGCTGAGTGCAGAAAAATTGATGCTTTTGAACTGTGGTGTTGGAGAAAACTCTTGAGAGTCCCTTGGACTGCAAGAAGATCCAACCAGTCCATCCTAAAGGAGATCAGTCCTGGGTGTTCATTGGAAGGACTGATATTGAAGCTGAAACTCCAATACTTTGGCCACCTGATGCAAAGAGCTGACTCATTTGAAAAGACCCTGATGCCGGGAAAGATTGAGGGGAGGAGAAGGGGACGACAGAGGATGAGATTGATTAGATGGCATCACCAACTCGATGGACATGGGTTTGGGTGGACTCCAGGAGTTGGTGATGGATAGGGAGGCCTGGTGTGCTGTGCTTCACGAGGTCACAAAGAGTCAGACACGACTGAGCGACTGAATTGAACTGAACTGAACTGAAATACTATAAATCATTTTATAAAGGATGGAATTCTTCCTTTTATACTTCAAAATCATGCATGTTCAGTCACTAAGTCACGGTCTCTTTGTGACTCCATGGACTGTAGGCCTGCCAGGCTACTCTGTCCATGGGATTTTCCAGGAAGGAATACGGGGGTGGGTTGTCATTTCCTCCTCCAGGGGATCTTCCCTATCCAGGGATCGATCCCATGTCTACTGTGTTTCCTGCACTGGCAAGTGGATTCTTTACCACTGAGCTACCTGAGAAGCAATATACTTCAGAATAAAAATGATCAAATAAATTTCTTTTGCCATTTAAAGATTATATAAAGGGAGACATTATAACTGACATTAAATTGACCACCCTTTACTTGTTAAAAAAAAAAAAATCGGACAATCTTAAGGCTGAAACAGATGTTCAGTCATCTACTCTTGCAACTATTGTCATGGTGAAGTAGGTATTTCTTGCTGGATAGGTTATGACATACATAAACAATTATAAATAAAATATCTTGAAAGGGTTTACTAAATTCCTATTTTGGGTCATATATAAAGAGAAGAAGTTGCGAGTTCAAAATAAGGACAAGAAAAATAGAATGGAGAGTTATGATGATTCCTGGTATATAATTTCTGTTAATTAAAATGCTTTTAGCAATTGGGGAATTACTTTGTGCCACTGATGTCACTTCCTAACTTCTAGTGTAACTTGAAATTTTTATCTGCCTGTTTCCAAAATGTATGTGATTTCTGTTCCTATGCATTCTTTGGTGTTGAGAGCTCAATAATTGTCATAGGCTGAATTAGGTACCCCCCTCTTCAAATTTATATATTGAGGACCTCACCACTCATAGCTCAGAATGCAATTATCTTAGGAGATGAAGTGTTTTAAAATGTTGGTTAAGTTAAAAAGAGGTCTTTACAGGGGACCCTACTCCAGTATGGCGGATCTCCTCATAAGAAGAAGAAATCTGGGCACAAATAGGCAAGTGCACAGAGGGAAGACCATGTGAGGACACAGAGGAGAAGATGGCCGAGGAGAGAGGCCTCAGAAGAAATCAACCCTGCCAAACCTTTATCTGAGACTTCTAGGCTCCACAACTATTATTTAAGCCACCGAGTCTGTGGTATTTATTATAGTAGCCTTAGCAAACTATTGCACCAATTTTAACCAACTTACTTTAACCTCTGTCTCATCTTTTTTTTTTTTTTTTGAAGTGGAGCTATATATAATACATAATATCTTCTCTCAAGAAAATTCCATAATTGTTAAGTTTGGTAGTCAGAAAGTTTATGTGATACTTCGTCATATATTTTTCAAAGTTGAAAACATAATGATTGGCTATATTATTGGGCTCAAATCATTGCATGTGTATTTTTTCCCCAAATTGGATATAAACACAATGATGAGAGAAATTTCTCTAAATTTAGCAACTCCTGTTACTCTGTTATGTCATACACATTCTATCATGTCTGGCACCAAATGCCACTGGACTGAGACAGCATCTGTCTGTAGTAGGTGCTCAATAAATTGTAGCTAGTGCCCCCTCTCTATGGGGAAATCAGTATCCTTCCAATTCCTCTCTCCTCCATGAAGTTGGAGAAGATCTTAAATATTTCAAGAACAGAAGTAACGTCTACAGGTACAATCAGTTCTTCAAACTTAGGAACATAGAGAAATTCTAGATTTTAAATAAAGGTCAATGGAAGCAATCATTTTGCCTTTATCACTTAACTTTCTTCCATTTCAAGCCACCAGTGGGTGTAGTAAGTGTAGGTTTGAGTGAACTTTCTAAAACTCCCATGTCAATGAGAATTCAAAGCAAGAGTGAACAAACAAACCAAAGGCAAAGCCCTGAGAAGAATAAGGCAAGGTTCATACAAGTTGGATTTTAATTTCTTCTAGAATAAAAGAAACCTTTGTGGCTCATGAGTGGTATAGTCCATAAGTATCTGACCTTCACCCAAGACCATATATTTGTCTGAAGCTTCTCTTTGGCATTTAATTTGTTGAGGGGCCTTTTGGGCAGATGGTGTGGAGGAAATTATGGAGGTGGCTTCCCGGCTGGCTCAGCGGTAAAGAATCTGTCTGTAATGCAGGAAATCCAGGTTTGATCCCTGAGTTGGGAAGATCCCCTGGAGAAGGAAATGGTGACACACTCCAATATTCTTGCCTGGGAAATCCCATGGGCAGAGGAGCCTGGCAGGCTGCAAAAGAGCCAGGCACAACTAAACAAAAAAGAACAATTATAGATTCAGAGTTCTTACCATCCTCATTGTTGTATGAACAAATACATGCTATTAATGCTTACCAGTTGCTGAATACATCTCCATTTGTCCATATCCAGAGTTTGCTTGTGCTGTCCATTTTCAGTCCAATCCAATAGCAAGAGGGTCCCAGATAGGGCATCAAAGATTCCTTTCACAAAATACAGAGTGCTCTCCTAGTTTTCTCATTCTCGTTACCTCCAATGCTATAGTCATTTTGAGCCCACTACTCTCTTGCTAGAATTATTGCAACAGCCTAATAACATACACTCTGCTTTATATTTATAATTCAAGGGCACATTACATTTAAAAAAAATGATTATTTTAAAACTTAGGTTAAATCACATCATACTTTTTTTTTTTTCTTCATTTTCTGCAATATCTCCTAAGTCTAGTTTAAAAAAGCCTACAGACCTAGATGAGCCATATACCTCACTCACAGTCTCATGTTAGGTACATTGACTGGCTGCCTCTTTTCTGTTCATTGAATTTTCCAGGCAAATACCTACCTTAAGATTCATGTTCTAGCTATTTCCTTTTCTGGGAAGTTTGTCCCCCAGATATTCCCTTGACCAACTAACTCCCTTATCTACATTACATTTTTGCTCAAGTGTTATCACTGAGTTGACTATATTACTTGCAGTCTACCACTGAAAACACTCATAAAATCCTCTCAACTTACAATTTTTTGCATAAAATTAACTAATTTGCAACATACTGTATAATTTATATGTTTATTATGGTTATCTTTTTTATTCCTTGTCTCTTCCCATGTGATTTAACCTCTATAAAGACAAAGATCTTTGTCTCATTGACTGATCTATCACACCCTTGAAGTATACCTGTACAGAATGGCTACTCAGTAAATTAAATGGAATATATATTGCGAAGGAGACATCTAACCACTTCATTCTTGGAGTTGAATATGGCCAGAGATCCAGAGTGAGCTGTGCACTTTGTCTGGCCATCCATCCAAGTTTTTTCACGTTCAGATTGAAAGAAGCAATTATTATTGATTCGGCTCCAGCTTTGTGGACATGTAATTGCATCCTCAGAGCATGTCTTGTTGTAGAAGATCACTGGATTTTTAGCTAAAATTAACACAGTAATTGAGGGGGGGAAATGAAGAAAGTGTAAGAAAATGAAAGAGTTTCACCTTCACTGTAAAAGATTCTCATATATTTCAGACTGAGAAAACGTATGTTATCTCCATGTTCAAACGATTTAACTGACATAATTCAGGAAAATTAAAGATCAAGAACAGAGCATAAAACAAATCACCATTGAAGAATGCAGATCTATGTATAATTTAAAATGGTAATAATAAACAAACTTTCAGAAACTCAATCTTCTTTAGACATTTTTCCTTTGATTTTTTTTTCATACTACTGGTATTTTCTTTATTTACCAGTTTTTTTTCCCTGTAATTTACTATGGTGGCTGGGACACATCTCATGATAAATAAGGTATTTCTCCCTGTTAATTTCAGATACTTGGCTCCCTATTGCTGACTTAAGTGAGACTAGATTGTCTTTCAAAAACAGCACCTCTCATTAAAATTGTTCCTTTATCTTTAAACGCAAAACGATGGAGGGGAAAAAATGTTGAACTCTTACTAACATTCAGTTTTTACTCTCCAACTTACTGCCACTAGGTAGATAAAATTACTCATGAAAGTGTAACAATCTTCAGAGAAATTAGGTTTAATAAAGAGGACACCTCTAACCCACAGCTGAAAGAAATGACTGGTCACACTTAATCCCCTGAATTTGAAGACCCTCAAACTGTATAATAAACCAACAGTATGGGACTATACATATGAGTTCTGGTATAAACGTCAAGTGGAAAAACTCAGGTCACCAATATTGATTTCAAAATGATTTTAAAATGTCAAGTTCAAATAAACATCTTGTTCAAAAATCAAGTCTGTGGCTCAGAACTTGGGTCACCAGAAAGCCATGTTTTCTAATTCACTCACTACTTTGTTCATTCATTTATTCATTCAACAGTTATCATTTGAGCTGCCACCGTGTGCCAGATACTTTTGTAGCTTTAGAAATACAACTCTATAAATAAGATACAAAAATCCTTCCCCTAAATGGGACTTACATATCTAATAAACTATACTAGTTTGTCATAAAATGCATCAAAGTAAAGGGGATTGGGATTGTTGGTGGAAAGAGGTGCAATTTTAATGCAATAGTCCAGACAGTGTTCCATGAGATATTTATTAAAGATTTGAAGGAGGTAGTTAGGGGGGCATATTCACATACAGGGGAAGAGCTTCCCAAACAAAAAGAAGACCTAGGACAAAAGACAAAGATGAACGTGTCTTCCTTCTTCACAAAGTAGTAAGGATGCCAGAGGACTAGAGAAAAATGAAGTAGTAAGAGATGAGATCACAGAGATAACTGAATGATCAGCTCCAGCAGAGCCTTGTGGCCGTTAGTAGGATTTTGGCATCACTCCAACAGAATAAAAGACCTCTGCAGCATTTTGTACAAATCTGATTTGTCTCAAAAAATTGTTAAAAATAGACTCTAGAACTGTACTGCCTGAAATGGTGTGAGTATTGAGCACCTGAAATATTGCTAGTCCAAATCCAGGTGTCTTACAAGTATAAAATGCACACTGAATATCAAACACTACAAAAAATAGTATGAAGATCTCAATAATGTTTACATAGCTACATGATGAAATGATAATACATTGACTACGTTTGAATTAAATAAAATGCAATTAAAACTGTTGCAATCTTTCTTTAATTTCAATGTGGCTGTTAAAATTTAAATGATATTTGTGACTCACATTATATTTTCACTGGGCATGTTGCTCTAGAAGGTCAAGGGTGGAAGAGAGAAGAAGATTTAGAAGATAGAAAATGTGAATTGGGAACGATCAAGAGGGTAGAAATGATGAAAAGTACTCAGATTATAGCCATATTTTGAAAGGCCAGGCAGAATTTGCTGATTATGTTTGGGGCTTGACAGTGGGGAAAAGATTCAAAAAAGGGCTATAAAGTTTTTGTCTCGAAAACTGGAAAGATAAAGTTGCTATTTCCTGAGATGAGGAAAACCACAGATAGAAGGGGCTATAGGAGACAGAAGTTTAAAATTTCAGCTTGGACAATGCTAGGTTTGAGATGATTGTTAGAGAGTCAAGTAGGTGGATTTAACAATTTGGAATTCAGTGAGAAAAACCAGACCAGAGATATATATTTGGAAATCATCAATGCTAATGTAAAAGTTTTAAGTCTGGTTCAGGTCACCAAGAGTACAAAGGCAGATGAAGAGGGGACCTGCTCTAGGACTGAACTTGGGGCAAAGGTAAGAGGTCAGGGAGAAAATAAGGAACAAATACAAGAAACCTGCAAATAAGCAACAGATTAGGTAGGAAGCAAGGCATGAGAGAATGCTGTTTTGGAAGTCAAATGAACAAATCATTTCCAAGGAGAGAGACAGTGCTGACTACTGCACAGATCAAGTTTGATAAAGACTAAGAATTTATCTGGAAGTTACTAATGGACTTGTAAGGTAAATTTGGTAGAAAAAGAAATGGGAATCTGAACAGAGTAGATTCAACAGAAGACAGCAAAACAGACATTAGGAAAAGCTAGCAAAGAAAATTTTTCAAGGAGGCTACTGTACAGAGGAGAAAACAAATTGGTAGATGAAGGAAGAGTAAAGTCTAGAGAGTTTGCTTTTTTTTTTTTTTTGGACAGGGGAGAGTAGGAGAGATATCACTATATCATGTTGCCCATGAGGATATTTCAGTTGAGCGTGAAAAGGCTGATGATGCAGAGGAGACAAGATTTACTACAGTAATACCAATCAGGTAAGAGGCTATAGGCTAGCATAGAACATGAACACTGAATCTACATAGTACCAAGAATCCAGATAGAGTTTACGGGTAGAGATAGAGGTAATACAATAGGTGTGGTGATGAGAGTTATTTGGAAGTTTTCTACTAATTGTCATAAAAATGCCATGCTGGACGAAGCACAAGTTGGAATGAAGCTTGCCAGGAGAGATATCAATAACCTCAGATATGCAGATGACACCACCCTTATAGAAGAAAGTGAAGAGGAATTGAGGAGCCTCTTGATGAAAGTGAAAGATGTGAGTGAAAAAGCTGGCTTAAAACTCAATGTTCAAAAAACAAAGATCATGGCATCTGGTCCCATCACTTCATGGCAAATAGATGCAGAAGCAATGGAAACAGTGACAGAATTTATTTTCTTGGGCTCCAAAATCACTGCAGATGGTGACTACAGCAATGAAATTAAAAGATGCTTGCTCCTTGTAGAAAAGTTATGACCAATCTAGACAGCATTTTAGAAGGCAGAGACATTACTTTGCCAGCAAAGTTCTGTCTAGTCAGAGCCATAGTTTTTCCAGTAGACATGTTTGGATGTGAGAGTAGGACCATAAAGAAGGCTGAGCACTGAAGAATTGATGCTTTTGAACTGTGGTGTTGGAGAAGACTCTTGAGAGTCCTTTGTATTGCAAGGAGATCCAACCAATCAATCCTAAAGGAAATCAGTCCTGAATATTCATTGGAAGGACTGATGCTGAAGCTGAAGCTCCAATATTTTGGCCATCTGATGCAAAGAACTGACTCTTCGGAAAAGACCCTGATGCTGGGGAAGATTGAAGGTGGGAGGAGAAAGGGACAACAGAGGATGAGATGGTTGGATGGCATCACTGACTCAATGGACACAAGTTTGAGTAAGCTCCAGGAGTTGGTGATGGACAGGGAGGCCTGGCATGCTGCAGTCCGTGGGGTCATAAAGAGTCAGATATGACTGAGTGACTGAACTGAATTAAGCTATAAGGTTAGAAGCAAAGATATAGATTTGACAGTGAAGATGTGGAAAGACTTCCTAAAGGTTTGGAGAGAAAGGATAAAGTATAAAATAATCATCTGTGGAAGTGAAAGAATTAATGCACTAGCAGAATGTAATATAATTGCTAGATCCCAACCCACTTCTTTTTAACTCTATCCTAATTGCACCTGGTATGATTCTCTGATGCTCATGTTCTTTTTCTCCTCAAAGTCATGCTCACTGATAAATGCCTACTTGATCTCCTGATTCAGCATAAATACTCCTCCCATCACAAAGCCTCACTTGACTACTAGCGAAGCGAAGTGAAAATCACTCAGTAGTGTCTGACTCTTTGCAAACCTGCAGACTATAGAATCAGTGGAATTCTCTAGGCCAGAACACTGGAGCGGGTAGCCATTCCCTTCTCCAGGGGATATTTCCATCCCAGGTATTGAACCCAGGTCTCCTGCATTGCAGGCACATTCTTTACCAGCTGAGCCACAAGGGAAGCCCAACTACTAGAGGTAGACTTATAATCTCTTCTTCTACTTCAGACTGAATGTACTTATACTCAGTAGTTATTCTCTAGTGGTTCAGGCAGTAAAGAATCTGCCTGCCAATGTAGGAGAACCAGGTTCGATCCCTGGGTCAGGAAGACCCCCTGGAGAAGGAAATGGCAACCCACGCCAGTATTCTTACATAGAAAATCCCATGGATCGAGGAGCCTGGTGGGCTACAGTCCATGGGGTCATAAGAGTCAGATGCGACTGAGCAACTGACACTTTTTTCTTATCATGTTTACATGCTTTTTTTCTTCAGTTAATAATGAATTAATTCCAGGGCAGAAAATCTACTTTTTTTTTTTTCCATTTTGATATCATCATATGCCTGAAGTTCAAGAGATATTTATTAAACAAATGATCATTCTAGAAGACAAAGCAGAGTAACTAATTTTGAAGAAAAACTAGATGGCTCTGGTAGGGAGAATATTTTCTGAGTCCAGTTGTTCAGTGAAGGAGAAAGAAAAGCTAGTCACTGGTATAACCAAATCAATATTAATACAATCAATATATTTTTAGCAGAAATTGTTTACTCACATTTTTGAGGAAATCCTAACACTGCCCAAAGAAGAAAGGCGATACCTCCACAAATCATACTTGACATGATTAGCATTTTCTTTGTTGCTATACCTGTGGAAAACATGTCACTGTTTATCTTG
The DNA here is from genome assembly GCF_033118175.1 of Dama dama. Taxonomy (NCBI): domain Eukaryota; kingdom Metazoa; phylum Chordata; class Mammalia; order Artiodactyla; family Cervidae; genus Dama; species Dama dama. Next base: position 20,058,396 of record NC_083702.1, read on the forward strand.
TAAAGAAAAGTGAACGGGAGGGGGATCAGGATGGGGAATACATGTAAATCCATGGCTGATTCATGTCAGTGTATGACAAAAACCACTACAATATTGTAAGTAATTAGCCTTCAACTAATAAAAATAAATGGGGAAAAAAAAAAAAAAAACCAGAAAAGTGAACAAGTAAAGAAACAAAAGGCCCAAATAATATTTCCCCTCTATCTTCTCTACATGCTATAGTTCACAACCCAGTAATTAACACTTAGGAAAATGAGGAAAGGCACAAAGATCTAATTTGCAGCAGCAGCAGTCTCAAAAGATCTTTGGCTCCACTTTTTGGTGCCATTTCTGAGAACTATGTTACTCAATCTTCTGCCTGGATTCCAGAACAGAAAAACAAGTTTCTTCTGGTGCTTTTTAATGAAATACTGCCTTTTTCAAGGGATGGGGGAAATCTGGTGGAGAAGGGTAGATCCACAATTTCTCTGAAGTCTTTGCTTTATAAAGAAGATTGTTTTACTTCAGGGTCAGATTATGTATGATATAAACCAAAATTCTGAGGATGCAAGGTGGGATCAAGAAAGGATGCTCAGTTCCTGTATCCGAGGACAACTTCTGTCTTCCCTCTTACCTGGCCTTTTGATCCTCTGCTCCACAACATTCCTATTCTCAGTTCTTTCACTCTCCATCTCAGACTCTCAAAGAAAAGGCTCAAAAGGAAAAGGCTCTTTGACAGTCACAACTGATGGAATAATCCCGGGGATGAACTGATAATTACATCTGATCCTCACTGCAGGAAAGCAAGATGCCAGTTTTCCCGGGGAGCGGGCGGAAGCAAGATTCAACTGGAAATAGTGCAGCAGTCTAGCATCCTCCAGTCAATCTCGGCACTGGACTTCAGGCGGATGCCGCCTTGGCCCGCGCATATCATGTGTCCTTTTCTTTTACGAATTTATGAACCTGGGTAGTAACGGCTACCAGGCGATTACCAACCGGTACCCTAGCTGCAGGGGCGCGGAGGATCAGCAGCCTGGGATTGGCTGGAGCGCAGTGACAACTCTGAGAATTTCATATCTGATTGGCTCCTTACCTCTCACCCGCTAACTACTCAAAGCAGAGCCCAGAAAGGCCACTGTGCTCCAATTTTGGCTTCTTTATATAGTCTCCCGAAAATCTCAAATCTGAGACAATTTTACACGGTGGGCTTACAGTCCATGGGGTCATAAAGAATCGGACAGGACTGAAGCAATTGAGCACGCACGCACGCACTTCAGAAGGAGTGTTTAAAAGTTTCAGACACAAAGAAGAAAAGGATAAAACATGAGGTTTGTAATGAATATTACAAATAGATACAATGACAGGTATGTGGGTGGAGGGGTGGGGTCGGGTGGTCAGGAAACAGCTTCCTTCGGTTTAAAATAAATTTTTCTGCCTATACAAATATTTTTTTTCATTTATTTTTATTAGTTGGAGGCTAATTTCTTTACAATATTGTAGTGGTTCTTGTCATACATTGACATGAATCAGCCATACATTTGTCTTCATTTTTCTAGCTGACCTTTTCCAATGCAATTATGTGCAGACTGACCAGATTTAGCAAATTAAAACCTAGAATTTCCACTTAAATTTGAATTTCAGGTCAATAATGCATATTACAAATAAATAGAAATATTGCATGAGGCATACTTACTTGAAAAACGTATTATTTTTTTATCTAAATTTACAATTTAACTGACTAAGATATTCAGGTATCTTATTCAGTTAGTTCAAAACACAAGTTGTTTTTTACCTGACAACTTTACTTAGATGCAACATTTTTTAAATCTTTTAAATTGTTAGGTGTTCCAGGGCTTGTGTGGGGGTTTTCCTCAATTCTCTGTTTACATTTCTCTGTGAACCTTAGGTTGTGACGCAGCCCAGGGACAGAACAGGAAAGGAGCAGGGAACAAAGAGAAGACAGATTGCTGTCCCTTTAAAGGTGAAAAGAAACTAAAGAAAGTGGAGGTAGAAAAAGAGGACATGAGGTGCTGAGAAGCAGATGTGGAGGACTCTAATGCAGGCAGTTTATTTTGAAAGTGAGAGAAACAGTGAGGGAACAAGAGAATTGAAACAGGAGGCCTGTCAAGCAAGTCACCACTGTGGATATCTGAAGATTCATTTAGCAGAGGAATTCTAGCAGCCATGGTTAACACCATCAGGCTGTTCCCCTCTCTGTCATTTTCAGCTGTAATGAGCTTCTCTTGAGCCTGAGAAGGAGAGCTTGCTGTTTTGCCTTCAGTGGCATAAGGCTCTTGTTCCCTAGGGAAGAAATTTCAGGTTTTGTGTCTTTTCAACAATGACTATTCATCTCCCCAGACCTGAAACATAAGGGAAATTTGCCTATATGTTGTGACCTGCTTTCAAACTTACAGCATCCAGTGAAGTTTGTAAAGTAGCTTCAGGTATCTGTGATTTACCTTTGTGTCCCCAGTTCTCAGGGTGTCTGTGCTCTAAAGCAAAACCACAGTCTGCCTTTAGCAACTTGTTAAACATTTTGGCTGAATTCTTTATAACAGCTTCTATGAATTGAGTATTTTCCCCAGGTGAGCAAGATTGCATGCCCTGTCTTTCTTTGAAGGTACTTGTCTTTTTCAGATTTCAGCTTAGCTGACTGCCCTATAACCTCAGAGCCCTGATAGGTTTAAGCAAAGTTATGAATTTGTGGATGATGCAGCTCTATTTAGTTGTAAAAGCGGGAGTGATCGACTTCCCACCCTGCCCTCAGAGTGTCGCTGTTTCTTCCCTTCCAGGGGCTCTGTCCCAGGGACCCAGCCTTGCAGCCCTTGCAGGCTGACGTGTTTGCTCAGTTGCAGTGGGATAAACTTCCACCACTTGCAGTCAAGCTTGCCATCAAGACCTGAAGGAATTAACTAATACTGAAGCTTCAGGGTAGGTCCTGTAACTCTCCAAAGTAACCGGCTGCAGTGCTTAAGACAATCATTTGATTCATTGCATCACAGTTCCGGTGACAGATTTTGACACATCCAGCAGTTACAGACATGAGGATGAGGGCTGGTGGTTTCTGTGGTTAAATGCTTAGGCAGCAGAATATGGGAGAAGTGTGGCTTTCCCATGCGATAGTGCTGTGACCAAACCACATAGAACTCAGCCCTTGAACACACTAGCAAGGAAGTGCTAAATTCCTAGTCAGGCACCTAAAACCCACTTGCAGCATCAGAATCTCCTTCCTGGAATCTGACATGCAGACCTGCCTAAATACTGTGCATAACCCCATGTTGTGAAAAAGGAGAGGAGAGCTAAGCAACTGCTATGCTTTCTGTATCTGTGATACTGTTCCCTAATAAATGTTCTGTTGGGAATGCATTGCTTGACCATTAGCTTTTAAATATGTATGTGCTCGGTAGGTGTTGTGTAATCAAAGAAGGGCCATCTCCCTGTTCTGACCACAAAACTGTGGCTTGTATCACATAAAACTGCCTACCAAAAAATTATTATCCAAGTTGAACAGAATTTGTAAAACAACTGATAAGGCAAACTCAAGGGACTCATGTAAGGCATGTAGAATATAAGTAGACTATAAGTCCCTTATATTCTAAGTAGAATATAAGTAGAATATAAATCCCTTATATTCTACATGCCTGCTAGAAAACAAACAAATAAAAACCTCTCTTTGTAGAAAAATATCATTCATAATCTTTACTGTTTTTATAAACTTGTGCATGTGCTAAGTCACTTCAGTTGTGTCAGAGTCTTTGCTATGCTGTGGACTGTAACCCTCCAGGCTCCTCTATCCATGGGATTCTGGAGTGAGTTGCTATGCCCTCCTCCAGGGGGTCTTCCCAACCCAGGGAAACCCAGGTCTCTTGCATACATGGCTGACATTTAATGAAAAATTGTGAAGCATCCTAAAAAAAAAAAAAAAAAAAAAACAGACTAAATGACAAAACTTTAATTGACAAGTCAAGTAATAAAAACTGACCTATAGATACTTCAGATACTGATGATATCAGATAGGAAATTTAAAATAAAAATGATCAGTGTGTTCAAGTAGAGAGAAAAGAATAAAGAATTTCCACAGCATAGAAATAATTCAGGAGTCAAATGAAAACTCCAGAACCTAAATGAGTTAGAAATGAAATTAAAAATAATTTAATTAAGGATTAAGTGAGGGCAAAACGGAATTCAAGAGATAAAAGTGTTTAGTCACTGGCATAAAAAGTCCACTTTTAATGTTTGTACTTGTTTTTCTCTTTGGAACCTGTCTATGGGTCTCTTTTTTGAAACTGAATATGTCACTATGACTGTGGTCTCTGTATTTTGGAATGAAGTTACCCTTCTCCAGAAAAGAGTCACATGTTACTTCTCTCAGGATCCAGGACTTGACAAATTTTGACCCCTTAATCCATGAATAAAGGTTCAAATTTCTTGAAAACACAGATGATTGCAACCTGGGCTGCAAGACTTTCAAAGGGCTTGTTTCTTTTTGGTTCAATCTTACAGTGAAGGTAGAATTATTTGAGCCCCTATCTCATAGAATTTAGAAAAGGCAGAGGAACCAGATAAATGGATTTAGAAAAGGGAGAGGAACCAGAGTTCATATTGCCAACATCTGTTGGATCACTGAAAAAGCAAGAGAGTTCCAGAAAAGCATCTACTTCTGCTTCATTGATTACATCAAAGCCTTTGACTGTGTAGATCACAACAAACTATGGACAATTCTTCAAGAGATGGGAATACCAGGCCACCTTACCTGCCTCCTGGGAAATCTGTGTGCAGGTCAAGAAGCAACAATTAGAACCAGACAGGAAACAACAGACTGGTTCCAAATTGGGAAAGGAGTACGTCACGGCTGTATATTGTCACCCTGCTTATTTAACTTCTATGCAGAGTACATCATGAGAAATGCCAGGCTGGATGAACACAAGTTGGAATCAAGAGTGATGGGAGAAATATCAATAACCTCGGACATGCAGGTGACACCACCCTTATGGCAGAAAGTGAAGAGGAACTGAAGAGCTTCTTGATGAAAGTGAAAGACGCGAGTGAAAAAGCTGGCTTAAAACTCAACTTTCAAAAAATGAAGATCATGGCATCTGGTCCCATCACTTCATGGCAATTAGATGGGGAAACAATGCAAACAGTGACAAACTTTATTTTCTTTGGGCTCCAAAATCACTGCAGATGGTTACTGCAGCCCTGAAATTGAAAGACACTTACTCCTGGAAGAAAAGCTATGACCAACCTAGACAGCATTTTAAAAAGCAGAAACATTACTTTGCCAACAAAGGTCAGTCTAGTCAGAGCTATGGTTTTTCCAGTAGTCATGTAAGGATGTGAGAGTTATAGTATAAAGAAAGCTGAGCACTGAAGAATTGATGCTTTTGAACTGTGGTATTGGAGAAGACTCTTGAGAGTCCCTTGGACTGCAAGGAGATCCAACCAGTCAATCCTAAAGGAAATCAGTCATGAATATTCATTGGAAGGACTAATGCTGAAGCTGAAACTCCAATATTTTGGCCACCTGATGTGAAGAGCTGAGTCATTGGAAAACACCCTGATGTTGGGAAATACTGAAGGCAGGAGGAGAAGGGGATGACAGAGGATGAGATGGCTGGATGGCATCACCGACTAGAGATGGACATGAGTTTGAGCAAGCTCTGGGAGTTGGTGATGGACAGGGAGGCCTGGCATGCTGCAGTCCATGGGGTCGCAAAGAGAGAGACACGACTGAGAGACTGAACTGAACTGAGCTTATAGAGTGGAGATGACTTTGTTCTAACTTCCATTTCTCCAAGACCCAGTGTAGTGTTAGTCTCTCAGTCATGTCCGACTCTCTGAGACCCCATGGACTGTAGCCCACTAGGCTCTTCTGTCGATGGAATTCTCCAGGCAAGAAAACTGGAATGGGTTGCCAATTCCTCCTCCAGGGGATCTTCCCAACCCAGGAATTCAACCTGGGTCTCCCAGGTTGCAGGCAGACTCTTTACCGACTGAACCATCAAGGAAGACCTCCAGGACTCAGGATCTGTCTAAATAAAAGTACAAATTGTGTGAAAATGCAAACATCTTCTCGGGAAAAATGGGCATAATGATAAAATTAGTTCTGTGAGCTCCTGTTTTCTCCTGTTTTGGCCTGATTACTTCTTAGCTTTAATGAATGACTAAGGATATTTTAGTCTAGGGCATCCCTTGTACCTAAGTCGGTAAAGATTCTGCCTGTAATGCAGGAGATCCTGTTTCGAACCGTGGATCGGGATGATCCTCTTGAGAAGGAAATGGCAACCCACTCCAGTATTCTTGCCTGAGAATCCCATGAGCAGAGGAGCCTGTCAGGCTATATAGTCCGTGGGGTCACAAGAGTCAAACACAACTTAGTGACTAAATGACCACCACCAAGGATATTTTAACATAAAAGAGAGGATTAGTGCTAGATCACATATTACTTAAGTATCAGCTTTGTTGTCTTGAGAATCCTTCACAGATTTCCTGTTGATAAATATATGTAGGAATCTGGAGAAAAAGAATGATATTATCATAAAATGGAGCACACCTCAGATGTTTGTTTTAATTTATTATTTGAACTTTGAAAGCTATCAGGAATTATTTTACATGATTCTCACAAGTGCAAATTTCAAAGATTATGATTCACCTAAACATCAGCATCCCACCTACAGGATTCAGTTTTCATTTACCAGAGCGTATTAACTCTGAGTAATCACATGAAGTACAAACTTTGCTGCTGTGTAAATAACAGATACTCATTACGGTCAATCTTGTCACTTTTTTAAAAAATTTCTCCAGGGTTGGTCACTGAGAATCTCTTTTTCAGTTCAGATATAGATAGTAATGCATACCGTTCCTTTTTTTCCCTTGTTTCCATGTTGTTGAGATACTGTCAGCAAAATAATTTAGTTTTTAAAGCACTTATACTCAGATAATGCTCTAGGTCATGCTAATTCTCTTAGGCGCTTGAGTGAACTTGTGAAAATTTGCTGTTTATCATTAAATGCAGCGTCATTAATTCAGTCAAGGGGTCAAGGAATTATCTTGTCTTTTAAGATCTTTTATGTTTGATGGGCATTTGGACAGGCTATTGATAATGCAATCATAATGCAATAAAAACTTCTCTAGTTGAGTTTTAGAAATCTGATATAAAGCATCTAGTTGAAAATACTCAAATATCCTGTCAGAAAGAGTGAATAACATGTTTATAGCATGACAGGAACTTTTACCACATTGTACAAATAATAATCCAAGTACAGTTATGAAAGAAATCACTCACTGTGGGAATATTGACTCTACCATCATTTTAGAAAGTCTCAATATGCAGTCAGAGGAACTTGGTGAAGAAAGTTGATTGACAAAAGTAGTTGCAATGAAGAAAATGATGCTGATGTTGTCTAAAGGAAGTGATGTCAGCAAAAAAAGAAAAAAAGAAACTTCACAATTAAAGGAACTGTTGGCAATATTTCATGTCTTTGAGCACAGAAAGGATAAAACAATAAGTTATCCCAACTTAGAAAGGAGTGTAACAATTTCTTCAGTATAGAAAAGATGCTCCATCTGTGTAATAAGGTGTATTGCAAGAAGTTGTAGCCCTGTTTATACCACTCTTGATAAACAAAATAAACCACTTTAATTCTCAATGTTTCCAATATTTCAAATTAAATTTGGACCAGATAATATCAATTTTACTTTTAAAAACTTTTCCTGTATAATTATAATCAACTGAAGACAAGTTTTTAATGTTTTTATAAAAAGTTTTAAAGGTCACAAGCCAATCAAATTTCCCCCATTTGTGTCTGAGATTGTTTTTTGCATAGTTTCAGCTTACACAGTCATTTCTATATCCTAAAGTATTATAAGTGCTTGCATTTACATAAGATTGAGAATTTGGTACATCTACTTTGTTTTCACAGGTACAATAACTACTAGAGTCACTAGATTTTCCAATTATTAAATTTCCATTGAATACCACATGCTTCACTGTTTTGGCACTTGAAATACTTATGGAGGTACCAAACCTGGAACAAAAAGATAAATAAAAATGAGTTCTGTGCTTTATCTTGAAAAACAATTACCTCATAAACATAAACTCTGACTTCCAAAACTTATTCTTTTCTTGTTAAATCATTTTAGTTAAGAGAGAAGAAAGTGACAGTAGCTCTGGTGATTCTTTATACTATTGTTAGAATTCTCTAGTGCCTTCAACTTTCTTGGACTCAAAACTACCTCTGGTCTATCTATCACCACTTTTTATTTTTTATTATCATCTGTTGTTAGAATTTTTTAAATTATTTTTTATTGAAGTGTAATTGCTCCACAAGGTTTCCCAGGTGGAATCAGTGGTAAAGAACCCTCTTGCCAATGCAGAAGATATAAGAGACGTGGGTTTGATCCCTGGGTCGGAAAGATCCCCTGGAGAAGGGAATGGCAACCCACTCCAGTATTCTTGCCTGGAGAATTCCATGGACTGAGGAGCCTAGTGGGCCACAGTCCATAACATCGTAGAGTCAGATACAACTGAAGCAACGTAGTATAGCATAATTGGTTTATAATGATGTGTTAATTTCTCCTGTGTTTGGATACTGGGATTGATTACTTAATCCCAATACTATATATAAAATAGATAATTAATAAGAACCTACTATATAGCCCTGGGAACTCTACTCAGTGCTCTGTGAAGAACTAAATGGGAAGGGAATCCAAAAAAAGGGCATATATGTGTGTTACCAACTTTACCCAAGAGGTCATTGAGTAACCTTGGCTTTCCCAGGACACTATTGATTTATGCCTGGTACAATTGGTGTTAATTATCAATAGTGCTTCATTTCACTCTCAAAATCATATGGTCAATAAACCAATCATATGACCAATAAATCATCTGGATTATAGCTCACTTAAAATATTGTCATAATCTTCCTTTAGTAAAGTATATAAGCTCATAAGCTCATATTATTTACTTTAGCAATGTGAAGTACTAGAAACAAAGAAGGATTTCTTGGCTCCAAGGAGATAATTTACTTTTTATTGCACTGGATAATATCCTTGACCCTGATTTGACTTTGTCCTTATACCTTGTCTCCATTCCTTAGTGTCCTAGGAAAGCATGAAGCAGTCCTGTGAAATAAGGGCAGGGAAGTATAGCAAAGCTTCTGAATTTCTTCCCCTAGTGCTCTCAATTTCAAGTAATTTCTGTATAGAACAGATTTTTTTTTTTTTTTTTGCAAAAATAGAATTGCCTAAGTTATAGGGAAAAGCTTCCAGGATGTCTTTCCTTCCCTTCATACATTTTTGACCATGTATGGACAGTGACTGTCAGAGAAACATCAACAAAATTAGCACACCAGATATTCCTTTATTAATGACAAAAAAAAGGAAGAAACAGGTTAACTCACAAGTCAAATTGGAAATATCTGAAACATTCCTTGCTGTCTCATTTGTGTTGTTGGGAACAAAATTCAGAATCGTCTGGAAGATATATGATGGATGACATCTAATGAACATCTATAAACAAAGAAAACATCAATTACTTTGAATGGCTGGGAGCTAATTCAAGTGCAACAGAAACAAGTTCATATCATCAAAATTCCATTCAACATTCACGTCACTGCTCCTTTGTTCATTGTCCCCTTACCCTCAGTGGGATTTGAAGACCTTCTCTATTCTTCTCAAGTGTCCTACTTAACACCATTACTACACTCTTAACAGTTAGCAGGTGATAGGTAAAAACAAGTCATCAGGTAACCCACTATGTAGACATCTGCAGAGGTTCTAATTTTCTGTATTCACCATGGAATAGGTTCACATTCATTTAACACTCACCTTTCCCATGAGACCTCCCAATTTTTTTTCCCAACTTACCTGTCTTTATGTACTCTTTTCTTCTCTCTCTCTTTTTAAGTTATGGATGTATGATAACACATTCACATGAGACTTGGAAAATATACAACAAAGTTACATATAGTTCCACTATGTGTGTGCATGTGCGTGCACTCAACTGTGTTGGACCCTTTACAAGCTCACGGACTGCAACCCTCCAGGCTCCTCCGTCCGTGGGATTTCCCAGACAAGAATACTAGAGTGGGTTGCTATTTCCTCCATCAGGGGATCTTCGCCACCCAAGGAGAGAACCCATGTCTCTTGCATCTGCTGCATTGGCAGGCAGATTCTTTACCAACTGAGCTACCAGGGAAGCCCTTAGTTCCACTATATATTACAATTATTACTTTTTTTTAAAAATGTACATTATCATATGTAAAACTGATATCCAGTGTCAGTTTGGTGCATGAAGCAGGGCACCCAAAGCCAGTGTTCTGGGACAACCCAGAGGGATAGGGAGGGGAGGGAGGAGGGAGCAGGGTTCAAGATGAGGGGGACACGTGTATACCTGTGGTTCACATTGATATATGGCAAAAAACATCAAAATATTGTTAAGTAATTATTCTCCAACTAAAACAAATTAATTTAAAAAAAGAATCCTGAACATTTTTGGAAATTAAAAAAATACAATTATTTTTTAAGTAGATAAATTAAGATTTTCAGTTGGAGTTTCAATATCAAACTCTCAAAAATTAATAGAATGAATATATAGAAAAATAGAAGGATATAGCAGACCTGAAAAGTACCATGAATCAATTCAACATAATTAAGATTTATACAATTTTCACTCAACAGTAGTCTATCCTACTCCTTTAGTTTTTCCCTCCTCACTGGGCCCTTTGCTGAGCTAAGTCATAATGTCTTTAAAACTTTTCCTGGCATCATGAATTTTCTCTTGAGATATAAAAGGTATTTTATCTTGCATTAACCTCTAAGATTCGTAAGAGAAAATCTGGAGTTTAAACTTTGTTTTCATGCTTCTTCCTCATTCAGATTTCAAGTGGTCTCTAGCTATCCTCTTTGAGGTCTGACACGTACTACAACATGGGTAAGCCTTGAGGACATTATGCTAAGTGAAATAGGCCAGTCACAGAAAAACACAAATATTATATGATTCAGTTAAATGTAAAATTAAATGCGAAATTCTTTTATTGACTATTACCCTAGTCAAATTCACAGAAATAAAGAGTGGAATCAGGTTTGGCAGGAGGCAAAGGAAGGAGAAATTGAGGAGTTGTTTAGTGAGTACAGTGTTTCAGTTTTGCAACATGAAAAGAGTTTCAGAGATTGGCACAGCATTGGGAATGTACTGTACACTTAAAATCGGTTAAGCCAGGAGATTTGTTGTTTATTGCTGTTTAGTTGCTAAGTTGTGTCCAATTCTTTGTGGCTGCATGGACTGTAGCCCTCCAGGAGCCTCTGTCCACAGGATGTCCCAGGAAAGAATACTGGAGTGGGTTACCATTTCTTCTCCAAATGTTATGCATATTTTACCACAATTAAATTCTTTTTTAATTGAATGAGAGGGGTATAACCAAGGTAACCCTAATAGTGAAAGTCTCTGGAAGCCCAAAACTTTGAAACTTCCTTCTTTGAGAAAGAACCAGCTCAGAAGAATGATCTCTGACAAGAAGTAAGTAGCAGTCAGATAAGGTAATTTCTGAAAAGACCTCAAAATCACTCAGTAACGAAGCCATTAATGGCACACATCTATTCTTCTTTTCTTCCAATTTGAAAGCTATATTTTTCATTTTTCATAAATGCAACATCATAATTGCAGTTAGATAATCATTTGCATAACTTTTGATTTATTATTTCAATCCACCTTAGTTTATAAGCTTTATTACACATATCACTCATATTACCAGCATTCAGCCCACATTGCAGACCTTAGTAAACACTTAAGAAGTACTTGTGTGAGATGTTATCAATATTTCATCCAAATTACCTATTACGTGAAAAATACTCTTGTCAAAGTCATCTTTAAATGGTCAACTAACTATTTTTAGACATACTTCGGTCTTTGGAGATAAGCAGACTAGGATTTGAGCTTACCTTCTGCTTCTTATTGCTCATGTGACCTTAAGAAATTTGTTTATCCTCTATGAATTTCAGTTTTTGAATCTTAAATTTAGGAATAATATATAGAGCCTGTTTGGAGGTCAAGTAAAACATCAGCTAGAAGGCATGATGCCATGAGAACTAACAAAGAAAGAGTTTCAAGAACAATGCAGTTAACAGAGAAAAACCTCAAAAAGGCTAAATAATGCATTAAAAGTAGTGACCAAAACTATTTACTATATGCCTATAATGAGCCACACACTGGAAACCTGAGTTGGATTAATCAAGTTCAAAAGAGATAAAATAATAATCCAGGTAGTAAAACCAGGAAGGGCAAAGGTCACTGAGACATTTAACCACATTCAGGTTAATGCCGAGGACAAAATCTTTTGGATTGATGCTTGCTGTGTGTTATAAGAAAATGAACAAGTAGATTGTTCTGGATAGGAGGAGTTTGGGCATCCTACAGGTGGGAGTTTGGTATTTTTGCTACAGTCAAATATTAAGAAAAACAATAACAGCAAAATAATCATGAGTATATCTTGATCTGATTTTTCTGTATTTTAACTTAAGTAAGATCAAGTAGGGTTGTAATATGTGAGGATAAGATAGATAATTTACATGATTGTACCAAGTGGTTTATAGTCCGGAGGATGACTTTTTATCAGTGGACAACAATTCCAAGGAGGAAAAGAATCCTGTAATTTAATCTGCATCAGTGATTATTTAAAATATACCTCACAATTGGAAATAAATAATTGCCCTCTCCTTCCTGACTCTATATAAAAAACAAACAAACAAACAAAAAAACAAAACCAGAGATCATGGGGAACAAGAAATAACAAAGAAATAGACTTCCATAGCTTACCATATGAACCAACAACTCTAATCACTGTCAATCCTTGCTTTCTGAACCTGTGATATAGGAATTTTCCAATGTCTCCACTCAGATGGAGAAAGCAAAAGTGAAGGGCATGAAAGCCATTTACCAGGAACAGCCAAGGATTAATGTTCTTACCCAAATTCTCCTTACCTATACTTTAATAATACCAAGAAATAGCTGCAGACACACCATAAATCATAGCACAAACCTTAGTTCTATTCCCATTTTCCCCATCATCCGTATTCATCAGGAAGGAGTGATTCTTCTCACAGTCGCTGTTGCACATATTACAAATTATTTTGATAGAAAAGTTATAGCAGTTACTTTCATGCTGTATCCATATCTCTGGACATAAGTGAAGTCCTGGGTCTGAATGAGGAAGGTCTATAAAGATATGATACATACATATGTGACAGGTATGCACAGATATAGTACAAATTAGCATATACATCAGAACATTCTAAACATTTGCATTATGCATTGAAATGATTAACAAGAGTTATATTTTGAAAGAAATGATTGCTTAAAATATGAGAGAAGGAAAAGAACACAGCCTGAGATGAAACAAGATTTGGATCTGGAACAATCTGAAGATTGAAGAAAAATCACAGCTATAGAGGGAAAAAACAATGAAGGGATTATTCAAAGCACTCAGAGAAAACTTCAGAATGTTTTGTTTGCTGCAAAAAATAATAATAATAATAAAAAAGCAAGACCTTAGTCCATATCTATTCTGCTATTTACCACCTCAATGTTTTCAGTGATATTTTTACAAGACTCTTCTCTAAATGATTCAAGTAGATTTCAGGTTGAAATACAACTTCTTCCCATTATTTATAGGAATCCTCATGGCACTCCAGTTTTATCTCTTAGTCCACTTAGTTTCCTGTCATCCATTTATCTTGAAAATCTTGAATTTTTCTTGAGAATGCCTTGCTATCTCATTACTTTTATAAAAACATGCATTCAATCCCTGCATTAAATATTGTACCCCATTCAGTCTCAGAACCCCATGAACAGTATGAAAAGGCAAAGTGATAGGATACTGAAAGAGGAACTCCCCAGGTCGGTAGGTGCCCAATATGCTACTGGAGATCAGTGGAGAAATAACTCCAGAAAGAATGAAGGGATGGAGCCAAAGCAAAAACTATACCCAGTTGTGGATGTGACTTGTGGATACCTTGTGGATAGAAGCAAGGTCCGATGCTGTAAAGAGCAATATTGCATAGGAACCTGGAATGTTAGGTCTATGAATCAAGGCAAATTGGAAGTGGTCAAATAGGAGATGGCAAGAGTGAATGTCGACATTCCAGGAATCTGCTAACTAAAATGGACTGGAATGGGTGAATTTAACTCAGATGACCATTATATCTACTACTGTGGGCAGAAATCCCTTAGAAGAAATGGAGTAGCCATCATGGTCAACAAAAGAGTCCAAAATGCAGTACTTGGATGCAATCTCAAAAATGACAGAATGATCTCTGTTTGTTTCCAAGGCAAACCATTCAATATCACAGTAATCCAAGCCTATGCCCCAACCAGTAATGCTGAAGAAGCTGAAGTTCAATAGTTCTGTGAAGACCTACAAGACCTTGTAGAACTAACACCCAAAAAAGATGTCCTTTTCATTATAGGGGACTGGAATGCAAAAATAGGAAGTCAAGAAACACCTGGAGTAACAGGCAAATTTGGCCTTGGAGTATGGAATGAAGCAGGGCAAAGGCTAATGGAGTTCTGCCAAGAGAACACACTGGTCATAGTAAACACCCTCTTCCAACAACACAAGAGAAGACTCTGCACATGGACATCACCAGATGGTCAACACTGAAATCAGATTGATTATATTCTTGGCAGCCAAAGATGGAGAAGCTCAATACAGTCAGCAAAAACAAGACCAGGAGCTGACTGTGGCTCAACTAGTGAACTCCTTATTGCCAAAGACTGAAATTGAAGAAAATAGGGAAAACCACTAGACCGTTCATGTATGACCTAAATCAAATCCCTTATGACTATACAGTGGAAGTGAGAAATAGATTTAAGGGACTAGATCTGATAGAGTGCCTGATTAACAATGGACCAAGGTTCATGACATTTTATGAGAGACAGGGATCAAGACCATCCCTATGGAAAAGAAATGCAAAAAGGCGAAATGGTTGTCTGAGGAGGACTTACAAATAGCTGTGAAAAGAAGAGAAATGAAAAGCAAAGGAGAAAAGGAAAGATACAAGCATCTGTATGCAGAGTTCCAAAGAATAGCCAGGAGAGATAAGAAAGCCTTCCTCAGTGATCAATGCAAAGAAATAGAGGAAAACAACAGAATGGGAAAGACTAGAGATCTCTTCAAGAAAATTAGAGATACCAAGGGAACATTTCATGCAAAGATGGGCTCAATAAAGGACAGAAATGGTATGGACCTAATAGAAACAGAAGATATTAAGAAAAGGTGGCAAGAATACACAGAAAAACTGTACCAAAAAGATCTTCACGGCCCAGATAATCACGGCGGTGTGATCGCTCACCTAGAGCCAGACATCCTGGAATGTGAAGTCAAGTGGGCCTTAGAAAGCATCAATACGAACAAAGCCAGTGGAGGTGATGGAATTCCAGTTGAGCTGTTTCAAATCCTGAAAGATGATGCTGTGAAAGTTCTGCACTCAATATGCCAGCAAATTTGGAAAACTCAGCAGTAGCCACAGGACTGGGAAAGGTCAGTTTTCATTCCAATCCCAAAGAAAGGCAATGCCAAAGAATGGTCAAACTACAACACGACTGCACTCATCTCACACGCTAGTAAAGTAATGCTCAAACTTCTCCAAGCCAGGCTTCAGCAATACATGAACTGTTAACTTCCAGATGTTCACGGTGGTTTTAGAAAATGCAGTGGAACCAGAGATCAAATTGACAACATCTGCTGGATCATCAAAAAAGCAAGCAAATTCCAGAAAAACATCTATTTCTGCTTTATTGACTATGCCAAAGCCTTTGACTGTGTGGATCACAATAAACTGTGGAAAATTCTTCAAGAGATGGGAATACCAGACCACCTGACCTGCCTCTTGAGAAACCTGTATGCAGGTCAGGAAGCAACAGTTAGAACTGGACATGGAAAAACAGGCTAGTTCCAAATAGGAAAAAGAGTACGTCAAGGCTATATATTGTCACTCTGCTTATTTAACTTATATGCAGAGTACATCATGAGAAATGCTGGGCTGGAAGAAGCAGAAGCTGGAATCAAGAGTGCTGGGAGAACTATCAATAACCTCAGATATGCTGATGACATGAACCTTATGGCAGAAAGTGAAGAGGAACTAAGAAGTCTCCTGATGAATGTGAAAGAGGAGAGTGAAAAGTTGGCTTAAAGCTCAACATTCAGAAAACTAAGATCATGGCATCTGGTCCCATCACTTCATGGGAAATAGATGGGGAAACAGTGGAAACAGTGTCAGACTTTATTTTGGGGGGCTCCAAAATCACTGCAGATGGTGATTGCAGCCATGAAATTAAAAGACGCTTACTCCTTGGAAGGAAAGTTATGACCAACCTAGATAGTATTTTAAAAAGCAGAGACATTACTTTGCCAACAAAGGTCCGTCTAGTCAAAGCTATGGTTTTTCCAATGGTCATGTATGGATGTGAGAGTTGGACTGTGAAGAAAGCTGAGCACCAAAGAATTGATGCTATTGAACTGTGGTGTTGGAGAAGACACCTGAGAGTCCCTTGGACTGCAAGGAGATCCAACCAGTCCATCCTAAAGGAGATCGGTCCTGGGTGTTCATTGGAAGGACTGATGCTGAAGCTGAAACTCCAATACTTTGGCTACCTCATGCGAAGAGTTGACCCATTGGAAAAGACCCTGATGCTGGGAGGGATTGGGGGCAGGAGGAGAAGGGGACGACAGAGGATGAGATGGCTGGATGGCATCACCGACTCGATGGGCATGAGTTTGAGTAAACTCCGGGAGTTTGTGATGGACAGGGAGGCCTGGTGTGCTGCGATTCACGGGGTCGCAAAGAGCTGGACACGACTGAGCGACTGAACTGAACTCAACTGATTCAGTCTGAACCGTTTCCTCCAACTATGTGGTTTCTTGCCCTATGTGTTCATGTTTACGAACACTTATTACACTGAAATAATTTTTCTGTTTACTTGTCTGCTTCTCCTGTCACACTCAAGATGAGAAATTGTTGGAACTGTTATACCAAAAAAATTTATATTCTCTAGTTTTCCCAGGTGCTTGACATATGGTGCACAGTGCATATTTTTGATGAAAGAACATAAAAAGTTAAGAGAAGAAGGAAGAAAATCAGTGACATTTATACAGTTTTCAGGAGTGGAAAGGATATAGTTCATCTCTAAAAATATTGAATGAGCTATCTGGCAAGGCCTTGGTTTCTACTATCATTGTTGACACCATACTTTATATTCAACTTAATTTGAACAGGAAAGGTGCCTGTTCATCACTCCCCCCTGGTCTTCCACCCTTAAAATATATGTATGAATACAGCTGACTCGCTTTGTCATACAGCGGAAACTACAAAACATCGTAAAGCAATTATACTACAATAAAAATTTTAAGTAATAATATAGAGGGCCAAAAAAGAGTATTCCGATAGAGTTCTCACTTCTAGAGAGATCTAATGGAAAAGCTATCTTCTTTATTTTTTATCCTCTTTAAAATAACAATAGAGGGAATCCACACTAGCCATCACTTCCTTTCTTGAGTACCAAGAGAGAAGCAAAAATCCTAGGGTATGTAGGAGCACCAGCACATGAAAGGAGAAGGCAATGGCACCCCACTCCAGTCCTCTTGCCTGGAAAATCCCATGGACGGGTGAGCCTGGTGGGCTGCAGTCCATGGAGTTGCTAGGAGTCGGACACGACTAAGAGCCTTCACTTTCACTTTTCACTTTCGTGCATTGGAGAAAGAAATGGCAACCCACTCCAGTGTTCTTGCCTGGAGAATCCCAGGGACGGGGGAGCCTGGTGGGCTGCCGTCTATGGGGTCGCACAGAGTTGGACACGACTGACGTGACTTAGCAGCAGCAGCAGCAGCAGCACATAAAACAGAATTCTCATGATTAAAGAAAAAGGAAAGAAAAAACTGCCTTTCTCCTCAAAATGACTTCTAAAAAACAGACTGATATTTTTAAATGTATCTCTAATCAATTTGCTCAGATGTCTCCAAAAGATCGTATATATATAAGGTAAGAATAGGATGCTACAAAAATAAAACTCTTAAGAACCACTCAAAAATATGATAGCAAAAAAATAATCAATAGATTAAAAGGTAAAATTTAAGAAATCTTCCAGAATCTGTTAAAATAAACAGAAAATACAAAGGAAAGATGACAATCTGTAAATCTGAACATCTGAACGTGAGAAGTCATGGAAAGAACAGAGGAAATGAAGTGAAGTAAAAAATAAACTATAAGGAATAGCACATATATTCCCTAAATTTGAAAGCCCTAAACTTTCAGATTGAGAAGACTGCAGCACACCAGGCTCCCTTGTCCTTCACTATCTCCTGGAGTTTGTTCAATTCATGTCCACTGAGTTCGTGATTTTATCTAACCACCTTGTCCTCTGCAGCCCTTTCCTCCTTTTGCCACCAATCTTTCCCAGCAAAAGAATCTTTTCCAATGAGTCAGCTCTTCGCATCAGGTGGTCAAAGTATTGGAGCGTCAGCATTAGTTCTTCCGAAACACTCATACCCAAGAAAAACCCAAAATGTCAGGACCCCAGCAGCTAAAGTTGGGTTATTTTTATAAAATGAAAATTATACTGGGGACAGACTTATCAACAACATTGTTTTCCAGAGACAATGAAGTAACTCCCTCAATATTTTCTAAGAAGTGAATTTTTAGCCACGAAATTTATAGCTAGCTAAGTTAAAGACTTATTTCAGACATATGAGAATACAGAATATTTATCTTCCATATACCCCGCTAAACACCATCACAGCTAAACTCCATTAAAATGTTTAAATGTCAGTGCTAAAGAAAGAAGGGATTTAAGAAAACCTAGTCAAAGGAGAGAGAAGACATTTATTTGAAAAAAATAATAATTAAACATATAAAGAAACTAAGTACAGAAATATGAAAATGTTTATTTAATAGAAGAATCTATACATGTTTACTATATTTTTATGGTTTTTCTTTAATTTTGTAACTATTTCAGGACTTTGAACACAATGAAAAAGAAGAGAGAAAATTAGGGAAAACTATGTTACTGATAATTCTGAAACAGAAAGATCTTTCACTTTTATTTTCCTTCTGTTTTAACTCTTCAAAGTACTTGGAAGTAAAGTTATTCAACACTTCAGTGTGTATTCGAACATGTTAAAATGATGTGCTCACCTGAGACAGTTGTAGGCATATCTGTAGGTAATGCGGTTGATCCCACGTGTTCTGTTACATTCAGTTGTACATCGTAAACTGTCTTGCTGTTAAAAATGAGCTTGTAGTAATCTATAATTCATATCAGGAGATTAATAACTTTCACATAGAACCTTCCAATAAATTATACTACTAACACAGCAGTTATTTAAAAATTTACTAGAAAGAACATTTAAAATGATAGCTACATAAGAGTATCAACTTTACATACTTTTAAGATTAACATTTATTTGAAATAATAATGTTTGATGTTACTCAAGAGAGTACTAGTTCTTATATAAGGAAATGCCCAAATAAGTTTAAAAATATGAACAAAAAGTGTCTATGTGATGCAGAGATTTCAAAATAAAAGACTGTAATTCAATAGTTAGTTTTTAAAAATGCAAACCACACTTTTGAGACCAGGAGTCACCAGAATACATTGGTGAGGCTACGTGTTGTAACTTTGAGTTTCTTGGACAGAAATAACCATATTTTATGGATATAGAATCAGTAAACACTAGCCTCAGAATTAAAAAAAATAAGAATTTCAGAAAACGGAAATCATGTATCTAAGATTATCAGAAGATTCAAAAAACATAACATCTCCATTTTGTGGATTATTAAACAAAACCCATCTTTTCTACAAGACTGATATTAGTTTACTTGCCAGCCCTTAAGCCTAATAGAATCTTTAAGTTTTATGAGAATTAAATGAGAAACAATCACAAAGAATGGACACAACGAAACAATTATTGCCGTAATCCTCCTCTATTTCCTCAGAATGCCTTTGTACCCACTCTTGTAGGAGGGAAGTGAAAGGGAATAAGGGTTTCCCAATGTCATCCAGTCTTGAGAAGAGATACTTCAAAAATGTCATGAAAATGAAGAATTTATTTCTAGTATATGGACTCCTCATGAGAACTCTCAGGGTATAAATTAGTTATGTTTTTGTTGCATTAATTTTATAACTTTTAGAAACATAGGCTTTACGTTACTCTCTTCAGCATTGGTGGCACTGAAGGAATCTGATATTAAAATAGCCCAAAAAGAATGACTAGTGTTACATGGTCATACAGAAACGAAACCTGTTTTCCTCTGTTTATCTGGAAGTTTTATGTGGATATGTCTCAGGATTTGGCTTCATTTGCAATATGCCTAAGAAGAGTAAGGGACAGCCTCAGAGAAAAGTGAATACTCACACATTAAGCCCAGGGCTCCCAGTCCAGCCAGCACCACCAGGTTCAACAACAGTGAAACAAAAGCAATAGGGTACCACACCTTTGATGGAGCACTGTGTCCTGTGAGGAGAATGACAAGAAGTCAAGCGTTTTATGTTACTTCCTCTTTCCTTAATTCCCTCCAACTCCTACTTCTCCATACATATTGATATCGGACCTCTATTCTAATGTTTAATTTAAAAAATTGCTTGCAAAGTCAATGAGACCTCATTTATATTCAGCCAACATAAATACACCTGTACATTCACACCTGACACTAAAAACACAGAATTTTATATAAATGTGATCATATGACATATTCTGGATATTTTATGAACACTCTCTCTTATATTTTAGCTGTAGCTTTTCCTCACTAACTTCTTAGTCTTCTTCTCATTGATCTACCTTCCTATCTCCAGGTAATTAATGTTAACCACCTGCTGGGTGTTCTTCCTTATGTTTTCCAGGCTAGTTTTTTGTTTGCTTTTATTTTTAATTTTTTGAATTTTTAATTGGAATATAGTTGCTTTACAATGTTGTGATGGTTTCTGCTATACAACAACGTGAATCAGTCATGAGTATACATATATCCTCTCCCTCTTAAACTTCCTTTCCAGCCCCCCTCCCACTCTAGTTCATCACAGAGCTCTGAGCTGAGTCCAAGATAGTTTTGAAATATGCTATTTAATATAATTGCTAATTCTTTCTCTGATGATTGATTTTTTTTCAAGTGATCTATTTAATATGTTAGTAGAAAAATCCACTCTCCAACCCAAACTTTTATAATGCTTTCATTCCCTCACTGCTTCTCTCCCTAACCCTAGGTTATACTGTGAGAGTTTATTAAAAATGATTCTAAAAAAAAAAATGATTCTAGACTCTGATAAACTTTTTCTTCCAGTATATCTGCTTCATTGAAAGATTGTTTAGCACTTTTATTATTGTAATTTTCATTGTCATGCCATTACCAGCTATTGCTTTTTTGCACACCTCTAAATGTCCCCTTAAACTCTAATTAATTAATCATGGGACTGAAAATTTTCTTGAGTATTTCTCAAATGGAGTATATGATGATTTTTTAATTTTGCTAAAATGGATAAATTGTATCTTTTCTGATTTGGGGATAAATGAATTACAGATATTTTCTTCCCATATCTACTCAATACTAAATAGTAACTAGTTACTTTAATTACTTCCTTGTTTATATCTATTCTCTTTATTGTTTATAGAATCTTATTATTTACATTTTAGATTACTTGGCTTATTATCCAGGTCCATCATGATTTTCATGTCTCTTTATTTTATTTTTTCTGCATGATCTTCTAGGACCTGCAACTGGGCTTTAATGATTATTCATTCTTTCTATGAAAGTCATGTTTTTTCAAATTGAAAATTTTTAGTGCCATAATTTAATATCATAAATTAGTTTGATTATCTTTCTCTCATAGGGATTCTATTTTACTTGGAGCTGCTTGTTGGGCTTTTTCTTTCCTTATCTGGGTTCTGGGTTCCATAAAATTAGCAACTTTTATTTGTTTTCCCTTGACTTTACCGATTTTTAAGATTTGATACCAAACTTTTGAGTACTTTTGTGTGTGAGGTCTCTCAGTCGTGTCCGACTCTTTGTGACCCCATGGACTGTAGCCTACCAGGCTCCTCCATTCATGGTATTTTCCAGGCAAGAATACTGGAGTGGGTTGCCATTCCCTTCTCCAGAGGATCTTCCCCACCCAGGGATCAAACCCGGGTCTCCCACATTGTAGGCAGACGCTTTACCGTCTGAGCCACCAGGGAAGTCACTTTGAGAGGCATCAAATCTATGTGTGATGGAATGCACTGGTGTTTCTTTCACTAAGTGCCAATGGAATGCCAGAAAACAAGTTCTACATTTTATACCCCATAAAAGAAGAAACCTGGTTCACTGTCTTCTCAGATGCAAAGTCTGAGGCTTTCTAAGATTTAAGATTATAGAGGACCTTTTCTGCATTCTTATTTAGTTTCCACACTAACCCTCAGAAGCCAAAAAGATCAGCAAGTCCTCCCAGGGCCACATAAGAAAGTTGGCACCATCTTTTCTATGGAGTCTAATAAATCTTAAGAGACTGAATCCTTCCTAGGCACCAGAGAGACCTGAATCTAAGCCTTTTATTTGTGAATCTTCAGGCTCTTAATGAGGGCAGTGGTACACAAATCTTTTCTTCATTGGCACCCCATAAGAGTTTGGAGTACATACCATCAATCTGCTGCCTGGTTGCTAGCCCTAACAGTAGCTCCTTACACGGGCTTAGGTATTTGCCAGTAGGAAATGGGAAAAAAAGGCAGAATGAAACTACATTTGAGCTGATTGAAATGCTAATTAAAATCAGTCTGAAATGAACAGTTATAGATGCATCATCCCTTTACCTTGATTTTCTCTTAAAACTCCAATAAAATATAGAAAGTAGTTAAAGAAGGCATATAGATTCATAATAAAAAAGAAAGGAAACCACAGAAATGGCCTTTGGGAAGGTAGGTAACAGATACAAAAGCTATTACTAACTTCATAGGCACTTAGAAACTGAAGCAAAGTCAGTAGTGAGGAAACAAAAGTGAGCTGACTGTCACATAAGAACCCCAAAGGCTCCTGGTATTTTATTTTTCCAAGTGGAGGTATGGGTGAGTCTGAAAACTGAAAAAATGCCCAAAAGTTGATGTAAGATACAGGTATTCCCTCCTATGTATTTTTCTCTCCACTTTGTACAATAGTTACCTTCTCTTACCCATTATAACAGAAGAATGCCCAGGGCAGAGTACTGGAAGATTCATTCAACTCCAGAATAGTCAACTGGCTCAAGGGAGAAAAATTCAAATATCAAAAATTGGGTTTCTCAGTGAATTGCTCCAGTTCATGAATGCTACTTCAGCTCATCACTTCATGGCGAGTAAATGGGGAAACAATGGAATCAGTGACAGACTTTATTTCTTGGGCTCCAAAATCACTGCAGATGGTGACTGCAGCCATGAAATTAAAAGACGCTTGCTCCTTGGAAGAAAAGCTATGACCACCTAGACAGCATATTAAAAAGCAGAGACATTACTTTGCCAACAAAGGTCCAACTAGTCAAAGTTATGTTTTTTCCAGTTGTCATATATGGATGTGAGAGTTGGACTATAAAGAAAGCTGAGCACCAAAGATTTGATGCTCTTGAACTGTGGTGTTGGAGAAGACTCTTGCTGCAAAGGAGATCCAACAAGTCAATCCTAAGGAAATCAGTCCTGAATATTCATTGGAAGAACTGATGCTGAAACTCTAATACTTTAGCCACCTGATGTGAAGAGCTGACTCACTGGAAAAGACCCTGATGCTGGGAAAAATTGAAGGCAGGAGGAGAAGGGGACGACAGAGGATGAGCTGGTTGGATGGTATCACTGACTCAATGGGCATGAGTTTGAGAAAGCTCCAGGAGTTGGTGGTGTACAGGGAGGTATGGCCTGTTGAAGTCCATGGGGTCACAAAGAGTCACACATGACTGAACAACTGAACTGAATTGACTGATGAATGCTACCGTTTAGCAAGCCCATCTCACCTACAAAAGCTCTCATTAAATCAGTTTAGTACCACACACTTAAGTGAGTATAGACAACCAAGGATCATTTGATATTTGAAGAAAGCAGCCAATATAACGCTAAAGAAACAGAAAACACAGACAACAAGAATTTAGGGGAAACAGAAATAATGCAATGAGAACAGTTCAAAAACTCTGTAAATAAACAGACTCTCTTATATGACTGTGTTAGTCATTCAGTCACGTCCGACCCTTTGCGATCCCATGGGCTCGCCAGGCTCCTCTGTCCATGGAATTCTCCAGGCAAGAATAAAGAAGTGGGTTGCCATTTCCTTCTCCAGGGGATCTTCCTGACCTAGAGATCAAACCCAGGCCTCCCTCATTGCACGCAGATTCTTTACCATTTGAGACACCAGGGAAGACCTTATAAGGCATGGAGGTATATAAATATAGAAAACAATTTTGTCAGTTTCTTATACAGTAAACATAAGCCATCCAACCCAGGCTTCTACTCTTAGTTATTTTCCTTCAAAAATTTCTAAAAATAGCTCTCTACAAAGACTTGTATATCTATCAGCTTTATTCATACTAGCTCCAAACTGGAAGCAACTGAAATGTTCATCTACAGATAAATGAGCTAACATGGTATGGTGTAGTCACACCCTGGAATATTGTTCATCCATGGAAAGAAATTCACTGCCAATGCATAGAACACAGATGAATCTCAAAAACATTATGTTTACTGAAAGAAGCCAGTCATAGAAGAAGTCACAGTCACTCATCGCATATTATTTGAAACTGTTTATATAAAAACTCTTCCCTGGTGACTCAGATGGTAAAGAATTTGCCTGCAATGTGGGAGACCAGGCTCAACCCCTAGGGTTGGGAAGATCTCCTGGAGAAAGAAATGGCAATCCACTCCAGTATTCCTGCCTGGAGAATCCCATGGATAGAGGAGCCTGGCAGGCTAGGGTCCATGGAGTCGCAAAAAGTCAGACACAACTGAGCAACTACACTGCTACTACTACATAAAACCTCTAGACTTAACAGAATAGTCTAGAATGACAGAAAGTAAAGCATTCTGATTAGCTGGCGCTAAAACTAAGATTGGTGGTGAGGATAAGATGGAGGCACACAAGTTGTCTTCTTGTGGTGACAGAAATATTATAAATCCTAATTTTGGTTGGTTGTATGGGTATATAGTTTTAAGTCCAGTCAACCATATGCTTAAGTGGGCATATTATTTTGTATCTAAATTATAACATTGACTTGAAAGTACAATTTTTAAAACCATCAGAGAAGTAAGATACAATTTTGCATCCACATATAAGAATAGGATGCCATAGGAAGAGCCTTTAGAAAACAATAGCAGAAGTTCATTGAAAATAAAATAATACCAGAAACATTTTTAATGGAAAAAGATAATTTAAGGAAATCATCCATGAAATATAATAAAGGATAAAATGATGAAAAATGGGAGGGAAAAAGTCAATGAGGTTTACTATTATAAAAGTTGGAAAGATTTAGAAAAGTACATGAATACTCTGGGGGGATGGATGGAGAAAGTAATTAAAAAGAGCTGATTCTCCATAATTAAAAGTCATGAGTTTATCACCTTTGGTTTGTGTTCCTTCTTTTCTCAAAAAATTTTTGTCTTTTATTTTATTTTTTGTTGAAGCATAGTTGATTTACAATGCTGTGTTAGTTTCTGGTTATATATGTGTGTATATATATAAATATATATACACGTGTATATATGCATGTATATAGATATTAAGATTCTTTTCCATTATAAGTTATTACAAGGTATTGAGTAGAATTCCCTGTGCCATACAGTGGTTCTTGTTGGTTATCTGTTTTATATATAGTAGTGTACATATGTCAATCTTAAGTTCCAAATTTATTCTTTCCTCCCTTTCCCCTTTGGTAGCCATAAGTTTGTTTTCCATGGCTCTGAGTCTGTTTCTGTTTTGTAACTAAGTTCCTTTTGTATCATTTTTCAGATTCCACGTACAGGTGATATGTGGTATATGTCTTTGTCTGATTTACTTCACTTAGTAGTATAATCTCTAGGTCCATCCATTTTGCTGCAAATGGCAGTATTTTATTCTTTTTATGGCTTAGTAGTATCCCATTATATATATATGTATATATATATATATATATATATATATATATATATACACACACACACCATATTTTCTTTATCTATTTATCTTTCAGTGGACATTTAGGCTGCTAATATGTCTTGACTATTGTAAATATTGCTATGAACATTGGGGTTACATGTATCTTTTCGAATTATGATTTTCTCCAGATATATGTCCAGAAGTGGGATTGCTGGATCATATGGTAGCCCTATTTTTAGTTTTTAAGGAACTGCCATACCATTTTCCATCATGGCTGCATCAATTTACATTTCCTCCCACAATTAGTAGAGTTCCCTTTCTTCCACAACCTCTACAGGAAATATCTTTTATTATCAAAGGAAATCTTTATTTTTTTCTGCCGCAACATCTCCCACAAGGTCCTTCTTACTTTTCTCCTTGCTCCGGTAGGTCTCACCTCTCACAGCTCTGGTCTCAGTCGCCTCAGCTGTGCCCATGACGCTCCCAGCTCCAGTTTCAGCTTCACCACCCAGCTCCAAGTCAGGAGTTTCATGGCTATCTTTTTCAGGAAAGATAAACAGTGCCAATGTTTTTTTAAAAATCATTCTTTTCTCTATAATCTTTTTTGCCTTTTAATTATCCAGGTACTCCTGTGTTCCTGGCTTGATTCTGATTCTGATGATAGATTTTTCCAAAAGACAAACATGATGTGACCTTTTATAAAAATAAAATTGAAACAGTTTCAGTTCAGTTCAGTCACTCAGTCACGTCCAACTCTTTGCGACCCCATGGACTGCAGCATGCCAGGCTTCCCTGTCCATCACCAACTCCTAGAGCTTACTCAAACTCATGTCCATTGAGTCAGTGATGCCATCCAAGCATCTCATCCTCTGTTTACTCAGATATATAGAAAAGGATAAAATTGTTACATAAGGAAATACACATTAGAAAGTATGTAGCAGAACATAAGGGCTTCCCAGGGGCACTAATGGTAAAATACCCACCTGCCAATGCAGGAGACATAAGAGAAGTGGGTTCGATCCCTGGGTTGGGAAGATGCCTTGAAGAAGGGCATGTCAACCCTCTCCAGTTCTCTTGCCTGGAAAATTCCACGAACAGAAGAGCCTGGCACGCTGCAGTTCATAGGGTCGCAAAGAGTCAGACACAACTGAAGCGACTTAACAGCAGAACATAAATTGCATCTCCAATTTTATAAATACCTTGAGTCAGTGGCCTATGGTGTTAGTTGTTTGACGAAGATGTAGTATTTTTCCCAAATACATGCAGTTCTTTCATCAGATGTTATAGAGACAGAGAAAATGACTCTTTGGAGGGAAGCTAGTCCCTAAAACATGGTCCACTAACCTAATGCCTCTAATAAGAGATTTGTTCACATAGAGGGTTTTTACTTCATTATTTAAATATAAAATATCTCATAGCAATAAAGAAATTTCAGTGAATATGACTTTCATGTTTCAAAAAAATACCTTCCTACTGCTTCATTGTTATTAACTGTCTGGGAATTAAATTGCTGGATAAAGAAGACTGCAATTCTATTATGCTGAGATAAGGAGCCTTCAGTCTTATTCCTTCTCAGAAAGAAATAAATGTTTAATGTATAATCACTGACTGGGTGTCCCATGATCCTATGAAACTCATAGCATATACCTATTTCTTATCTTCTAGCAAATAAATAAAAATACTGGATAGCTATATTCACACTATTGCTGTCTTTTTCTTCTTCTAATAGCCTGTATGTAAAATCATCCTAAAATGTCTAAAAAATATAAGAAATGTTATTTTGGTAGCAACAGCAATCTGAATTTCCAGAGGTTTAGACCACAGTCTTTTCTCTATGATGAACTTTGTTGTTGTCATTGTTTATTCATTAAACCAAGTCTGACTCTTATGCGATCCCATGGACTATAGCCCAGCAGGCTCCTCTGTCCTTGGGATTTCCCAGGGAAGAACAGTCGAGTGGGTTTCCATTTCTTTCTCCAGGGGATCTTTCCAATGCAGAGATCAAACCCATGTCTCCTGAGTCTCCTGCATTGGCAGACTGATTCTCTACCATTGAGCCATCAGGAAGCCCCAATGATGGTCTTTCAAACTAAATAAGATAGACATAACTAGGCTCTGGCATAGTGACTGATCTATGGACTAGTTCTCCAGAATTTAAATCCCAGAAGGGACTAACAGCCTTGAATTGAAGACAGGAGAACCCAGCAATATAGCTTAATAACCTCTTCTCTGGTCTTTTGATCCTCAGGGAGAATCTTACCTGTTCTCTTGAGACTGTGGCTTTCCTGGGGTTCCTTTGTCTTAGGATTTGAAAATTTGAGAGTTGCATAGGTCACTTCTTCAGACATCACTGGACAAAGCACAGTTCAGTCGCCCAGTGTGCTGTGCGTATCACCTTGAACTCGCAGAAGCCACTCTTAGATGGCCTGTGTGTGCAGGGACTGAGTTGACTGATCTATCTTTGTAAAGACCAAGCAAAAGAAGTGGTGTCAGAAAACAGAACTGTTCCACTGAGAATTTCATAACTGCACTATTCCCACCTCTGTCCATCCCTCTTATCTCACTTTTTATAACTTCCTCCTCTAAAACACCAAATTGAAGAAATGACTAAGAGAAAAATGTGGGTTTTAAATATAAACAATCTTTTATTTTTCAACTAGAGGGGAAAACATCTGGATCTCCAGACTCAACACTACTCTATGGAAATACAAATAAACTTGTATTTATTTCTGCATGTATAATCAGTTCTTAGAAAGCATGTGCCTGTGAGAACTCTGTTAGAATTGCATGAAGTACATAACCCATTGCTGACTCCTGGAAAACCACAGGTGAGTTAATTCTAATCAAATTTTTTTCCTTCCATTTTTACTTGATTTTTTTGGAGATTGCAGATTCCTGAGAACTTAAAAGCAAAATACTAATGGATCAAAACAAAAATCAAGAAGAAAAGGACTATAATGAACTACACTAAATATTGTACCCCATCCTCCTTTTTATTTACTTTCAAGAAAGATAGCAGCATTGTGCAATAAATAGAAGATACCTTCCACAGAATTTAAGAGAAAGAAAAAAAGAACTGTAAGGAGTAAATTTAGAAAAGTGTTCTGAAAATTGACTCAAGGAAAAAGGAAATTGCTTTAACCTATAGAGTTTGAAACATTTTTAAAAGCAGAATGGTTCAGATCCAATAAGAAATACTCAGAACTCATTGCAATCAGGTATGAATACAGTCAATTTTTCTTCATGATAGAGGGGAGAAACTCCACCAGGAGTTGGAGTGGAGACAGGGATGGGGAGGGAATATGTAGGTAGCATGAGCGTTAGTGTTTTATTTAATATTAAGTAAACTAGGGAGGTCTCATTTCTCTCATTTATTAAATACTGAACAGATGAACCTAAAGTTTCTGTTTTTCTAAATGCATATGATGTTCTTATTCTACCTCTCCGTCCAAGAGTGAATATAATGCTTCTCTGAGATCTTAAAACATACATTTGCTTTGAGCCAGTAGTCTCATTGTTTAGACGATGGAGAGATTAAACAATGATCTATGCACTTGCATGCTCATCATGTTGTCAGTTTATACATATGAGAAATGATTAAAGAGTTAAATATTGGACAAAAGGAAAAGTTGACATTCTTGACCATTTAGATAATAAGATCAGAAGCCAAGTTGATGTTTTGCACTTCTCAACAGAAAACATATTTAAGGAGTATGATGTCTGGGGTAGATAAAAACACTATAAAGGTAAAAGTTAAGGAATATTTTATGTGTTGTTGAGAAAGATAATATCTGCACATGTACATATATATGTTAGTGTATATATGAAAACCATGTTCTGATATGTAAACCCTGATATAAAGGGAAAGCCCGAAAACTCTTACCCTGAAGCCCAGAATTTTCACTGGTTTGAATTCACTCTGGAGCAATAGGTGTTTCCACCATCCTCCTAAATGTATGTTCTCAAGTATAGTCAAAGCTGTGGTTTTTTTCAGTAGTCATGTATGGATGTGAGAGTTGGACCGTAAAGAAGGCTGAGTGCTAAAGAATTGATGCTTTTGAACTGTGATGTTGGAGAAGACTCTTGAGAGTCCCTTGAACAGCAAGGGCATAAAACCAGTCAATCCTAAAAAAAACAACCCTGAATATACATTGGAAGGACTGATGCTGAAGCTGAAACTCCAATACTTTGGCCACCTGATGTGAAGACCCAACTCATTGGAAAAGATCCTGATGCTGGGAAAGATTAAGGGCAAGAGAAAAAGGGGGTGACAGAGGATGAGATGGTTGGATGGCATCATTGATTCAATGGACGTGAGTTTGAGCAAACACCAGGAGATAGTGAAAGATAGGGAATCCTGGTGTGCTGCAATCCATGGGGTCTCAAAAAGTCAGACACGACTGAGCAACTGAATAAGAACAAACACTACTACCTGAGAAAAACTCATTCACTATTCTAATTGACCGAAAACTTGAATAGTAGTTGACTTCCTAAATTTTCAAAGGATCAAATCTCTTCTCCCAGATAAAGATATTCATCCTAGTCTAATCATATCATAATAAACTTTCTCTCCATAAATACAAATGCAATGTATTTTATTTTATAACTGGGTTCTGCCGATTCCCAGGTGACTCAGCAGTAAAATATCCACCTGCCAAGTAGGAGATGTGAATTTGATCCCTGGATTGGGAAGATCTCCTGGAAGAGGAAATGGCAACCCACTTCAGTAAGCTTGCCAGGGAATTCCCATGGACAGAGCAGCTACTGTCAACAGCGTTGCAAAGAGTCAGGCACAACTTAGAGACTAAACAAGATCTGCCTATATAACTCTGAAAATTTTAATAAATATTTTTCCTTGGGGACTCAGAAACATTTATTTATCCATTTATTATTTCCTTTATTCAACAGATTGAGTACCCACTGTATGCTAAGCAATATTCCAGAGCATCTGATAGAAGCATTTTTTTTTCCTTAAGGTAGTTTACATTCTATGCTTCATGTATTTATTTGTAACTATATAGCTTATATTGATATTTTATATAGTATCCATGAATAAGCAATATAAGGTAGTGAAAAATATTATGAATAGAAATAAAGTAGGGTAGAAGAAAGTGTGACAGAGAAAGGAGGATTTATGCTAAATAGAGGATTTATGGATGACTTCTCTGTGGGGTTGTCATTTAAAACAACCAGAGAACAACAATGACAAAAATATTATCCTATGAAAACATGCTAATTTAATACTGTAATACCTACTACCTTTTTCACTTTCTGAAGTCTAAAAGTCAGAGGTTACTTACTCTTCAATTTCAAAGGTTTCAGTTCCTTTTAAATTTCCCCTTTCTTTTCAATTGCTTCATATTATGTTCCTCATTTTCAACTTCTGACTTCCTCGACAAATTTGACAATGAGAAGTATGTCAAATATTTGGTTTTCATCTGACCTGAATAAGAATAGCTTTATGTTCTCAGTTTCTGACCCACTGATCCAGTCCCAGAAATTTGATGCACATTGACTTTTGGGTGTGCTTCATGACCAAAGATTCTTTATCCTGATAGCCTGAATCAGATCTCCTTCATCACCAGATATATCCAAAATGACTGATTCACAAACATAGTACTATCTGAAAAATAACAAGGCAGCAAAAGAAAGCAGTGACTAAAAACTGACAAATGGAATCTGGCTAACAGTGCACAATCCTCCCGAGAGCAATAATGTGTTCCAGACTGATTGTTACAACAGTTTTTGCAAAATGCTAGTGCAAAATGAGCTTGAAGGACTAGGAAACCTGAGAAGGAGGACAGTGAGAGAACAGGACACACCACAGAATATGCAATAAGACAATCCAAAAATATGGAGGTTATGATATTTTAAAAAATAAGGAAAGAAGAATGGGAACTAGAAAATCAACAGCAAAAGCAAATACAGGAAAACCTTTTTCAAATGTGGGGCAAACA
This sequence comes from Dama dama, assembly GCF_033118175.1. Lineage (NCBI taxonomy): Eukaryota > Metazoa > Chordata > Mammalia > Artiodactyla > Cervidae > Dama > Dama dama. The sequence goes on from NC_083702.1 coordinate 20,090,429, forward strand.
CAAATTTGGCATGACTGAACAATTAGTGAGACATAGTAATAGTATTCGATCTGAAATTTATGCTAAGAATGTTGTCTTTTGAATTGCTTAGTGGAGATGCAGAGAAAGATTTGCAGTCACTTCACTGAAATTAATCATTATGCAATAATAATGTGATAAGTAAAATGTATTTAAAAAATTCATTCTTAAAATCAAACAGTGGTACAATCATGAAATAATTATGGCTATGGTGCATAGACATGCTATTCATAATATTGAAATAGTAGCAGGATAAAAGGAAAGGATCAAATTACAGAGATTAAGAGACGGGGGAGGGAAGACAGAAGAAATAGGAGGAAGTGAAGAATTTTGAGATACATGGTTATAGAGAACTACTGTATAGCACAGGGAACTCTGCTCAATGTTATTGGTAGCCTGGATGGGAGAGAAGTTTGGAGGCAAACGGATACATGTATATGCATGGCTGAGTCCCTTTGTGGACCACCTAAAACCATCACAACATTGTTAATTGGCTACACTCCAATACAAAATTAAACATTGTATTTTTTTTTTAAAGAGATACATGGCTGTGACAATAAGAAATAAAAGTTTGTATGATGGGGTTTCCCTGCTGGCTCAGCTGGTAAAGAATCTGCCTGCAAGGCAGGAGACCCAGGTTCAATCCCTGGGTGGGAAAGATCTCCTGGAGAAGGAAATGGCTACCCACTTTAGTATTCTTGCCTGGAGAATTCCATGGACAGAGGAGCCTGGTGGGCTACAATCCATAGGGTCACAAATAGTTGGACACGACTGAGTGACTTTCACTCACATGAAGGGGTCAGGGAAGAGAATTGAGAGAGTGAATTCTTGAACTAAATAATTCATTTATCAAACCGAAAGCCAGTAGACAATTTCTAAAGTTATAAATCTACATAGCATCGTACAAATATTAAAGGTACAATCACCATAAAAAATAAAGACAAATTATTAAAAACAATTGTCATTGAGGAGCAAAACAGTCATTTGAGGGGAGATGTTTTTATTGGCTAATCAGCTATTCTGGTCTATTTTGTTTTAAACATATTCCTTTGAAAAAATGAAAATAATAGCAAATGTGTATATTCACATCTATTAAGCAAGGCTGTCTCTATTTCATAATTTGCCTTCATTCTGACCTTGCCCCAATAGATTTCATTACTGTAGATTCCGCCCTCAATTTAAAATCCACTGATTAGCATATTAAACTTTCTGCAGTAATATATAGATAGAAATGAATTTTACATTTGTTGTATTCCTGTATATATCAATTTAATCTCTAAGAATTAAACTTTGCAATTAAAATAATTAGTAGATATTTATAAAAACAATATAAATGTATTCAGTTCAGTTCCGTTGCTCAGCCATGTCCAACTCTTTGCGACCCCATGGACTGCAGCATGCCAGGCCTCCCTGTCCATCACTAACTCCCAGAGTTTTACTCAGACTCGTGTCCATTGAGTCGGTGATGCCATCCAACCATCTTATCCTCTGTTGTCCCCTTTTCCTCGCGTCTTCAATCTTTCCCAGCATCAGGGTCTTTTCAAATGAGTCAGTTCTTCACATCAGGTGGCCAAAGTATTGGAGCTTCAGCTTCAGCATCAGTCCTTCCAATGCATATTCAGGACTGATTTCCTTTAGGATGGACTGGTTGGATCTCCTTGCAGTCCAAGGGATTCTCAAGAGTCTTCTCCAACACCACAGTTCAAAAGCATCAATTCTTTGGCACTCAGCTTTCTTTATAGTCCAACTCTCACATCCATACATGACTACTAGAAAAACCATAGCTTTGACAAGATGGACCTTTGTTGGCAATGTCTCTGCTTTTTAATATGCTGTCTAGGTTGGTCATAACTTTTCTTCCAAGGAGCAAGCATCTTTTAATTTCATGGCTGCAGTCTCCATCTGCAGTGATTTTGGAGCCCCCCAAAAATAAAATCTGCCACTGTTTCCACTGTTTTATCATCTATTTGCCATGAAGTGATGGGACCAGATGCCATGATCTTACTTTTCTAGATGTTGAGTTTTAAGCCAACTTTTTCACTCTCCTCTTTCACTTCATCAAGAGGCTTTTTAGTTCTTCACTTTCTGCCATAAGGGTGGTGTCATCTGCATATCTGAGGTTATTGATATTTCTCCTGGCAATCTTGACTCTAGCTTGTGCTTCCTCAACACCAGGGTTTCTCACGATGTACTCTGCATATAAATTAAATAAGCACGGTGACAATATACAGCCTTGATGTACTTCTTTCCCAATTTGGAAATTGGAATAAATGTATTACTCATTTCAATAATGTTTGAAAACAAACACAATATTGTTTAGAAATGTTTTCTTTAAAGACACTAGTACATTCTATAATTTGTTCAGGTATGTTTACATAATATTGATGGAGACAATTTTCAGCAGTTTATATTGTTTATTATTTATAGATTTATAAACTAAGAAAATTCTTGTTCTTAAAACTAAAAAGATGCAATAGAAAGATTCATTCTAACAATTCCACTCAGCTATTTGGATTTCTTCTGAATTACCTTCTAAGGTTACATAATTATTTAATGGCAAATATCACTTAATTACCCAATAAGTTGATTAAATCTTCTCCAATTTTGGTGAAAGAATTAGAAACCATGAGAACTGCAAAAATAGTTTGCTTCTTACTTTTGTTTAAAAAGTAGCATATCAGATACTAGATTCAGTTTGTAATTGTATCACGAGCTAATTTAGTAAAGTACCTTACAATATATAACTTACTTTGTGGGAACATTGTGTTAAAAATTAACTTCTTAAAAATTATTATAATTGTAGTATAGTTAGCCCTCAGTATCCTCACCTTCAACATCCAAAAATTCAACCAAATGAGATTAAAAACATTCAGGAAAAAAAAAAAAAAAACTTCAGGAGTTCCAAAAGGAGCACAAATTTGCTGCATCAGCAACTATTTACTTAACATTTACTTTGTACAAAGGATTATATGTAATCTAGAGATGAATTGGGCTTTTCCTCATAGCTCATTTGGTAAAGAATCTGCCTGCAATGCAGGAGACCCAGGTTCAATTGCTGGGTAAGGAAGATCCCCTGGAGAAGGAAATGGCAACCCACTTCAGTATTCCTGCCAGGAGAATCCTGTGGACAGAGGAGCCTGGCAGGCTACAGTCCACGGGGTCGCAAGAGGTGGACATGACTTAGTGACTAACGAGAGAGAGAGAGAGCCATTTTCTCATGTTTTGGGGGAAAGTACTATATAAAGTTTAAAATTTATCTCTATGACAACTCTAACATATTTTTTCACTTAGAGACTACTTCTTTAACCCAATATACACATAATATGTTGAAATATCAAAACCCTATTAATTTCGCTATACTCCATGAACGTATTTTTAAAACAAAATGTTTTTATTGTATTAAGTATGTCTGTGTCAATAAAGGATAGGCACATGGTGCAATAGATTTATGAAAAATATTTTTCATAATCCTATTGGCAAAATCAGTAACCATTATCAAATCATCCAATCTGACTTACTCAGTGTCAAAAAATACCTTATTCTTAGTCCTGTTAACAGCTAATACACATTTTTAAGAAATGCATTAAAACCACTAAAAATATGAGCTACATTTGTGACATCAAAGCAGTTAAATCACATTAAAAATAATGTAGGCCTAATAAAATTAATTTATTCACTTTTGTGTTATAAAGGCAAGATAATCAATTAATATGCTATTTTCATTGCTTCTTATTTTAATCATGCAAGGCATAACGTTGATAAGATTCCAAGATATAAATGAAGTGAAGTAAAAGTCGCTCAGTTGTGTCTGACTGTGACCCCATACTACACAGTCCATGCAGTTCTCCAGGTGAGAATACTGGAGTGGGTAGCCTTTCCCTTCTCCAGGGGATCTTCCCAACCCAAGGATCGAACCCAGGTCTCCCGCATTGCAGGCAGATTCTTTACCAACTGAACTCTCAGGGAAACCCAGATATAAATGAGGTACAGTATAAAACAAAAGGCACTGCATTTTATCAAATAGTTGTGTGCATGTTTATATATATGTGTATACACATGCATGAATCAAGTTCATGGTCAAATTTTCCAACATATATAATAAAATTGCCAAAACATGTATATATTGTCCTATTGTAATCTACTCTATTTAACAACCAGCATATAATATCTCTATTAATGGAAGTTAAAAATTATTAGATACTTTATAAAGTAAAATAAAATGAGGTTTGGCTATAATTGGAAAAGATAGATTATGATAGAATTTGACTCATATTTTTTACAGACAAGTTATTTTTAAAAGTCAAATGAAAGTTTAGCCTTGAGTTTTATTAACTGACTTTAAAAATTGGCAAATATGGAAAAAGTTTCAGTCAACAGAAATTGAATCATTTATTACTGACCTATTAAATTTTGGATATTCAGAGGTGATTTTCCAACTTACAACATATCCTTGGAACAGGAATTCAGAGTAGCTAAAATATTTTGCTAACATTGATGTAGTAAAACTAAACATTTTAATGCTTAATTTTAGTTTTACTCTTTTGGAACTTTTCCTTAAGGAAATGGTATAATTAAACACAATTTGGCATTATTCCTAAATCACTATCACATGTCTCATTTCAGAATAGCCCAAAAGTGTCAAGAGATTTCATAAATAAACAAAGCTTCACTTTGCCGTTTGGGCAAAAGCAAAAGTCATTCCTTGGTTACTTTCCATGTAGCAATATGTACTTTATCTTGGGGGGGAAAAAATGGGGCAAGCAATTGCAAAAAATTGCAAACAATTGCAAAAAAAATTGGCAAACAATTCCCACCAAAACACAGTATCTCAAAAGTTGGGGCACTCTTTCCCAAGTGAAAATGTATTAATTCACAACATGGGTATAGGATAAATTAATACATTATTCCCCATGAATAGACCCTTTCTCTTCAACTGTCTCAAAATACTGCAGAAGTAGTGTAGAAATGGGATTTGAAAGTGTCTCAGAGAACAGAATCTCCTTACATATAGTTGATTTTTACATTGGCCAGGTCATTGGCTTTTTGATCCAACTTATCCCCTGCATCCTGTTCTCAGTCTAGTATTTGACATATGAGAACTATTTCAACAAAATAGTGTGTTAAAGAGGCAATTCAATCAACAGATTGCCATGCTTCATTTAAAATGAAGCACATTAATTTGACAGTATATAGTATACCTGAGCAAATCTATCAACTAATTTGGGCTGATTGACATTCTATAGCACCGATGATGAATAGTCAAATGTATTGAAACATAATGAAAAATGTATTGAAAAAAACAAGTTGGAAAACTTAATCTCTACCTGACTTAAAAAAACTATAATATGTAAGATAGGGTGATGTTATTGTCAAATAAATAATTCAGTGAAAAATAGTGCAGTCCCAAATAGATTGTTATGTATGTGGTCAACTGATTATTTTCACTAAGATACAAGGGTGATTCAGTGAACACAGTGTATTAATTTCTAAAGCTGGCTATCACTATGAAAAAAAAATGAATTTTTATCCATACTTTGCACCATAGAAAGTACCTAACAAGAAAAACAGCCCCACAACAAAATCTCACAATGGGCCACAGACCTAAAGGTAAAATCTGAAATGATGAAACTTCAAAAACAACATAAAGGGTCTTTACAATTTGGGAGCAAGAAAGATTTTCTAGCTACAACAATAAAGAGAAGTGAAAGTGTGGTTGTTCAGTCATGTCTGACTCTTTGTGAGTCCATGAACTAACCCACCAGGCTCCCCTGTCCTTGGAATTCTCTAGGCAAGAATATTGGAGTGGATTGCCATTCTCTTCTCCAGGGGATCTTCCCAACCCAGGGGTCAAACGCAGGTCTCCCGAATTGCAGGCAGATTCTTTACCATCTGAGCCACCAGGGAAGCCCCCAGCAGCAAAAGCATGATCCAAAAAAAAAAAAAAAAAAAAACAAAATAAACAAAAAGCTAGACAATGAGAATGAAGAACTTCCACTTTTTGAAAAAGACCTAAGGACATGAACAAACAAATCAAACACTAGGAAAAAAAAATATTTGCCATTCACATAATTGATATAACATGTCTGATATTCAGACTATATCTCTCAACAGGAACTCTCAACACTAAAAATGAAGTATTACAAAATGGGCAAAAGATTGGCACTGACACTATCAAAGAAGTTATACAAATGTCAAATAAGCACAAGAAAAGTTAGCCAACAAGGGACACCCCTACATAACTATTAGAATGTAAAAATAAAAGAAACAGAAAGACGTATATCAGTCTTGCTGAAGATATCAAACAAACAAAACTCTTTTTTCCCCAATTTTATTAGGATATAATTGACACATGGCATTGTGGAAGCTTAAGGTATACAGTATAATGATTTGACTTACATATATTATGAAATGCTTACTGCAATAAATTTAGTTATCCATCATCTCATATAGATATGAAAAAAGGAAAACAATTTCTTGTGATGAGAACTCTCGGAATTTGCTCTATTAGCAACTTTCAATTGTACCACACAGCAGTATTAACTATAGCCATTGTGTTGTACATTAGATCCCCAGGACAATAACTATATTGTTTAACTGGAAGTTTTTACTTTCTGACCACCTCATTCCATATCCTCTCTTCTTGGACTCTTGATCTGGGCTTGTGGATGTATACCTATCCTGGAATCAAGTCAAAACTGTTTTTATTATTGTGGCCTTAGAGTAAGTCTTGTTATTGAAGACTATAATTTCTGCAAATATTATTCTTTTTCAATATTATGTTGGCTATTCTAAATCTTATGCATTTCTGTATTAATCTTACTATTAACACATCACTTAAAAAAAAATCCCTCTGAAAAATTCAGGGATTGTATTGAATCTAGAGGCAAATTTGGGAAAGTTGACATCCCCCAATTATGAACGTTTCTAATCCAAGTAAGTAGTTATCGCTCCACTTATTGAGGTTTTCTTTAATTTTGTCAGCAACCCCTGCAGTCTTGATTTCCAGGGAAGCAGATTCTGAAGTCAAGATTAGTATGATGGAGGTTTATCAGGGATATCCTTGGTGTGTCCACTTGTGGAAAAGAACAGAAGGAAGCAGAACTGGGGAAAGGGAAGTTGGAGCTCTGAAGCTGGAATAGACCTTCTGAGTTTTCCCCAGTTAGGCCAAGGCATTCAGGCCTTCATATCCCCACATCGCAGAAACGACCTGCCCTGGGAAGGGAACATAACCTTGATTGAGTTCATTCCCTTCAACAGAGGCAAGGGCTCACACTTGATAGTTGGATGTTGATAGCTCTCCCAGCAACCAGGAGAATAAACCCTTCAGTCCTGAAGAGGAATCTGTATATCACATAACAGCGTCCAGTACAGTTTAACTTTCTTCAGCCTAGATGTATTTCTTCATGGAAGTGAAACAAGTCCAGGTTAAAGGTATGTCTCTTCTCTTGGAATAAACTTGTAAGTGGAAGGTGTGTGGCATTAATTCTAGGCCCCGACCCTGCAGCTGAGCTCAGAGTCACAACTGACATTCATTGTCCTGTTTTTAAAAGCTATTTTCAACCTTTTATTTTATATTGGACTGTAGCTGATTAACAATGCTATGATAGTTTCAAGTGAACAGCAAAGGGACTTGGCTATTCTCACTTTCCACACGTCTGCTGATCTTAGTCACCTTCATCTACCAGGGGTTTGAGCCCATCATACCATTCTCAAGCTGAGACTGCAGGATTTGCCTTTATACCATCAAAATAGAGGATACATTATAAAGATGTCCTCAAGTGGCATAACTGGATGTCTTTCTTCCTGTCCCCCTATGGTGTAAAAACAGCCCCCTCTTCTGTTGGTCAGAGTAAATAGCTCATCCCAATTCATCTAAAGAGATGTTGTGCCCCCCGGTGGAAGCTTTTGTTCTTTACAGACAAGATTTTCTTAAACCCAGAGTTACTCTGACAGAAGGCATGCATCTCCCAAGTTGGTTACTGGAAATGATGGTAAGAAGGGTCACTCCTGCCTCTCCCTTTGGTTTCCAGATCCATGTATTCTATCTGTTGAGGACACAGCACCATATAAAGGTTATTGGTTTAAAGAATACACTATAACTTGGAAGATGGCATCATGTTGTAGTGTTAACTCTTGAGATGGATCTCCAACTGTGCTTTCAAAGGACTTTTAGCCTTCCATTGCTCTGTCTGATTTGCAGCTGTGTGTTGATTCTGTTTTTATGTAACTAGTCGATCCCATGGTCAATCCTCTACTCCCTTATCTGAATGCTAGAGAGCATCAGACACATGATGTTATGTAAGGTCCTATTCCAGTTTGTGGATATTGGTTCTGGATGAACCCTATGGACAGGACAAGAATTCTATATCCAAATATGCATCTACTCCTGCCAAGCTCTTTCCATTGTGGAATGGGTATATATTAGCTAATTTGGCAGCAAACAGCTTATAGTTTTCTTTGAGGCAGGACTGTGGAGTCCTGGCCCTTGTTATGCTGTTATTACCAGTTGCTGGATTTACAGATCTTTAGAAGGAGATGTAATTTTAGGTGAGGTATTAGGATCACACTGCATATAATATTTACATGTAGAGATTTTCCACATTTTAATCTTTATATTTATTTGTTATTATGTTTTTGGATGCTATTGTTAATGGTATTACTGTTGTAAATTTTATTTTGCACTACTTATTACCAATACATAGAAATATGATTGATGTGCATATATTGAGAATATACTATATATAATTTATCACTGAGCTTGATAAATTAATAGTTTATAAATTATATTGGTTTTATGTAAATAATTAAATTATCTACAAATAAAATCTTATTTCTGTCTCATTTTTTTATACTTTTAATCTCTTTCTTGCTTTTTTCACTTTTAGGACCTCCAATAGACAGTAAAGGTTGTTGAATAAAATAACTGATAATGATAATTTTTATATTCTTCCAGGGTTCAAAAGAAAAACTTTCACTCTTTTACTAGAAATATGTTACGCTTAGGGGTTTCTGTTGCCGCTTTTGTTAGTTTTTTTTTTTCTTTTTTCTTTTTAATGTTAACTTTCTTTATCAGATTAGAGATATCTTCTGCTTCTAGTTTTCTAAGAGATTTTGGTGTTGAACTTTATCTAACATTTTTTCTATATCTATTGAAATGGCACTCTCTTTTATTTTTTTTTTCCCCCAAAAAGTAAGTAAATCAAACCTGTATTGTCCTAATTGGTCGTGATGGTATTATCTTCTCTGTATATTCCAAGATTTAATTTTCTTTGATTTTCTGTAAAGTTGATATTTACCTTATTTCTGGAGAAGCAAGAAAAAGTAGCTTCTGTTTTCTGTGTGTGCTCAGTCATGTCTGGCTTTTTGTGACCCCATGGATTGCAGCCCACCAGGCTCCTCTGTCCATTGGAATTATCCAGGCAAGAATACTGGAGTGGGTTGCCATTTCCTCCATCAGTTTTCTTTTTTCTCACCCAAAATACTGTATTTATGTTCAGCAGTATCTGGACTGAGTGAATGGACTGAGTCATAAAGTATAACTGTGACATTAGGCTCCATTCACTCAGCAAATGAAGAGGAAGAAGAAAGTTTGAAAATGTAAATTGTTAGGAGGGAGGCAGAAATGTAGTCTTACTGCATCTTTATTCTATTGGTGTGGTCAACAAGATGTATGGTCCCCAAAGTGTCCTTTAACTGAAGGATAATACTTGGGACAAACTGATTGCACTAACTACTTTTTTCCATCCAGTACTGCACTCATTAGCATACTCTCAATCTTCACTGATTGGGCAGGCTTCTCACATATAATATTTTTAGTATTAGTGCACTTAACATAAGAAAAGGATTCATAATATATGTATCCACAATACATCTTATCATTTAGGACACTTGTATTTCTTGTAAACCTGAAAGAGAAAATAAAGAATTACACTTGGCAAGTCAAACATTTGAAACACAGTCCCAGAAAAAAAAAAAAATCACTTTTCCAACATATCACTGCTCCTATGGTCTGTGTTGTCTAAAATAAATTTTAATTATTATTTAGAATGGCAAGTGTCCAAGTTACTTATATTCTCTCAGGCTTTTCTAGTTTCTCACAGCTGGAGTATTTGTTGTCCTTTTCTTCCAGACCTAGCACCTCCCTTCCACAGTACCTAGTATGAGTAAAATAATGCAATTCCATTAGATTTTCCAGAAAAACTGGACAAGCAATAAATTTTGAGGCTGTCCTCCTCAAATATTTTCCATAATCACCAAAATCAGAAATTAACCTCATCTGTGATACCTTAAGCTCAGCATCATCTCCAAGTGACATTTCCCTCAGCCATTTTCCAGAAATTTTATGATGACGCCCTGAATGATTGCCAGCTCCTAACATAAAATGACTGATGAGGGACTATAGATTAAAGACAAACTTGTAAACTGAATAATATTATCTTTGGGAAAAAAATGTAGCATCACCACTTGGATCAGTAACTAATGATTATTAATAAATAAGTTCCTGAAATAACTTTAATTTTCTGTTTGAAGTAGTATAACACAGATTATATTAATCCCAGCTCATTTCCAGGAACAAATTCCAAAATAACATCAAAGATTTTTAAAAAAGGAATTACATATATGTACATGATATATATATAAGTGTATTATATACATAGACTAGGATATATTTCTATTTCTATATTTTTCTTGTGATTTGAAATAGCTACTGTGTTTTCCATCCCATTATAGTTTGCTTTCCCATTAGCAATAATTACAAATAAACACAGGGAAACTCTGTTTTTTGAAACAAGATTCCACCTATGCTGTCCATTTATGCTCACACTACCTTTACTTTTAGAATTTCACTCCAAATGAGACCCTTAGAATATACATCTTTCTCTCCTTTGTACAGATCCTATCCCCTGTTTGGAGGAGGGCATAGCAACCCACTCCAGTATTCTTGCCTGAAGAATTCCCATGGATGGAGGAGCCTGGTGGGCTACAGTCCGTGGGATCGCAAAGTGTTGGACAGGACTGAGCGACTAAGCATATCCCCTGTTCTGTGCTGTCATTTCAGACTGACAAAGACAGCTGCTGTGTCTTTATGACCCATATTCCCACACATTCTATTTCTATCTGATGGAAAACACAAGCTGGACACAACAAAACAATAACCAAAACACAACCAAAGATTCTATTTGCTGCCTTGCCCAACGTCGTGAATATGGAGGAATCTCGGGGTTTAGATTCAGAGTGGCAGCACCCCAGCACACATGTCTTGAGCTTACTCCAGCTTCATGTGTCCTCAACAAACAAATCTGCACGAATTTGTGAGATGGTAAGGGCATCCAGCGGGCTTCCCCGGTGGCTCAGCGATAGAGAATCCACCTGCAATGCAGGTGACCTGGGTACAATCCCTGAGTCAGGAAGATCCCTGGAGGAGGGCATGGCAACCCACTCCAGTATCCTTGCCTGGGAAATCTCATGGACAGAGGAGCCTGGCAGGCTACAGTCCATGGGGTCACAAAGAGTCGGACACAACTTAGGGACTAAACAACATGTAGCAGTTTGAGGCTGTTGTTTCTTTCTTTAGTTGAATCCTGTCTACTTCCTAAATTTAAGGAATTATAAAACACAAATGAATTTTGGCATTCTTTTTATATACGCCTTGCCCCCACCCCATTATAAGCAGAAAAATACAACATATGAGTCCATTTATACTGGCATATTTACAACCAATTTCTTACTATGTTGTGCAACAAAATATTTTTTATATCATGCCCATGTTCATTTTCTTCTCTTTACCAGAAATGCTCTTCTAGTCAATCTCTAAATTTTTTATTCAAAAATGCCCACTTCAAATTTCAGTTATAACAAATTTCAAAGATAAAATCTATTTTTTGTTGTTCTGTGTATTCTTACTGAAGCATTTATCACATTTTATTCTTTTCATCTGTTGAATTAATTTCTCTGTGCGTCCAGTCAATGGTTAAGTAACAAAATGAAGAATCAATCTTTCACTTGTTTTAAAATCCTAGCATTGCACAATTTTAAGTACATATTCAAGCCCAGTGAATTGTGTTGGCTTCTATAGTTTTCTTAGATAAAAGCATTATTCAAAGAAATCCTCCCTTATTTGGCTTGTAGTTGTCAAGATAATGGGAAGACATTTGTAATAACTTTCTCATTATTAAACACATCACAGAAGTCTGATGGAAAAGGGTTCTTTGCGGATGCAATTTCACTAGAAGCTACAGTGCCCCTGAGAAAATTCACCTTTACTGAAACCAGCTATTAAAATTCAACAAGAAGAAAGACTTACCAGTCGAGGGGGATAATTGTATCCAAGGTCCCGTATTTTGTGTTATCTTTCCTGGGAGATAATCCCAACCAATAGTTATATAACTGCAAAGATTTTATAAATTCCTATAGGAAACAGAGGTGGCTTGTTAAAATCATTGTCTCCCTTTTCTGTAAATTACCTCACAGTGTAATTTCTTACAAATTACTATGTCAAAGCAACATCTTTGACACTTTTCTACTATGTTTTATGCCATTAAAAGAAATTGAGACAGAGTGCCCCTTACTAAGAGATGTCTTTCAACATTGATATCTCAGTTACCATCTGAGGGCAAAGAGATGGTTCATTGCCAAAAACCCAAGCTAAGGGAAACATGAGTATGAGAAAAATGTAATAAGGTCAAAGGAGAATGGTTATAGAATAGAATTCAAACTCAGTTCAAGAGATTTGTAGCCAAAGTAATTTTTTTTTTTTTCTTTTCTCATATGCCAGTCATTTGTTAAGCAAATAACTATGAATGGATCATTTGGGAATAATAAGACTAGGCAGAAACTAGATTGATGTCCCCTCTTCTATAAAGAAGAACAAGGATTCTGACAGTAAGGAAGCAGAGACTTTTGAAAAAATATATTTCGGTTTTAAAATAAATACGGGATTACTATCTGAAAAACCAGAAATGCCAATGAATAAGTAAACTATACAGAGTTGCTGTTATTATTGTTTAGTTGCTAAGTCATGCCCAACACTTTTGCAACTCCATGGACTACAGCCCCCCCAGGCTCCTCTGTCCATGGAGTTCTCCAGGCAAGAATGAATACTGGAGTGGATTGCCATTTCCTACTCCAGGGGATCTTCTCCACCCAGGGATCTAACCCACATCTCCTGCATTGGCAGCTGGAGTCTTCACTGCTGAGCCACCAGGGAAGCCCAGAATACGTGTGTGTGTGTGTTAGTCACTCAGTCGTGTCCAACTCTGTGCTACTCCATGAACTATAGCCCACCAGGCTCCTCTGTCCATGTGATTCTTCATATTCCCCAAAATATAGAGGTACAATTTAAATATTAGAAAAATAAATAAATAAATAAATAAATCTTCCAGAGAATTCACTTTTCCTGGGACCCAGGAACTCAATGCAATATATCTGCTTGGCACTTGCCTTTGCCATCTCTCTTTTATTTACCTATTTGACCCTGATGTGCCACACAACTTGTGGAATCTTAGTTCCCCAACCAAGGATCGAACCTGGGTCCTTAGCAGTGAAAGAGCCAAGTCTTTAAACTACTAGACTGCCAGGGGATTCCCCTTTGCCACCTAATCTTAATTCTGTTGTTCAGTTGTTCAGTCATGTCTTACTCTCTGTGACCCCATGGACTGCAGCACACCAGGCTTTCCTGTCCTTTGCTATCTTCCAAAGCTTGTTCAAACTCATGTCCATCGAGTCAGTGATGCCATCCAACCATCTCATCCTCTGTTGTTCCCTCCTTCTGCCTTCAATCTTTCCCAGCATCAGGGTCTTTTTCAATGAGTCGGCTCTTCACATCAAATGGCCAAAGTATTGGAGCTTCAACTTCAGCATCTGTCCTTTCAATGAATATTCAGGGCTGGTTTCCTTTAGTATTGATTTGGATTACCTTACAGTTCAAGCGACTCTCGAGAGTCTTCTCCAACACCACAGTTCAAAAGCATCATTATTCTAGTATATGTAGCCTTTTTCTCTTAGTTAAAAAAGTGCAAATGCAAAAGGGTGGAAACAGTAAACCTCCTTCTGTGTGATTTTACAGAATTGGTAAGATTCAGAAATAATTACAGATCTTCTGTTTTCAGATAAATGCTCAAAACTATGTCCCAAGAATTGATTCTAAAGTTCTAGTTTGGAAATATTCACAGACCTAAAGATTCTGGGGGCTCCATGTCTACCATCTGCCCATCAGCCTCTGAGAATCCACTGATGCTAAGGTGCTAAGCTAAAGTTTCATATGGCCTGTTTTGGCTTGGTACCCCGATATGAGTGTACTAAGTTCCTTTCACCTCATACCCCAACTAAAATAAGCCAGATTCATGTCTGGACTAATATAAATCTTCCCCAACATGTCTCCCTCCTCTATTCCACGTTGGGGAAAGTGACTTCTTCCCTTACAGGCAGAGATCCATGCGATCTTACCACCACACTTTTGCTTTTAATCGTCAACAGGCTGGCATTGTAGCCAGAACAAATCTCATCACTCTTCTGCCACGTTTTTGCCATGTTTTGTTTTAGGTAGCAGCTGTCGTCATGCCACATCCACTCCTCTGGACAAGGTTTACATTTGTGCTCTGGAAGAAGAGATCCCTTCGTTTGGTTGTGTAGATATCTTCATAATTCTTATTCCCATTGTTCTCTCATTAAAAAAATAATAAAGCATATTTACTTGCCTTTCTTCTTCTAACATCAAAAGTGAAGAAAATAAATCTTGTGTTCTAGGCTCCCACATCCAACCACAATGTGTCCAAAACATAATTTGAACACATTTGAAATTAAACACTTGGATTGCAGTCTATTTTCTAGTTCAGGAGCCCTGAATAGGAATTAGGTAATCTCCTTCTTTCCCTTTGTCATTTTGTGCATTTCTACATGGCAATGAAGGCCAATCACAAGACAAACTTTGACTTGTTGAATATTTGGGAGACTTAAGATGACAATATGTTTTACTTATAATAACTATAGAAACTGTTAGAGATATTAAAAGACTAGTTCCTCCCCATTCCAAAGGTAAGACTAAACTTGAATTTTTTTTCTATGAACTCTTATCAAACATTGAGTGAAATTTAGGAACAAGGTCATCTATAAAATGGTGATATACCTTCTATTGCTCTTCTTTTTAAAAATCATAAACAGGTGATCTGATTTCCCTGGTGGTCCAATGTTTAAGAATCCAACTTCAAATGCCGGAGACATGGGTTCAATTCCTGATCCTGGAAGATTTCATATGCCATGGAGCAGCTAAGCCCACACACTACAACTACGGAAGCCCAGGCTCCATAATAAGGGAAGTCACTGCAATGAGAAGCCTATGCACCGCAACTAGAGTATAGCCCCTGTTTGTCACAACTAGAGAAAGACTGCACACAGCAGCAAAAGACTCAGTGCAGCCAAAAATCATATAGTGCTCAGACGTGTCTTATGCGTGCTCAGCTATGTCTGACTCTTTGCAACCCCATGGATTGTAGCCTGCTAGGCTCTTCTGTCCATGGGATTTTCCCCACAAGAATGCTGGAGTGCATTGCCATTTTCTCTTCAGGGGATCTTCTCTACCCAGGGATCGAATTCACGCTTCCTGCATTGTAGGTGGATTCTTTGCCACTGAACCCCACAGGAAAATAAATTAAAGAGGTGATCTATCCTTTTCTCCCTATATTCTATTGACTTCAGTGCCCCAAATAGTAGTGGTAAATGTCAAATTAGAGAAACTACAGACTGTCTTATATTTTAGTAAGTATCATCTCTTGATAATTTGGGGGATTATAGTTATTTTTCTGTTTTTCTTCTAACTGCACAGAAACATCAATGGGTCTTCAATTGACCACATTTAATTCTTTCTTCCAAATAATAGTTTCCTGGGAGAGGCTGCTAGCTTCTGATGAAGTGATCAAGTGACCCCAAGATTTAGTTTATTGTCTAATAAATAACTCAGAAAGAAATAAAGGATTACCTCTGTGTTTTATATATAACTCACGACATAATTTGGTGGCTATTTCTTCAAGTTTGATAGAAAGGTTCCTGATTTTCTGGGAACTATTTGTGTTCTGCATGAGTTGTAGAGACACATTTCTTTGAAGTTCTTCTTTGACATTTTGTAGCTTATTCAATTTTTCCATGCCTGTCTTCAAAGTTATGTAAACTTCAGATTTAAAAAAAAAGAAATGATAAAAAAAAACTGTAGTCCCTCAGTGCAACCATCATCTCCTTTCTGCTGAATTAAGAATATTAAATGTCTAGGGAAGCAGTTATTTCACAGAAGTAAGGGAAAGAGACTGAGTACATATGACCCTATTTAGAGGACAAGAATCGAGGCACAGACATAGAGAACAGACTTGTGGACACACCTGGGGAAGGAAAGGGTGGGATGAATTGAGAGAGTCTCATTGAAGCATATACAATACCATATGTAAAATAAACAGTTATTTACATATAAGTGCTGTATATAACATGGGGAGCTCAAGTGATGCTCTCTGCTAACCTAGAGGGGAGGATGAGGTGGTGGAAGGGAGGCTCAAGAGGGAGGGGATATATGCATACATATAGCTGATTCATCCTGTTGTACAGAAGAAACTAACATAACATTGTAAAGCAAGGATCTTCCAATTAAAAATAAAATTTTACATTTAAAAAAATTAAATAAATACAAGTGATTTTCAATTTTAAAATTTTAAAAAGAGACTGAGTACCATGTTATAACTACCTAGTTTTTTTTTTTTTTCCATTTATTTTTATTAGTTGGAGGCTAATTACTTTACAATATTGTAGTGGTTTTTGTCATACATTGACATGAATCAGCCATGGATTTACATGTATTCCCCATCCCGATCCCCCCTCCCACCTCTCTCTCCACCAGATTCCTCTGGGTCTTCCCAGTGCACTAGGCCCGAGCACTTGCCTCATGCATCCAGCCTGGGAGTTCTAATGAGATGGATGAAACTGGAGCCCGTTATACAGAGTGAAGTAAGCCAGAAAGATAACTACCTAGTTTTAAGTCCCTTTGTGGACGTATCACCTATTCCAAGGCTTCGATTCAAAGAGCAAAACTCACTTCTAAGTGTTTTCCCTGGCAGTAAAAACATAGGGAATACGTACACATGCCGCCTAAGACTCCCAGGGCAGTCAGCAGCAGAAGGCACAAGAGAGTCACAGCCAAGGCTCTTTGACGCCATATGTGCGAAGGAACAGGCGGTTCTGTGGGAAGCAAAATCAGTAAAGACACTTAGAATGGTGTGCATTTTAATTTGATTCATGTGTTTGTGTATGTTGTCTTTATTGCTTTCCTCATAGGTCTGTGGTAAAGGAATGTGTTTTGCTAGAAACTCAAAGGCTTTTAAAAATAACTTTTTAAAGACTAAGTAAGTCAAGAAGAAGTCAAAAATGTTTTGTTAATTGTTTTGCATGCAAACTGGTTTTCAAAGCAGAAGCTTGGGATTGATAGGCTGATTCAAGAAACAGAAGCAAAAATGGGGCTGAAAAACAAGTGAGGATGTGCTGACCTAAAGGGGAAAGAAAGGGCTTCCCAGGTGGCTCAATGGTAAAAACTCTGCCTGCCGAGCAGGAGATGCATGAGGACTCACAGATTCAATCCCTGGGTCAAGATGATCCCCTGGAGAAGGAAACGGCAACCCACTCCAGTATTCTTGCCTGGGAAATACCATGGACAGAGGAGCCTGGTGGCTACAGTCCATGGGGTCAAAAAAGAGTCAGATCTTGACTGAGTGAATAAGCAACAACAACAAAGGGAAAGGAAATCCAAAAAAGAAGAACCATATGTATATGTATCGCAGATTCACTTTGCTATACTCCTGAAACTAACACCACAGTGGAAGCAATTTCACTCCAATAAAAATCAATAATAAATCTATGAGAAAGAGAAAGAAAAAGAAGTGAGACCAATTAATCTGAAAAAGATGTATCTTGTCTGTACAAAATTGGGGAAACTGAGCAGCAAACA
The DNA here is from genome assembly GCF_033118175.1 of Dama dama. Classification (NCBI taxonomy): domain Eukaryota; kingdom Metazoa; phylum Chordata; class Mammalia; order Artiodactyla; family Cervidae; genus Dama; species Dama dama. The sequence goes on from NC_083702.1 coordinate 20,108,424, forward strand.
GCTAACAGCAAGGTCAATTTAAGTGTTCCTTCCTTGAGCTGACAAAAGTGGGGTATCAGAGAAAGTAATTTCCTTTGTCTATGTTTCCCCAGAAAATACTCAGAGTTTGGCTGTGGAACATACACGAGAAAGTATCCCTGTAATGTCTCTGGGTGTTCTCCCATCAGCCAGTTCTTAGGTAAGACTGAATAGTTTCTTCAGAATTTTTTCATGCTCTGAGCAGCAAACTTTGATTGAATGTTTCTTTTTTGTTGAACTATGAAACTTCAGACAGATCATTTCCCTACTTAAAAAAATACTTGAGAAATTATAAACTTTATATTATAAATTAATTGTTATTAAATTCCTATGTTATTTAAATAATCACTACTTGTATAAATGGATACTAGATATTTCTTAAAAATATAATTCAGAGATAACATAACCTTACTATACTTACTATACTATACTTATGTCCCTCATATCACAGTTGGTGATACTATGATACTGTGAAATATAGAGAGAATTGAAAATGAAATGTGAAACAATGTTTTTAGACCTTGGACAATAGTTGACACATGAAAGAATTACATAGTCAAGATCATTTCTAAGGTCAGAAGCATGACTTCAAGTGCTATTATTTTTACAGACTTTTTCTAATGTATTTACGTATTCAGTTAATCAAAAGTTATTGAATATCTCTGTACACTGGACACTAGTCTGGATGCTAATAAATCAGAAGTGAGCAAGACATACCAGTCCCTGCTTTCACAGGAGGCAAATTTTAATTATGAGAGAGTTAAGAGAGGTCTCTAACTCTTAAATGGTATGCACAGGTTTGAAACTGAGCTATATTATAAAGAGCATGTAGTTCAGAACTTATGGCCACTGGGAATGAAAAATTGGTGCAAAGAAATTGCAGATAGCAAGGACACCTAATTCAAAGACTCTAATTTGGAGAAAAGTTTTACCTGTTTGATAAAAACAGAAAAGATTCAGAGTGGCTAAAGAATTGTGGCCAAGGTGAGAAATGATGCTAGAAGTGGTCAAAGGAGAAGTCAGGAGACAGGTTAGAGCAGAGATGTGACTGTCACCATGGGTCAGGGAGGAGGTCATCCATGACCGAAACAAGGATAATCCCCATGAAACACAGAGCAGAAACCTAATCGAGTTAGATGAGAAGAGAGAGAAAGAGATGGATAACTAGGAGTCTGTGACCAGAGACAATGGGTTCAACAAGTTGAGCTGTGGAAGGAGATGAAGAAATTAAGGGAAAATGGAGAGACTTAAGTGGTCAAGTAAGGATTATTTTATGTTAAAATAGGAATAGGATATGGCAACCCACTCCAGTATTCTTGTCTGGACAATCCCATGGACAGAGGAGCCAGGTGGGCTACAGTCCAGGGGTTACAAAGAGTTGGAGACAGCTTAACGACTAAATCACCACAGCCACCAAGAAGTATGTCGCTGCACCAGAAAGGGGTAATGAACTAAAGGAGGGAGAGAGAATAGTAAAGCAAGAGAGAAAGTTGAAAATTGTTGAAGAAATGTCTTTGAGGAGGATACCTGCATTGAAATTTAGAACCAAATGAGAAGATCTGGTTTTTGATGAGTAAAACAGGATATTGTAAATATCATCTAGAAGTGAGGCAGAGAGTATGAGTCAAATAAAGCAGGATAGAAATTTTGGTAATAGAGAGAAAAGGGGTAGAATGAAATGGAAGCAAAGCTTGTCAAATGAAATGGACTTCCCCAGTGGCTCAGTGATAAAGAATCTACTTGCAATGCAGGAGACACAGGAGATATGGGTTCAACTCCTGGGTCAGGAAGATTCCCTGGAGAAGGAAATGGCAACCCACTCCACTCTTCTTGCCTGGGAAAATCCCATGGACACAGGAGCCTGGTGGGCTACAGCCCATAGAGTTGCACATAGGCTACAGAGTTGGACGCTACTGAACACACATATACATATACTGGCAAATGATAGTAAACTGGGTTTGAGAGCTTGTGCATTTTTTACGTGGCAATGTTCAGCTGCTCAGGTGGGGCACAATGTGGGTAGATATTTAAGAACTGGAATTTTTCAAGGAAAAAGCACAGGGAGGGAGTAAATGAATCTAAGGGGTAGATGTTAAATAATACAAAGTTTATATTATATAATATAAACTTTAAGCTGAATAATGAGAAAATTAGACAAAATTGAGAAAGCCAACAAGACATGGATTTAAGATGTTTTTAGAGTCAAAGAATTTCTGGAAATTTAGAATAAGGACAATTAGTATGACCGAAAATGAGATATAATGTGATGGGATATGTTAAGAGCAAGTATGGTATATTAAGTTTATGATATGTTCTGTTCCTCTCAAACCATATAAAAGGAGAAATACCAACAAGGAAGTTGGCAGAAAGTATTATAAAATCTTTAACTTCCAGTCCTTTAAAAAAAAAACAACAGTTTGTATTAGAGGCAAAGGCCGCAGAATTAAACTGTTATCCCTTCTCAGGATTTACAATGCTGATGATAAATGGACCCAAGAATAAAATTAGAACTTCAAAGAATGCTACATTTTGGTGAGAGGGAGAACAGTTAAAGACTACATGAGAATTTTTCTATTAGTTCCTTCTCCTAATTTCACTGCTTCTACCAACTTTTTGTGTTATCCATATCTACTGTTTAATTTATGCACACTGATTTTAAGTTTGCATGTTCTGGGACAGATTTCATCCAAAAGACTAAAAGCCAGGAGGTACAAGCTACATACAATTGGAGAAATACAGGATTATGAATAAGATGGAAATTACATTGTAGAAAGTAAACACAAGTAGTCCATTTATCTCAGAAATAAATTAGGATTAAAAAATATCAAACTTCCTGGCACAGGATGGATTTGAATGTGTCTCTTCTAGTATTTCTTTATCTCTCTTCTTCCTTTAATATTTGATGTATCCTTTCATTTATTTTAACCTCTTCTATATTTTAGCAAATTGGGAAAAGATCTCCAAAAAAAGTAGTAAAATTTTTAGAGTTTAATATAGGCTCAGTTTGGTAAAAAAATTCAAATGAAATTCTCTAAAGTTCCTCTCTGTCTCTCTGTCTCTTTGTCTCTCTGGTATCTTGTGCACCAGACACACACACATACACACTAGCATTTATTTAGAAAAAAGAAGGTACAGAGCCTCGACTTTCTTAGACAGCACATGTTCATTGTTCCATGGCTACCTTTCATGGGGGAAAAATGTTTCATATTTTCATATGAAAATATTATCCTATCATAATTATCTTGATTGTGATATGAAAAAAACCTATAAAATTTGTAAAAGATTAAGTGTCCAGTACATTGATCATTGCCTTAAAAAAACTTTACAGTCATTTTGTATGGACATTTTTGGTAGTTTGGGTAAAATTAAGATGCTTAATTAAAAATTCAAATAGAGAGATCATTGCCAATTCACTAACATCCCAGGGGAACCTACTCTTAACACTTCTGCCACTTCGTACACCCTGACCACCTTACAACACATCTATAGCTCAAAATCTTACCTTTTTTCTCAGATTTGTCAAACTTCTGAATATTTTCTGTCTGATTGGAGTCCTGGAATTTTAGATCTGCATAAGTAACTTCTTCAGACATTGATGTTATGCAAAGAAAGCCCAGCAAACTGAAAAAAAAGAGAGAGCAAATTAATAGAGTTGGATGATAAACAGCTGTGCTTTCAAATGTCTGTTCATAAGCCAAAGTTTAAACATATCTTTAAACTTCTGTTTTTTAAATCCACAGTACCAGCCACTCACAGCTCCGGAAATGAACTCAGAGAAGAACAGAGAGCATTTTTCTTCCTCTTATCTCTTCCCTTTCTCATTTCTCTGAATCTAAGGGCCACAGAAAGTAGTTTTTAAAATTTGTTTGGGTATTATTAGCATTGTGCAAAGGAGCACAAATCAACATGGTGCAAATATAACATGGAGTTTCTTGGAGAAAAACTCTCAAGGAAGAAAATAACAGAAAGGACACGGCCCTCAAACTCTCACCAGCGTACAACAGTGACTTGGCATAGATATTCTGAATGTGTTTTGGCAAAGGTCTTGACAGAGAGATTTGCTTAGCTGGGAGATCACACATGCACAGAGAGAGGGAGAGCAAAAGCCCCAGTGCAGGGCTTCCCTGGTGGTCCAGTGGTTAAGAATCCACCTTCCAACACAGGGGACATGGGTTCAATCCCTGGTCGGAAAACTAAAATTCCACATTCGTTTAGTCGCCAAAGTCATGTCTGACTCTTTTGCAACCCCATGAACTGTAGCCTGCCAGACTCCTCTGTCCATGGGAATTTCCCAGGCAGGAATATTGAAGTGGGTTGCCATTTCCTCCTCCAGGGGCTCTAACCTGAATCTCCTGTATTGCAGGTGGATTCTTTACCATGAGCCACCCATTCCACATGCCGCAGAGCACTTAAGCCCACGTACCACAACTACTGAACCTGCATGCTCTGGAGCCATGCGCCACAACTAGAGAGAATCCCACATGCCATAACTAGAGAGTCCGTGCACTGCCAGGAAAGATCCCACATGATACAATGAAGATCCCATGTGAGGGGACTGGGAGCCCATACAAATAGATAAATAATTTTTTTTTTTTTAAAGGAAAGCCCCACCTCTACACCCTGATACACAGGTACAAGATAGCCTAAAAGGGCAGAGGAACACCTAGTTTCTCTAGTAACAAAAAATATACTAAGGGATCTAGAATAAAACCATACCAGGGAGTATGCATATTGATGGCTACAGTCAGTATACCAAAAGTCCCAGAAAGAGCTTTGCAGGTCAGGAGATTAGCAGCCATTGGATCCTTACCAAAAGGTCCATGAGACATTTGGTCTATGCCAAGTTTCTTGACATTTTCCTCCTATCCGAAATGTCTGTGACCATGTATGTGCTGTGCAGTGCTTAGCCATGTCCAACTCTTTGTGACCCCATGTGTAGCCCACCAGGCTCCTCTGTCCTTGGGGATTCTCCGGACAAGAACACTGGAGTGGGTTTCCATGCCCTCCTCCAGGGGATCTTCCTAACCCAGGGATCAAACCCAGGTCTCTCACATTGTGGGTGCATCCTTCACAAGGGAAGCCCAAGAATACTGGAGAGGGTAGACTATCCCTTCTCCAGAGGAACTTACCCAGGAACGGAACCGAGGTCTCTTGCATTGCAAATGGATTCTTTACCAGCTGAGCTACCCAATAAACCCATGAACATATTTGGTTCATGCCAAAAGGTTTTAGACAAGACCAAATATGACCAAGTATCAAAGACCTTTCAGTATGACCAAGCATCAAAGACCTTTCAATATGGGTCTTATGGATGTTTTGGATGGGACCAAATGCCTGGTAAGGGGGAATTCTGCCAGCTGATCTGTTCCAATTGTGCATTCTGGAAATGGAAAATAACCACAGAATGGGTTTGGGGACACACTGGGCCCACAGTGAGATGGACCTAAACTAAAACTCCACTTATCGCCTAACCTCCCTAAGCTCTTCCTCTGTCTGGTGGGTCACAATGATATTATTGGTCTCCTGGAACTAGCGTAGGTTCAGAGCCAGAGACTAGTATTTTCTGAAAGGTCTGATTATTTCCTTTTCTCAAATGCATGATTATGCTAATAAAAGGGGAATTTGTGCTTATGTCCTCACCATTTTAGGATCTGTCAGAAGCCCTGGTTCCCTGAGTACAAACTCTTTTCTCAGGCAACACGGTGAAAATCTCATTAAATTTTAAGCTATGTCTGCTCCTCTGGACTTCTCATGCCAGGAGCCCAGCAGGAAAGAAAATGAGTCACAATCCTAACAGGGCTCATTAAACCTGGTTATCAGGAGATTGTAGGGCTGTTGCCTAAGACAGGAAGTGAAGCATGTATTTGACCCCAAGCTGATCCACTAGATATCTCTTGATAGTCCCCTGTTAAATTTTGACAGCAAATAGGTAAGTTCAGTAGAAATGGGGTATTATATCCAGGGGCTTAGACCCCTTAGTGATGAGTCTCTTGGTCACCCTACCAGGTGAAATGTTTAGTTTAGTTCAAGGTGTTGGTAAGGGTCATGGAACTAGAATTGTAGTGGGATAGGAAGGTGATGAATATTAGTTCCAGTTTCAGGAAAGATTGCAACGATTGGGAGTATAGTTTGTCCCACTAATTTTTTGTGAGTTTCATCAAGAAAAGAGACTGGACAGAACACTGGAGGGGCTGGTAAAGGAAAGTCACATATTAATCAAGCAAATCAAGCAGTGACAGAGTAGACTTCAGCAAGTACTCTGGTTTGCTACCCAGATTCTCCCATCAGGACTGATGTACTTACTTCCCAAGGTACTGAGAGTGTTGGCAACTGAATTCTCTGCTGAGTCTTTTTCTTGAAATTGCCGTCTGCCAAAGGGAGTCACCTTTCTCAGGGACAGCCTACATCAAATGAGTGGACAAGGTAACAGGTGAGGGTGGGGTGTAAAGGTTCAGCCTTCTGGCCTCTAAAGATGCAGCTTTGAAAGACCAGCCTAGCTCCAGAGTTCCCTATAGGATTAGCTGAGCCCTAATCCTCAACTGTGTTGTATGGATGAACTTTTACCTTTATCCAGTGTTTCTTGTCTTACTCTCTAAGCTCTTATTCTCAAGAACATATAACATTAAATCTTCTACATAGAAATCTCAGAATTTTAGAGACTATTTGCTAGGGAATCCTACATATTAAAAAAAAAAAAAAGCTAAAGTGATTATTTTCTGGATTCATTTTATAATTTTAAGGAAATAAAAACATGTTGTCATATATGACTCTAGTTGCTTCTATTTTACTTGACTCTTACTGTATTCACTCACTTATTCATTATTCATCAAGTCAATCAATGAGCATGCTCTAATCATAGAAACTGTAGTTGTTCAGTCGCTCAGTCATGTCCAGCTCTTTGCAACCCCATGGACTGTAGCACACCAGGCTCCTCTGTCCTTCCTTGTTTCCCAGAGTTTGCACAAATTGACGTTCATTGAGTCAGTGATGCTATCTAACCATCTCATCCTCTGCTGCCCACTTCTCTTTTTGCCTTTATCTTTCAAGATCACACAATAAATGACATATTTGTGGGTTTTAGTCTGACATGTAAGGAGTCTAGACATGATCATGCCCAATCACACAACAAGTTAAAAAAAAAGACTAAAAATAAGCAACCCTTCTTATATCCATCAGAGAACTGAGGTCACAGGGCAAATCACCACACCATAAGTTTGAAGAGACAGGTCAGTAGAATCATAGCTTCCTGGAGCAGAGGCCCAGGAGTAGAAAAATACATGAGTTGCTACCAGAGCAGGAAAACCTAAACTGTAATTGACAAAATTATGGGAAAAATGTTAAAGGAAAGTTCTGCAAAGATAATGACAGCTCATCCAAACAAGATCAATGAATAGACTAAGTTATGTCAAACATTTTCCAAAAAGCAATTTCTGCATGGGATACTTCCTTCCCTGAATTGTTGTTATTTAGTTGCTGAGTTATGTCTGACTCTTTTGCAATCCCATGGACTGTAGCCCATCAGGCTCCTCTGTCTATGGATTTTCCCAGGCAAAAATACTGGAGTGGATTGCCATTGCCATCTCCAGGGGATCTTCCAGGCCCAGGAATCGAACCCACATCTCCTGTGTTGACAGACAGGTTTTTTACTGCTAGTGCCACCCAGGAAGCCCTAGGGTTATTGTGAGAAACAAATAAATCAATAAATGTAAAGTTTTAAGGGGACTCTCCACATAAATCTGATGTGAAGACAGATTTGGACATTATGTAATTATTTAATGAGGAAAAAGTTATAAAAAAAAATACAAAATTGGGCTCTCCCCAAGCAGTGTGTGTGTGTGTGTGTGTGTGTGTGTGTGTGTGTGTGTATGTGTGTGTGTGTGTAATACCTCCCAGGAGTTCTAACCAGGGCAGGAGGAAGAGGGATAGTAGAAACAGAGAGACTGGTTGAGATTCTTGAGATACACTGTGTCTCATATGCCAAGCTACCATAAAAAGCAATGAGGGATAAACTATTCTGACACAAGAAGCTAATATATCCTCAAGACGAGCTTGGGGTTTACTCCTACGCTGTAGAGGCTGCCAGGGATAACATGATGATAGCAGGGCAGCTGGGAGAGGACGATGAGCAATAAATCTGATCAAATTTCAGAGTCACTCCAAGGTCAGAAACAAAAACAGTCATGTTTAGTGAATATGAGAGAGAGTCCATGAAATAAGAATTAAAAGACACAAGATTTCAATGAAAAGAACTGTAACCTCTTTTTGCAAACAAACTAGCCAACAAAGATATCAAAATTATTAATAGCAGATATCTCTCTGGAGAGGAACAATAGAAGAAATCAGCTTTCCCATGAGAATAAAGAAAAGCCCAGTGTATAGGGGTCAGGTGCAGAGTTTTTGACCTTTGATGAATAATTTTATCTTTCTGGGAATGACAGTGGCAGTAGGATACTTTTAAAAAGAAATGATAAAGTTGCTTTTTAAATCTGTGTATATGAGACTTCCATTTCAGTCTTATATGAGAATTAGTAAACCTGTTTACTTGAACTATGAGGCAAGAATACTGGAGTGGATTGCCATTTCCTTCTCCAGGGAATCTTTCTGACCCACGGATCAAACCTGTGTCTCCTGCATTGGCAGCTGGATTCTTTACCTCTGAGCCACCTCGGGGGCCCATATACCCCTTCTCCGGGATCCCCCAGATTTCTACGTGATCCAGCAACTGTCACAACAGGCTTCCTGGACCTTGTTCCACTGCTCTGGCCTGTTTCAATTCTGGCTGTTAAATATTTACACATCGCCCCTGTTCACTTGGGCATGTTTAACAACAAAGCAAGAAAAGTCTGTTATTTGAGAGAAAGGAAATTCAGTGAAATGTGTCTGAGATTTAAGATGGTCATAGAACAGCTATTCTTGTAGGTTTCCAGTAACCTTGAGATGAAATAACAAGAACATCAGATCAGAAGGCATCAGACAATGATGTGGAGGGTGTTGTGTGTAGGAAGTTTATTTGCCTGTTGCCTGATGGTCTAAATATAGAGACAGTGACTATTTAATCTGGTTTTTTCCCCTTTAATAGTAAAGTTTTTTCCTTCCTCATATCACATATAATCATAAGTCCCTTACATCTTGGAGGAAGCATATTAATCCAAGTCTTCAATCTTCACTAATGCAGCTGTCTTCTCGCAAATCCAAGAAATTTCAGCACTGCAGCGGGATATATAAATATTCCCATTTTGAAAATAGGCACATCCCTTGGATTCATTGATCTGAGCATATTCATTAGCACTAAACCTGAAAAAGAATCAACTTTAAATTAATTACAAATATCACATTTGAAACGATCACAATTCAATGTTTTCCACTTCCCTGACAATGAAACATCATGCGTGTGAATGTTGAAAGACTTCTGCGGCCAGCAACCATCAAAATCCCTAAAGCTTGCATATTTGAGTTTTTTTTTTAATTTCCAATTACTCATGATCTCAGATAGAATTATTTAAGAAGGAAGCTTAAATCGGGAGTTGAGAATTTCTATTCTCTCCATAACATGATAGAAACTACAGTGCAGATTATATATTAAAAGAACTAGGATTCCTTTACTATGAAACTTTTGGAAGAAAAACAAAAATAAAATCACATTCTGTATAAGAATATGTTACACTTTACTATGCACAAATATCATTTTGTATATATTTATATATATGTGAGGCGTGAAAAGAATAAAACAGAGGTTAGAGGAAATGAATGACAGCATAGATGTAGTTCTGATATTGGTTCCTAGTTCTTCTGCTAAAGAATTGATGATAACTCTTAAGTAATGTCATCAGAAAATGATGATCATGTCTAAATCTTCCATATGCCCTGGACTGCTTTTATTCAAATGATCTGCACTACACTATAATTTTCTTTTCTCACTTCAAGGCTTAGCTCACTAAATCTTACTTGCGATGTATACACTTTTGTTTACTCTCTCTATGACAATTTTTTAATCTATAAAATGGGAATATAACAGGGCTTTTATCATAGGAATAATAATAGTTTGAACATCATAAGTATTACTTGTGTTTGTTAAATAGAGAAATAAGCTTAAACTAATAGATGGAATTCAGTGTCCTGCCATGAATTTATCTCACAAATGAAATGAGGTCCTCCTCATTTCCATCTCTATTAATGAAGATCTCTTTTCTTTGGAGGTTGTACATTTTTGTATCTAGATGTATAATTCTTATAATTCACATTTATTTTCTTAATATTCCATTTTTTAGTATCTTTCACTTGGTTCTTTCCCCAATAATTAGAGACTTACAAGGATGGAGAGGGTCTAGAGCTATCCTCCCAAAGCCATCTCCTGCCAGATGGATCCCAAGATAGTCCCAACCAGAAAAAAGGAAACTTGGGTAGTTGTTGTGACCTCAGAAAATCCTGAAAGAGAAAACGGGAAAAAGTTCTGTGAGGGCCACATTCCTGTTTGCTGGAGTAAGAGAGGTGGGACCATTCATCGAATTCATGTGAAAAGTGAAAGTGAAAGTCGCTCAGTCTTGTCCCTCTTTGAGACACTCAGTTGTGTCCAACTCTTTTGTGACCTGGAGTTCTCCAGGCCGGAATACGGGAGTGGGTTGCCATTCCCTTCTCCAGGGAATCTTCCCAACCCAGGAATCAACTGGGGGTCTCCTGCATTGCAGGCATAGTCTTTACCAGCTGAGCTACCAGGGAAGCCCAATTCTTACTCAAAATGCACTGAATTCCTACCATGTGACTCAGAAATTCTATTTACTTTCAAATACATGAATAATTTCTCTAATCAGGGAAAGAGATTCAACCTGACCTTTTCCTCCAGGCTGTCCAACTTCACCAGCGTGGAGTTCTTGTCCCTGCAGTTTTTTCTACTGTTAGGCCAGGTTTTTTCCTCATTTATTGCAAAGTAATAGCAGCTGGTTTGGTACCATTTCCAGGTCTTAGGACAAGGATTGCATTTGTGGTCTGAAAAAGAAATTACACCCAGTAGCACAAACTCAACAACGCTGGAGAGACCAGGACCTGGAAAATAAATCATTCAAATTGACAATGGGGCTTCAAAACCCCCACCCTAAAAACAAACCGCTTTAGGAGCCCCCGGAAGTAAAGTCACCCAAGATTATATGTTGGGACAATGGTGACTGAAATACTCTTTTCAGGGCTCAGTCTTCTGGCCTCAGAAATATCAGCTGTATTTCTTAACTCCTTATAACAACAGGATCATCTAAAATTGTTCATAAAATGAGGAGCTGAAATATTCAGATTGATCTCATCCCAAGATGTTTCCCAAATTCACCTCCATGTTTAAAAAAAAAAAAAGAAAAACTTTATTTTCACTGGTCTTCTGTAAATTTATGGCAGCATCATTAGAAGTCATTGGTAACACCCTCTCATATTCTGATGTGGTGCACATCATCAGTCTAAACCAGAGCAACAGATTTGATCTCACTGGTCAGCAAGTCCTGATTACCTGAAGTGTGAATGATTAGCTCTTGGCAGAGTTTGATGGCCATTTGTCCCTGCCTCTTCAATAGACTGGAGATTTGTGATTTGAGAAATTCCTCCTCCACAGGAAAGTTCCTGTACTCGCTCAGTTGCTGGGATAAGTTGTCCTGCTGTTGGTGGATGATTTTCTGGAGTTGAGTCAGTCTGTCTGAATCTGAGTTAATTTCACTGGACATCTGCAAAGCTCCAAGACAGAAGACAAACTCATATATAGCCTTCCATTCTTTATGACAGCTGTAGATAATTCTCTTAACACAGAAATAGTGCTTAGATTTAATATTTATTGGTAGTCTCTAATAATCCAGGTATCATGGAAAAAACACACCTGATGCCTTTTTATTTCAACTCTTAGGAAAAAAAAAATAGAAAAATAAAAATCGTCTTCATAGTCTAGTTTGTCAAGAGAAAACCATATATTCGGTTTTCATATACAACCAAAATCCTTGTAACAATGAAGTACATCTTTTTCAGGTTTATCTTGGAGACATAAAGAATGAGAGACAGCTGAGGTGGCAGAAAGCATTAGAGGGTTTATGATGCTAGCACCCATCATATTAATATAATCTAACCTAAATTTATATAGGTTACAGATATATTTCCTAATCCCCTGCCCTGAGTTTGATGCAAGCACACTTACACATAATTCCCAGGGTCACCAGCCCAATCAACAGCATCAGACAAAGAGTTAGCAGACCCAGGGCAGCTTGACGCCATATGGAGGATGGAGCTGGATACCCTGAAAAAAGCCAACACAAAGATTAGCAAACAGAACTGCCTTGTGGATTTTACACATTGAGTTGTTTACTTCTCCTACTTAACAACCATCCAGATATCAAAATGCCTCTCTTGCTTCTTCAAATCCTCTATCTCCAAAATATCTAAAATGGCACAAAACAAGGGCCCCACCACAGTTCTTCTCCAGTTTTTCTTTTCTCCACCATCCTCCATTGCTTTAACAGCCTCCTAATTTTCAGGTTTTTGTTTTACATCACCACACATCTTTCTTCTTCAAGATGACTGAATTCATGAATAAGATATTGTGGAAAATTCTCTGGATGATCTCAACAATGGAAGAAACCCTTAGAACCGCAAACCTCCACAAGGCAGGTGTTTCGTGAATTCTGCTTATACCTACTATGTATACTATTTTTCACCTAGTAGATAGTGAATTGATACTGAATGGGAGAATGAATGAATATACAAGATAACATACCAACAGCAGAACAGACCACAAAGCCAGAGGATAACTCTTCAAAATGTAATATCTTACTTATATATATGTATGTGTATATATGTACATGTATGCATATATATTTTTTATACTTATATACATAAGTATATACATAAAACTTTATACATTTATAGTTTTTATACTTACCTCACCTTCTTATTCCTTAATTCTGGATCTAGGGGCATCTAGCTTAGTGTCTCAGATAGATTAATGCAATCTCCAGGTGCTCTGACATATGCAGCATATTCACAACTCCCTTTTTCTCAAGTATTAAGTTATTTTTAACAACAAAACAGAAATGTATAACCACCTTTATTAGACACATGCAAAGTCTATCCTATCATCTTTTTGTATCTCATCCCCAAAACCACACATACACATATATACACATACATGCTTAAAATAAAAACAAATCTAAAAAGCAGGAGAACATTGTAGATGACTCGGACAACAAACTGTCCTAAACTATCAGCAGATTCCTGAAGGTAAAGGATGTAGTCTGATTCGTTAAATTGGATTCCTGATCACAGAAACAGCTATTTCTTTCAATTTGGTACAAGAGAATGAGCAAAGGATAAGAACTGAGTCTCAACTCTACCATGTAACAATTGCATGAATATGGTTAAGTCATTTAATGTTTTCCAGCTCAGTTTTCTCATTAATATTTCAGAGAAAGTACTACTATTGTTCCATTTCTTTCATAATTTTATTTTGATGAAGGCATGATATCATGTATATAAAATACTATACACATATCAATATTGATTCAGCATGACTAATTATACTGGGAATTTCAACTTCCCTTTGAAAAATTTGTAAGTACTTATAAGACAGAAGCTAGCTCTTGTCTATTTTAACCTCACTCATCCTCCAGTTTATCTTTTCAGATAAAGTTCAGATAATCCTACCAAAAAAAAAAAAAAAAAAAATTCCCACCGACTTCTCTAGTTTAGAAGTTTCCAAACTGGCCTCTAAAAAAATATTCCCCTTGGCATCTCTCACAAGTTATAAATATCAAGGACTACATTTATAAAAGAAATCTCAGTCCTCAATCTCTGGCATCCTCAGCTGAAATAATTCACTATAACACAGAGCTTGGTGACACACAGCAATATCTCCCAATTTTAAAAAGTCCTGGAAGCCACATATTTCCTCCTTAATGTAGAGCACACCACTCTACCAAAAGCTTCTCCAACTTTGTCTCCATTTTGGAAATTCCACAGCAGACCTCTCAAAAAGCATCAATGTCAAAGCCAGCACCTCAGGGTATCTAACACCTGTCCATCCCCCAAGATCACGTCTTGCCATCTCTGAACCCTTACCTCTTTTCCTTAGGTTATTTCTATCCTGATTATTTCCTGCTGCAACGGAATCCTGAAACGTGAGTGTCGCGTAGGTCACGTCTTCAGACATTGTAGAAGAAAGCTCTACTCTATGCGTAATTAATGTTTCAATATCATCAAACCCCAGAACACAATGTTCTTTGCAAGGCTGGGAGTTCTTATGTTCACACCCAAGTGACCCAAGACCCATCCCACCATCCCCCCATTAGGACAGAATGAAGATCTGTTTTTCTGCAGAAAAAGTGAGAGAAAGCAACTGTTGCCTTTAGCAATCAAAATACTACAGATCTCAACTGCCTGCTCCTTCAGCATTGTTTCTTGCTGAAGCAAAGAAGGGATACTTGGAAGTGGAGCAGGGATGATGGCTTTGTGGGGAAGTTCCCATGATTCTCAGCACGGAGGCTGGGGACTGAGTGTTCCCAGCTCAGGCTGCCCTGAGTGTCTTAATAATGACACAGGTTGTCCTCTTTGCCTGTGTCTAAGGTCAGCTAATCCTGTGAATCTGGTTTACTTGCTCTTTAAAAAAAATATTTTGGAAGTGCTTTGTGCATGTGAAATCTTAGTTCCCTGACCAGGAATTGAATCCATGTCCCCCTGCAGTAGAACTCCAGAGTCTTGACCACTAAACCACCAGGGAAGTCCTGGATCTTGCTTTACACTCACTCATATGGGGTATCAAGGAGACACATATAAGACAGCAAGAGCTCTGTAGTTACACATACCAAGACAGGAAGAGCTGTACAGTTGAAAACCACCCACATATGACTGCTGATTAAAAAAGAAATGTTGGTGAGAGACAGACCGACAGCTGGTGTTGGCAATGGGCTCAGAGAAGAAATAACAGCTATTGAAATGGGACATTATGGGAGTTTCCTTCCTACATGACTATGTTCTTAACGGAATAATGCTCCTTTAGGTAACAGCTAACACTTAGAATGAGATTTTAAAAATGATTGCTTGATGTTTAGGAGAGTGAAAAAGGCAGGCAGGTTAGGGACAGAATGAGGCTGGCACATGGGAAAGTGCTTTTGTTTCCGTTTTTAATGTGTTTGCTCACTTGGCTTTTAGCCCAACGGCAGCCCACAGTCATTGTTGAAGGACAGGTGAAATTCCTATAGAAAACATGTGGTCTTCTAGGTATGAAAAATCAGAAGATAGAGTTTGGGGAAACCACAGGGATGGATAGTGCTGGATATTCATAAGGAGCACTGATAATGGGAAAATGGTCAGTGTGTTTTTAGGCCTCTCTTTCAGCTACAATTTACTTACATTTTATTAAAAACAAAAAAAAAAACAACTTGCTGAACTAACCAAGCTCTATCTTTTCTTAGGCCTAAAAATGCTCTGAAAATGTGTTTCCAATAAAACTGAAATAAACCCATTGCACAAAAACTGAAGTTAACCCACAGCTGGAACTATAGGTTTCAGCAATACCCCAATGAGTAATAAAGAACTGACAATTTATATAGAAAGCGTTCTGGCTGTTTCTTTGGGTGAATATGAGAAAAAATAGCATACCACATATGTGGTTTGTCATTTAGTCGCAACAAGCATTGGACTTAACAGTTCTTAGAGGACTGCATCTACTTCCAATCCCATCATACTTTTTAAAACATTCTTATTTATACAAGAAAGTAAATTGTTGTTAAGAACCTGTGGTAGGCAGAAAAAAAGCCCCCAAAAGATGTCTGTGTCCTAGTCCCCAGAACCTTTGAATAGGGTAGTTTACATGGCAAAAGGGACATTTCAAATGTGATTAAGATAACAAGAGGAAATTATTTTTGAGAGATGAAATTATCCTGTATTATCTGGGTGGTCCTAATTTTAACTTTTTATTTTGTATTGGGGACTAGCTGATTGGGCTTCCCTGGTGACTCAGAAAGTAAAGAATCTGCCTGCAAAGCAAGAGACCCAGGTTCAATTCCTGGGTTAGGAAGATGCCCTGAAGAAGGGAATGGCAACCCACTCCAGTCCAGCCTGGAAAATTCTGACCCCACCCCCCACCCCCCAGTGGCTCAGCCATAAAGAATCTGTCTGCAATGCAGAAGCCTCAGGAGACATGGGTTCAATCCATGGATCTGTAAGATCCCTTGGAGGAGGGCATGGCAATCCACTCCGGTGTTCTTACCTGGAGAATCCCATGGACAGAGGAGTCTGGTGGGCCACAGTCCATAGGGTCACAAAGAGTTGGCTATGACTGAAGCAACTTAGCATGCATGCATAGCCAATTAGCAATGCTGTGATAGTTTCAAGTAGACATTGAAAGGACTCAGCCATATATATATATACACTATCCATCCTCCCCTAAACTCCCCTCCCATCCAGGCTGCCATATAACATTGAGCAGAGTTCCATGTGCTACACAGTAGGTCCTTGTAGGTTATCCATTTTGAATATAGTCATATATACAGGCAACTATAAGTTCATTCTCTGTGAATCTCTTTCTGTTTAGTAAGTTTACTTGTATCATTTCTTTTCAGATTCTGCATATAAGGATGCCACATGATATTTCTCCTTTTCAGTCTGACTTACTTCACTCAGTATGACAATGAATAGGTCCAACCACGTTGCTGAAAATAGCATTATTTCATTCTTTTTAATGGCTGAGAAAAAGGATTATGTTGTGAAAGTGCTGTACTCAATATGTCAGCAAATTTGGAAAACTCAGCAGTGGCCACAGGACTGGAAAAGGTCAGTTTTCATTCCAGTCCCAAAGAAAGGCAATGTCAAAGAATGCTCAAACTACCGCACGATTGCACTCATCTCACACGCTAGTAAAGTGATGCTCAAAATTCTCCAAACCAGGCTTTAGCAATAACCATGAACTTCCAGGTGTTCAAGCTGGTTTTAGAAAAGGCAGAGGGAGGTGGGGCAAGATGGCTGCTGAGCGGAGCTTGTGTCGTCGGGCTCTGCCCTGGCTCCCGGTTGGGTAGGGTCGTTCGGGTCCTCCTCCTACTGCTGTGGTTTGCGGCCCGCGGAGGCGCGCTATACTTCCACATTGGGGAGACGGGGGGAAAAAGTGCTTTATTGAGGAGATTCCGGACGAGACCATGGTTATAGGAAACTACCGGACGCAGCTGTATGACAAACAGCGAGAGGACTACCAGCCAGCCACCCCTGGACTTGGCATGTTCGTGGAGGTTAAAGACCCAGAGGATAAAGTTATCCTGGCCCGGCACTGTGGCTCTGAAGGCAGATTCACCTTCACCTCCCATACCCCTGGTGAGCATCAGATCTGTCTTCACTCCAATTCCACCAAGTTCTCTCTTTTTGCTGGAGGCATGCTGAGAGTTCACCTGGATATCCAGGTAGGTGAACATGCCAACGATTATGCAGAAATTGCTGCCAAAGACAAATTAAGTGAGCTGCAGCTACGAGTGCGACAGCGGGTCGAGCAAGTGGAGCAGATCTAGAAAGAGCAGAACTACCAGCGGTGGCGAGAGGAACGCTTCCGGCAGACCAGCGAGAGCACCAACCAAAGGGTGCTGTGGTGGTCGATCCTGCAGACCCTCATCCTCGTAGCCATCGGCGTCTGGCAGATGAGACACCTCAAGAGCTTCTTTGAAGCCAAGAAGCTGGTGTAGCCATCCCAGGCCAGCCTTCCTCCCTGGCTGGGGAAGAAAGGGCCTCCTGGACTGACTTCTCTCTGGCAGGAGAACTGGTTCCTGGCCATGGGTATTTGGAGGGGAGAAGGGCCACAGCCCAAGCGGAGGGCAGCAGCTTGGCTGGCTAATACTGAGCAGATGGTTGAATAAATGCCTGCCTCCTCCCTGGGCCCCTTTGCAGTAATCTGGTGAAGCCACTGGGAGCCCTACTGACACCTCAGAATCACAGTGTTACAGGATGTGAGCCTGTTGTCTGGGATGACTGGGGGGAGGGGAGCAGGTGGGCAAGCCAGTCTTCCTTCTGTCTTCCTTTGCTAACTTGGAATTTTGACCAGGTTGGGGCTTAGCTGTGATTCCCTGTCACCCAGGAAACCTCACTATTCCCTCCTTGGGCCTAGACCCAGCCTGCTGATCTGGGGTGTGTCAATTGAGGGTGGGGTATGGGGAGTTGCACTGTGGGAAAGTAGCCCTGAGGTTGACCCCAGGTTCTTCATGTGGTTGTTCTTTTGGGGACTGAAGAAGCTGGGGTCAGGCCAAGCAGAGGCCTTGGTGCTGGTTGGGGATGGGGCCTGCAGAGTCTTAGTTACTGATTTCATTTTCAATAAGTCTAGGTTTGTTACATCGGTTTCCCAATTAAAAAAAAAAAAAAATTGAAAAAAAAAAAAAAGAAAGAAAAGGCAGAGGAACCAGAGATCAAATTGCCAACATTCTCTGGATCATCGAAAAAGCAAGAGAGTTACAGAAAAACATCTATTTCTGCTTTATTGACTATGCCAAAGCCTTTGACTGTATGGATCACAATAAACTGTGGAAAATTCTGAAAGAGATGGCAATACTAGACCACTTGACCTGCCTCTAGAGAAACCTATATGCAGGTCAGGAAGCAACAGTTAGAACTGGACATGGACCAACAGACTGGTTTCAAATAGGAAAAGGAGAACGTCAAGGCTGTACTTGTCACCCTGCTTATTTAACTTCTATGCAGAGTACATCATGAGAAACGCTGGGCTGGAAGAAGCACAAGCTGGAATCAAGATTGCCGGGAGAAATGTCAATAACCTCAGATATACTGATGACACCACCCTTATGGCAGAAACTGAAGAGTAACTAAAGAGCCTCTTGATGAAAGTGAAAGAGGAGAGTGAAAAAGTTGGCTTACAGCTCAACATTCAGAAAACTAAGATCATAGCATCCAGTCCCATCACTTTAAAGCAAATAGATGGGGAGACAGTGAGAGACTTTATTTTTCTGGGCTCCAAAATCACTGCAGATGGTCATTGCAGCCATGAAATTAAAAGACGCTTACTCCTTGGAAGGAAAGTTGTGAACAACCTAGACAGCATATTAAAAAGCAGAGACATTACTTTGTCAATAAAGGTCCATCTAGTCAAGACTATGGTTTTTCCAGTAATCATGTATGGGTGTGAGAGTTGGACTGTAAAGAAAACCAAGCACCGAAGAATTGATGCTTTTGAACTGTGGTTTTAGAGAAGACTCTTGAGAGTCCCGTGGACTGCAAGCAGATCCAACCAGTTCATCTTAAAAGAGATCAGTCCAGGGTGTTCATTGGAAGGACTGATACTGAAGCTGAAACTCCAATACTTTGGCCACCTGATGCGAAGAGCTGACTCATTTGAAAAGACCCTGATGCTGGGAAAGATTGAGGCTGGGAGAAGGGGACGACCGAGGATGAGATGGTTGGATGGCATCACCGACTCAATGGACATGGGTTTGGGTGAACTCCGGGAATTGGTGATGAACAGGGAGGGCTGGCGTGCTGCAGTTCAAGGGGTCGCAAAGAGTCGGACATGACTGAGTGACTGAACTGAACTGAATATTCCATTATATAAATGTACCACACCTTCTTTAGCCATTCCTCTGTTGACAGACATTTAGGTTGGTTCCATGTCTTGACTACTGTAAACAGTGCTGCAATGAACATTGGAGTGAATGGATCCTTTCAGATCATGTTTTTTTCTGGATACATGCTCAGGAGTAGGATTGCAGAGTCATATGATAGGTCTGTTTTTTAGTTTTTTAAGGAACCTCCATACTGTTCTCCATAGTGGTTGCACCAGTTTACATTCTAAGTGGTCCCAATTTAATCCTAAGAAAGTGGGGAACCATTCCTAGATGTGATCAGAGAGACATGAGACCCAAAGAAGGGTCAGAGAGATATAACGTTTCTGGGTGAAGACAGAGAAAAGGGGCCAGGAGCCAAGGAATACAAAGAAGCTAAAGGATGAAAAGTCAAGGAAATGGATTCTTCCCACAGAACATTCAGAAGGAGCGCAGTTCAGCCTTGACTTTACCGAGATCTGGGTTGGCCTTCTAACCTACAGAGCTGTGAGACAATAAACTTGTATTGTTTAAGCTGTTGTTTCTGTGTAACTTGGTAAAGCAGCAAATACAAAACTCTACAAATATTTGGAGACTATACATGAGGAAGGAAACAAAGAAATCATTTCTAAAGGCTTCCTTTGGGGTAAGGAGGAGATTAGGTAACTGTACTCAGGAAGAGAATGTGGGTTAGGTTTTTGTTTTCAGATGACTGGAGGAGTGATTTGAAAGCTCGCAAGGTTCACCTCTGTGCGAAGATTAGCTTAGTCACAGGCCTCCAGAATGAACTGCAACACTTTAGGGGTATGAATTAATACCAACAGGCTGCAGAAATGCAACCAATTATTCTTCAGTAACACTTTGGCATGATCTCTAAATACATAAATGTACATATATTTCTTGCTTTTTTTTTTTTTTTTCAAACTTATGGAGTGCTCAATCCAAAGCAAGTTAACAAACTAAAAAGCATGGAGCAGCTCTGAATCCCACTGCCAAGAATGTGGAAATGAAAAATAAATCTGCATTCATGTTCTGTTCTAGGTAAATTAGGTGAAGGCACAGACCATTAATATGAGCAAAAGTTAAATCAAACAAGTGATTACAAAAATGAGAACTTGAGCATTCTCTGATGGTCCAGTGGTTAAAACTTGAAACTTTCATTGCCGTGGACCTGGGTTCCATGTTTGGTTGGGGAACTGACATCCTGGGAAATAAAATTCTCCAAGCTGCATTGCCATAAATAAATAGATAATAATACATAAATATTAGCTGACCAGTTTAAAAAAAAAGAGAGAACTCAAGGTTGTTTTTCTTTGTTTTGGACTTTCACTAAATTTTGCAAAGATGGAGTTCTTGTTTTCATTTCCCTAATTCTTTCATATGCCTTAAAGTTCCCTTAAAAAGTATTTAATTTTTTACTGTCTTACATGAAACAATGCTTTGGTAAAAGTGATGAAGAATCTCACCTGGTTCTCAATTATTCTATAATGAAGATTGATCCTACATACTTTCTACTATTATGATCCTTAAATGCTATCTCATCTATTATTCATTGATTTTAGAAATTACTGTCTATACTTTTCTCCCTTAAATATTTCCAGCATCTCTGCCTTCCCTGGTGGCTCAGTGGTAAAGAATACGCCTGCCAGTGAAGGAGACATGGGTTAGATCCCTAGTTTAAGAAGATCCCACATGTCCTAAACCCGTGGGCCACAACTATTGAGTCTGTGCTCTAGAGCCCGGAGCCAAAACCATTGAGCCCATGAGCTGCAGCTACTGAAGCCCTCTTGCCCTAGAGCCTGTGTTCCACAAGAAAAGAAGCCGCTGCATTGAGAAGCCTGTGCACTGCAACTAGAGAGTTGCCCCCACTCACCACTACCAGAGAAAAGCCCACGCATCAACGAAGAACCAGCACAGCCAAAAATAAGTAAGTAAAATAAATACGATTTTTAAAAAAAATTTCCTGCCTCTCGATAGCACTTTGTGCCAGATTATATTAGCAAATAACACTGCTTGTTGCAATCATCTACAATTTCTAGGACATTTCTCCTCATTTCTTTGCCATTTTTCGACTGTCTTAAATCTCCTGGTTCACCTCTATTCCTATCATGATTATCAGTAATTTCAGCGCTCTTGTAGGTTTGGAATTCCAATACCCTGTGTGTTCAGATCCTGGATTTACCTCCAATAACCTTGACCACACCCACAAATTAGTCACTCATTATGGTGATCATATATTAAAACTATGCTTTCCTTTACTGTAGTTACTAGCCACATATGACAGTTTAAACTTCTATGAATTAAAATTAAAAATTCATTTCCTCAGTCATTCTAGTCATAATTCAAATAGAATTTTCAGACTGAACACATAAAAAAAAAATGAAGCCCTTTTCCAGCTGTTTCACTGTACTTCTCCATTTCTGTAAATGAAAACTTCACACTTAACAGTTTCTCAGCCAAAAACTTTTTTTAAAGTCACCTTTGACTTCCCCTGCTGCTTTCAGATGAATTAAATTCTGCTTTCATTGCAGAAAATAAGGGAACATAGGCACTAAACATAGATTTATTGTTCACTTGGGATACATTAAAAGAAATAATGAGTTTACATGACAGAAAATTGTGTTCTTGTTTCATTCTTCCATGATCATTCCATTCCCATTTATTATTCTTATTTCAGAGTACACTTTTAAAGAGGGACCTATATTGGACAGTGCCCAGAGAAAGAGAAGAAAAGGAGTGAATTCAAAATTATTTACAAAAAGGAATGGATAAAAGTGAAAATTAAACCGGAGCTATCAGACCTAAAGAAAAGATAAAAGCAAAAGCAACAGTAACAAAAACTGACCACTAGGTGGAGCCAAAGGATGAATATAGGAAAGAATTTTTTTTAATGTATATTTATCCAATCAAGGTAATAAAATATTTTGTTTAAACTAAAGGGCTATGAAGACAGACTGATTGATTCAAATCCAGAGCATTTGATCATTTACAAAAGTCCAATGACTACTGGCAAGTCCCTTAATCTCTGTGCTTTATTTTTCTTATTAGTAAAACTGGCGTAAAATCTACCACAAGGGTAGTTAATAAAAGCAAATAGGAGTAATAACAAATGGTATCACTATTACACAAGAATTAACCTTAAATTATTATGGATGCTCTTAAAAGTGGAAGCTTTTGAACAACAAGGAAAACCAATGACAAACGAAAAGACAGGCTACTAAGTGGGAGAAAATACTTGAGGAAATATTGGTGATGGATAAGGGGTTAATATCCAAAGTATATAAAGAGCTCATACAACTCAATATTTAAAAAGAGACAACTTGATTAAAAAATTGACAGAATATACCTGAATAGACATTTTTCCAAAGAAGATACACTGATGGGCAACAAGCACATGAAGAATGCTCAACATCTCTAGTCATCAGGGGAAATACAAATCAAAACCACAGTGAGATATCACCTCACACCTGTCAGAATGACTATCAACAGAGACCACAAATAGGAAATTTTGGTGAGGATGTGGAGAGAAGTGAATCCTCCTGTGCTGTGGTGGGAATGTAAATTGGTGAAGCCACTACAAAAAACAGTACAGAGGCTTCTCAGAAAACTAAAAAATAGAACTACCATATGATCCAACAATTCTACTCAGGTATATATTGAAGAAAACAAAAACACTAATTTGAAAAGACACAGAACTCCAATGTTTATAGCAGTACTATTTACGATAACCAAGATATTGAAGCAACCTAAGAGTCAATCAACAGATGAATAGATAAAGATGGGGTGCAAACATGTGCTAAGTCACTTCAGTCATGTCCAGCTCTTTGCAACCCCTTGGTCAGTAGCCCACCAGGCTTCTTTGTCCATGTGATTCTCCAGGCAAGAATACTGGAGTGGGTTGCTGTTTCCTTCACCAGAGGATCTTCCCAACCCAGGGATTAAACCTGTGCTTCTCAAGGCTCCAGCACTGCAGGTAGATTCTTTACCACTAAGCCACTAGGGAAGCCCAAAGATGTGGTGTATATATATATATATACATATACATACACATATATATATATATATATATACATACACACACACACACATGTGTATATATATATATATACATTCCAATTTATGTACATATGTGGTGTGTATATATATATATACACACACACAATGAAATACTACAGCCATTAAAGAGAACAAAATTCTGTCATTTTCAACACTGTGGATGGCCTTGGAAAGTATTATGCTAAGTGAAATAAATCAGACAGAGAGAACATATCAAAAGATATCACTTGTATGTGCAGGCTAAAAGTTAAAGTGAATATATATAACGAAATAGAAGCACATCTGCAGATATAGAGAACAAACTAACGGTTACCAGTAGGGAGGGGGCAGGGAGGAGAGGCACGTTAGAGGTTGGGACTAAGAGATACAAACTACTATGCATAAGATAGATGAATCACAAAGGTATATTGTACAGCATAGGAAAATGTAGACATCAGTTTGTAATAACTTTATTATAAGTATATATAATCTATAAAAACAATGAATCTCCATTTTGCACACCTTAAAAAATAATATTGTAAATCAACTGAACTTCAGTTTAAAAAATGGGAAAAAGTTGTGCAATTCTCCAGCCCCCTTCTAGTCAAGTTTAAACAAATCAGTTCAAATGAGCACAACCAGGGTTTGCCAGAAGCCTCACCAATAAGGCTCTATTATAAGACTTTTTTCATAGCACTTCAGTTCAGTTCAGTTCATTTCAGTCGCTCAGTTGTGTCCGACTCTTTGCTACCCCATGAATCGCAGCACACCAGGCCTGCCTGTCCATCACTGACTCCCGCAGTTTACTCAAACTCATGTCCATTAAGTAAGTGATGCCATCCAGCTATCTCATCCTCTGTGGTCCCCTTCTCCTCCTGCCTTCAATCTTTCCCAGCATCAGGGTCTTTTCAAATGAGTCAGCTCTCCGCATCAGGTGGCCAAAGTATTGGAGTTTCAGCTTCAACATCAGTCCTTCCAATGAACACCAAGGACTGATCTCCTTTAGGATGGACTGGATTGATCTCCTTGCTGTCCAAGGGACTCTCAAGAGTCTTCTCCAACACCACAGTTCAAAAGCATCAATTCTTTGGCGCTCAGCTTTCTTTATAGTCCACCTCTCACATCCATACATGACCACTGGATAAACCATAGCCTTGACTTATGATATCTGAAATAGTCTAGCTCCTTCCTTTCTTTGCTTCTTTGCTATCTGCATTCACCACCCTCAACTAGAACATAACCTCAATAAGAGCGCAATTCTCATATGTTTCTTTCATCACTTCATCCCCCAGAAAATAGAACAGTGCTTAAGACCTACACACAGTGATCAGTGGATACACTTTCAGCTGACTGGTTAACTGTCCACGAAATATAAGTTTTGCAGTGATTTTAATAGGATGCCTTGTGTCCCAATACACAGTGACATGAATTCTCAGTTCAAATGTGCTTGATCAGTTCACGTTCCTCAATCACAGAACACAGCATACCCCTTCAAACTTCACTAGCTTTGTTTCACATGTGTGTCCCCCTCAGATAAACATTCCCCTTTCCTTCGCTTTTCTTTTGTAATCTGTGCCTTTTCTTCAAATCTTACCTATTCCATTTGATAAGATGTGGAGGAGGGCATGCCAACCCACCCCAGTGTTCTTGCCTGGTGAATCCACAGACAGAGGAGCCTGATGGGTTACAGTCCATGGGGTCACAAAGAGTCGGACATGACTGAAGTGACTTAGCATGCACAGTCCATTTGATTGTTATCTAACTTTTTTACTTACAGGGATTTTGCACACATGTGCATGATGAACATCTCAGCCAGCGTTGTGAAGGTGGTCTAATACATTTTCCCCCTTTCATTTTCTCCCTTGTGTGTAACCAAAAGCTCTGTTACAGTTGTCGTCTGATAATTATGCATTACTTAACTTATTCACTTTAAATAGTGCTTATTCCACTTTTCTGACTCCCTCTTCTCCTTCTGGATTCTCCTTTCTTTTTTACACATCCTCTATCTATCATTACCAAAACAAACCAGAAGCAATATTGTAACAAATTCAATAAAGACTTTTAAAAAAGAGGTAATTTATATAACAATCAATCTCGAAAATATTAAACAAAGATTTTTATTCCAAATGCAAATTTATCAGGCGATTTGGAATAAAAACTTCTTCAGCTGTACTTTCCTAAGCCAAGAGAAGAAGGAGCATTATTCAAGAAGAAAAGAATTTGAAAAAGATATGAAAAAGTTATGGAACATATATACAGTACTATGTATAACATAGGTAAACAAGAGCCTACGGAAAAAATATGCAAATAGAAATAAAATGTCAGTGGCAAGCCTTGTGGGGTGACTGAGAGACATCTGCAAACCTCTGGATTTTGGAGAAGGGAAAAGAAAAGCATTTATCTACCACTTTTTCCTGCAGTTCTCTGCTTAATTTTTGCTGAGTAATTCAGCTTGCATTTATGGGGTATGTAGAGACAGGAAGCAGAATTAAAACTAATGTTATCAGGCCTCCTTTGACCCTGAGAGTCTCTGTACTCACCCAGCATATTTCTAACACTACAAAACCACACTTGATAGATACAAATAAAGGCAAATATATTCTCATGGAACATAGATCCAAGCAAGAGACGCTCAGCCTCTGGTTACAGTTATCATTACTGGCAATTTAAAGTGAAAATGTGATAGTCTCTCAGTCGTGTCCGACTCTTTGAGACCCCACGGTCTGTCAATGGAATTCTCTAGGCAGGAATACTGGAGTGGGTTGCCATTCCCTTCTCCCAGTATCATCCCAACCCAAGGAATCAAACCAGGATCTCCAGCATTGCAGGCAGATTTTTTTTTTTCCCCCACCGCCTGAGCTACCAGGCAAGCCTGGTTTAAAGTGAAAATGTTACTAAAAGACAATATATTAATTTTGTTTTATTTCACTGTATTAGATTGTTTTCCTTTGATGCATAAACCTAACCCGTATAAATCCTGCCTCATGTGGATTTCTTGATTTTTTTAAAACTTTGACATGAAAAAGATGCAATAATTCGGAAGGATTCTAGGCCATAATTAGACATTCTAACACAAGACCATGGAACATCGAATGTAGCTCATCTTAGATCAAATTATATCAGGCTCATTTATCACAGAGAGATAAACTCTTTATCTGATGATGTTTTATCCATGAGTTTTCATCAGAAGTCAGTCTGCTTAAACAACATGATTTGCACTCTGCTGAGATTAAGATGAAGCATGAACTTTTGTTCTTCGAAAGGACATACATGATGGAATATTCAGAATGGAAGCTAAGGAAACAGGAAACAAATGCCATATCTACTCCTTTACCACAAGTTATTATTTTTGTGTTTTTGTGTTCAAGGTCCATGTATCTCTGAGCAGCTATCAAAGGGCTTCCTGGAAAGAAACAAAAAACAAAAAACCATGTGCCCCAACTCATGTGGCTCCAACTTAGCAGACAGAGGAGAATCACAGGCGGGTAGACGTTGAGATCATCAGAGTGGACACATTTTGTGAAGCCATTGAACTCCGAACTCACTTGCAGCCCAAGGAAAGCCATGCAGGATGAAGATGGATATGTCACCTTAAATATTAAAGCTCAAAAACCAGCTCTGACTTCAGGTAAGAATGCCTAGAGCCAGTAATTTGCAAATGAACTATTGAAATGGTTCTACCCTAGTTTCCATTTTTCTGCTAGTGATAGC
This sequence comes from Dama dama, assembly GCF_033118175.1. Taxonomy (NCBI): domain Eukaryota; kingdom Metazoa; phylum Chordata; class Mammalia; order Artiodactyla; family Cervidae; genus Dama; species Dama dama. The sequence continues at coordinate 20,135,729 of NC_083702.1, forward strand.
ATGTATAGTTTTGTTTTCTTTTCCTGAATGGCCTTTCTTCCCAACAGCATTTAGGTGGTGTCTGCATAAACTCAGATATTTACTTAGAATATAAACAACATAGTTCTTCCCTTGACTCAGTCAGTCAAGTCAGCCTTTAATGTGGGAGATCCGGGTTTAGTCTCTAGGTTGGGAGAACCCCTGGAGGAGGGCCTGACAACCCAATCCAGTATTCTTGCCTGGAGAATTCCATGGACAGAGGAGCCTGGTGGGCTACAATCCTTAAAGTTGGACACAACTGAGTGACTAACACTTTACACTTCACATAAACAACAAAAGATACAAGCAGGGCACATTATACTAAGGTTTACAGAGTTAAATGTGGAGGGAATATAAATCTAGGGGTAAGAGAAGAGAATGTTTGGAAATTCCATTTTCTAAGATGTCAGCAAATGAGTGTGATTCTATAGTTGTTGATTATCACCACAATTGTTTATACAGTTGGGCGTAAAACAAAGACAAATGCAAACACACAAAAACCTTAGCAGCTAGTTACATTCTGACTCAGAGAGAAGTCCAGTGGGAGTGGGAATGGAGTGGGTTGTGTTTACTGTTGGTGATCACCACGGGAGCAAAGGCAAGATGGACCAAGGAAGCAGTTTATATCACTTGGAGAATCCTGGCAGGGCAGGGATGGGGTGATGCTGTCCCATAGCTATGCCATGCTGCCTGACCTTTGATGTCTTTATTGTATGCCCACAGTGGAACCTGCTTCCTCCCCTTTGTGGCGTGTGATGGCTTTGACTCTGCTGGTCTTATGCGTGGGGATGGTTGTTGGGCTGGTGGCTTTGGGGCTTATGTGTAAGTATTGATTTTTTCCTAAAGAGGTGACATACCTAAGTGTCCTGGTGTATGTCACCAAGCCTAATTGTCACTATTTGCATATTTGTCACCACACCAATCATCCTATGCTTAGGGGCCAGGATGCTCTCAGTAAGGGAGAATTCTGGCCTTTACTTTCTGATTAAAATTAAATTTTAGATTGAATTAATTGGGCTTCTCCAATGGCTCAGATGGTAAAGAGTCTGCCTACAGTGTGGAAGAGTCAGATTCAATCCTTGGGTCAGGAAGATCCCCTGGAGAAGAAAATAACCTGCTCCAGTATCCTTGCCTGGGAAATTCCATGGACAGAGGAGCCCGGTGGGCTGCAGTCCATGGTATCTCAAAAGAGTCGGACATAACTGAGCTAATAAACAATAACAAATCTGTATAATGTATAATTGTTCATATACTGTTTATTTTTCCATAAGATATTTTAGAATGTTTCATTCACCACCTGTGATTGATTCCAATGTCACTGTACTTTGAGCACAACAAGAATAAATATTCGGGTATTATATGGGAGCATAATAGTAGAGGTCATTCCCCTCTGTGAAATGCGCTTAGAAGTTTATGTTCAAGGAAAGGTCAAAGCAGCCCCTTTGGGCATATGGTTTGATCATGGCATGTTCTTACTCTTGATTATCTCCTTCAAGTATTGATAGTTCTCTTATTTTTTAATTTTTGGAGAACTTTCAGCTGCCATTCTGCACAGTACGTAATGTGTTCTTTATACCCATTTTACCCTGATCACTTTTCAGCACTCATCTACTCATATGTCTCCTGGAGAAGGAAATGTCAACCCACTCCAGTATTCTTGCCTGGAAAATTCTGTGGACAGAGGAATTCCTAATGGCCTATAGTCCATTAGGTTGCAAAGAATTGGACACAACCGAGTGACTGAGCACGTACACACACTACTCATATGTATCCAGTAAATACTTCATAGATTGACAACTCTACTGAATTTAAAGTTCATAGAGAGGACATTTTTTGCATCTCCCTTTTGATCCTAATTACAAATGATTATCTAATGTTTACATCTAGCTGTCATGCAGCAAAACTACCTACAAGCCGAGAATGAAAATCTCTCAGGAACTCTGAAACTGTTAGTAAAGAAGGTCTGTCAAGATTTAATACAACTATCAGGACAAAAGGAAAGTAAGTATGGTTTGGTAACCTCTTCATCTCCCCTAACTCTGGAGTAATTTTTATTTTTTTTTGGTGCTTTCTGTAAAGAATCTTGAGATATGCAGCAAACAATGAAGATGAGGAAAATGTAAACTTAATTCAGAATGAAAGGGATCCTATGCTTGATTTCTCCTCAAGGTCATAAGTGCAACCCATGTGACACAAACTGGCGATACTATGGAGACAGTTGCTATGGATTCTTCAAGCACAACCTGACGTGGGAAGAGAGTAAGAAGTACTGTATTGACGTAAATGCTACTCTTGTGAAGATCACCAGCAAGAGCATCCTGGTAAGGATATTTCTGTGTCAAATATCTTGGGAGTCATAAGGAGACAAATCTCAAAGGAGACAAATCTTCAGCACTTTTCTTTTTTCACGTGTCTATGTCATCCAGTTTTTTCTCATTGGAGAAATTTATCAAGCTCGGTAAAAACTACAGTATTTGAGAGTAGAAAGTACTGAAATAGAACTAACAGAACTTTGAGTTCTGGTATTATCTCTGCAACAAAAGTTAAGGTAATTTCTTAGTTTCCTTAACTCTATTTATGAATTCAAAAAAGAATCTGGAAGTATAAAGAAACTCAATATGATTGTGAAATATAAATAGCAGTGTTATCCCAACATAACATGCCTCTTCAGTTTTTGCTAAGTTGTTGACTGTTTGAATGAACCATGGTACAAACTTGGTCTTTTCACAGACTCTCCTAGACATAGTCTTATTTATTTAAATTAATAGTTTAAATTATTTTTTATTGGAGTACAGTTGCTTTGCTTTACAACAGTGTGTTAATTTCTACTGCACAGCAAAATGAATCAGCTCTATGGATACATGTATTCCCTCCCTTTTGGATTTCTTTCCCATTCAGGTCTCTACAGTGCATTGAGTAGAGTTCCCTGTGCTATGTGGAATCTAGAAAAATGGTATAGCTGATCTTATCTGAAAAGCAGAAATAGAGACACAGATGTAGAGAACAAATGTATGCATACCAAGCGGGGGAAAGGAGGTGGTGGGAGGAATTTGGAAATTGGGATTAACACAGTTGAAAATATTTTAAAATATTTCTTCTCTTCCACATTTCCATCTTTGACAGCTTCTAACAAAAGCTCTTTCCAAGCAAAACACATTCACATCCACTACGGCACTCTCCCTTTTTTATTGAATGTAGCTTTTCTTTTTGTAAATCTTGGGAGCAAGCCAGGAGCCAAGACTTGGAGTTTCCCTTCTACCCAATAACAGTTTGTTAAAACACTGTTGTTCAATCACTTGGTCGGTCTGACTCTTTGCAACCCCATGGACTGCAGCACGCCAAGCTTCCCTATACTTCACCATCTCCTAGAACTTGCTCAAGCTCATGTTCATCGAGTCAGTGATGACATCCCATCTGTTACCCCTTCTCTTCCTGCCTTCAATCTTCCCCAGCATCAGGGTCTTTTCCAGTGAGTCAGCTCCTGGCATCAGCTCCTGGCATCAAAGTATTAGAGTTTCAGCTTTAGCACCAGTCCTTCCAATGAATATGCAGGGTTGATTTCCTTTAGGATCTACTAGTTTGATATTATTGTAGAAGGGACTCAAGAGTCTTCTCCCAACACCACAGTTCAAAAGTGTCAGTTCTTTGGTGCTCAGTTTTCTTTATGGTCCAAGTCTCACAGCCATACACAGCTGCTGGAAAAACCATAGCTTTGACTAGATGGACCTTGGTCAGCAAAGTAATGTCTGTTTTCTAACAAGCTGTCTAGGTTTGTCATAGCTTTTCTTCCAAGGAGCAAGTGTCTTTTCATTTCATGGCTGTGGTCACCATCCGCAGTGATTTTAGAGCCCAAGAAAATAAAGTCTTTCACGATTTCCATCATTTCCCCATCTATATACCATGAAGTGATGAGACTGGATGCCATGATTTTCATTTTTTGAATGATGAGTTTTAAGCCAGCTTTCTCACTCTCCTCTTTCACCTTAATCAAGAGACTCTTACATATGTGTATATATATGCATATTTTTAAAGTTTTTATTTTGTATTAAGGTATAGCCGATAAACAATGTTGTGTAGTTTTAGGTGAATAGTGAAGGGACTCAGCCATACATATACATGAAAGCACATATTTTTTAAAAGGCAGAAGTTCATTGTATTTGTCCCACAATTTGAATATAGTAATTATTCACATTTTTGCATTTTAAAATGAAATCAAATGTAAATTGAAATAGATAAGGATTTGGGTTCTATGCAGACAGAGATTCAATAGAATTCAAATATTTAGGCAAGTCATTTTCTACAGAACTGCTATAAGTAATCAGCAAAATTGACTTGTACCTTACTGAGAGCTGAAATAACCAGTAAAGGACCAGAAAAGAGGGGATTAACCCAGTGACATTCATGCTTATTTGTATGTCCTGTTTTTCTAACTTGCTGTACCACATATTTGCTCTTCTTGTAGGCTCAGACTCTTAGAGAAGATAGTCAGATAAATTAATTCTTTCAAATTCTTTCAAATCAGACAAAATAAGAGAGTGCCTTAAAATCTCAATTCTATTACAAGGAGGTTAATTAGAGACTAAACATGTCTTCTCAAGTCTTATTACCATAGACCAATATCATGTTGAAGATGCACAATTAAAAGAAGTAATGTAATTTTGGAGGAATAAAAAATAGTTGAATTTGGGGCAGAATTTCAGGTAGAATCTATCTGTCAGTTCTATAGTGAGGTATATAATGTGGATGTATTTTAAAGAAAAAAAAAAAGTTGATAGAAACATGACAGGTAGCTCACATTTAAGAAATAAGTGACTCTCATGAAATCTCTCTCATGGAATGCTATCTTGTGTTTCATGTTCCTGCCAAGATGCTCAAGCCACTTTTATTTGCCAAGAACATGTTCTCATCTATTTTTTTCTGAGAGGTACGCGAGTATGTGAACATTTGACTTTCTTCTAATTTGTTACCCATAGATAGATTGATTGATTGATCCATCCATTAATTCAATAAATCCATCCATTAATTCAACAAATTCCAGGACTTGAACCTGTGTGTTAACAAAACGTACAAAAATTCTTAACTTCATGGAACTTTATTCCAGTTGGAGTAATAGGCAATGAACAAAATGAATAAGTATTGCTGTGTTTAGTCACTACGTCATGTCCGACTCTTTGAGACCCCATGGACTGTAGTCTGCCAGGCTCCTGTCTATGGAATTTCCCAGGCAAGAATACTAGAATGGGTTGCTGTTTCCCAACCCAGGGATCAAACTCCTGTCTCCTGCATTGCTGGTAGATTGTTTATCACTGTGCCACCAGGGAATCCCATATAGCATAGTAAATAGAGGTAATTTCAAAGTAGAAAAATAATAGATGTATGTCATTTGTAAATCCCTTTGAGAAAGACATCTCTTTTATCCAGTCAACTAAAAAAAATTGATATTTCTATATGAAGATTTTGTATACAAGCTAAGCAATGAAACCAAAGCAAGCAGAGCTTAATTCTAGGGAATATAAAATTTTATCAACAGTGTATTTTTCATTTTCCTTCTCATATGTGGTACTTTATTTGGGATTTTAACCTTCAATTGATTGAAGATAAATATATAGAGTTATTAGAATATTATCTATCTTGTTTATAATTTTTCCCTATATCCTACAAGTATTTTTATGCTAAAACAAGTAAACTTGGTATAATTCTAGATATCAAATATAATCAGTTGGTATTAATATAGACATATAATTCATTGTTTTGTCCAGAGTCTTATCATAAAGTTTTTCCTTTATGCCATTATAAGAACTGTAGAAACACTCTGACCATTATAATTATTTGTGTTTGCAATAGAAATATCTCAATAGCAGGACTGGATTAATTCGTTGGATTGGATTGTCCCGCCAGAAATCCAGTGACGTCTGGAGGTGGGAAGATGGCTCAGTTCTTTCCAAAGCTGAGTAAGTCATTGGACACTCAGAATACAAAGCACAACTAGGAATTTTTACTCCTGAGGTCTTCTCTGCTCTTGAGTACAAGTTACTTAAAAGTTGGGAAGTGACTCTATGTAGTACTGTGTGTTACAAAAGTGGTGACTGAGTTACTTACTCCCTAATCCTAACAAGAGAGCGCCTGCAATTTCGATTCTACGTTCCGACTCTCCCATTCTCTGCTCTTCCTCTAAGTTGCATCCACCTCTATTCCTGATACTTTTTCCCACTTGTTTCTACCCTTAACTTTACCACTGAACATTTGACATGTGTGCTTGGTTTTGTTTTGTTTTTAGCTTGATCTGATTCTCTTCACATATTTTGAGAACAAAATTTTCATCCTTATGATTTATGGTTGGAACATCTTACTTTGAGTCTTTTTTTTTTACTTTTCAGTATCATTTTCCCTTGTCTTCTACCTTAGGGAGCTTCCCTGATAGCTCAGTTGGTGAAGAATCTACCTGCAATGCAGGAGACCCTGGTTCAATTCCTGGGTCAGGAAGATCCTCTGGAGAAGGGATAGGCTACCCACTCCAGGATTCTTGGCTTCCCTTGTGGCTCAGCTGGTAAAGAATCCACCTGCAATGTGGGAGACCTGAGTTCAATCCCTGGGTTGGGAAGATCCCCTGAAGAAGGGAAAGGCTACCCACTCTGGCCCAGAGAATTCCACGGACTATACAGTCCATGGGAGTCGCAAAAAGTCGGACATGACTGAATGACTTTCACTTTCTACCTCAGAGGTCTCCAAGAATCAGGCACATTATCAATTACAAGAGGATTCTAAAGTTCATGTCAAAAGGCTCTAACACTCTACAGACAATCCAGGCAAAAGGATCAATTACACTGAGTTACTTAATATGATTTTCTAATCTCTAGCCACCTTTTGTTCACACTGTGCAATGTCTCTACATTTAAAATGTAAACTGACAACCAAAACTTGCATAATTTGATCATTACTTAATTTTTAATTAATTTATTCAACAGATACTTATTAAATTTTTATTATGGACAGGACTCAAGCGTACTAGGAGTACAAGCAAGCTTCTTCATAGATCTGGACTTTACATTTATTGCTTGCTGACTTTTCACAATAGTGCAGGCACACTGGTGACCCCTTTGTTCCTTCAATAAATTAAACATGTTTTGTGGTCTTAGGGTTTTGCACATGCTGTTTCCTTCTAGAATGACCTCTTCTATGGCAGGCTCCCTCTTGTCACTCAAGTCTATTTAAACATCATTTTCTCAATGAGAACATCTTTAATTACCCAAACTAAACTAGCCTCCCTCCACCATGTCCACTCAAGTCTATCACATCACACTGCTCCATTATTACTTTTACCATTCTCTGAAATTTTCTATTTATTTGTTGGCTTCTTACGAACATTCCCTCACTACAATGTCAATTCCCCAGTAGAAAAGACCTTGTGTTTTGTTTATGACTCTATTAGCAGCACATGAACAACTTTGGCATGTAGTAGGTATCCCATGCTTATGCTTTTGCTTGTACTAACTCAGTCGTGTCCGACTCTTTGCGACCTTATGGACAGTAGCCCACCAGGCTCTTCTGTCCTTGGGATTCTCCAGGCAAGAATACTGGAGTGAGTTGCCATTTCCTCCTGCCAGGGATCTTCCTGACCTAGAGATTGAACCTGAGTCTCCTGAGTCCTCTGCATTGGCAGGGGGCATTCTTTACCACTGAGCCACCTAGGTCTCCTGTAGATATTGGCAAATGAATTAATAAATATCCATCCTTTGTCCTCTTGTTATAGCAGTGTAGCAAGAAATATAGATAAGTGAACAAACAATTATAATGCAGTCTTATATCTTTACCCTGTAACATAAATCCTCATTTCAAAAATAACTAATCAACTTACTTTTCTTTGAGCTCATTTCCACCCTGTGTAGGTATGGTCCGACAGGGCTCCTCTCTATCTAAATCCTGCCCTTCTTTCAAAACAGAACTAAAGCATGATCTTCCATGAAAAAGTGAAAAAGTAAAGTCTTTCTCATCATCTCAGATCCCCATCCATCTTTTCCTCTGGACTCTTATTGTACCTATTGTTCACTTCTACTTAATCTTAAGGTATACTAAATTGCTATTGTCTATTCACATGTACATACTTTATACTCTGAAGCAGGCTGGAAGTTCCTCAAATATCTGAATGTTGCTTTTTATTTTTTTCCCTCATACTTCTTATCTTCTCTTTGTGTAACAGACTACTCCACACAGAGTTTGATTGAGTGTTAGTCACTCAGTTGTGTCTGACTCTTTGCGACCCCATGGACTGTAGTCCACCAGGCTCCTCTGTCCATGGAATTCTCCAGGCAAGAATACTGGAATGGATTGCCATTTCCTTCTCCAAGACATCTTCCCAACCCAGAGATTGAACCTGGGTCTCCTGCATTGCAAGTAGATTCCTTATCATCTGAGTCATGAGAGAAGCCCAGACCCAGAGTTTGATTGCTGATTGTTTATTTAGCTATTAAAGGAGCTCATTCTACCTTTTCCATTCACAGGTTGCAGCTTTCTGGAACTGGAACAGAAAATATGAACTGTGCTTATTTTCATAATGGAAAAATTCACCCTACCTTCTGTGAGAATAGACATTACTTAATGTGTGAAAGGAAAGCAGGCATAGTAAAGGTGGAACAACTACTTTAATGCAAAGACAGGGGCAGAACATCACGGATAAGTGCTTGATTGTACAATAAAAGATCTGGGCGAAGGAACCACTAGCCACAGAATTGCCTATTTTTCCCTTTTTTCTGCTTGGAGTCATCTTTGCATTATCTATCCTACCAACAACACTTAGCTCCTTCTTTATATAGCCCTTTATACTGAGGGACAGGTTAGTGCCTTCTTTAAACATCCAGAAGCCAGTATGTGAACCCATCATTTGTTTCCCAATAGTTCTGTTCCCATTAATTTTCATTCTCCTTGTTTTCCATTCTTAATTATCACAAGATATTAACACTATGATTCACTGTATCTTCAGACATAAATATATACATTTTACATTGAAACAAGAAAAGTTAGGGCTTCAGTGACTTAGGCTGGGTGAAATATCTAAGTTTGAAGGACAGTATAAGGTGAGAGAAAGTATTATGCTAAACTTGGAATCAGTAGAATTATTTATTTTTATATTAATTTTTATTGGAGGATAGTTGCTTTACAATGTTGTGTTAGCTTCCACTGTACAGCAAAGTGAGTCAGCTCTACATAGACTTATATTCCCTCTTTTTTGGATTTCCTTCCCATTTAGGTCGCCACAGGGCACTGAGCAGAGCTCCCCGAGCTACAGAGCAGGTTCTCGCTAGTTATCTATTTTATACAGAGTATCAATAGTGCAATACATCAATTCCAATCTTCCAATTCACCCCACCCCCCGTTTCCCCAATTAGTGTCCATATGTTTGTTCTCTACATCTGTGTCTCTATTTCTGCTTGCGAATAAGATCATCAATACTTTTTTTCTAGATTCTACATATATGCATTAATATACAATATTTGTTTTTCTCTTTCTGACTTACTTTGATCTGTATGATAGTCTCTAGAGACATGGATGGAATGAGAATAATTTAGATGGCATGATCACCCAAGTACAGCCATGGGCCAGTCGTGTAGCCTCTTAACTTTCATTTTCTCATGTTTAAAAATACGATAACACCCATCATATACCTCACAGTCCTACAACCTAAAATAAAACCTCAGAGCATTAATTATATCAGAAATGCCATGAAAGCAAGCACAATGTTTTTCCTAATTTTTATTCTATGCCTTCAAGCACAGCTCCTGGCTCATAAAAAACAAAAATATTTGCTTCTCATTGTTTGAGACAGTGCCTTAGAAAGCACAGCAATCAGTAAAACACTATACTAATATATAATTTCTATTCAAAGTCTACCTCTGGTCAGACTCAATAGCAATAATGTTCTGTCCAATAGAAGAAAAAGTTTGCAAGAAAACAAATGGGACTTGACAATGAGTAAATGCAAGTTTCCCAGGCTAGTTGAACAGCAAGCACAAATGCTTTATCTAGTTCTTTTCCTGACAGTCCTATGTTTGGTTTTTGCTGAGTAACTCATGCAATATTTATAGATACGTGGAAAGAGAGGCACCCTTTAACAGGATAATAGGCAAAATTTTCATTTCTTTTCAGTTTCTCTAAAGGTACTCTTTCTTCTTAAATGTGTGATATTAAAATTTATGAGCATGATTCTCAAAATCTCAGCTAAGATGCTTGTTAAAACATGCAGGAGTTCAAACGCAAATAGTTATGGTACTCAGTGGGAAGACTGAGAAGAAAGAGTCCCGTTTCTTGTTTGGTTTTATTGGAGAACAATTGCTTTACAATGTGGTATTAGTTTCTGCTGCAGAATGAAGTGAATTAGCTGTATGTATTCCCTCCCTCTTGAGCCTCCCTCCCATCCAGTTTCACTCATCTGTTATATGGAACAGAGAACTCAGCTTGGTGCTCTGTGATAACCCAGAGTCCTATGTTTTTAATAAGTGCTCCAACTTGATTCTGATACAAATATCCTTTAATACATCTTGAGAAACACTACTTTACAACTTATTCCCTATCTGCCTTTTGATAAATTGGTTAGTCTCTTTAAAACTCAGTTTATTCATCTATGAAATGAGTTTAATATTATTACCCTACTTAGAAAGTAATTGTGAGGATCATTTAACATAGTGTGTAAAGCATTGAGCAGAGTACCAAGCATATAATTAATACTCAACAAATATGTGTAAGTTTTATAGCTCTGGCCACCGACATCCAAAGACACTTGGCTGTTTTGCTTTAAATAATCAATAAACAAGCAGATTTGGCAGGGGGAGGGACACTGAGGAAAAACAGAAATAGTAAGGATTCTGCTGCTATTTCAAATATATTGAGATTTGGCTTTGGAGCATAACGTCATTATTTTCCTACTTTCACTTGTCCATTTAGAGAGTACAAATTGGAACTAATAATTGAGAAGACCAAATTATTAGTTCCAAAGATCAGCCACATCTCTGCAACTTAGTGTTTTATCTCTCCCCAATGGAAAAGCACAGATTTTATATCACTATATATGACTGAATTGTAAAGAATAATATTTTAGTGGATGGAAAAATTATAATTAAAAATGTAAACCAATCAAACCATACCTACAAAGATTCTTTGTATCTGATACTCATACCAAAAGTATCTTTACATGAAGTCAGAATAGCTTGGATTTTAGTAGCACAGTTTCTGTGATCAGCTCACCTAGTTTATATACTAACTCTTCCACTTAATACATGAATGAATTTGGGTAAATATTTTGACTTGTCCATACCTCTATTTGCAGTTTAGTTGCAACATACTAGTAATAATAACTATTTCACAGAGCTGCTGTGAAAATCAAAGTAATGCATGTAAAAGACCTTCAAAACAGTACTTGGAACAATAAATAAGACAGTATGATTAAAAACATTACAAGTAATACAAGTAGCATATTAATCTTTGGTTAAGAGAGCCCAGTGTTTTTCCCAAAGAGATTTATCAGAGAATATACCATACTGGGAACAAACTAGATCTGATCTTTAGTGAAGATAAAATTTGAGAGCCCCTGGAAATTAATGTCTGTCACTGAAGTTTCATTTCTTCATTCCTGACATGACTCTTAATGCATATTTTTTATGTTTATTGTTTCTTCCTCTTTGTCACCTCAAGATAGAAACTGCCCCATTGAAAAGATGGAAGGGAGTTAAGTCACATTATTTTCTATGTTAGAATCTCAGGTCACATAAAAATCATATGAAATATTTGGAGAATTTGCTGAATATTCTCCTTTTGCTTCTGGAGATGCTCTTGGTTCCATCATACACCTTGGGAGGCAGAGCTCAAATATATACAGTAATATCTGGGCAAACTTAGCCTCTGATTTACAGTTAATTCAACTTTTGGGAGGTACTAGCAATGTTCATCCCCACTCCAGTGTTATTGCCTGGAGAATCCCAGGGATGGGGGAAGCCTGGTGGGCTGCAGTCCATGGGGTCACTAAGATTTGGACACGACTGAGCAACTTCACTTTCACTTTTCACTTTCGATTATTGGAGAAGGAAATGGCAACCCACTCCAGTGTTCTTGCCTGGAGAATCCCAGGGATGGGGGATGTCTGGTGGGTTGCCCTTTATGAGGTTGCACAGAGTTGGACTCGACCGAAGCGACTTAGCAGCAGCAATGTTCATGGGGTGAAAGGGGAGAATGATCCTGGTGTTTATTCCACTGTCTCTCTCCTATCATGCTGTGGTTTGGCAAAGGCTGCACATTCTATATCTTAGGCCGCGACCTTATCAGATAGGTCACAAAGTTCCAACAAACACCCTTTCCTTAATCTTTTGGTCCCAGGGATGATAATAACTCACCAATGTGTATTTCACCCCCATTTTTGGTTCCCTTGTTGCTGTGGTTGTTCAGCCACTAAATCGTGCCTGACTCTTTGTGATCCATGAACTGCAGCACTCCAGGCTTCCCTGTCCTTCACTATCTCCCTGAGTTTGCTCAAACTCATGTCCATTGAGTCAGTGAGGCCATCCAACCATCTCATCCTCTGTTGCCCTCTTCTCCTCGTGCCCTCAATCTTTTCCAGGATCAGGGTCTTTTCTAATGAGTCCCTTAATCCTTCCCAAAACTTTATAAAAGTGTCCTTGTTAACTGCCCTTAGATTACCCCTGGAGTGTGTCCTTTAGTTTCTTCTGTTACACAGATCAATGATTGATCCAGTGAGACACTGAAACAAAAGAATTTTGCAGATAGTTGGGATTTGCAGACTGTAAATTGCTAAGACATGACTTTTGGCCACGAGGACAAATGGCCAATATATGAATGATGATGAAAGTATCAAGTTTCTCAATACCAATACTGTAGTCACAGGATGTGGCAGAAACAACCCTCCATCCATTAAATAATTCATGCTTCCCTTCTGCAGTGAAGTTACTACAGAAATCTTGCCAGCCAGGCAAAAATTATGTTGATCTGGCCCAACCTCTAGAACCAAACACGGACATTATTAGTGGATGTGAATGTGATACCCAGTACTTCAAGGTCATGACTTTTAAGAAGTGGTTGTACATTTTCCAGCTTCTCCTTTTCTGTTCAATGGCTAGAAGTAGGACAATTTAATCACTCACAAGATGGAAGGAGCAGGGCTACATTCAGAAGAAAACTACCCATTAACTAGGATTTGTTGTTGTTCGATCACTAAGTCGTGTCTGACTCTTTGTGATCCCATGGACTATAGTAACCAGGCTCCTCTGTCCATTGGGTTTTTCAGGTAAGAATACTGGATGGGTTGCCATTTCCTTCTGCAGGGGATCTTCCTGGATGAGGGGTCAAACCCGCATCCTCTGTGTCTCCTGCATTGGCAAGTGGGTTCTTTACCACTGAGTCATCTGGGAAGCCCATTAACCAGGATTACTGGAGCTAAAATTGTTACAGGGGAGAATTTACTCCATGCCAGATCTGTTATATTTTACTTTAGCCTTTGCTTCCTGTTGTTTTGTTCACTAAAAGGATACTTTTTTTTTTTTTCAAGAATAATGTATTCTCTTTCTCTGTTTTTTTTCCCCCCTTTGCTGAATTTTTTTTTACTTTTTAAAATATTTAAAAAATTTTTATGATGTTGTGTTGGTTTCTGCCATACAACAATGCCAATCAGCCATAATTATACATATATCCTCTCCTTCCCTAGCCTCCCTCTCCTCCACAGGGAAACAACTGAAATAGCACAATAGTAAATGCATATGTTTGTTGAGTCTAAGATTAAAATAGCAATGATCAAGGACAAAAAAAAAAAAAAAAAAGGATACTGTTCACACATAATAACCTGCCTTGGGGAACCCTGCCCCTCTGCCTAAATGTTAAACCAAAATACCTTTGTTCGGGACCCTGTCCACCTGTGGATGGCTACAGGAAGGAACAAATTAACACATCCCCCACGCTCACTCCACAGAGACTGGCCATTCCAGGAAATGTTTGTAAGATTGATGGCCTTTTCTATTTTACCTCCTCATTCCCATCCCATCTGTTCTATAAAAGAACCTGGTATTAAGTCCCCATAAGATGGTTATTTTGAGACATTTGTCTGTCATCTTCTCCTATTCATTTGCCTCGGTACTTCATCTCTCATTTAATTGGCCTGTTGTGTGGTGAGCAGAGTGAGCTTGGACTAGGCAACAAAATATTATGTAAGTGAGAAGTAAACTTTGTGTTAAACAATAATTATTTTGAGGTTTACTTGTCACAGCAACTGCATCACCCCAACTAATATATAGTGTGTACATTTATTTTAGGGATTAAATCCCTCCCCAGCTTCCTTGTTTAAAGACATACAGTAATGTACAACTCTTTCCATGCTGGTTTGCCCAATGTGAGTTATCCTCATTCTTTGCTATCAAGGTCATCCTCATCTTCACATTCTAGCCCAAATATAATCTCATTCTCTGTCCTTTTCATCTTGACAGTAATCCAGTACTATTACCTTCAACATCTGCTACATTGTAGAAACCAGAGCAATAATCTGTTCTGTAACTGGCTATATTGGTTCAGTTTCTTTCTCATTTCCTTCTTTACCAAGTTATGCTTTGGCTAAAACTTCATCAACTTCTACTTTCTGGATGAAGATGCATCTATTCTATTCCTTAAACTCAACATGTTTTCCCAGGGGTGTGAAAAGGTAGCTAATTTCAGTTCTTGCATTAATCTGCTCCTGACTACAAAACAAGAATTTATCTCAGCCTCTCATGTGGATTGCCTTATCCATCAAAGCATCCCAGACATGCAGGAGGATGAAACATACACCTCTCTTCAGTGGGATACTCCAACATCAAACCCTTATCAGAAACATTTGTCTTCCACCAAAAATTCAGGTAACCAGTTCTAACTATTTACACTAAGACTTTGTGGTTTATGGGTTTTCTTTTTTCCTGTTCAATGATGAGCCCAAGGTGATATTTATAATTTGAAATAACCCACTTAAAAGTATAATAATATGCAAAATATGCTAATATTAAAAATGTAAAAAAGTGGAGGAGGAGTAAGTAGAGTTGAAAAAGGAAAAGAGAAATGGACTTGACAAATATGTAGTACATTGGGTTTCTCTCTCTTTCCCTCTCTTGCTGGAAAGACAAAGAATTCCTGGGTTTGGAATATAAGTGAAAGAACTCACATAGTTTGTGTAGTTTTAGCTCCCACATAAAAACATCCTGTAAATTATCTGATAAATACTAAGAAATAAAAGAGAAAACATAGGTTGAGAAAAGTGGCAAACACTTATCAGCCTGGGTCAGCTCCGTCTTTAATATAAAATATTTATATCAGTTTCCTTTTGCTTAGGTAATAAATTACCACAGATTTAGGGGCATAATACAACATAGCTTTATTTTCTTCTAGTCCTAGAGATCAGAAGTCCAAAATAGATTCTGCTGGATTGAAACCAAGGTTGTTGTGGGGCTACCTTCCATAGAGAGGCTCTAGGGGAGGGGTCCCCAAGTTCTAGGAACTAATGACTGATGATTTGAACTGGAGCTGATGCAATAATAATAGAAATAAAGTGCACAACAAATGTAATGCACTTGAATCATCCCAAAACCATCCCCACTTTCTTGGTCCATGGAAAAACTGTTTCCCATGAAACCTGTCCCTGGTGCCAAAAGATTGGGGAACACCACTACTCTAGGGGACAAACCATTTCCCGTCTTCTCCAGTTTCTAGAGTTGCATCCTTGCTTTCCTTAACCTGTGGCTCCTTTTCCATCTTCAACTACAGTGGCACATCTTCAAATGTGTCTTGGCTTCCTTTATTATATGGTAGTCTGTTCTTCTGACCTATGTCTCATTTATAAGGGCCAGATAAAACAGGATGATCTCCCCATTCAAAGATCCTTTACTTAATTATACATTTAAAGTCTCCTTCTCCTCATAAGGAAACAGTTATTGGTTCCAGAGATTAGAATATAGGCATTTTGGGCATTTTGGGCAGAGTCATTATTCAGCCTATGCCTTTATCCAGAGGTAAATTGTATGCTTTTTTTCCTCTCACTAGCATTAAGAATATAACAAATTGCTCATTCATTTTCCCTCCCTGAATTGTTGCAAAATTAGTTTTAAAAATGTTCCTTATCCAAAATCATACGTTCAAAGGGAAATACCTTTGAATCAATCATGCTCAGATGACACCGACCAAAGATGAGGAGATTGGAGACAGCTTTTTTAAATTAATTATTTATTTATTCACTATTTATTTTGGGTCTTCCTTGCTGCACGTGGACTTTGTCTCGCTGTGACAAGTGGGAGCTGCTTTCTCGTTGCGGTGTGTGGGCTTCTCATTGCAGTGGTTTCTCTTGTTGTGGAGCACTGGCTCTAGGGCACAGCCTCAGTAATTGCAGTGTGGAGTTTAGTTGCTCCGTGGCATGTGGGATCTTTCCAGACCAGGGGTCGAACTTGTGTCCCCTTTATTGGCAAGAGGATGCTTAACCACTGAAAGTGAAAGCATTAGTAGTTCAGTCATGTTTGACTCTTTAAGACCCCATAGACTGTAGCCCACCAGGCTCCTCTGTCCATGGAATTCTTCAGGCAAGAATACTGGAGGGGGTTGCCATTCCCTTCTCCAGAGGTTCTTCCTGACCCAGTGATTGAACCTGGGCCTCCCGCATTTGCCTCTGAACCACCAGGGAAGCCCTCTGAACCACTAAACTGCCAAGAAGTCCTGGAAACCGCCCTTTCACTGTCAAAAATTAAAGCCTACTGCCTAGTTTGCCATCGTCTCTAAAAGACTGTTGGAAGAGAATACATCTACCAAGGTACTGAGCTGGTGGTGTCATACAAGGATAAGAGAAGTATGTCGTGAAAGCTGTCCAAGCTGGCATTTTTCCAAGTTATGACTTGCATTTCAAAGAGTTTGAGTTCACCTTTTTCTGTTATACACAGTTACAGTGTTACCTCCTCATTTTACTCAGTTTAGTCCTTTCCTGACCCACTTCTTTCCCCTACTTTCTCTAAATCAATTTCATTGCCTCTATTCCTTGTTTAGGAGTATGGTGTCTTGTGATGGTGATCTTATGTATTTTCTGCATTGGCTCATTAGCAGCCTCCATTTTCTTGGGCATCAAATGTAAGTATAAAAAGATATCTTCAAAATAATCTATAGATAGATAAGTTACATACTACATGTAGCATTACATAGAAGTACACATATCATTTTAACTGGAACTTCATAACTTATAAATTGATAAATAAATCAATTAGAAATACCTAAATGCACCAGCCCCTAACACCCTGTATCATGCATCGAACCTGGACTGGTGATTCATTTCACATATGATAGTATACATGTTTCAATGCTGTTCTCCCAAATCATCCCACACTCACCCTCTCCCACAGAGTCCAAAAGACTGTTCTATACATCTGTGTCTCTTTTGCTGTCTCACATACAGGGTTATTGTTACCATCTTTTAAAATTCCATATATATGCATTAGTATACTCTATTGGTGTTTTTCTTTCTGGCTTACTTCACTCTGTATAATAGGCTCCAGTTTCATCCACCTCATTAGAACTGATTCAAATGTATTCTTTTTAATGGCTGAGTAATATTCCATTGTGTATATATACCACAGCTTTCTTATCCATTCATCTGCTGATGGGCATCTAGGTTGCTTCCAGGTCCTGGCTATTATAAACAGTGCTGCGATGAACATTGGGGTGCATGTGTCTCTTTCAAGAGGGATGAGATGGGGAGGGATGTGGGAGGGGGTTCAGGATGGGGAATACATGTACACCCATGACAGATTCAAGTCAATGTATGGCAAAACCAATACAATGTTGTAAAGTAATTAGCCTCCAATTAAAATAAATAAATTAAAAAAAGAAACACCTAAATGAATATAAATGATATAAAATAATGACTTCCTTATTTAAGTTATGGAACATTCATTAGCTATAACTCTCTAAAGCACTCGGATGCCACTGATAACTTTTAATGTTCAATGGCAAGCTGTTTAACTCAAATCTAATACCATAGGTCTCTTTGGGAAAAATGATGCAAATAATTGCTTATATTATGATCCCATTTACGAATTATGTTAATATGCCAAAGCATGCAATTTGATGGTTTTCAGTACTATGCTCTTCCTTTTCTAATATACACTTATTCTAAATTATACAGATTATTTTATTATGAACTTTTCAGTTTATATTAGACAAGGTACAATTTAGTATGTTAAAGACAAATGTGAGAACTTTACTTGGGCCAATATTTTGCCACATTTCTTTTTTTCTTTTAGTTCAAATTGAAGACATGCTTTTATATATAGCAAATGAATTTTTTATAAAATGTAACAATTACAGAACCACAGGTTCCAGAAAAAAGACCAAGAATCTTTATTGTCACTTATGCTAGCACAAAGAATATAGTTAGAAAGACAGTGATGAAGAGTAATTGTCTAGATAATTCTTATGTCTTGTATGCCTTGGCAAATCATTTCTCCATCTAGGAGGAATTAGCTGGTGATGAATTAACTGCTGTAGCAAATGAATAGAACCCAGGAGGGAGTCATGGAAACTTCTGATTTGTAGCCAAATCAAAAATAAGTCATGTTAACCTGGGGATCTACTACTTGCATTGGCATTTGAGGTGGGGAGCAGTCTTTGGGACTGAGCTCTTAACCTCTGGAAACTGACGCTATTTCAAGGAAGATAGTGTCAGAATTAAATTAAATTATAGGACACACAACTGGTGTTGTGGAGCAGGGCAACGGGGTGGGGTGGAATGGGAGCAATAAATTTGGTGAACAGAAGTGTCAGAAGTGTGAGTGTGGTAGTAGTGTAAAAGTCAAGGAGATTCAAACATATGCAATTTGCATCAGGATACATGGAAGGTAATTTGGAAATATCTAATGCAATGTAAATGCACAAAACTTTGACCTATTAACTTATCTTAAAAATACACTTACACAAATGATAACAATCTTTTTACATGGTTTTTCGGTTTTCATTTGATCACTTAAAATGTATTTTTGACATAATACTATGTTAGTACATGAAGAGCTTTCTCATTTCTCATATGTTTTTCTGTTTCTGACTATGTATAACTAAGGCTCCTCATTACAGTATTTCTTTCTACAATAACAAAAGATTACAAAAAGACAATCAAGCACTATTAAAATAAATCATGATATATCCATATAATAGAATCCAATATAAAAAAGAATGAGAAAGCTCTTTATGTACTAACATAGATTAGAAAAAATTACAATTTGTATGTAAATACAAAAGACCCTAAGTAGCCAAAGCAATCTTGAGAAAGAAAAATGGAGCTGGAGGAATCAGACTCCCTGACTTCAGACTATACTACAAAGCTGCAGTCATCAATAGAGTATGGTACTGGCACAAAAACAGAAATATAGATCAATGGATAGAAAGCCCAGAGATAAACCCATGAACCTATGGTCACCTAATCTATGATAAAGGAGGCAAAAATATACACTAGAGAAAAGACAGCCTTTTCAATAAGTGGCACTGGGAAAACCAGACAGCTATGTGTAAAAGGATGAAATAAGAGCATTCTCTAACACCATACACAAAAATAAACTCAAAATAGATTAAAGACTTAAATGTATGGCTGCACAATGTAAAACTTAGAGGAAGACATTGGCAAGAACAGTCTTTGACATAGATCACAAGATCTTTTTTGACCTACCTTCTAAATTAATGAAAATAAAAACAAAAATAAACAGAGGAGACTTAAAAGCTTTTGCACAGCAAAGAAAAACATATATGAGACTAAAGGACAACCCTGAGAATGGGAGAAAATATTTGCAAATCAAGCAACCAATAAGGGGATTGATCTTCAAAATATACAAATAGCTCATGTAGCTCAATATCAAAAAGTGAACAACACAATAAAAAATGGGCAGAACACCTGAATAGACATCCTTTGTAGCTTTTAATCATAAATATAATGAGTAATATGTAGTTCTCTTCAGTCTGCATTGAAGGTTTATTTTGTTATGCGTCAGTATTTTATCAGGAATGGTTGTTATTGTTTGAAGTGTTTCAGATGTCCACTACTATAATGAAGCAGCAAGAAAAACTCATCCAACAGGAGAGAGCACTGCTCAACTTCACACAGTGGAAGAGAAGCCCCAACCTACAGATGGCATATTGCCAAACCTTAATGCAGAATTCTTTCAGTTCAGGTAATTGATATAAAATCAATTTTCACTGTGCAGATACCAATGTATACACCAGTCCCTCAAAATAACAACAGCAAAACAAAAAACAAAAAAACCCACACAACACATATTTCTCTATAAATTATAGTCAGGATTTCATAAAAAATAGGAGAGAGATACTTTTGGTCTGCTCTTCAGTTCAATGTCATTTATACATACATCAATGCTAAGTCACTTTAGTGGTGTCCAATTCTTTGTGACTGCATGGACTATAGCCCGCCAGACTCCTCTGTTCATGGGATTCTCCAAGCAAGAATACTGGAGTGGGTTGCCATTCCCTCCTCCAGGGGAATCTTCCTGACTCAGGGATTGAACTCACTTCTTCTGCATCTGTTGCATTGTAGGCTGATTCTTTACCACTAACACCACCTGGGAAGCTCACATTATATTAATAGTATGTGGAAAATACTGAGGTTCCACGAAATAGAATAAAAGGAAAATATACAGTCAAATGTCAAAATGTAATGTGTGAGATGAGTAGGAAAGATTAAACAAAAAAAGCAGCATTTTATGTTTCATCCAATCATTCAAATTTGTGTAAATCTCCAGTATTCTTGCCTGGAGAATTTTATGGACAGAGGAGCCTGGTGAGCTGCAGTCCATGGGTTCACAAAGAGTCGGGTACAACTGAACACACATTCTTACACCTACACATAAAATTTAGAAAATTAACTTCTCTGTAGTGGCTATCATTTTAGTAATTGTCAGTAAGCCAGGTAGTTCCTTCTAATTGAGATTTAGTCAAGTAAATGTTTTAAAAAAATGCAGCGTTTTAGGGACTGCTGAAAGCATGGATTAGGCCCACCTCTGCATCATCAACCTTACTTAATCAGCGTTGCTGTTGTGTAGTCGCTCAGTCACATGATTGCTTAAATCAGTGACAAAATCCATTTGGGAGATTAATTCAAATCCAGCATGTTCTCAGCCTTTCAACTGCCATTGTCAGCACTGCTTATGCTATAACTTTAATAATATTCAGGATACTGATTAGAGTCGTTCTCAAAGGATATTGAAGAAGAGCCCTAAATAATTTGACATCTGGGCCATGGAAACTGACAATGAACTATCTGTGACCCTAAGTAGAAGGCTTTTCCCCGGAGACTACAGTTCTGAAAGTATCAGAGTCTTTCCTTCTATAAAATTGTGCTAGAAACACTTGGTCAAAGTCCTGCTCTTTGGTTCCCCTTTTACATATCTGAGCATCCTTCTTTCATGAATACATTTTTTTCTTAAGATAAGTTCTGTAAAACTGGTAAAACTTTAAGACTCACTTATTAGTTATATCAAAGTCCTAAATTAAACGTATTGGTCACTTGGTCAATTTTCCTCACCTACATATTTTAAAATCACTCCTCAAGGTGCACTGTTTGTTCTCTCCATTATATGAGAAACATTTTCATGCTTGACTCTCAGAATTTAAACATCAGCTTGAGGCTTACTACTCTACTCACCTAACGGCTCAGTACATTTTCAACTAAATTGAGCCAATAATATTAATGGACACAAAACAATAAGCAAACAAGTGAAGATTATAAATGATGCAAAGTTAAAAGGAGGAAAGATACCTAAAAATAAAATAATCAGATCAATTATTATAGAAGAGAAATAATTTGGGCAAAATATTCCCAAATTAATTTTATCCTAAACTCTTAGAGATCTATTGCATTTGGAAGTAATTATACAAATCTTAAAGTATTCAGCTTCAAAGGAGTTTAAATTGCTGAGAACTGCATCATATGAGCCATTGGGTTAAAGCAGGGGTCCCCAACCTATGGGATCTAATGTCTGATGATCTGAGCAGGAGTTGATGTAATAATAATAAAAATAAAGTGCATAATAAATGTAATGTGCTTGAATCACCCTGAAACCATGCCCTGCTCCCAGGTCCATGGAAAAATTGCCTTCCATGAAACTGATCCCTTGTGCCAAAAAAGTTGGGGACCATTGGAAAGAATTCAGCCTCACTGGGAATAATACAAGGCGTTCTTTTGCAGAGATGTGCTACCAATATTTTTATAATAACTTTAATGAAATGTTTATATTTGAAGCCTATAACTGCAGCCCTTGTCCAAACAACTGGATTCAGAATGGAGAAAGTTGTTACTATGTCTTTGAAAGCTGGAAATTTTGGCACACTAGTAGAGAGGATTGTTGGAAGAAGGGCTCTGATCTTCTGCAAATAGAGAGCAAAGAAGAAATGGTAAACACTGCTTTATGATTTCATATCATTCTGAAAATACCTATGAAATGAAAAGACTGATTCTCATAGAATTCCTTAATACTGTGTAACAATGGTATATTTGTTGGGGAAAAATAAGGTTTAACATTCAAAGTAGGAATTGGCATGGCTTGTTTTCCTTTTAATTGGAGAAGCAAACTACAGGATGGTTATTCAGAAATCAGGGAGAAAATGTTAGTTCTGTGTTATTTGTTAATTAAAAAGGGGAGGGAGCAAGAGAAATTCCATTTTGTAACATGCTAATCCACTCCCAGATATGCACACATTATGATTGTATATATGTTTATTTTTTTTAATTTAAAATTTCAATACTTTAGGGAGGTATACTAAACTATAACAATTATATAATTATCAAGAAAAGTAGAAGTACAAAAAGTGAGGTGACATCATGAAATGGAGAGATCTGTGAAGATAAACATTTGTTAAATGAACTGTTTAATTGACATTAAACCTAATTTACTAATATTTTAATGAGTAAGATGTTTCCTTGAAATTGTTATACCCATATATTATGTGTGAAGTAGAAAGCACAGTTATACATTTCTGAATTTATTAAAAATGTACATCTGCTATATTCAGTAATTAGTCAAAGCTCATTTTTATAAGAATAATAGAGCAATTTGTTAAAGATATATAATAAACCAAAGCAACTTGGACTAGCTAATGACAGTTATGGGTTTGCACTGTGCAAATTAAGTGACAAAAGTTAGAAGCATTTATTCCTACAAAATATGCCTGCTGTTAAGTTACTTCTGGAGTCTTCTAAACTATTTCTCACACTGACATATCTTGGAAAAGACATATCTATACTATCTGCCAAATTCTGAATCCATTAAAATTATCTTGATATCAGATGCCTATTTTTTTCATAATTTTTAACACCACCTTGATCATTTAGCAATAAGGGGGAAAGTATGCTTTCTTTAAAGTCTCTCTCTTTCTAGCCTTCAAATTCCAGTTACATTTGTAGAGGCAAAATATCACACTTCTATTTCGTGGTAGTTTATTAGCTTTTTTTTTGTTTTGGAGTACTACGCCAACCTTGGTTCATTGTTCAAGTCTTGTTTCTTATAGAACTTTATCACGGGTAGCCTGAAGAAGATCAAAAGAAACTATGATTACTGGGTAGGACTGTCACAGAACGGGCCCGACCAACCTTGGCTTTGGCAGGATGGCTCCTCTCCTTCCGCTGAACTGTAAGTCTCTAAGGGAAATGTTCCAAGAATTAGACACAGGCGGGAAATTAGCCATTCATTTTATCTTATGCCTTACATTTCCTCCAGGAGACATAATGAGCATGATAATTTCATGCTTCTGATTGGAAATTTCAGGCTTCTGATTGGAAACCAAACCAAGATAAAGAGTAGCTATGTGGCTTCTAAATCGTTCTCCTTCTCAGCCCCATGCGAGCACATTCACATTAAAATCTGAAAGCCTGAAAGAATGATATGTGATTATCAAGTACATATCCTTTGTATCATTGAATGGAGAGAGTGCTAATTAAGCAATTCCCATAGTAAGATTTCAGAAAGAACTGGGGAGACTGGTCAGCAGTGCCTTCATATTTTGAAAATTAAGAGTCAGAAAAGAGATTTGAAATTAGAGCCTATCTTTGTGTATTCAAGTATTTTTAAAAATATGCTGCTTGTTGAAATAATATTTGCACATATTATTTTGAGAAAATAGCTCTGTTATTGAAGAAGGAGGGAAAAATTACCACAAGAGGGTGACAGATTAAAACAAAAAGCTGTGCATCTCTCATTTTATTGCCCAAAGAACATCTCTGTGAGCCCACACCTAACCTCAGATACACTGACTTGCCACTCCAGGTTGCCAAGACAGAGGTCCCAGTCAACTAATCAGGTCTGTGGATACCTCAAAGACAACGACCTTTCTTCTGCAAACTGCAGCATTTGGAAATATTTCATCTGTGAGAAGTACGCACTAAGATCTTACACCTGAAATAAACTTTGCTTAAAGTGATCACTCCATTATGATCATATTTGCAACAGATCCTTCGAAAACCTGTAATAATGAGCCTAAGAGCCAGCGCAGAACTAAACCAGTGCAAGGGCTGTAAAACCAGCTACCTGGGACACAAAACTTATCTTGCCTTTACACTTGGTAATATTCCTCAATGCTTTCCAGATGTTTCTTTGATACTGTTCAAATTAATTACCAAGGATAAAATTGGTTTAGAGCAACAGAGGACAAAACTGTAAAGAGTGGAGAACAAGCTGAAGAAAAATCATTTCCATTTGTCTTTTTTTTTTTCTTTCTCTCTCTATTTTTTTTTTAATTTAGAGTGACTGTAAACTCTACAGAAAAATCAATAAATCACTGGCGAGATGATGCAATTTTAGCTAACTGATACCTTTTTTAATAAATGAATAAATGTGATCTCACTGTTTGCAAAATCTTTCTACGCATTTGCTGGGCTTGCCAGGCATTATGTTATCAGACTGGTAGGATGGAAAGACATGGATTTTCAAACTGGAAGGAAAATAGGCTGCTATCCGCTGCCTGTAAGACAAAACCATTTTTAGGACTGCAGAATTTTACTGGAGAGAAGAACAACCAGAGCTACATGTATGTGGAAGGAACAGTCAGGCTGGCACGGCAGCGTGTCTCCAGTAGAGAAGAGCTGTGACCCATGTGTAAAATAGACAGCTAGTGGTGGGAAGTTGCTGTGTAAACAGGGAGCTCAACCCGGCGCTCGGTGAAAACCTAGAGAGGTAGGATAGGATGAGGTGGGTGGGAGGAAGGTTCAGGTTCACGTATGCTTATGGCTGATTCACGTTGTTGTATGGCAGAAATCAACACAACACTGTAAAACAATTATCCTTCAATTAAAAATAAGTTTTTAAAAAAACTACAAAAATAAAAGAGAACTGTGAGCTTCCTTTCTACCTTTTACTGACCATCCCCACTGCTCACATATCAAATGACTCATGATCTGTATGACAGACTCCAGGTTCATCCACACTACTACAAATGACTCAATTTCATTCCTCTCTATGGCTGAATAAGATTCTTTTGTATGTACATACCACATCTTTATCCACTCATCTGTGATGGACATCTAGTTTGTTTCCTTGTCCTGGCTAAAATAGTTGCTGCAGTGAACTGTTATACAGAGTGAAGTAAGTCAGAAAGAGAAAAATCAAATAACAGATATTAATGCATATATATGGAATCTAGAAAACTGGTACTGCTGAAGCTATTTGCAGGGTAGGAAGGAATAGAGACACAGGTGTAGAAAACAAACTTGTGGACACAGGGTTGAAAAGGAGAGGGTGGGAGAAACTGAGAGAGTAGCACTGATATATCTACACCACCATGTGTCAATTGGTGTCTAGTGGGAAGCTACTGTGTAACACAAGGAGCTCTGCTTGGGGCTCTGTAATGACCTAGTTGGGTGCAATGGGGGGTGGGGTGGGAGGGAGGCTCAAGGGGGCGAGGATATATGTATACATGTGACTGAGTCACCTCACTGTACAGCAGAAACTAAAACAACATTCTAAAGCTATTACACTCCAATTTTAAGAGAAAGAAAAAAAAAAGACTCATGATCTGGATCCCTGAGACTAACACTCCAGCACTTTTAACTACATCTCTCAGTGCCTCAATTTCCTCCTTGAAACTAATGATAGAATTTGCTTCAAAATATTGAGGATGAGATTATCCATGTAGGTAAATTTGCTGAGAATAGCATCTTACATGGAATTTAACATTCTACTTGTGCTTGCTGTTGTTGTCTGGGTAAATCCCCAGTCATCTCTAGACATCAACCTCTTTTGTGTACTCCAGATAAAAACAACCCCTTTACTGCTTATGTTATAAGGATATCAAGAAGACAAAGTTGACAGGTAAATGTCACCAAGTTTCTGGAGAGGATACTTGTCTTAAACCTGATGAATTTATAGACAATCTCTGTCCTAGGTCTGCAGGCTCCCTGAAGCATGGACTAGCTTGTTCCCTAGAGACAATGGATGTGAAAGTGCCTTGGGACTTATAGGAAGGAAATTTTCACTAATTATTATTGTATTACTTTTATACCACCTATCTACCATCCCTAGAACAACACCTTACCATAAAGCAGACTCTCATCAAATACATGCTAAATTAAAAATACTTTTACTTAATCTCTCATTTCTGACAAAAAGGAGCTGAGATATGTAAGATTCTTATCATTCTCTCCTTATAACAAAGACTCCACTTAGAGTAAAATGAAATCTTAATTTACTGAGGCAGTAGAAATCATTTGCCTCCTATACAATGTCAGGAACTTCTGTTCTTAGTTCATCAGGCACTCTGTCTATCAGATTTAATCCTCTGAATCTATTTCTCACTTCCACTGTATGCAAAAAGGCAAAATGGTTGTCTGAGGAGGCCTTGCAAATAGCTGTGAAAAGAAGACAAGAGAAAGGCAAAGGAGAAAAGGGAAGATATACCCATTTGAATGCAGAGTTCCAAAGAATAGCAAGGAGAGATAAGAAAGCCTTCCTCAGTGATCAGTGCAAAGAAATAGAGGAAAACAATAGAATGGGAAAGACTAGAGATCTCTTCAAGAAAATAAGAGTTACCAAGGGAACATTTCATGCAAAGATGAGCACAATAAAGGTAAACCTAACAGAACAGAAGATTTTAAGGAGAGGTGGCAAGAATACACAGAAGAACTGTACAAAAAAGATCTTCATGACCCAGATAACCACAATGATATGATTACTCACCTAGAGCCAGACATCCTGGAATAAGAAGTCAAGTGGGCCTTAGGAAGGCCCTATGAACAAAACTTGTGGAGGTGATGGAATTCCAGTTGAGCTATTTCAAATCCTAAAAGATGATGCTGTGAAAGTGCTTCACTCAACATGCCAGCAAATTTGGAAAAATCAGTAGTGGCCACAGAACTGGAAAACATCAGTTTTAATTCCAATCTCAAAGAAAGGCAATGCCAGAGAATGCTCAAACTACCGCACAATTGCACTCATCACACTTAGCAGCAGCAGCACATGCTAGTAATGCTCAAAATTCTCCAAGTCAGGCTTCAACAGTACTGAATCGTGAACTTCCAGATGACTAAGCTGGTTTTAGAAAAGGCAGAGGAATCAGATATAATTGCCAACATCTGCTGGATCATTGAAAGAGCAAGAGAGTTCCAGAAAAAAACATTTATTTCTGCTTTATTGACTATGCGAAAGCCATTGACTGTGTGGATCACAACAAACTGTGGAAAATTCTTAAAGATATGGGAATACCAGACCACTTGACCTGCCTCTTGAGAAATCTGTATGCAGGTCAGGAAGCAACAGTTAGAACTGGACATGGAACAACAGACTGGTTCCAAATAGGTAAAGGAGTACGTCAAGGCTGTATATTGTCACCCTGCTTACTTAACTTATACGCATAGTACATCATGAGAAACACTGGGCTGGAGGAAGCACAAGCTGGAACCAAGTTTGCCCGGGGAAATATCAATAACCTCAGACATGCAGATAACATCACCCTTATGGCAGAGAGCAAAGAAGAACTAAAGAGCCTCTTGATGAAAGTGAAAGAAAAGAGTGAAAAATTTGACTTAAAACTCAGCATTCAGAAAACTAAGATCATGGCATCTGGTCCCATCACCTCATGGGAAATAGATGGGGAAACAGCGGAAACAGTGAAAGACTATTTTCTTGGGCTCCAAAATCACTGCAGATGGTGACTGCAGCCATGAAATTAAAAGACACTTGCTTCTTGGAAGAAAAGTTGTGAACAACCTAGACAGCATATTAAAAAGCAGAGACATTACTTTGTGAACAAAGGTCCATCTAGTCAAAGCTATTGTTTTTCCAGTAGTCATGTACGAATGTGAGAGTTGCATTATAAAGAAAGCTGAGTACCGAAGAACTGATGCTTTTGAACTGTGGCGTTGGAGAAGACTCTTGAGAGTCCCTTGGACTGCAAGGAGATCCATCCAGTCCATCCTAAAGGAAATCAGTCCTGAATATTCATTGGAAGGACTGATGCTGAAGCTGAAACTCCAATACTTTGGCCACCTCATGGGAAGAACTGACTCATTTGAAAAGACCCTGATGCTGGGAAAGATTGAAGGTGGGAGGAGAAGGGGATGACAGAGGATAGAATGGTTGAATGGCATCACCAATTCAATGGACATAAGTTTGAGAAAACTCCGGGAGTTGGTGATGGACAGGGAGGCCTGGCATGCGGTGGTTCATGGGGTCACAAAGAGTTGGACAAGACTGAGAGACTGAACTGAACTGAGAAATCATTTAAATGAACCTGGTGGTCTCTTGTAAAAGATGACCTCAGAAGGAGAAGCTCCTTTAAGAGTGAAATGAGTGTGTCTTTGCATTTGTTTCTTTATTTACCCTTGACTTGAAGTTTAAATGGGAATTTCAATAAAAGGGATTTTTCTCTCGTTTTCTGCTGAACCCATAAAAGGAGAATAGCAAAGAAAACATACGCTGTCTCTTCTGGTTTGCACAGCTGGCAGCTGGCAGTTCAATATAATAACCTGGAATAAAGGAGAAACAATGCCAAATTTTAGTAGGAAAGACTGTTTGTCTTCAAGACTCTTCAAAGCATTGTCATGGAGTTGTGTTTAGAGAAAGGATAGGAAGCATTTAATAACTCTTTTGAGAACAAGTACAATGAAGCCAGAGGCAAACATCCTTCGGCTGACATCATCCGTCAGCATGTGATGCAGTATTTACAGGTCTGAGTTTTATCTCCAGAGCAGCTGGCATAAACCTCTACAGATTTCCTCAGTGGCAATATTGCTTTCCACACAGATAGCACGGGAGGAAGATTTTTCCTTGCAGTTTTCTTTTGGCCCAGAACAACAAGGCTTTTTCAACACAATGGTAAGATATTGGACCTTGGCACTGGGATAATCAAGTTTACACCCTCAGTTCAGTTCAGTCGCTCAGCTGTGTCCAACTCTTTGCGACCCATAGAAGCACTCCAGGCTTCCCTGTCCATCACCAACTCCCGGAGCCTACTCAAAATCATGTCCATTGCGTCGGGGATGCCCAGGAAATAATGAACTGGGTATCTGATCCATCACATTGAGTTCCAGATTAGTTCTTTTTAAATTTATTTTTAATTAGAGGATTACTTTACAGTGTTAAGTTTCTGCTGGACAGCAACATGAATCAGCTATAAGTATACATATATCCCCTTCCTCTTTAGTCTCGCTCACACAACCCACATCCCACTCTACTGGCTCATCTCAGAGCACTGAGCTGAGCTCTCTGAGTTATATAGCAGCTTCCCACTAGCTGTCTATTGTACACATGGTGGAGTAGATATGTCAACGCTGCCCTCTTAATTCATCTCACCCTCTTCTTCCCCAGTTACGTCCAGAAGTCCGTCCTCTACATGTGCTTCGCTATGCCTACCCTGCAAATAGGTTCATCAGTACCATTTTTCAGATTAGTTTTTAAAAAGTAAAAGGATAGGAAAAATAAAACCCTATCCTGCAAATGTAATGAGGCTTTTTTAACATGCTTTATTCAAAGGCCATCAAATGTAGAAAAGAAAAACTTTTTAGTAACATTGAAAGAATAATAATACATTAGATTCCAAAAGTCTGTTCATACAATGAAACATGTACCAGAAGTTATGTACACCTTAAATCAGATTATGCTGCTTTTTGTATTCTTCGAAAAGTATAAGAATTCCATTAAAAAGTATCTGACTTCCAAATATTGAGGCCAACCCTGAGATAGCCTTCTAGACCTTCCTACATATTTCACAATCAGCTACTATCTCTAAAGCAAAAGTTCCCAGCACACTTCTCACATTTCCTGCTGCTACAGGGCTCCTGACCTGTTTCCTGTTGATAAGTTTTTAAGAGCCGTTCAATATCCTCAGGAAAAGAAATAGCTCATTGTGTACCCTGGGGAACTCAGATCTACCAGGAAAGGTCATGTTCCTCATTTGACTTTTCCCTGCAATTTCTTCAGAATTACCTAAATGCACAAGAATCTAGAAAATAAGTCTTCTCGTGTTGGAAAATCCATTCACAGGGTGCTACCCTCTCTGATTTTTGACAGAAAATTGTTCTCAGAAAGTTGTATTTTCAAAGTCATGTTATGATTATTTCCTATTTTTTAAATTAAAAAAAAAGAAAGAGAAGTTTGTGGAAAGAATAATGTGTCATATTTCTTTCTGTTCTTTTAAAATATTTTACTTACATTGTGGTCAGTACTGTGGATTTTGTTAGGCTGAGAAGGAATCGAGGAAAGGGTTGGAGAAGAATCGGCTCAAGAATTAGTAGAATTGGTTTCATATGAAATTCTCCAGGCCAGACTACTGGAGTGGGTAACCACTCCCTTCTCCAGGGGATCTTCCCAACCCAGGGATCCAACCCAGGTCTCCTGCATTGCAGGCAGATTCTTTACCGGCTGAACCACAGGGAAGCCCTTTAATCTATTAATAAATGTTAAATGAAAGCTATTCAGTGAATTAAAGTCATCGTTTTAGCAACACATACAATTGTTGACTTCCCTGGTGGCTCAGATGGTACAGAATCTGCCTGCAAAGCAGGAGGCCTGGGTTGGATCCCTGGGTTGGATCCCTGGGTTGAGCAGCTCCCCTGGAAAAGGGAATGGCAACCCACTCCAGTATTCTTGTCTGGAGAATTCAATGGACAGAGAAGCCTGCTAGGCTAAAGTCCATGGGGTCGCAACAAGTCAAACATGACTGAGCTGAGTGAGTAACACACTTTCAGTAAAGATTTAACATTTTCTATCTCATATAATCAGTGAAGTTTTAACAGTATTTTCTATCTTATATAATATGCATTTTATTAAACAAATGTGTTTGTTTTGCACATTTAATGCTACAAGTTTGGAAAATGCAGAGGAATAAAGTGTGGTTTCTTTTTTTCCAAAAATAAATAAATAAATGCTATTATTTTTCCTTCTTCCTCATCTAAAATGACACTTCCCCTTAGGTTGCAGATTTGGAGAGAAAACACTGTTCATTACCCACTAACCAGGCAGCTAGGCCCGCTAAAGCAATGACATTTAGAGACATTTGTCATCCATGCTGAACCAGTCTGTAGTTGTATAAGATGCCAGGGGTCAAAACTGAACATGTGCTAATTTTACTCAGTTCACAAAATCACCTGACTTTCTCATGAGGCAAGGTTTGAATAATACTTAATTGCTTAACTAAAAGCCTAATCCCTGCTTCTTGTTATATGCTTATTATATTAACCATGTTCATTAAACATGTGTACTTGTCATAGAAAATATTTTGTAATATCCACAGGTCCCCAGTGGAGGGATCTCTGCAATTTGTTCACGAAAGAAAGTTGTTTTTTGCTTGCTTTCATTCACCCATTTTTTAAAATTAAATCCCTTCTCTGCTTTGCAACATATTTTTAATATCCCTTATATTATATATTACAATGTAGATTATGAAACTAATTTCACATGTACCTCATTTCATCTATCAGTAACACCCTGAGAAAACTATAAATATGCCCACTTTATGCCTAATGAAATAAGCTTTGTGAAGTAAAGGGATTTGTCTGATAATAAATCACAATAAGGGGTTTTTAACTGTCATTTTATGGTCACAGATGTAGTTCTTTCTGCACGACACAATAAATTAATGCAAAATTTGTTCAACAGTGAAGAAATTTCCTAGCTAACAAATGGAAAACTGAAGGGAAAATTCGTAAGAAAGAAATCTACAATCAGTGATTGATAAGTGGCACAGTATTAGGGGAATAAACACAACCATCTTCTCTTTATTGTGTATTTGTTAATTTTATGTCATTTCACCATGAGATAGATGTTTATGAAAAATAAAAGTGAAGCATCTCAGCTTCCACTGTTGAAAAACAAAGAATGATAACAAATTATCCCTTCTAGTGTTAAACCCCTAAAATTGACTTCTCTCTAAGCCAATGAAGTCAGGGTGTCGTGCTGGTGTTATTTGGAATTTCTGCTACATGTGTGCATGTTGTTATTCTGAGCAGGGGACACCTGCACAAGAAGCCAGCTGTGTGTACCGATGTCACAGTGTCCCTTTCATTTGCCATGATCTGATTAGATAACTTACCCTATCACAATTCAGTTGACTCATCCTTAGCCATATGCTGAAGACATACACATAACTAAAAAGATTTAAAATTCAGAATGTTAAAACTATCCTCCTGAAGACAGCATGCCTCTCCCAGACTTCTTAATTTCCTCAAATAATGAAATAATCAGTACTATTGCAAAAGCAACTACAAACTCTCAATAAGACACATATAACCACAACATTGACTGCTATCATATTTTGTGGAAGAGCACCCTGAAGTTGAGTTTTTCCCTAAATCATAAGTCCATTCTAAAATCACCAACACTTTCCATTATTTATATTCATTATTATTAAATCTTTAGTACCTGGGAGAGTACACGACTTAGCGACTAAACCACAGCAACACCTGGAAGGCATTCAGTTCAGTTCAGTTCAGTTCAGTCACTCAGTCATGTCTGATTCTTTGGGACCCCATGAATTGCAGCACACCAGGCCTCCCTGTCCATTACCAACTCCCGGAGTTTACTCAAACCCATGTCCATCGAGTTGGTGATGCCATCCAACCATCTCATCCTCTATCGTCCCCTCCTCCTCCTGCCCCCAATCCCTCCCAGCATCAGGGCTTTCTCCAGTGAGTCAACGCTTCACATGAGGTGGCTAAAGTACTGGAGTTTCAGCTTCAGCATCAGTCCTTCCAATGAACACCCAGGACCGATTTCCTTTAGGATGGACTGGTTGGATCTCCTTGCAGTCCAAGGGACTCTCAAGAGTCTTCTCCAACACCAAAAAAAAAAAAAAGCATCAATTCTTCGGCGCTCAGCTTTCTTTATATAACAGGGACTAAATGGACAGAAATAGAAACTGGACCCACACTAGGCCAGGTGCATATAGAGTCTAGAGTTGTGTTCTGCAGAGCAGAAGCTTCCAGCTCTCTGAAGGGGGCCTGCAGTTGCGGTTGTAGCTGGAGAACCGTTCACCTCCACCTCTGGCTCAGAGGCTCATGGAGACTCTGCACCTTCACCATGGCTGCAGCTTTTTCACAGGCGCATCGTCTCAGCTCTCTGCAGTCCTTGGAAAAAGCCTTCCCATTGAGGATGGTCACACAGTCCCTGCTTCTCAGGTTGGTCAAATCTATCATAACCTCAAACCTCAAAAAAGAAAGAAAAAAGTTATTTTATCATAGTTTATTTCTAAAATAAGTAAAGTACATAGAGAGGGTCCTAAGCTAGATAAAGTTATAGAATAGACACCCAGAATGAGTTTACTGAAAAAATGGGGTCACCAGCCTTTTTCCTCTCAGTGCTCAACTTCCACATACATTCCAGGGGCATCAGGTCACTCAAAACAACTATTTCTGACTAAAATTAAAATACATGTTGTCATCCAACGTATCATATGATTTTACTGCCATCCGAAAAATTATCTATCTTCTCTGTGACTCAGTTTATTTAACTGTAGAATAAAAAATAATCACATTGAATATGTACTCTCTCCTGGAAAAATAAATCTTATATAGGTATATAGGGGTTTCCCTGGCAGCTCAGATGGTAAGGAATCTGTATGCCATGCAGGAAACCCGGGTTTGATACCTGGGTTGGGAAGATCCCCTGAAGAAGGGAATGGCAGCCCACTCCAGTATTCTTGCCTGGAGAATTCCAAGGACAGAGGAGCCTGCGGGGCCACAATCCATGGGGTTGCGAAGAGTCAGACACGACTGAGCAACTAACTTTTCACTATAGTTATACAGAAAGATGTCTGCTCAAACATGGTTTTAAATTGTTATATATTTTTAAATTAATTTTTATTGGAGTAAAGTTGCTTTACAACGTTGTGTTAGTTTTTACTGCACAGCAAAGTGAATCAGCTACACATGCGTGCGTGCTAAGTCGCTTCAGTCATGTCCGACTCTTTGCAACTCCATGGACTGCAGCCTGCCGGGCTCTGCTGTCCATGGGGATTCTTCAGGCAAGGACACTGGAGTGGGTTGCCATGCCGTCCTCTAGGGATCTTCCCAACCCAGGTATCGAACCCACATCTCTTACATCGCCTGCATTGGCAAGCATGTTTTTTACCCACTGAGCCACCTGGGAAGCTCAAATCAGCTATATGCATATCTATATCCTTTCTTTTTGGATTTCCTTCCCATTTAAGTCACCACAGAGCATTGAGTAGAGTTCCCTGTGCTATACAGTAGGTTTTCATTAGTTATCTATTTTATACATTAGTATCAATAGTGTACATATGTCAATCCTAATATCCCAATTCATCCCAATTCACCCCTGCCATTCCCCCTTGATATCCATATGACTGTTTTCTATGTCTGTCTCTCTATTTCTGCTTTGCAAATAAGATCATCTATATATATTTTTAGATTGCACATATATGCATTAACATATGACATTTGTAATATATTTTGATGATATAGATATTACATTTACCAATCTCGGAGAATATACCATACTCATTCCTATCTAAATGCACATATAAGTAAAACTAATTTTTGATAATATAATTGTTTATATTGTAAATCCTCAGAGACTGTATTTTGAAAAATGTGCTCCCCATTTCAATGCACAGAAAACCAAGAGATCTAAGGTTTTACTTTATCTCTAGGTACTGACAAGTTGTAGAGTTGTGTGACCTTACATAGGTCACCATTACAACCTGGGCTTCAGTTTATTCATCTGTAGCAGAGCTTCCTCCCTCCCCCTCTCTTTCTTGCTCTCTCTGTGTCAGTGAATCCCACTGGGCCTCTCTCACTGATTTATGAGCCATTCGGAGAGTAAGTACTATATTCTGTATATATCTTTGATGTCCTCCTACACAGTATCTTGTCATTCAAGCAAAATCTATTAAATGCCTTTCCCACGAAATGTGCTAAAAGGCTTACAGTTTGGAGGAGTGAGGGGTTCCGTCCATCCACAGCCAGGCCTTGCCGCTGCCATTTCGGGATAGCCCTGTCCAATAAGAGTAGAAAAACTCAGAGTAGCTCTGAGGCATGGCAAACTCCTGTGAAAGGCACACAAGAAAACCTTTAGCTTTAGAGATGTTGTAATATATCCATGGAGATGCGTATATATTGGCTGGCTTGCACTTTTAATACAAGAACAACACATGAGTCCTGCCTGCGTAAGTAATAGGACATTTACAAAAAACAGTGTTCATCCTGAAGTCAGCTAATTTGCCCACGTTACAGAATTATTTTGTCTTAGGAAGCATGGACTGAATACTGATGTGCTGAAACCAAGAATCACATCAGCCAAGATTTAGAAATGATCCACTATTTTCAAGTCACAGGATTAAATAGGATTGATATGAAAAAATGCAGGAGACAGATTTGGAGACATCTGGGAAATGGAAGAATCTGGAAGGAAAAGTGCAGGAATGTGAAGTAATCGTCACAAATATATGTGACGGGGACTGACCAGGAAGGAGAAAAGAATAATGCAAAAAAATAGGTAAAACAGGAATTTATAAGGATGATTTATGTCTCAGATGAAGAAGAAAAATGTTTCATATATTTGTATATACATTTTTGTGTATTTACATATATAGAATTCCTTTTCTACTGTCCATATTGAAAAATGTTTGATTATTTCCCTCTATCTATTCTCATTCTTTAACATGGAATTTATCTAAATCTATTATAATTATATATTTTTATGTATTTTTTTTCAACAATACTATGAATTCCTTAAGGACATACACTTCATTTTATTTATTTTCACATTCTTAACCCCTCAGATAATTAATGGCACATAATGGTTCAATAAAAGATTATCAGAAGTATAAATGAAGCTATTGCTAAGCAACAGTCATAGAACAGGCATATCAAAGGAACTGTAGCTGAAAATATTATCACCAAATAAATCGTGACCCCTTTATGTTAAAATTTCTATAGATAAATCATATGAAAGTGATTTAAATATATATAAATATACAAAGTACATGAGAGAAAATTACTATATAACTTTCATAATAATATTTCCAACCACTGAATATATTGTTCTTCAGTGGTATATCTGAATCCTCAGTATATGCTGGAGGTGGAGGAAACGAAGAGAATCTGAAAAATTAACAGAGTTTATGCCAGCTTACACTGGCTTGGCCAAATAAATTGCCTCATTTTCTGCCTAAACTAAGCCATCAAGAAAGGATGAAAAAGATTATTTTAGTAGATGAGAGAGACTGCAGAGTTTCATTCATCACAGATTTCAGGAAATGGAAAGGAATTAAGATGCAACTAGAAAGACATTCTTCCCCAATGGCTCAGAGGGTAAAGAATCCGCCTGCAATGCAGGAGGATACCTGGGTTCAATCCCTGGGTCGGGAAGATCCCCTGGAGAAGGACATGGCAACCCACTCCAGTCTTCTTGCCTAGAAAATCCCATGGACAGAGGAGCCTAGTGGGCTACAGTCCTTGGGAGTGCAAAGAGTTGTAAATGACTGAGCATGATGCAAAAAGACAAGTTTACAGAAAGATGTTAAGAGTTTGCAGACTTAGTTGAGTATTAATTTTAATTAAATAACTCTTTTGATAAAGTACTCTGTGCCATGACCCCTGTCGAAACAATGATAGATAAATAATGGAATTTAATTCAAAGTCAATAACAAATGTAAGAGAAAAGGGAACAACCACAGCATTTTAATAGTGAATTTGAATTGTATGTACCTATCAATAAATGCCAATTTTATTTTCATATTTTCCTTGACCACTCTATGTTAGGGTATAAACTCCCAGAAGACAAGATATTTATTTGCAGATTATGGAAATGATTTAATTACATAGTTTTCAATCAAAAGTTTTGTCACTCTCACAGAAAGACAGGAAGTGCTATTTTCGTTCCTCTGGTATGACACCAATATTGCTCCCTTCTTGCTGCTAAGTCACTTCAGTCATGTCCGACTCTGAGACCCCATAGACGTCAGCCCACCAGGCTCCCCTGTCCCTGGGATTCTCCAGGGAAGAACACTGGAGTGGGTTGCCATTTCTTTCTCTAATGCGTGAAAGTGAAAAGTGAAAATGGAGTCACTCAGTTGTGTCCGACTCTTAGCAACTCTATGGACTGCAGCCTACCAGGCTCCTCCATCCATGGAATTTTCCAGGCAAGAGTACTGGAGTGGGGTGCCATTGCCTCTTACATAAGCCAAAAGAGGTTAAGAAATTGAGACATTCTTTATTTGAGTCCTGACTGATGGTGAGTTTGAAGGACTTTCTTTCATGTTTCTAAGGGGTGGATATTTGTGGAGATCGTTCCACAAATGATGACCACAGAGGATCACTCAAAGCAATAAAAATAAGATTAAGCCTTGATTACAATAAATGAGAGAATCTGTGGACCTTAATTGCTTAGAATCTTTTTATTAATTTTTATTGGACTATAGTTGATTTATAATATTGCGTTAGTTTCAGGCATACAGCAAAATGAATCAGTTACACATATATCCACTTTTTTCTTTTTTTAGATTCTTTTCCCATATAGGTCATTACAGAGTACCGAATAGAGTTTCCTGTGCTATAGAGGGATTTTTATATATAACAATGTGTATATGTTATTTATTTTATATATAATAATATGTATATGTCAATCCCAATACCTCTTTCTGAGAATACTTCAGACACTCACCAAGCCTCAGGACCTTACCAGCACTTCCTGTGTGTTTATCTTCAGCATAGTCGAGTTCTCAGCAATGCAGAAATATTCACAGCCCTGCCAACTCTTACTTTCTTTATAGAATTGGTAGCATTTGTCCCCATGCCATTTCCATTTTTCTGGGCAAGGGCTACATCTGTGTTCTTAAAAAGAAACCAAATTGAGTGAGTTATTTCCTACCCTGTCTTCCTTCTCTTAAAATCACATAATATTTGATGACCCAAGAAACAATTGATTCTTTCTCTCTCTTAGATATTTAATTGCCCAGGCAATGATAATTACAAATGTTTACTGAATACCCACTGTACGCCAGGAATTATAGTTGGGTTTATAGCAGGAACAAAAACAATGTAGTGGGAGTTAGAACAGACATGATCTGCTTTCATGGGCAATGGACTCTAGTTATAAATGGTTAGAACTTCAAATTTCTTGCCCTGTGTAATTCAGCATAAAGAAAGTATATTCAAATTCATAACCTTTTCATCTGTTCAGAAACTCAATATGCATTGGATTTGAGAAACCATTGAAGTTTCTATAATTTTCTTCCTCAATATCCTCTTATACAGTAGTACAAGGATTTATTAATGAAATATATAGCAATTGGATATGGATTATTTTCTCACTCAAATATATGTAAGTAAAATTTTAGAAAAAGACCACATAAATACTAAGCCAAGCATGAATTAAACCAGCAAATCTCCCTGGGTCAGAAATTAAGATGGACATCATAGTCAGAGTAGTAAGTGCACAGACCAAGGGTGAGATGGACTGAGTGGGTAGTGACTATAAATGCAAGAACTAGGCTCTCAGAGCCATGGTCTAACACCTATGTGGGCACATGGTCCTAGGCCTTTAAGAGTTGGGTATCTGAAACTAAGTCCCTTGTGGGTATACAGTGAGATGAAAATCCCACCATTCCACAAAAATATCTTTACTTTAAAAGCAATCCAGTGTCAAAATGTTGACATCTTAAAATCTAAGGTCAACACACAAATGGTTATTATATTCTTGTTTGTATTTTTCTATTTGAAAGATTTCATAAGGTAATCCTGTATTTTATTTACTTGTAGTGTTATTTTGGTTATTCAAAGTTAACTGTACTTATTATTTTAAAATGTCTGAACTTGATGAATCTCATCCTGTACTGTAACACAGACACAGTTGAACTACATGATCTTGATAACTAGGGATGACCTGGTTGTTCAAATCCTTTATTAAGTTTGCCAGATGACTTGCTGAACAATACATGTTTCCCAGGTACACTGATGGGAGAATCAGCTCTGTATGGATAGGTGTGCTCAGATCAGAGAGCAGCTCAGTGATCAGGACTCACCTCCAGTTTTGTTATAGAGCTCACGACAGAGTTTCTCAGCCACGTGATGCAGAGTTTCTGCAAGTTTCCTGTTTTGGGTTCGAAGAGATTGCAGCTGTCGGGAGAGATTCCCCAATCTTTCCTCCTTTTGCAAAATGCTGTCTTGCTGAGTATTGGAGAGCTGGTAGAACTGAAAAACTAAACCAAATTACCAAGTGAGGCTGGACAGCTTATTTCTTCACTTTTATTTCTATTGTCTACACCTTGGAAAATCAAAACAGTACATTGTTTGAGATCCCAGGCTCTGAGATCTCATATTGCCTACATTCAGGTTTGGACTCTATAATAAATTGCATTGCTCTGGGCAAATGAATTTCTCTATTTCCTTATCTGAAAATGTAGAGTTATAATAACTGTTCCCAGCTTCAGGGATAAATTCCTTAAACATATTTACTGTTCAATAAATATTTCTGTGTATACTATCAAACCATTACTCAACCTAAAAGTATAAATAATTTATCAATTAATCATTATATTGAGCATTGACAATGTACCATATGTTTTTATCACATTCATAGTAATATTATCATTTTTATATTTTACAACTTTGTAAACTGGGCTCAGTGAGAACAAGTAATTTTCTCAATATGACTAGGCTAGAAAATTTCAACTTAGCTTTAAATTCCAAGTTTCTAAATCTAAGTAGAAACATCCTTCATGAATCATGAGAGTCGCTTTATATCACTGAAAAGGATATTGTTTGCAAAACAACAGTTATATCAAATTGGGGAGCCAGGGTAGAAACATTAAAATTAACATTAACTTTAAAATTAACATAAAATTGACATTAAAATCTGCTTTTATTGTTAACCACTTTCTTCAACTGTTCAGGACATATTGTTGTAGGGTCCTATCTGTTGAAATAAATTTATCCCCTTTCTTTGCTGAGTTTTAAACTTTATTCTTACTAGTTTGAAAATTAAAGACTTTTATACATGAATTCTTCTTTATTTGATTTCCACAAGTCTCTGCAAAATGATTCTATAACTTCTTGGACTTCTTCATTACAATAGTGTATGTGTGTGTGTGTGTGTGTGTGTGTTAGTCAGTCATGTCTGACTCTTTGCAACTCCATGGACTGTAGCCCACCAGGCTCCTCTGTCCATGGAATTTTCCAGGAAAGAATACTGAAGTATTCTAGGAAATAGGTTGCCATTCCCTTCTCCAGAGGATCTTCCCGACCCAGGGATCAAACCCAGGTCTCTGGCATTGCAGGCAGATTTTTTACCATCTAAGTCACCAGGGAAGTCCCCCCTTTTTAAAATAATATTTAATATTAAATATTATAGTGATTAAAGACTTGGTCTATTCTCTGTACCTTGAGGAGGTTGGATAT
This sequence comes from Dama dama, assembly GCF_033118175.1. Taxonomy (NCBI): domain Eukaryota; kingdom Metazoa; phylum Chordata; class Mammalia; order Artiodactyla; family Cervidae; genus Dama; species Dama dama. Next base: position 20,176,635 of record NC_083702.1, read on the forward strand.
AAATTAAATCTTTCCCTCTGCATGGCCCACCGAGCCATACATGCCAGAAACAAAAATCACTGCGGCTGTGTAGTCTTTTGTGGAATGGAAAAGGGCTGATGTGTACATTCATTAAAAATTGCTGATGTTAAATATCGATAAATAAACAGACAAAAACCTTCTTATTGCACAGAGAATGTAAACGTTTAGCTGGAACGTGATTGTCGTATTTTAATGCTTCTTCCACTAGACTCATCATTTACAGAGTTTCATCCGAAAAAGGACTTACTCACAGGCTCCAGAATCAAAGTTAAAAAAAAATGATAAGTATTTCTCATCCTAGACAAACCTTGAAACCAGGATCCTCCCCCAAGTCAGAGTGCGGACTTACACACAAGCCCCAGCGCGGCCAGGCCAATCAGCAGCCCCAAACAGAGAGTCAGCAGGATCAGGGCCACTGGGCGCCAAGCCGAACAGGGACGCCGGCGCTCTGCAGGGAACGGAAGCAAAGACAGGGTTTCACTTTTTCTTCCTTTTGGATCTACATCACTAGCAAGGGAGTAAGAGGACTTGGTTCTGACAGGTTTCAAGGTCTAGATACCATTTCCTCGGTCCTGGGAAATAGTAACAAGGCTCCAGGCCAGGCCTGACTTAATCTCTGCTAGATTCTTTCACAAGCCCCGCCCACTTCTACCTTCCTCCTCCACTCAGTCCTACTTTGCATTGAGTCAATCTATGCATTACTGTTAACCTTCTTTTTGTCAGAATTAAAGTCGCAAAAGACAATCACGAAAATGCCTTAACAAAGAACAATTTTTCACATCATCAGAGAAGAAGTATTGTGTTGTTACTTTTTGCAAAACACTCCCTTTCCCAGTTCGAATTATTCCCAGTTCGAATAAGCAAATTGCCTATCAGTAATGAGGCACTATTGGTAAAGAATCCTCCTGCCAACGCAAGAAAAGCGAGTCTGATCGCTGGGTCAGGAAGATTCCCTGGAGGAGGAAATGGCACCCTACTCCAGTCTTCTTGCTTGGAAAATGCCATGGGCTGAGAAGCCTGACGAGCTACAGTCTTTGGGGCAGCAGAGTCAGACACAACTGAGCTACCCACGATGAGAAGTTATTGTTTTACTGTTTCTTTTTGGAATTTCTTTGTTGAAAGTTCTTCTTATTTTGCTTGTTCATTCATTTGATTTTATAGCTCCAAAAATAGATGATAAATGCAACATGATCATCAGTTTTTGAATGATGGATTTAAGTAATCTCCACCTTGTACCCATTAAGGAATGGGGGTGGGGGGGGGAACTCTAGCCAGCATCTTTCCCTTTCCCACATCCCACAAGCTTGCCTTCTGGTGATTGCATAGGTTCTGCTGAGTCAGGGATAAGCTCATAACCTTGTGAGGTCAGCTGTCAGTCTGAATAACTAGCAATATCTGACTAGGAAGACCCACAGTCAGATGCAAATATCCTCTGGCATTGTGATAAAAATTAAAGGGCAAACTCTCAAACCCTGGTCTCTTTTGTGACCTGTGAGTTTCACTTCATTGGGAATTCAAATTAGGTTCAAAGCAGAAAGATTAAAGACATATAAATTCATTTCCTCTTTAGCAAAGTCCTCTGCATGATAACTTTCAGAAACAGAGATTTGTACTATGCATTATTTCCAAGTGGGTAATGATAATTATTAATAGTAAAGATAGTATAGAAGTAGAAAATATGATCAATATCCTCTGAGACTTACCACCAAACAGGGAAAATAAAAATCAGGATCCAGACATTGATATATTTTACAATGTGAATCCTATTTTAATTTTATAATCATATCTTTTCACAAAAACTTTCAATGGTGTGCATTATTTTTAGGATAAAATCCATTGTCACTTTTCCTAAAGATAGATGGCTCTTTTTAAAAAGTGGGCATTTTATTATTGTACTTCTCAACTTAAAAACTTGGGAAGACCCAGAGGAATCGGGTGGAGAGGGAGGTGGGAGGGGGGATTGGGATGGGGAATACATGTAATTCCATGGCTGATTCATGTCAATGTATGACAAAACCCACTACAATATTGTAAAGTAATTAGCCTCCAACTAATAAAAATAAATGAAAAAAAACAAAAACAAAAACTGCCAGTAGGGGGAATTCCCTGGTGGTCCAGTGGTTAAGAATCTGTCTGCCAATGCAGAGGACACGGGTTTGATCCCTGGTCCAAGAAGAGCCCATGTAAGTGGGGCAACTAAGCCTGAGAGTGTGGCAACTACTGAAGCCTGGCATGCCCTAGAGAGCCTGTGCTCTGCAACAAGAGAGGCCACCATAGTGAAAAGCCCATGCACCACAAGTAAAGAGTAGCTCCTGTTCAGTTCAATCAGAGAAAGCCAACACCCACCCAGCAATGAAGACCCAGCACCAGCCAAAATAAATAAAAATTAAAAAAAAAAAAAAAAGCATACCTGCCAATAGCTTTATTGCACTTATAATAAAATTCTACAAGCATCTTTTTCATCTGGAGCCTGTCTAGGTCTCTCATCCATTTCTGAACTATCCTCCTCTCACTCAAACAGTCTAGTCACAGTGACCTTCTGTTTATCCTTGATCCAAACCACTGTGTCCTTGTCTTAGTACCTTTGTATTAGCTCTGTTTATACTCCTGCATTAGTCAATCCTCAAGTGGGTTACTGGTAGCCTACTTGCAATCCAGCTTCCCATTTAAATGGTGCATCCTTGTAAGATGTCATTGGGAGTTCACTTCTAGCATATCATCACATTATGTATGTATGTCAAAAAAAAAAAAAAGATTACTAAGTGCTATTCCATGGCCTTTCTTTTGTCTATTACCTCTGCTTGAATGTCCATAGCATTAAAACAGTGTTCTTGTCGGGACTTCCCTGGTGGTCCAATGGTTAAGAATCCATCTTGCAGTACAGGGCACACAGGTTTGATCCGTGGTCAGGGAACTAGGATCCCACACACTGCAGAGCAACTAAGCTTGAGGGCTGCAACTCCTGAGTCTGTGTGCCACAACCAGAGGGGCCGTGTCTGCAGTGTAAGATCCTACGTGATGCCTGGGTGCCACAACTAATACTTGAAGCATCCAAATAAATAAGATAATACAAATAATAAAAACAATGATCTTGTCTATCTTGTTCACCAATGTATTTCCAGCACCGAAAATAGTGCCTGGTCACATAAGGGCTGAATACATATTTGAGGGCTTCCCTCACAGCTCAGTCCATAAAGAATCTGCCTGCAATGCAGGAGACCCAGGTTCGATCCCTTGGTCAGGAAGATCCCCTGGAGAAGGAAATGGCAACCCACTTCAGTATTCTTGCCTGGAGAATCCCATGGACAGAGGGGCCTGGCGGGCTACAGTCCACGGGGTTGTAAGAGTCAGACACAACTTAGCGACGAAACCACCACCACCACATATTTGAAGGAGCAAATGCAAGAAGGGTGAAATTATGAAAAACTAATATTACCTAAACTATGCAATTTTTACAGAGGCACAGAGCATTGTCTATCATTAAGCTTTACAGGTTGGTATTTTATTTTTTTAATCTACTGACTTTTCAGCAATATTTCTGTCAGCAGAGGGCAGACTCAGCTAAATTCATCTCCTGGCCAGACTGGTTTCTAGACACTGACTTAAGTGACATTCTGAAGCATAAGCAGATATAATAAAGATTTGCTTTCTCCTCTGTTTCCTTCAAGCGGCTGGTCTATCTGGTTTGGTCTAAATTTTTCTGGAAATTGCTAGCTACTTATGACAGCATCCTTAAGGATACATCAAATCAGCAGAACATGAAAGAGTAAGATCAGAGACTGAATACAGCTTGAGCTAAACATTCTCCCGCAAACCCTATGTCTCTTTAAAGTTCTATATAGCCTATATAGCTCAAGAAAATTAACCAGATGGATGTTTCTAGATTCCAGAGGCAAGTATATATGTAGACCCACCACCATGGTAGCTTTATTTCTCTCTCTTATCTATTCAGTTTAGTCATGTCCGACTCTTTATGACCCCATGGACTGCAGCACGCCAGGCTTTCCTACCATCAAATATACTATATATCCTATTTACTTGGGGTAGCGAGGAGGAACTGTGGGAGAAGAACTGACCCAGCACTAGGAAACCAGGCTTCCATGATGGAGAGACTACAGTATTGAAAGTTTTACTTATTTCTTTTCTTTGAAGTTATTTTTCCCTCTAGGTACTTTTCTTTTCTAACTGAATTTAATTTTCCCGAGTTTTGTTCCAAGCGCCCTGATCATAATGAAGTCTCTCTCTCTGGGGACCACTCCCACCCTAAAATAAGAAAAATAAGCTGCCTGGAGGTGCTTCAGTTTGGATTGGCTTTATTATGGCTTTATTTCTTGGAAGACAACTGCGATGCTGTCTCCTGAGGCATGTTTAGAAAAAGGTGTGGTCAGGCCAAGGAATGATACCAAACATCCCTAGGAATAATAAGATATATATAGAAAAAAAACACCTCTTTCCTGTAACCTCTTACTATAATATGCTATAAAAAGCTGTAGTGCTAAGGTCAAGTTTTGAATAAAAATCCCTTTGTAGTTACAAGAAATTTTATGGATGAAAGCAGTTGCCTTACTTGAACAACTGCCCTTCATTAGCCATCAAGGAAGAGTTTGTACACCTCCTCTCCCAGGGCCTCTAAGAAATAAAACAACACTGCTGAACGTAGACTTTTTAAATGCTTCTGAAATAAGAAGGGTCCTAAAAGCTTGAAAAGACACAAATAATTGAAATAATTTGCATAAAGTCACATTGCAAACTGGGCTTCCCAGGTGGCTCAGTGGTAAAGAACCCGCCTGACAATGCACGAGATGCCCGTTCGATCCCTGGGTTGGGAAGATCCCCTGGAGAAGGAAATGTCAACCCACTCCAGTATTCTTGCCTGGGAAATGCCATGGACAGAGGAGCTTGATGGGCTACAGTCCATGGGGTCACAAAAGTCAGACATGACTTAAACATTAAACAACAACTTATATGTCCAGTCGAGTTTCGTTTCTGAAATATATTTCAAAGATAATATTACTATTAATGATAATTGCTAACATTTTTTGAGTTACTGAGATAAATACTGTATAGGAATTAATATCATCCATCCTTACAACTACGTTATGACGTAGATACTATTGTCATCTCAGTGTTACAGATAGGCAGCTGAGTCCTAGAGAAGTCAGTAAGGCAATTAATTAATTAGAGGCTAGTAAGGCAAGGGGCTTCCCTGGTGGCTGAGAGGTTATTAAAGTGTCTGCCTGCAATGTGGGAGACCTGGGTTCGATCCCTGGGTTGGAAAGATCCCCTGGTGAAGGAACTGGCAACCCACTTCAGTATTCTTGCCTGGAGAATCCCATGGAGGGAGAAGCCTGGTGGGCTACAGTCCATGGGGTGGCAAAAAGTCGGACACGACTGAGCGACTTCACTTTCTTTCACTTTCAAGGCAAGGGTACATAGCTACTGATGATAGTACTTATTGAGTGTGTTATATATATTTTAGTGTTTCGTTTGAATCTCCCAATAATTATTCAAGAGGGCACTACTTTAAACTTTTATTTGGATAAGAAAATTGCAGTGCCCAAGAGCTGCTTAATTTTCTTACGGTTGCACAGCTAGGAAATGATGGAGCCAGATATGCTATCCAAGCATTCATTCTAGAGCTGAATGTTTTTTAAAGGTGATTTTATTTTGTTATTTATTTATTGGCCAAGCAGCATGTGAGATCCTAGTTCCCTGACCAGGGGTTGAACCGGTGTCCCCTAGAACTGGAAGCACAGAGTCCTAACCACTGGATCACCAGGGAAGTCCCAGAGCTGAATATTTTAAATCATTTCCCAATCCTCCCAACAAATCCCACATTAATATTTGCCTTTATAAGGGAGCTCCATATGGAATTACAGAAACCCTAGCATTTCCCCACTTGCAACTTTTCACATCTGTGTTGTGAATAACTTAATAAGAGTCACCTTAAATTCATATATTTTCTACTCTACCACCAAGGTGAGCTTACTAAATTTAAGTCTCCCTCAAGGTTAAAATGTTCCTCGGCTATAAAAGGTCCTCCATAGAAGAACACCACCACCCCCTCATTACTCCCTCCCTTTGAGGACCACACATTCTTCAGACCAACAGTCTACCTTGCCATCCTGTTTGACTCTGCTGATGATTCCCAAAATTGTCTGGATCTAAATTCCAATCTGACATCTACGCCTGATCTCTTCCCTCTATAGTTTTGTCTTCCTTCTTTTTCCCATGAATATCCTGCACCGAGCTAGCTCTTATCTCTGTGCTTGTCTTTCCACATGTGGTCGTCACTCTGGAAAGGCCACCCAGGGCCAGAGTTGCTCTTCCTGGAAAACCTGAACTTAGACTTACAGACTAGATCAAATGTCACCTCGTTCAAAGATACCCACATGTGTAAACACTGTCAGTAACTTATTCATTCCTCTTTGCTTCCGTGACTTCCTACATATGTTCAATAGCAGTACATGACATGCTCTTCTAATCAGCAATTCAGATCATTCCTTCCACTTCTCCAAGCACCTAAAAATAGAGTCTCCCCAGTGCCTACCATAATGTTTGACTTTTAGTAGGCATGAATTAAAGATGTGTTGAAACAGTTAGAAGTGGTTTATGCTATGACTCTTTTTCTACACAGTTTTTTCTTTTATTTATGTTATCATGGAGCTCTTTGCTTTTTGGGGGGGAGGGAGGCTGCAGAGCATATGGGATCTTAGTTCCCCAACCAGGGATGGAACCCAAGCACCCTGCATTGGAAGAGCAGAGTCTTAACCACTGGACTGCCAGAGAGGTTCCTATGCCATGTCTCTTGAATGAAGGGTTTGTGCTGTGGTTGAGGAAATGAAGCTAAAAATCTTGGAAAAATTTAAAAAAACATTATAATTAATATGAGTAAGGGGAAAGTGGAACTTGAATTTAATAAAGGTTCTCTTCTTACTATTATTTTCCTCTTAAACACAAATATGTTTTCACATTTTTTGATAGGGTTATATTTAGGCAAGAAATCGGACCCATAGTTATTTAATTCTCTCTTTCTGGTACATTATTACTGGGAAGTGCTGTAGTTGCACCTCTTTCCAATCTGCAATTGAATTAGAATCTCCTACACTGTAAAAAATAATTTTAGAAAGCACTCATACAACCCCACAACACATTAGCTCTAACATTTTACCTTTTCTCTTTAGAGCCAGGCTCCTCAAAAAAGAAGACAGAAAGGGGGGAAAAAAGGAATGAAGAGAAAATTACTTAAATTATGTATTTTCTTTCTTAACTAGTAGTTCCTTTCAAACCCCTGCTATGAAAAATGACCAATAATCCCTTTTGCTTCCTATTTCTAATAAATTTGTTTTTAACCTTCCTCTTGCTTGAACTCTCTGCCCTAATGTTTATTATTTTTAAAATTTGCTATTTATTACCATTGGCATGTCCATTTCTCTCACAGTTAGTGTCTCTTGGCCTCTTAGAAGCCTCTCTCTCCTGCTCCACATCCATTACTATCTATCACTCATTGTTAGTGGGTTCTACTGGGTCTCTTTCTCAGCTTGCCCTTCAACTATATTCCCCAAGATTCTCTCCTTGGCACTCTTCTCCTGTGTTTTGTCTTACTTTGTTTTCATTTTACATTCCTCATTGATCTCACTCAGAAAGTTTAATCCCTGCCTAAAAGCCATTAATTCTCACGTGTGTTGAGTTGGCCAAAATGTTGGAGTTCTTCTGTAACATCTTATGGAAGAACCCAAATGAACTTTTTGGCCAAGCCTATGGGCTTCCCTTGTGGCTCAGTTGGGAAAGAATCCAAGAGCCCCTGGAGAAGGGAAAGGCTACCCACTCCAGTGTTCTGGCCTGGAGAATTCCATGGACTGTATAGTCCATGGGGTCACAAAGAGTCAGATACCACTGAGCGACTTTCACTTCACTTCATACGTGTAGCTCAGAATCCTTACCTCAGACCCACATGCAATACATACAAGTGCTTTAGGCAACTCCAACTGCTTGTGCCTTCTCTTACAAGCATGTCATACTCACACTGAATCCATCATCTTTCCTAGTCCTTCTGTAGCTTTCTTAGTTAATGGGAGCACCATCTACATAATGTCAGATGGAACCCAATCAACCCATGTTCTCCTCTTCCTTGACTTCCCCCTTTGTAACCGGTCACCAATACTTTAAACACTCACTTCTCAATATCTTTCATATCTAATTCCTCCTCCTCATTCCCACACTACTTTAGCTCAGGTTCTTCTCACCTCACCTTACTTTAGACTAAAGTAAAAGCTGGATATGAGCTCATCCAGCTTCACATTCCTTCAAAACATCCCCCTCCAACTCTACTCCTTAACCATAATATATTTCATTCTCTGTAATACAGTTACATAAGACTGCCATGGCTTTCCTCTTATGTGTCTGGCTGCCTGTAGTAACCCCAGCCCCTTAAACCCTCCCATTTCTGTTCCCATATCACAAGAAACTTCTTAAAGTTAAGTCCACTCAATGGTCACTCCCTCTTTCAAATCTTTCCTGATCTCTACCCTTACCAGACAGAAATGACCAATTCCTCTAGGAGAGCATGCCCCATCACAGCACTGCATCACACTTGCTGTTCACTTCACAACTTTCTTATTCTTTAAATTTCCTCATAAGCAGGGATCATACCATATTTGAAAATATATCCTCAGTACTTTGCAACACGCTTGGCTTGACACGGACCTCAAGCATAAGTTTAGGGAAAGGAGGTCTGAGAGTGTTGTCTTTCACTTTTATTTTGTATCCTTTGAATTATTTGGCATGTTTTAAACACAAATGTAAATTTTATATCAAAAATTGAAAACTAGAAAATAAGTTAATATGTATACTTAATTTTATTCATTCTAAAGAAAATATTAAATTTTCCCAGGCACAATTGTGTCACAATCTTAAATTGAATCTGAATCTTCTGCATTTCTGAAAAACTCCCAGAGTAGTTGTTACTGTTATTTTTAGCAGCAAAATGATATCAGATCTGTTTTTCTAGTAAATAATGAGGCTTCTATTATGACATTCCTCTAAATACTTGCATTATCATGAGATGGAAACAAAATATCAGACATGTAGGGTAAGACAACTATTATCAGATGTTTGCCTGCAAGACACTTTGACCTCCACTCCTCCTGCTTCAATTGCCATTCTTACAAAAAGGCTGCCAGATGTTTCAGCTGGTGTTTTATCCTGCTCCACCCCTCTCTCCACCCTCTAACCTCAGCAGAACTTACCGGTACACCCTGTCCCTGATTATGCTGATCACTAAGCCTTGTGCGAGTTCCCAGCTCTAGTCAAAGGTGAAGATGAAGCTGTATACAAGCGACTTGAAACCACAGTCCTGAGAGCTGACTCTTCACGGGATTTGTTGGAGGAATATACCATATCCTATTACACATATCTGGTGGCTACAGAAACTGACATCCCAAAGTTATCAGTTTGTTTCATATCAAGGAGGCTGGAAATTTCCAGGATCTAGTACCAGAAACTAGATACTTTAGTATAAATAAATCAATGAATAAAATCTAAAAAGCTGCCACAAGAATCCCAGGTGGCACAGTGGTAAAGAATCCACCTACCAAGGCAGGAGACATGGGTTCAAACCCTGGGTCAGGAAGATCCCCTGGAGAAGGAAATGGCAAACCACTCCAGTATTCTTGCCTGGAAAATCCCATGGACAGAGGAGCCTGGCAAGCTAGAGTCCAAGGGGTTGCAAAGGAGTCAGATACAACTGAGCGGCTAAATAACACCTTGTAGTATTAGAACCTAATCCCGTCTCTACTACAGTTTGAGATCTTTTTATCAGGACTCAGGTCACATTTCTGCCTTAGATTGTCTGAGTTTTCTAGGAAATAGAATCCTTCTTCTCCAGACTGAGAAAAATATATATGTATAAATGTGTGCGTGCTAAGCCGCTTCAGTTGTGTCTGACTTTGTGTGACTGCATGGGCTGTAGCCTGCCAGGCTCCTCTGTCCATGGGCATCTCCAGGCAAGAATACTGGAGTGGATTGCCATTTCCTTCTCCAAGTGATCTGCCTGACCCAGGGGATCGAACCCACATCTTATGTCTCCTGCATTGGTAGGCAGGTTTTTTACCACTAGCGCCACTTGGGAAGCCCGTATGTATATATAGTTACATATAAATGCAAATATAAATATATATATATGTATATATATATACATTATGTGAAAAAGTGAATTATCAGAAATAACATAAGATATGACTAAAATTACTTTCACAATTTAATCCAATCACTTCAATAATTCTAGGAGTCAAGAGAACAAAAGGGAATGAGATGGGATATAATTGCAACTTTGGTCATTATTTATATCACCAAATCATGGAATTTCAGAGGTGAGGGGATATTAGAAAGCATTTGTTTTGATCCCCTCTCATTTCACAGATAATAAAACCAAACCCCTGATGTTGGCGTGACTCTCCCTGGGCCTCACAACTTCAAGAAGCAGAGTTATTACAACAAATTATCAGGGTTAGCGTATCTGCTTGGAAACGCCTCTCTAAAGCCATGAGTTCAAAACTAACAGAAAGTTAGCCTTTATCAATCTAAATTTCCAGATCAGATCACAGATGGTAACTAAAACAGCATCGGATCTGACCTTCACTGGGAACACAGGAAGGAGAAAAGACATTGCTCTAACTGTCCATTCAATCTCACGTTTGCCTGTGTGCTACACAAAATGGTAAAAGCAACACCCTCAAGTGCAAACCACTCTGCTAGAGACAGACTCTTAGAAAAACCTCTGTGCATATACTGAGTTTAATTTTTTCACGTGTTCATATATGTGGCATACAAGTTGTAGTTAAGTGCACAGATATGCACCATTGTAAATCACAGAAACATTTTCTCTTTTTCCTCCACTTCGTACCCTCCTAGGCTACGAAGCTGGTACCCTGGCTCATCTCATGCATTTCTCAAGGGTCTGACCAACTTGGACGACGGGTACCTGTATGGCCAAGCTCTGGCCGCTGGGATGTAGCAGAGGCTTGAGAATGCAGGCTCATCGTGGTGTCTCCATCAGCGTCCAGCATGTCCCGCGTGCTGCTGTATTTGGCCGGCATCTGGATTCCTGCACGGGTGACCGTGGGCTGCGGCTGGATTTCCCCAAGTGAGACGGTTCAGAGGCCGAGGCACTGAAAGGCATGCCTGGGGTTCTCCTCCGGGAGCGAGAAGTAGGGAAGCCTCCGACTCCAGTTCCTGCCGCCAGAGGCCCGGCCCCTGTCCTGTGAACTTGAACTCTGATTGCCAAATCCGTCAGGCCGAGGGGAAACAGCGTGTGTTTTCTATTTGGGCGGTCTCCGTCGGAACAATCATCCGAGGGGGTGCCCTTCTCGGCTCTCTTTTGTTTATTTGTTAGTACTTCCTGTGTAACTACAACCTAAAAAAGCGGGCAAGAATTTACAATCGCCAGCAGGAAGGTTCCCAGCAATAATCCCAGAGGGACCTCACAGGGCTCTTATCCATCACACACTCCCTGAGTTACTCAGATCTAGTTGAGTCTGCCTGTGCCTTTGTGAAAAGAAATTATCCGACTGGCCTCTTCCTTTCTCCGAGGGCATAAGGTAAAACGGGTCCCCAACCTGTGGGCATGGACTGGTGCCTGCTGTCAGATCAGCCTTGGCATTAGGTTAGAAATAAAGTACGCACGTGGTCTTCCATCCCTGGATATGTTCCAGTATCTCCCAGTTTATTGTCTATGGGAACTTGAATGGAATTTGTATCCTACCGTTGTGTGAAAATTATATAAATCTTAATTATGCCGAATTGGTTCATAGTGTTTTTCAGGCTTACTATATCCTTCTACTTCTCTGTATATTCATGCTATTAATTTTTGAGAGTTTGATACTGAAACTCCAACTAAAAATCTTAATTTATCTACTTAAAAATAACTGCAATATATGACCTTCTCTTTTATTTTCCAAGTCTCCTGTAAATGTGTTATCATATTTTCATAATTAAAAAAAAAAGAAAATAGTAAAATGATTTAAAAAATAAATAAAGTGCACAATAAACATAATGTACTTGAATCATCCTGAAACTACCCCCCGCACCCCTGGTTCATGGAGAAATTATCTTCCACAAAATTGGTCTCCGGTACCAAAAAGGTTAGTGTGGGAATCAGTGCGCACATGGAAAATGAGGAGACTTCACCCTTAGGCTTTATATGGTAAAGCATCAAATACAGGGAATGTCAGCCTAAGAGAGTCTTTTCGTTGTTGCTGTTTTAGTCGCTGTTGCAACCCCACGGACTGTAGCCCGCCAGGCTCCTCTGTCCATGGGATTTCCCAGGGAAGAATACTGCAGTAGGTTGCCATTTCCTTCTCCACAGGATCTTCTTGACCCAGAGATCAAATGCGTGTCTTCTGCATTGGCAGGCAGATTCAAGGAGATCTTTAATAATTTTTACCAAAGAACCTACATTACATTTTTACTACTTGTCCTTAAGTACTTATTTTTTTTTCAACCATGACAAAGATTCTTACTTCATTGTAGGTTCTACTCTCAGATTCTGAGGCACATCAGTGGAAAACAAAACTCTCTGTACTTTTAGAGCCTACATTATACGGAGGAAGTCAGATGCTATACAAGAAAAATAGTAAGTAAGTTAACTGTTGAATATATTACACTATGATTAAAGTTATGGAAAAATACAGAAAGTGAGGAAGATTAAGAATATACAAGGACTTCCCTGGCGCTCCAGTGGCTGAAACTCTGTGCTCCCAATGCAGGGAATCTGGGTCCTATTCCTGGTCAGTTTCCCACATGCCTCAGTGAAGACCTGAGAGCCACAACTAAGACCCAGCATAGCCAAAATAGATAAGTGTTAAAAAGAAAATAGAATGTACAGGAAAGGAGTTGGAAATTTTCAATAAGGTAGTCAGAGTCAGACTCATTAAGGTATGCTACTTGCACACAGACTTGAAAGAGTCTGCAGAAATCTAGGGTAAGAATAGTTCAGGTAAAGGGACCAGGAGTCTTAAAGGCCCTGAGAGGCGAGCATGCTGGCTGTGACTGAGAAACTGTAAGGAAACCATTGTCGTAAATCGAATAAGTGTTGAGAAGAGACCCTCAGCTTGAAGGAGTACATTTCTTTTAGAGTAATACTCAGTTATTTTTATTTAAGATTTTTGATGCATTAAATATTCAGTCTCTGGGTAAAAATAAAATCTATATATAAGACAAAAGACATAAGAAGACATGGTCACCTAAGCTCAATAAAGATTTAATAGCAAAGAACATCAGAGTATTCTTGCCTGGAGAATTCCATGGACCAAGGAGTCTGGCAGACTACAGTCCATGGGGTTGCAAAAAGTCAGATATAGCTGGGAGACTAACACCCTCCTTTCAATCAAGATTATGGCATGCTATACTGGCCAGCAATTGTCTTGGTCAATATACAATTGTAAAGGTCTTTAGTTTTTTGGTTAGTTTTATTTATTTATTTATTTTTAAATATGTGGGAAGTGAAGGAGAGTTTTAGTAGAGGGCTGGTATGACTTGTTTAAACTGAAACTCCAATACTTATGACGAGCCCACTCATTAGAAAACACCCTGATGCTGGGAAAGATTGAAGACAGGAGAAGAGGGTGATTGGATGGTATCACTGACTCAATGGACTTGAGTTTGAGCAAACTCCAGGAGATGGTGAAGGACAGGGAGGCCAGGCGTGCTGCAGTCCATGGGGTCGCAATGAGTCACACACGACTTAGCGACTACAACTGCTATGTAGGTGCTAGAAGACTACTTTGAATATTATTGCAATAACTCAGGCAAGAGGTGATCCTTGAAGAGGTAGTGTTTTCTATAGCATAATCATTCCTCATCTTGAATTATCCTTTAGACATAAGGCCTACTAGCGGCTGTTTTCACTTTTCTGTCACTTGGAAAAGCGTGGATGTTTTCTGTTCATTCTCATGCATGATTCCACATTGGCTATAGTATTAATAAGGGATGTATGATAAATTTTGGACAGCCTAGAGCACTCTGACTTTACATCATCACTTCTTGTTAAAATCATGCTTTTAGTTCTCACTTATAGGTTATTGTTGCCTAGCCCGTCTGTTCTAGATAAGTACAGCTGGACATTCAACATACAGACCTATTTTCTTTGATTATCATGATTTCTTCAACTCATGCACTCCATTTTAAAGTTGCGGGAGAAAAAAATTAAACCAAAAACAAAATTAAAATACATGGTATCTTTTCAAAATCCCACTTTATGCCTTAATTTAACTCAGCTTTAATAACCTTTTCATTTCCACATTTCTTTCCAGATAGTGACAACCCAAGTTAGTGTATTAGAAAGGTAATAGTCACTTCACCAAAATTTTTTCTCTGTCTTTTAGATTTTTAAATATTTAAGATCTAAAATTTATTCTTCAACACAAAACTACCTACTATACCACTTCCTCCCCAGGGCCAAGTTCATCGTCATTTTTAGGGAGAGGGCAAACAATAATAGTGCCAATTATACATGGCACATAACTTAAATGCCAAAGATTCTTTAATTAACATTTTTTATTAAAGTGAAATCACATAACAGTAACGATTTTAAAGTGAAAAATTCAGTGAGCTTGACACGATTTCTGTTCACATATTAATAAACACTAGAAGGCTGTGAATATCCCTCCAGTAATTATGGAAATCCCCACTGGAAATATAAATAACATCAATGGGAAAGTTTAAAAGAAAATAAGAAAGAGACAAATCATCATATGAGGAAACTTATTTATGTTCCAATAATACCTTTTACAGTAATTTCTGAGGAATTGCTGAAAACTGCAAAACAGTCATCATAGAAATAATAAAACATGTTTTGCATTACAAAATGTTAATACCTTAGCCAATAGGACAGGTTATGCTTTTATATTTATTAATCAGATCTTTTTTTGATTGATAGTATTTAAAAAGAGAAATATTTCTTACCAAAGTAGATTCCCTATAATTTCACATTATACAAGATTCTCTTAGGGATATGGCAGGCATATTCTCTTGGTTATTTAACTAAAGGAAAAAAAGATGCAATTGATGGTTTTTATGATGCTTTTGATCATAATCATGACCATGTTGATGAATAAAATAACAAAATGGTTCTGATTTTAGTAAAGCATTTTTTTTCCTCTTTTCCATTTAGCTATTCAAAATATATTGCTATCTGTGTCTGATACACTGCTGAAAGTGGAAGAATAAGTAGTGGAAACACACCACATGAACTCCAGTGGCAGTTTTTAGGACAAAATACAACTCTGGTATAGTCAGAAATTAAGATCTCCTGAAATACCAAGAATTCACAGCTAATCCCAGATAAATAGAATGGCAGAATGAAAATTCTACTATTGATAGAATGAAAATTCAAGGTCACGTGTTCTGACTCTATTTCTAGGACTTTAATAATTAGAATACAATACTGATTACCCAATAGACTTGGGGAGTATGGAAATCACAGCCTTCCATCCTGTTTCTCAGCTAAGATTAAAGTTGGCTGAGCTCTCTTGATATTTTTTTCAGCAATTATTTTGACCTCAAATATATCTCTTTTCTCTTTGGATTTATACCCTCCTTAATATCTTACATACTTCTCTCTGATCCTCTACCATTATACTGACAACTTCTTCTCACAAATACTATATGAATGCACACTGCAGAGCTGGTCGTAAATGTCTGACACATGGATCCATACACAGTTGTGAGATGAGTCTTTTTCGGTAACTGTGCTTCTGATTTGAAACCTGTTAAAATACAACACAGTATAATAATTAGAACAAACATAGGGAATACTATTAATATCTATTGTCTCCACAATACTGGCATAGTTGGTAAAGATACTGGTGAAAACAGTTTCCAAAGTGTATATTATTGAAAAAGAAAACGTGAATTTAAATTCACTTTTTTCCAAATGGTAGCAAAACCAACCTTCACTATTAAGGCATAAAAAGGACTCAAAAACTTTCTAAGAAATACTACTAGTTGAAAATAAAAGAGAAAAACCATTTAACACTTTATAATATTAAATTATAATACATAATAATTCTGTACTTATCTTTCAACCTTTTACCTAGAGGTATACTTATTAAATAAAGTAGCAATTTAGTAAAATTATTATTGGGTACATTTAGTGAGTAGACAAAGTAGACGAGTTCTTGCTGACGGTGACTGAGAACTAAGTGAAGAATCACGGGTATCAAGGCCATTGAAAGCAATTCAAACAACTCTCTATATTTAAAAAAATGTTTATGATTTTATTTACTTGCCTGCTCCAGGTCTTAGCTGTGGCACATAGTCTCTTTGCTTGCAACACGTGAAGTCTTAGTTGCGACATATCTAGTTCTCTGACCAGGGATTGAACCCAGGGCCCCTGCACTGGGAATGTAGAGTCTTAGCCACTGGACCACCAGGGAAGTCCCAAACAACCCTATATTTTTTAATGAATCCTGAAGGTTGTATTGTGTTGCAACATAATAATAGACAATTATGAGAATTACCATGAATAAATAGAAGCATGGCTCTGTTCTATTTGTCCTTAGTTTCCTAAAGGAGGAGTGTCAGTCAATTAGTCAAGCTCAAAGGGCATCCCTGAGCCTCAGTGTAAAAGCTGAGGTCTGGTACTCTTCATCCTGTACATCTGTCTCTTCTTGGTCCTGAGGATGGAGGAGTGAGAGAATTCTTCTGGTGAAATAATTAGGCCAAGGTCATGAAACAACTTTGATCCAGCCTCAGGGAGAATTCTGGCCAGTGTTCTTCTCCAAAATATCTTTCTGACATCTAAGAGATTTTGGAGAATGTACAGAGCCAGATTAAAATGACTGTCACTAATGAGTAGTTACATATCAAAATGTTAATTTGGACCTACTCTTATGACTTTCGGGAGTCCACCAGTCAGTTTTTAAAATAGCAAACGAAAACTCAACACAAACAAGTGCTATAGAGAAGTAAGATATATATTTTGTCAAGATCGTTCATTAATAAATTCAATGTGCTTGGCCAAAGTGAGATAGTTCAGTGGTATAAAATCAAAGTGTGATCATACTCAGCAGTTTGTACTATTCACACTCAATAGTGCTTGCCAGAAGCAAATGAAAAGCCACTCTGCAAAATTCAAATTAATTCTACGAAAATTTAAGATATGTTAAGTGCATTAACAACAACAACAACAAAAACCTCAGGCATAGACGAAAACAAATAAATAAATGAATAAAAATTAGAAGAAAAATGCGACTTTCCCAGTGGTCCACTGGTTAAGCCTCCATGTTCTCAATACAAGGACCCCAGATTCGATTCCTGTTTGAGAAACTAGACCCAACATGCCGCAACTAAGTGTTCGCATGCATACTGTAACTAAAAAGAACCCTCATGTCACAATGAAGACCCCACCCAATCAAATAAATGTTTTTAATTAGAAGAAAAAGGTAAGAGAAACAGATACACATGAATGTAAAATACTAGGTTATCAAACACAAATATTAAAGCAACTATACAGTGTATTCTGGGAGTTAAAAGACAATATTGAGAATGTTTTGGAAAAGCTAAGAATTATAAATTGCAACTGGATAGATTTGAGAAATTATAAAACTGAAAAATTCATTAAACAAAGTTAAAAGCTTAATTGAGGCTTTTAACAGCAGTTTAACTGAAGAAGAGGAAAAGCAATGAAACTGAAAGATGTATGAGAGGTAAATAGGTTAAAGAAAAAAGACAAAACTATAGGAAAAAGTAAATGAGACATATAGTATATTGTGAATGGGTCTATAACACATTTAATTGGAATTCTAGAAGAAGGGTAGAAAGTCAGGGAACAGCAACATTTGAAGTAAGTATGGCTGAAAACTTCAAAGCTGAAAAAAGACTTGAGATTTAAAACTTATATTGCTTTCAAATAATTGACATTTCAAAAACAACAATAAAAATAGAATACATTATAATAATATCTTTGAATGCCTAAGAGAAAAAAGCTACAGATGTCTAATTTTATACTCAAAATATTTTTTAGAAAAGTTGAAATAAAGAGTTTTAGACAAGCACAGAGAATTCAACCGTAAAATTTCAGCTCTAAAGGAAATACTCAAATGTATTCTTCAGATTTAAGAAGATGATTCAAAATGGAAGGTAGGAGAGGCAGAGAGGAATAAGAAGCAATGAAAACCATGAATCTGTGGGAAAAATCTAATAAACTGCATATCTCTATTGTTTTCTAGGGCTATATTTTTATTGACTCTAAGATGCCATCAATTGTTGGTTGCCATTTATTTAATTTAATACTGTGAAATAAATGCATCTGAAATGAGAATTTAGCAGAAAACCCTGCAGAAGCTGGAAAACAAAGGACTATTTTGGTGCAGGAGTAAATGAAAAAAAAATTGCAAAACAGAAAAGAGTAACAAATGAAATGTGCATTTCTCAATCTTGCCACCAGGAGGAGTTTTGTTGCCAGTGTTAGTCGTGTCTGACTGCCACACCACAGCCTGTAGCCCACCAGGATTCTCTGTCCATGGAATTTCCCAAGCAAGAAATACTGGAGTGGGTTGCCATTTCCTTCTACAGGGGAGCTTCCCCACTGCAGGGATCGAAGACGGTCTCCTGCACTGCAGGTAGATTCTTTACCATCTGAGCCACCAGGGAAGGTGGAAGGCGGGAGGAAAAAATTATATCCCCAGGATGTTGAACCACAAGCTGCTACTTATACAGTTTCTCTATCTGAACCCTTGATAAAAGCTTGTGCCAGACACTGTGCCTAGTGATTTTACTTTCATCTCAAAATCTTTAGAGGTAGGAATTGTTTTTATTCTCCTTTACAGATTTGGAAAGATTAAGCAATTTATCCAGTTCCACACAGTGAGTGGACCAGACTTAAGCTGAAAACTGACTTCAAAGCCCTGCTCTTAACCACAGTTTTACACTGAGCTCCTTCCTGGGAAGCTTCAAACACATGCCTTACTGGTAAGAAAGCTGAGGGACCACTTGTGTTGATATCTTGAAGTGACCACTCATCACTTTTTGACCTATAAGTCCTTCTCTATCCTCTTGTTTTGCTTTTTTTTTTTCCTGCCTCGGTGTCTTTTCCCATCACTATGTTTCTTTTTCTCTCTCTTCCTTATTATGGCCAACAGATTGGATCCTTAACTGTGTGACATGCTCTTACCTCCCTGAGAGAAGGTATGAAGCTTTGTCTCTCTGGATACTTACAGGTTAGACAACAAGGTGGAGCCATCCTCCCAGAGCCATGGTTCTCCTGTCCGACGGCGAGAAAGCCCTATCCAGAATGAATGATCAGGTTGGGAAGACACTTGCCTTGATATAAATTCCTGTAAGGAAACATAAATACAAGTCAAGGAGAGAGAAAGAGAGACAGTGAAGGACAGAGATGACAGAGACAGAGAAGATACAGAAAAAGACTATTAGGAGATTTTGAGAGACAGAGATTGAATCACCTTGATGGAGGATGCATGCATATACTGGCGTCAACCTAGATAGACGTGCCAGTTCTTGAATGCCACTCACTGTCTCAAAATGCATATCTTATTTTTTCAGAGTCCTTATCATTTAATTTTCCAACAAAGAATAGATCCTTCTTTTATATATAGCTGTCCAGCTTTCCCAGAACGACTTATTGAAAAGATTGTCTTCTCTGCATTGTATATTCCTGGCTCTTTTGTCATAGATTAGGTGACCATAGGTGCATGGGTTTACTTCTGGGCTTTTCATCCTGTTCCATTGATCTACATTTCTGCTTTGGTGCCAGCACCATACTATCTTGATGACTGTATAGTCTGAAGTCAGGGAGCCTGATTCCTCCTGCTGTTTTTTCTTCTCAAGATTGCTTTGGCTCTTTGGGGTCTTTTGTGTTTCCATACAAATTGCAAAAATCTTCTACTTTTGTGAAAAGTGCTATTTGTAATTTAATAGGAAAATTTCATTGAATCTGTAGATCGTTTTGGGTAGTATAGTTATGTTCACAGTACTAGTCTTCCAATTCAAGAACATGGTGTGTCTTTCCATCTGTTTGTATCATCTTTGATTTCTTTCATCAGTGTCTTATAGTTTGCTGAGTACAGGTTTTTTGCCTCCATAGGTAGGTTTATTCTGAGGTATTATCCTTTCTGTTGCAATGGTAAATGAAATTAGAACACTCCCTAACTCTATACATAAAAATAAACTCAAAATGGATTAAAAACCTGAATGCAAGGCTGAACACTGTAAAAGTTTTAAGAGAAAAGCGTAGGCAGAACACTCTTTGACATAAATAGCAGCAAGATCTTTTTTGACCCACCTTCTAGAGTAATGAAAATAAAAGTATATGAAAATAGATAACAAATGAGACCTAATTAAACTTAAAGCTTTTGCACCACAAAGGAAGCCATAAGCAAGACAAAAAGACAGTCCTTTGAGTGATAAAAAATATTTCCATACAAAACAACTGACAAGGGATTGATCTCCAAAATATACAAACAGCTCGTGCAACTCAATATCAAAACAACAGACAACAAAATAAAATGGGCATAAAATCTAAAGAGACATTTCTCCAAAGAAGACATACAAATGGCCAACAAATCCATGTAAAGATGTTCAACATCACTATTAGAGAAATGCAATTCAAATCTACAATGAGGCATCACCAGTCAGAGGTGACACCAGTCAGAAGGACCATCATCAAAAAACTACAAACAATAAATTCTAGAGAGGTTGTGGAGAGAATGGAACCCTCCTACACTGTTGGTAGGAATGTAAATTGGTACAGCCACTATGGAGAACAGTATGGAAGTTTCTCAAAAAACTTGAAGTAGAACTACCATATAACCCAGCAATACCAATGCTGGACACATACCCAGAAAAAACTGTAATTCGAAATGACACATGCACCTCAATGTTCATTGCAGCACTATTTGGAATAGCCAGGACATTGTAGCAACGTAAATTTCCATCAACAGAGAAATGGATAAAGAAGATGTGGTACATAAAAACAATGGCATATCACTCAGCTCTGAAGATGAATGAAATAGTGCCATTGGCAGAGACATGGATGGACTTAGGGACTGTCATACACAGTGAAGTAAGTGAGAAAGAGAAAAGCAAATATCATATAATGTTGCTTACATGGGAAATCTGGACAAGGTGATACAGATAAACATGTGCAAAGAAGAAGTAGAGACACAGACATAGAGAACAAATTTAATACCAAGGGGGGAAGGAGAGTGGGATGAATTGGAAGATTGGGATTGATATATATATATATCATATATGTAAGTAAGTGTTAGTCGCTCAGTTGTGCCCAACTCTTTGCGACCCCATGGACTGCAGCCCATCAGGCTCCTCTGTCCATGAGATTTTCCAGGTAAGGATACTAGAGTGGGTTGCCATTTCCTTCTCCAGGGGATCTTCCCAACCCAGGGATCGAACCCGGGGTCTCCTGCATTGCAGGCGTATTCTTTACCGACTGAGCTACAAGGGAAGCCCTATATATAAATATACACACACACTCGTACTCAGTGCTCGTGTTCACTCAGTCGTGTCCGTCTCTTTGCGACCCCATGGACTGTAGCTTGCTGAGCTCCTCTGCCCATGGGAGTCTCCAGGCAAGAATACTGGAGTGGGTGGCCATACCCTTCTCCAGAGGATCTTCCCAACCCAGGGAACCCGGGTCTCCTGCATTTCGGCATCCCAGGCAGATTCTTTAGCGCTGAACCACCAGGGGAGTCCCATACACACACTCCTGTGTATAAAACAGATAACTAATGAGAACCTACTGTATAGCACAGGGAACTCTGCTCAGTGCTCTGTGGGGACCTAAATGGGGAGGAAATCTCAAAAAAGGAGACTCTGTTTCATAGCAGAAACTAACACAGCATCCTAAAGCAACTATACTCCAATAAAATTTAATGTAATAAATCCTTGATGTCAAAATTGTGCTGCCTGCATTCAGTCTACCAGAATAAATCCAAGAGCGACAGAGTCTGTAGGCCATGTTCATGGATGACAGGCTACTATCATCTCCACAATTTTAATTGAAAATATAAGTTTACATAACCTTTGTCAAGAAATGCTTCTCAGAGTTAGATGACTATCAAACAGTTTAGTTCTACCCCATGGTTTATGAATAAGTAACCTAGTGTTTAATGATCATATTTGAATTGTTGACAAATGTAACTCAACAAAGTGGCGATTACAAGAAGGTCTAAAAGCCAGACAGACTTCCAGTCCCATGCTCCCCCTCCCTCTTTTTTTTTGCCATACATCTATTTCCATTAACTTTTATGTCAACTACAACTGTGGGGAAAACAAAACAGAAAAACAAAAATGAGAGTAGTGAAAGTAAGTGTAAAAGATGTAGGTTGTTTAGATTTGTATTGTAGAATGTTTCCTGACTATTAACTCCTCCTCATAGCTCCTCTGAGTTCTATCCTTCATGCAAGACGTGTTGTAAGTTGCTCTTTTTCTGTGCAACTTTTATGTCTACAGGAATTTCTCTCTCTGAATTTCTATGGCACTTGGTGCCAATATGAGATATTTAACTTTTAACAGCTGTTGAATTGTTTCTATTTTCTTAAAAATTATTTGAGCATTGCTAAAACTTTACTTTTAAACCTCTTTGCCTTTCCCAGTATCTTGAAAGGAATAAATTATTTATAAATGTATGTTATCATAGCTTGATAATTATGGTGATAAGGGGAAGAACCTTCTTTTCACTGTACCACATTTAAAACCTAAAATCCAAACCCACAAAAATGAGTGTAGCTTGATTATTAGAGTCAACTTGGAGTTGTGTTTAAAGGATTTATTTTAAAGTGAAATGTGCTGGAGTCGGTTGTCATTTCCTTCCCAATCCAGGGGTCAAACCTGGGTCTCCTGCATTACAGGTGAATTCTTTGCCAATTGAGCTAGCAGGGAAACCCAAAATGTGTTCATATTTTAATTAATCAAAAAGAAAACATGTATTATATACTTTACTCAACATATGCTATTATTATAATTATGGAGAATATGTAAAATTACTTTCTTTTAGGGAAAATAGTTATCTGGAACCTACCTCTACTTTTCTGCTCAGTATAGACCACAGATATTACAACCACAATCTACACTTACCAACTCTTTTGAGCTGTCTATCTTCAGGAGATTAGAGCCCAGTTGAAAGCATCGTCTTTTACTTCTATCCCAGGAATCTAATAGTGTGCTAAATAGATAACAGCTGTCCTCATGTGTGATCCAGTTAGGGGGACAAGAGCTAGAGAAAACTCCTGGAAATAAAAGACAAATACAATGAGGTTCATACTATGAATGGTACTTCAGTACAGGTACCATTCTTCCTAAGGACATAGTAATCAATGAATTGCCATGAATATATTTCATTTTCAATTCGAACTATACAGATATGACCTTACAGAAGGGATCATATTAAAACCCCTTATTCATTTACAGCTAAAAAATAACTGAGTGACTATAATGTTTTAGACTATCAACTCTCCTTTCTTTCTTGTCTTGTCTTCCATGCCTTCACAGTCAGCTCAAAACTCCTTTTCTCCATGATAACTCTCAAAACAAATCAATGCAATATCAGTCATTGAGATATACAGTATTTTCATGTTGACTTATTTTACCGGTGTGACATCTATTTCAGAATGCAATTCGCCAAATAAGAAAAGTGTAAGAGCATGCATTCACATTACAGAGTAATGTGATAAAGACAGTGAAGAGGTATGTGTCCAGAGATGGAAAATTGAAATTCAAATATTGTCATACTCAATAATGGTGCAGTTAGGAATTAAAGTCTAGTGTATACAAAATTGTAATCAAATCAATTAATTTGTATGATTAAAGAAAAATTTAACTGGTTTTCAGAAACATATTTATTAGATGTATAGATATTAAACATATCTATGAACCTTTAAATTCTTAGCAACACTTTCCCTTCTTTCCTTTTTCTATTCCCTTTTTTTTTTTTTTTTCACCTTTTCTGGTGTCCTATTCCCTATATTAACTATACCACTTTAAAATGTCTATTCCCTATGGTGTGAGAACACGTTATGTTCCTTCAAATCAAATTACACAAACCTTTAAAAGCTTAAGTATGCAAAAAATTAGTGATTTGAGAAAAATCCAACTAAGTTGGAGATTCAACTAAGTCCATAAGGTATTTATGCTATCATTTTGTAATCTGGATCTCCTGCATTGCAGGCAGATACTTTACTATCTGAGTCCCTAGAGAAGCCCTTGTATATTACAGAGGACTTATTTTACTGAGGTAATATTGCTATGGGCTTTATTTGAATGCAGAATCACCACATATAAAAGTATTTTCTTCATCCCCTGCTCCAAGCCTTAGTACCAAAAATTAACCCTTCTGAATCAAGGACCTTATTAATCCTTAATTCTTCCCTTGCCTGTGGTCCTGAGAGCCTTGGTAGGTATCACACTATCTTCTAAAGATGATTGTGTGGGTTGACTCTGGTTGTCTTTATTTCTTGATGGAACGCTGTCGCTCTTCAACAGGTTGTTCCCTGAACTGGATCTCCAAATACCTTCATATACCAACAACAATAGTAATGACAGAAAAAAAAAGTCATTTTTACTATGTTTGAGAATTAAAATCCAAAAACCTACATTTTTGTTGGCATATAAAGGGATGTATTCTTGATTAGTGATAAATAGATAATACATTGCTGATGGAGAGGTAGAGATAGATGGAAGATAGATAGGTGATAGCTGTCTATCTTGAATAAATGGAAAAAAGAAATAACTTCCATGAAGAAGATTTAATGCAAAAGAGATAAATGAAGTAGATAGAAGGATGGGAGGAAAGTAAGAGGCAAATGGAACATAGTCCTTTGGTACCACGATAGATTTGAAATAGTGATAAATCATCTTTATTATATTATTTTAAAAATGAGAGTTCCTTGAGAATCTGCCAGGTGCCTATAACATAGAATGTATTCAATAAACACATGACTAGTTAAGAAATCTTTCATACTTTCATATACCCTCTTCAAAGGCACAATAATACTTTATCCAAAATGGAATGCATGAATAATAAAATCTAAGGAAATGTATTCATCTATTATAAAATACCTACTTAGAATTTCATAAGTGCTTTGAGTATTTCCTGATATTATCCAAAGGAGCTTAAAGATCAGGTGTAAAACAATTTCCTTAAATCATGAGTTGTAAAAAAATAGCTTAAATTCTTTAGGGAGTTTATCTCTTAGGAAGATAAGCACCAATTGCACTTCCTTCACCTCCACTGGTTTCCTTTCATTAATTTATCCTAGGAATTCCGCAGCTTTGAAACCAGCTATTCAAGGAGATCTTGCAGATAAGAGTATGAGTTATCAAGACAGATTGCCTGCATTTCTAATCATGCTCCTAATGGTAACTAGTTTATGACCCTAGAAATAAAGTTAGAACTAATAGCATCAATTCAAAGGGTCTGTATTCAGATCCGGTTAGATTATGTTATGCTCTTAAAAGAGTGTCTGGGGGAATTCCCTGGTAGTCCAGAGGTTAAGACTTCACTTTACAATGTAGGGGGTATGAGTTCTATCTCTGGTCTGGGAACTAAGATCCCGCATGCCTTAGGGCCAAAAAACCAAAACATAAAACAGAAGTAACATTGTAACAAATTGAATAAAGACTTTAAAAATGGTCCACATCAAAAAAAAAAAAAAAAAAAAATCTTTCCTTAAAAGAGTGCCTGAAACATCATAAATGCTTGTTAAATGTCTGTTGCTGTTCATCTTCCCCACCAGTACTTACCCGAGGTACTCAGGACCACAATTATCACCAGCATCACTGAGCATAAAATGCCCAGAGTCACAGCAATCAGACGGCAATGAGAGGATACAGCACAAAGTCCTACAAAGTCAAAGGGATCAGAAACTGAACCAAGAAACAGGATGATAAATCACTGAGCACTTCAGTTCTACAGTTCATCAAAATCTGATACCCAGATAACCTACTCATCTAGGGTTAGTCTGAATTTTTCTCCCTCTTTAGTGTACCTCTTCAGGGTCAGCAACTGTAATTTGAGCACAGTGCCTTGAGAGCTATGCACTCCTAGTTTCAGCTCCACATTGATATCTATAGGTCTTGACACTACCAGGATTCCCATCCATTCTTAGAAGAGACAGCTTAATGTAGCAGAAATAACACTGGTTAGGAAGGGTAATCTTCCTCTTTCACTTATTTCTTGCCTGTCGTTGGGCAAATTACTTCCTCCATTTTTCCGTTTCTCTTTGTGAAAAATTAGGGTAATGGTACATCAAAGAATGACTGTGGGAATTAACACAAGTAAAAGCATCTAGTTTAGAGACTAGCACCGTATAGGCAACTCACAGTTTGTCCACACACACCTATAATCACACACATGCCTTCCTATCTCTTGCTTCACCATGATTTTCCATTCTTCCCCAATAGGTTGCCCAAGAAAACAAAACAGTGTGACAAGAGGAAAATAATTGTGCAATGGGAATGACCAGAAAGCAGAAGAGAGCAAACGCTGATGTCAAAACCTGTGAATAATCTCTTTCTTGATAACAGGAAACTCACTTTATATTAATATCACCACATCAAGACTGAGAATAAGCAATAAGAGCATTTCAGGGAACTGTCAAATGGAAGAATCATAGAGGAGATTAAATTGCTCACTCAGTGAAGAGAGAAATCTTTTAATGCCCTTCTCCAGATTTCACTTTTTTTACATAATGTCTAAGATTCATGTCCCCATAATGGAGTCTTTTATCTAACTCATATATATATGAGTTATACACTGTATAACAGTTCACTGTTATACAAAGAACATTTTTAGTTTAAAATTTTTTTTCACTGGGAAGACCCAGAGGAATCAGGTGGAGAGGGAGGTGGGAGGGGGGATCGGGATGGGGAATACGTGTAAATCTATGGCTGATTCATATCAATGTATGACAAAACCCAAAAAAAAAAAAAAAAAGAAAAAAAAATAAGGAAAAAAAATTTTTTTTCCAAATCAATCTCATGATACACATAAAAAAATCAGATTTGGGATTCTAAACCATATGACTTATTTTATTTTTAATTAAACTTTTTATTTTGTATTGGAGTGTGGCTTCCCTGGTGGCTCAGTGGTAAAGAATCTGCCTGCAATGCAGTAGCCATGGGAGACATGGGTTCGATCTCTGAGTGGGGAGTATTCTTGTCTGGGAAATCCCATGGACATAGGAGCTTGGTGGGCTACAGTCCATGGAGTTGCAAATAATCGGATACCACTGAGCGACTAAGCACAAAAACATGAAGTATATTGAAGTATAGTCAATTAACAATGTTGTGATATTTCAGGTGGACAGCAAAGAGACTAAGCAATACTTACAGATGTATCCATTCTCCCCTGAGCTCCCTCCAGTCCAGGCTTCCACATAACATTGAACAGAGTTCCCTGTGCCATACCGTAGGTTCTTATTATCTAAACCCTGGCTTCTGACTTCCCTTTGGCCTTTTTCAAAAATCCTGAGTTGTTTTTCCTGTCTTCTTTCTTTTCTTTTCTGACTCCAATATCCTGATGTTGTTCATATGCACTTCTTTAAATTTCCTTAACCTTCGTTCTACAGTTTACTTTTTTCTATCAAACAAGTCACTCCTATTGAAATTTCTTCATCTTTGCATTTCATCACATTTATCACCAACTCCTTACTTTTGAAGCGTCTATCTCTATAGAACAGAGAAAGTGTGGGTATTTTCTGTCATCATTATAATTAGCTTCAATGCAGTTGATCTCCACTCCAGTACTCTTGCCTGGAAAATCCCATGGATGGAGAAGCATGGTAGGCTACAAGTCCATGGGGTTGCAAAGAGTCTGACACGACTGAGCCACTTCAGGGGCACTGACCCTCCCCACAGTCAAAAATCCCCCTATACGTTATAGCTGGTCCTCTATATTTGCAGTTTCTCCATATCCACAGTTTGACATCCATGGATTCAACCAACTACAGATCGTCTAGTAGTGTGCTATTTACTTTTGAAAAACATTCATGTATAAGCAAATCTGTGTGGTTCAAACCCGTGTTATCCAAGGATCAACTACGTTAGTAATTAGCCATTGAATGGTTTCCCAGAGAACAGTCTTAGTGCCCATTCAAATTATCTTCAGTGACTTCTGAAAACCTTTTAAAGTAAAAGCCTGGAAAACCAGAAGTCTGTCCAACTTTTTCCACTTCCAGTTTTAGTTATAAGAGTGTGAATGTTGAAGTCAGAAAGAAAAAGATATACCTTTCTCTGAAACTACAGATCTCCTGGTGATGTTGCGAGAGCTGAAGTCTAATTGAGTATATCCATCTTCATCCAAATTTTCTACCGAAGATTGGTATTCCATTGTTCTACTGAGTTCCTGAATTGACACAGCATCTGAAAGCTTTCTTCTCTCTCCTAAGACAACTGCCTGTGGACAAAAGAGGATCTGTGAGTCAAGTCATGTGGGAGACGCATTTACTAGGCTTAAACAAGTTGAGCTAAAGTAGTCCAACCAGATACCCAAAAGCAGGAAATGAAAAACTATATTGTGGTAATTTCCCATTGGTACCTTTAGATCCTGTTTCAGAGACTGATGACTCTTCAGAAGATTATAAGGTAGGACTTCCCTAGTAGCTCAGTGGTAAAGGATCCACCTGCCAATGCAGGAGACATGGGTTCGATCCCTGATCCAGGAAGATTCCACATGCTAAGGAGCAACTAAGCCCACCTATCATAACTGTTGAACCTGTGCTCTAGAGACCGTGCTCTGCAACAAGAGAAGCCACTGCAATGAGAAGCCCGCACACAGCAACTAGAGAGTAGACTCTGCTCTCTGCAACTAGAGAAAAGCCTGTGCAGCCATGAAGACCCAGTGTAGCTAAAAATAAATAAAGTAAAATAAAATTTTAATTATTTAAAAAATCATAAGGTAGCACAATAGATAGATCTTTGTTTCAGACCAATAAAAAAATAAAACCAATTAATGTTTTATGCTGCTTTCATTATCCTCACATCTGAATTGGACATCATTAAAGGATTTTGCCTGTGTAAACCTAAAACAATTTTAGTTCCTTGAGTGCACCAATACTGTATTATAACCATTCATTCATTCATGTACTGGCTCTATCAATAAACATTTATCAAATGCCCATATTTTAAATTGACAGTAGCTGGGGATAAAAGGATCAATGACACCTGTGAAGAAGCTCCCTGAGTAATAGAGCAAAACCACAAATGGGTGTACGGAGGATACCATAGATGGGTATATGGAGGATGCCATAAGGAGGTACATTGAGAGAGGAAACAAATCTCTTCAGTGCTTGTCAGAGGTTAATGATACAAAGTAGAAAATTACTTATTCAATAATGAGCTTAATACTATCCATTGCACATGTGTTCTTATACAATCTCAGTTTTCCAATAAGTCTAGGAGGTAGGCACCTATAAACCAGTCCTATTTTCTTTTTTTAAAAGCATAGTTGATTTACAATGTTGTGTTAGTTTATCATTTACAACAATGTGACTCAGCTTTATATATATATATAAGATATGCATATAATATGTTATTTTTCATAATATTTTCCATTACGGTTTATTACAAGATATTGAATATACTTCCCTGAGCTATACAGTAAGACCTTGTTGTTTAGTCTTCTTTTCAAAACTGAGACATAGAAATTTTAGTCCCTTGTTTAGTTTTAAGAAGCTAATACAAATATCGATGCAAGGAATCAAACCAAACTTTACTCTTCCTGCAAAACTCATGATCTTTCCTGTTATGCTACACTGCCTCCTTCACCATTCTGTACACTTGTATTGCAAGTAACAGTTTATGGAGAATTCAGGAAGTGAAATATTGTGTTACATGCTTAATATTTCCTCTTTTCCAATTTCCACAGAAATGCCCAAGTTAATGAGATATGGAAAACACTTGTCATTGCTAGAAACTAGAGAGAGGTACCATCTGTTCACAAGAGTTGGAGGCAGGCAGAAAGAAGGAGACATCTGGTTGTTATCAAAGATAAAGCCAAACTTCATTAAAGCAGTTAGGACAGTAATTATTTCAATAGTACAGTTACAACAGAGAAGAGGGCCCAGAATAAACTGAATTCAACTTCCCCAAAACAGAAGACAAGAGACTTTTTAAAGGCTGGAGTGTGCTAAGGAAAAGGCTCTCAGGGTTAATCCATGTGACTAGACCATTCAGATTTGTTAATTGCTGCTTCTTCAGAAGAGAAACAAACTTCCCTTTCTGACAGGAAACAGTGGTTGGTGTTGAAGCAAGGTTGTGCCCCTACCCAAGTTAGACACTTTCCTCCCTCCCATGGGAACTGGGCATGTTATCTTCCTAACTCGCTGGACGTTTGCTTTCAGAGATGGCTGTCAGGACCCTGAAGAACATTTTCGGTGGTAGATTTACATCTCAAAGGGCAGATAGAGGACTTTAATTGCAGGATTTCTGAAGTAACTGCTCTACGAGGGGTTTCAGGGGTCTCTCTGTTTATCACCAAGTTTTAACTGGAACAAGCAGTAAATTCTCCTGGAAACATTGAGTTTTCTCAGGCAGGCATTTAAAAGGGACCTGGGATCATTCCAGGACACAGCCTTAAACTGCTGGAAGCTGTTAGAGTCTGTCAAATCCCTTAGTGCAGAGGTTTGGATAGAATTGTTCTATTCTAAGAGTTCTACGGTTCTCATCAATACATAGCAAAATGGAAGAGAGGTCAATGGAAAAAGAAAAAAGAGAGAGACGTTTCTCCCTTGTACCTACCTGCCATAAAAGTTTTATTAACTTTTCAGACACATTGCAAAGTAGTGGGATGGAGCTAATCTCAACCTCCATCAGATGTCCAGCTCCATGACGCAGCCCTTGAGAAAACAGAGGAGAGCTGGAGAACAGAGGATTTTTCTGAATGAATAAATTGGTTCAAGGAAGAAAGTTCAGTTAACTAAGTAGAACTAGAGGATAGAAATGAGGAGAGAATTTTCTAGACAGTAACAAAAAGATTTTATTATTGATTCCGACACCCAC
The DNA here is from genome assembly GCF_033118175.1 of Dama dama. Taxonomy (NCBI): domain Eukaryota; kingdom Metazoa; phylum Chordata; class Mammalia; order Artiodactyla; family Cervidae; genus Dama; species Dama dama. Next base: position 20,207,685 of record NC_083702.1, read on the forward strand.
CCCCCATGCCACACAGACACTCAATGGGAGAATCTTTACAGATTAGCTTTTAGATTCTATGACTGCTACCCTCTATTCAATCACAATCCTACAAAAACAATCGACTTTCTAAGTTGTCAAAGAAAATTTTCCATAAATGTAAATATTAGCCTTTTTATTTGTCTGGGACTGAAACAATTAAACAGTGAATACACAAATCATTGACAAATTGGGAAAAAATAATCCCTCAGCATTTTAAAAGGCAGAAGGGGGAATTCCCTGGCAGTTCAGTGGTTAGTATTCAGAGCTTTCACTGCCATGGCCCAGGTTCAGTCCCTGATAGGTTAGCTAAGATCCTGCAAGTTGCAAGTCATGGCCAAATTAAAAAAAAAAAAAAAAGAGCAGGAGAGAGTAAGAGAGTCAGTTGGCATGTGTTGTGTTTTAGTGGCTCAGTCGAGTCCAACTCTCAGCCATGCAGTCCTCCGGGGATCTTCCCAAATGAGGGCTCAAACACAGGTCTCACACATTGCAGGCGGATTCATCACTGAGTCACAGAGAAGCCCGAGAATTTGCATGTTCAGAGAAAAATGCCCCTGGTCCCCTGGTTAAACTTTAATGTAAGAAACAGGTTAAACATTAATGTAACAAAGCACCATACCAATAAACAAACAAAACCCAGCAAATAACAACGATCTTAGTGAGAGTTAATGAAAAACTGTATTTATACAGCAAGTTTTTTCTTCGAAGAAAAGTGAAAAATCTGAGAAAAGTTCTTAGAAGTGAAAATATATTTTATAAACTAAAAATACATTTATTTGAATCAAGTCAAATTGACTACTGCACCAAGAAAACAACATAAAGAACTACATTCAGTACAGTTGAGTTAGCCTGGGAATGGCAACCCACTCCAGTGTTCTTGCCTGGAGAAGCCCATGGACAGAGGAGCCTAGCCGACTACAGTCTATGGAGTCACACAGAGTTGGACACAACTGAATTGACTTAGCATGCATGAGAAGTTCTCTCATTTCTACATATGTTAAACTGTTGTTAACCCTAGTGTTTGCTCTCAGAAATAAATCTCGAAAATAATAACCTTTCTAAATTAGTACCTATTTTGATAGGTTTACCAGAATGAGTGTTACATCAGGAAAAGGAAACATAGGAGATCCTGAGGCATAAGTCCAAAGTGATTTTTTAGAAATTTTATATAAATAAATGAGTAAAGAGAAATAAATATATAAATATATATAAATAAATAAGTTATATAGAAAACAAGATTATTCAAAATAAACTAGGCATTCACTTAAGAACCATTGTAGAAGAAGAAAATGTCTTTAGGACACATTTCAAATAACTTACCTATCACAAATTAAAAAAAAAAATTCTCAAATTTCACCTCTAGTTTGAATGCTAACTTGGGTCTCCTTCTTCCCTTCCTTTCTCCATTCATCCACTAGCAATTAAACATGAACTGAGCATTTACCATATTCTCAGTAGCCAGGATACAAAGAAGCATAAGCCCCAATCTCCATCCTAACTGGTTTTAGATTATATCTGGAGGGTGAAGACCTAAAAAGAAGTTACTTAAATTAGTTAAGAATGCCCTGGTTTGGGCAGACCACAAAAATCACTTAACTTTATTCACAACACTCTTTCCAGTGTTAAATTTATGCTTACTTCAGAATAACAGAGAATGCTTTCTAGATTCCTTAAATGTTTTCATTGGGGCAAAACTCTGTCTTTTTTTAATTGGTATATAATCTCTTTACAATGCTGTGTTAGTTTCTGCTGCACAACAAAGGGGATCCGCCACATGTATACATATATCCCTCCCTGAAACAGAACGAGACCCTGTGGTCCTTGTTTCGCATGTCTTCAGCCTGCCTTTTGTCTGTGGAAAAACTTTAGCCATAGAATAAGTTTAATCAGAGAAGTGGAAACACGCAGAAACAAAGGAAAACAATCAAAGAGACCAAACAATAATAGTTCAGTCTGTGAGCAAAGTCAAGGACTTTCAGTTCCTTTTCAAGGACTATAGATAATATTCTGAGCCATATCCCATGAGCTGTCTTATATAATAAATCCTGAAACTCCCACCACGTGAAGAAGTTAACTACATAATGATCAGACTGTAACCATGACACAATCTTCCACAATTCCTAGAACTGGCCTCAAGGAAATGCGAACAAACCTAAAACAACCAAGATGATGCTGGTCAGACTACCAATTACCAGTTTCAAGAATGGTCTGTCTGAGCTGACTCTGCCGTTTCTGCATGTAGCCCCCTCCCTCAGCCTATACAAGCTCTTGCCCGCTGGTTGTGGGTGGGCAGAAGACTTCTGGACAGACGTCTGTCTCACCTATCCCCTCCCACCACTCCCCAACCCACAATTGCTGGCATCCAAAATAAGACAAACTTTCCTTTCCCCCAAACTGACCTCTTTATTAGCTTTTGGCCAGCAAGCAACCAGACTCTACTTTCGGTTACAAATTTGTTGATTAAAATGTTGTGTCTAGACACTCAGAGGAAACTAATCTTGTGTTTCCCCTGGAAACAATGGTTGTTAGTACTCTCTGTGGCTCTATACAACATAACAACCATAAATAATAAGAACTGTGTAGATAAATAAATAAACAGAAAGCTAAAATTCACCTGTTATCACCATAATTGTTTAAAACTTTGGGCAATCAAAGACCTTTTCAGGCAATATTTTATCACTGATGTTGTTTAGTATTGCTGACACATGATAATTGTAAAAAGCAAAATGACTTCTAGAAAATGTTATTATTTTAATTCTCCTCAGACAGTTGACCACCTCCTTATTGCCTGCTGAACACTCATTGGCTTTATCTTCTCTATTCTATAAGGGTCTAAATAATCTGATGTCTGACTAGCTTTTTAACTTCATGCCTTCATTAACCATGGTCTTGAAATACTGGCTTTTAAAAAAAAATAAGTATAGTTGATTTACAATGCTGTGTTAATTTCAGGCGTATAGCAAAATGATTTATTTGGTTTTTTATTCTTTTCCATTACAGATTATTACAATATATTGAATATAGTTCCCTGTGCTTTACAGTAAGTCCTTGTTGTTTATCTATTTTACATATGATAGTATGGATCTTTTAATCCCATACTCCCAATTTGTCCTTCCCCTATCCTTTCCCTTTTGGAAACCATAAGTTTTTTTTCTATGTCCATGAGTCTGTCTCTGTTTTTTAAATGAATTCATTTGTGGTATTTTTTAGGTTCCACATGCAAGTGATCACACAAACACATCAAGGTCAGGGACTTTGCACATTACTGTTGGCTGATATGTTTTGCCTTGAGTACATTGCATGGTGAGGTTTTTCTTGATAATGAAGCAGAAAACAGTCAGAGCACCTTCCTTTCACTCTTAAACACAACATATAGCTTTTCTTTTTCTCTTCAAAGTACTTACCAATGTTTGAATATATCTCATCTGTTTATACTTAGACTCTCCATGTCCACATGTTTGTAAGCCCCATGACTTAGGATTTTGTTTGTTTTGTTTTGGCCACACCACACAGCATGTGATCTTAGCTCCCTGACCAGGGATTGAAACCTCATCCCCTGCATTGGAAGGCAGTCTTAAGCACCACACCACTGGAGAAGTCCCCATGAATTAGAAATCTGCTTGTCTCATTCATGCATATATTCCAAGAAACTAGACTCCTTTCTGATTCACTGTAAGTTATCAATAAATATATGTATAAAAGATTACGAAGGGGAGGGTGGGACGAATTGGGAACACAGCACTGACACACACACACACACAAACACACATATATATTACCACTTGTAAAACAGATAGCTAATGGGAGCCTGATGTATAGCACAGGGAGCTCAGCTCAGTGCTCTGTGATGACCTTAAAGGGTGTGTGTGTCGGGGGAGGGGGGTATATGCATACGTATAGCTGATTCACTTCTTTGTACAGCAGAAGATAACACAACATTGTAAAGCAATTATACTCCAATAAAAAAGATTATAAATAAACAAAAATACTTTAAAAATAATAAAACATGTACAAACATATATAAGTGCCTTCATATACTCTAGTCTAAAGTTACCTATATAAACCCCAAAAAGATAAGCATTCTGTCTCCATCTGTGTTCTGTGTCCATTTTCTAAGCCAGTGTCATAACGGTCCTGTCTATTGGGGGAAATAGATAAGAAAGCTAGCAATTATGTTTCTTATGAACTAAGAGCTAAGCTATTGATGATTCCAGTTTCAAACCCCAAATCACAATCAAGTTGTCTTTAAATTTCCTTTGGAGAGCAAGGAAAAACAAAGTATGAGGGGTATTATTTTCAAATGGGAGGTTTTTCTTGTATATATGTTTGCTTGTGTGTTTTAGGTTACATGTGGCATTGTCTCTTTTTTCTACCCACTGTGGCTCTTATTTCTCCATTCTATTTGCTTTTGTTGCTGTACGGACTGTTAATGCTTTGGTTAACTATGTTTACTATATTTTCTTTTTTTCCTATACCTTTAAACTCAGTATCACCTTTAAAAAGAAGAGAAATATAGCAAAATGTGATGTAGTACAAGTCAAATAGGAAAGTGTCTAGACTGCCCCAGTACTGCTACAAACAGAGCATCTCTGATTTTATTGTTTTATATTTGGAAAGTTACTATATAATTTTATCTAGTAAAAAAAGCAATTGAACCCATCAAATATTTGGAAGTTCTTCATCTGTTATATGGGCTTTCCAGGTGGCTCAGTGGTAAAGAATGCAGAGGGTACAGGAGACGCAGGTTCAATCCCTGGGTCGGGAATTTCCCCTGGAAGAGAAAATGGTAATCCACGCCAGTATTTTTGCCTGGGAAACCCCCATGGACAAAGGACAAACTGTGGCAGGCTATAGTACACAAGAGTTAGACAGGATTGAGTGACTGAGCACACACACCCCCAGTGTATTCCACTCATTTTTTTTTTTTTTTTTTTTTTAAGAGGGGAAGCCACCTGAGATAGGGCAACTGAAATTCAGAGAGGGGAAAATAATCTCCAAGTTTTGGCAGAACTACCAGATTCAAAGCCTGCATTCCATCTAATGAATCAATCATCTTACCTTGTTGCTTTTTAGGTACCCTTAGTTACAGGGTAACCAAAAAATGAAAATAGATTCCATGTGGTGTGTGATCTGAACTGAGTCAATATGAATCGATCAAAAAAACTTAGTAAAATCAGGCAGGGTGCATGAGGTGATGGTGCCCTCTGCTGCTTTGTATTATGAATTTCAAGGCAAGTTAGAGGAAGTTAACGTTTTACTCATTTCTGAGTGAAATTGAATTTCAGACTCCTAATAAAAATTTAACTTTTCCAAAAAAAATGTGGCTTTCAGTCTGCTTAACGTCATCTATATTTCTTTATTCCTAAGAAATTATGGCTTTGGGAGTTATTCTATTGTGAGTAGTCATCCCATGGACTATAGAGTCCATGGAATTCTCCAGTCCAGAATACTGGAGGGGGTAAACTTTCCTTTCTTCAGGAGATCTTCCCAATCCAGGAATCGAACTCAGGTCTTCCTCATTGCAGGCGGATTCTTTACCAGCTGAGCCACAGGGAAGCCCCAGTAATGAAGAGATACATTTATTGTACATTTAATTTTCAATGCCTGACAATGTGTCAGTTCCTGGAGGGCAGGAAGCTTGTCTTGTTCACTACAAATTCCCAGCATGTAAAGTAGTGCTTCGTATATTAAGAGAATAAAACTGTATATATGTAGCTATTTTTATTTTCTTCCTACACACTAGATTATAAGCACCCTGAGAATAAGCACTCTCTATATTAATTACTACCTACTCTGTTATCACTAGAGAAAGAAGACATATGAATGAGACTTGTTAAATGAATAAATTCTCACCCAAAACTGAGAATAATTTCTAATCCACATCTCTTTGTCACAGAAAATTAGAATAACTCGGGGAAAGCAAAACAGCATGAAACTATTATTCTGATGGTTAGGTCACTGAGTTATATAAGCTTTATCCCGGGAATGCAAGGATTCTTTAATATCCGCAAATCAATCAATGTAATACACCACATTAACAAATTGAAAGCAGGTATTTTAAAATTATATCTTAGGTATCCTACTTCATTTCCAATATATAACCCACCTGCTTAATAAGATAGGCATAATATTAAAGCTGTTTACTGAAATTTTTTTAATGTTTGGGGTTTGTTATAAATAAATACAAGACAGTGCTGTAGAAGAGTATCCCAGAAAAGAGTTTAATAAACACAAACAGTTTGATGTTTATGAATATATTCAGGTAGATTCCTGCTGTCAGGAATGCTTTATAGGATGCCTTAGTAAACTTAAATTATTTATGTTCTCTAAAAGGAAAATTATAAATTATCTATCAGTTGTGCTCTTTCTTAATGGAGTAAATAAACTAGGGAAGAGCTGAGTTATGTTCACTGGAGTATAACTTGGACCATTAAATTTATTTTATTTTATTTTTAACTTGGACCATTAAATTTAAATGGGCTCTACAAATGGCCAGTTTAATAATTGTCAAAGTCCCTGAGATTTTCTTATGGTCCATGTAAGTCAAATGCCTAATACTCTTACTTAAAATTCTGAGTTTTCCCAACTGTGCATATGCTTAGGACCATGTACTTCTGTCTCATTTTTAAAATTTGCTTCCAGGAAATGAGTGGTTCCTTAATTTTCTGGTTTATGGCATCCTTCACAGATTAATACCTTGCACATCACTGGAATGAGTCTGGCTGATCATGGGGGCCGAAGCTGAGGGGATTTTGGAAGTAAATAGAGGTGCAAAGAAGGTACATTTGGAGACATAAGGTATAAAGATTAGATGTTTTATTTTAATAATTTATTTTAAAATATTTGTTTATTTATTTGGCTCTGCCCTGGTCTTAATTATAGCATGTGGGATCTAGTTCCCTGATTAGGGATCAAACCTAATGAGCCCCCTGCATTGGAAGTGTGGAGTCTTAGCCACACCAGGGAAGTCCCAGGATTAGATACTTTAAATTTGCTCATTTTACTTGTTAAAATTTAAAAACTTGAACAACAGGGTCAGGAAAGCATATATATTCTGCTCACCTCTCCAAACCAGAACAGTCTAACTCTGTGAAATACTCTAAGGTAATCTATATTTGAAATAATATTCATTTATATGCCATCTATTCCCATTGACCCAAATGCCCTGCAAGCCCTAATAACTCAGAAAATCTCTACAAATAAGAAACTGAAGAACTGTTGAACAATACTCTTTATGGTTTAGGAAACAAATGCCAAGTCAAGAGAAGATCCACAGGACACTATTTCAACAACAACAAACAATTCTAAGCAATGTTTATAAACACAGTTAAACCTAAGTTAAGAAGTTATTTGGTCAATTTACTGTATGAGATTAAGAACCTCTACCAAAAACAGAAACATGTGTAGGAGCCTATTAAAAACAAAACAACAACAACAACAACTAATAGTATAAATAGTTACCATTTCTTGAACTCTAACCAAATCCTAGGTGCAGTGTGAGCTATTATGTAAACATAATTTCATTCAGTTCAGTTCAGTTCAGTCGCTCAGTTGTGTCCGACTCTGTGACCCCATGAATCGCAGCATGACAGGCCCCCCTGTCCATCACCAACTCCCGGAGTTCACTCAAACTCATGCCCATCGAGTCGGTGATGCCATCAGCCATCTCATCTTCTGTCGTCCCCTTCTCCTCCTGCCCCGAGTCCCTCCCAGCATCAGGGTCTTTGCCAATAAGTCAACTCTTCGCATGAGGTGGCCAAAGTACTGGAGTTTCAGCTTCAGCATCAGTCCTTCCAATGAATACCCAGGACTGATCTCCTTCAGGATGGACTGGTTGGCTCTCCTTGCAGTCCAAGGGACTCTCAACAGTCTTCTCCAACACCACAGTTCAAAAGCATCAATTTTTCGGTGCTCAGCTTTCTTCACAATCCAACTCTCACATCCATACATGACCACTGGAATTAAATTCTCACATATCTATGAACTACTAGATATAACATGATAATTTATGAGCTATTGGAGTTATTCGTATTTTTCAGTTAAGGAACTCAAGCTAATAAATATGCTAAGTAACTTTCCTTAAATAGCAAAGATGTATTTAAAAAAAGGGATTTGAAATCAGGTAGTCCAAATTTAGAGTGGATTCCTTTAATGACAAGTAAACATGGCATAAACACGAAGTTATTTACATCAGGAATCAGCAAGGTTTTTCAACAAAGGATGAGAGAATAAATATTTCAGACTCTGTGGATCACTTACAGTCTACAGCATATTTATTATTTGTGTTTTTTTAAAAACTTTTTATTTTGTATTAGGGTATAACTGATTAACAAACAATAATGTGATAATCTTAGCTGAACAGTGAATAGACTCAGCCATATATATACATGTATCCATTTTCTGCCAAATGCCCTTCCCATCCAGGCTGCCACAACACACATTTGTTTTAATAGCACTTTAAAATGTGACTTCCCTGGTGGCTCAGATGGTAAAAGCATCTGTCTACAATGCAGGAGACCTGGGTTCAAACCCTGGGTCGGGAAGATTCCCTGGAGAAGGAAATGGCAACCCACTCCAGTACTCTTGCCTAGAAAATCCCATGGATGGAGGAGCTTGGTGTCCATGGGGTCGCAAAGAGTCGGACATGACTGAGTGACTTCACTTAAAAATGTAAAAACCAGTCTTAACCCTCAGGGCATACCTAAATAAGCTACAGGCCAAGGCTGTAGTTGTAGCCCTAATTTAAAGAATAACAAAGATAGGAAAAAGTATATGTTTGGGATTAAGAAGCAGTACATAAACTGAGAGACGTATCCCCAAGATAGATCAGATCAGGGCAATGTCCTCCAAATCTAAAGTTTAGGAAGACAAGTTGCCAAGGTCTGGAAGAATTGGAGACAGAAATAGTAGAAGTGACTGAACAATGACTCATAGGCCCTGTCAGCTTGGCTAAAGAAGATAGCTCTGTCATCAAGTTTGAAATCTCTATACTATACACAGAGGCAAGAAATTCATCTTCCAATCTTGCCCAGACTTTTTTCTCCCCAAGATCCTTTCAGCTCAACAAGTTTTTGTTCAGAGATACCAGTAGCTCCAACAGAAAGAGAAACTAAAATTCCTACTTAGAAAATCCTTCCCTTGGACATTTGCCTAAAGCCAAATGGAATAACAAATACTGTGCCAACTATAAATTGGCACTTGCCATCTACCCCAACAAGGTTTAAATCATGAGCCACTGCAGCTGCTGACCTTCAATACCCCCTGAAAGGAATTCAGGGTGGAGATCCAGAATAAGGCACTCTGTGTTCTGGATGAAACTGGCAGAACAGGTCAGGAGAAGATTTTATGACCCCAATTCTTGCATCTCCTTGTATTTAGAAAAACACTAAAATCATTAATGGTGACATCTGTTCTTCGTGACTAGCAGCAAGCATCTGCCATAATGTGTGCTTGACTGCATGCACTCCTCTTCTCTAAAATCATACATATCACTGATCTTCACCCCTACCTCTTTGGAGCAGTTTCTCAGAGCTACCTGAACTGCTGCCTCCTGGGCTATAGTCCTCATTTTTCCCTAAATAGAACTTAGGTGACAATTCTCACTTTGTGCAATTTTTTTCAGTTGACAACAGGATTTACCTTCCAACCTGATAGATACAAACAAAACACAAAATGCATGAATCAGCAGTTTTTATAACATTGGATATCAAATGACAAAGAAGGACAGTGATCCATGAGAGATGGAAACTAACAAGGTGAGTACCAGGACTGCCCCAGTTTATCATGTTTATAGAGTTTGCAGGCCACACACAAGGGAAAGGGGAACTGAAGCATTTGCTGGAAAACCCCTGAATTGAGAAAGACTAAAAGGCAGCAAGAGTTCAAAGGAAAGTACAAGAGAAAGGAGGGCTACACAGATAGAACCCCAGAGACTGGCAGAGAGAATCTCCTACACATCAGAGCATAATGTGAGAGAATTACCAGAGGGATTGGAAAAGTGAAGTGAAAGTTGCTCAGTCATGGCTGACTATTTGCGACCCCATGGACTGTATAGTCCATGGAATTCTGCAGGCCAGAATACTGGAGATTAGCCTTTCCCTTTTCCAGGGGATCTTCCCAACTTCTAACCCAGGTCTCCCATATTGCAGGTGGATTCTTTACCAGCTGAGCCACGAAAAAGAACCATCAAAAATAAACAAAAGAGGACTTCCCTGGTAGTATAGTAGATTGGAATTTGCCTGCCAATGCAGGGGACACAGGTTTGATCCCTAGTCTTGGAAGATCCCACATGCTGAGGAGAAGCTGGGCCCGTATCCCACAACTGCTGAAACCCTGATGCCTTGAGTATATGCTCTGTAACAAGAGAAACCACCGCAATGAGAAGCCCATGCATTGCAAGGAAGAGTAGCCCCTGCTCACTACTATAGAGAGAGCCCAGGAGCATCAGTGAAGACCTCGTGAAACCAAAAATAAATGAATCATTAAAAAAATAAATAAATAAACAAAGGAAATAATGCCTAAGTTCACGTGGGGCAGGAAACCCTGCCCTTTCCCAACAACAAGACTAGACAGGATCACAGCTCACGGATTCTTGGGCAGGATACTCAGAAAAGTCTTCCTTCACAATGGAGAATAATTAACCTCAGACTGAGAACTTGGCTCTGGTACTGCCTGATAATCGTAAAAGCAATATCCAGAAGCATCTCACTGTTTCTATGTAACTTAAATTGCTCCATAATAAAACTCAGGAAGATTTATAAGAACAAAAAAATATCTAGCTTAGACCTAATATAACATCATAAGTCAATTATGCAGTAGACCCTTAAATGACACAGATTTGAAATGCACAAATCCACAAATACTGCATTTTTTTTTTCACTAAATCCATACTACCATACCACTTAATCTGCATTTGGAATGGAGGATGCAGAAGGCTGACTATAAAGTTATACAAGGATACAGGGAACCCAAAATCAGTGCTCTGTGACAGCGTAGAGCAGCAGGATGGGGAGGGAGATGGGGGGGTAGGTTTAAGAAGGAAGGGATGTATGTACACCTATGGCTGATTCATGTTGATGTATAGCAGAAATCAGCACAATATTGTAAAGTAACTATCCTCCAATTAAAAATAAAATAAAATTAAAAATAAAATAAAAGATATGAGGATTTTCTACCACATGAAGGGCTGGTACCTCTAGTCCCCCCATTACTTAAGGGTCAACTGTACTCCAATAAAAAATAAAATTACAAAAAAACCTCCTAAGAGTCTAGAATTAAAAGGCACAGACATTAAAATAGTTAATATGTTCTTCATATGTTCATAGATTTAAAGTGCTCCATGGAGACTTGGAAGATTCTTTTTTTTTTTTTTTGCTTTGTAAATGCAGGGTTTTGAAATTTACTTTTTATCGGAATATAGTCACAATACAATGTTTTGCCAGTTTCTGCTGTGCAGCAAAGTGAATCAACTATATGTTTACATATATCCCTTCTTTGGGGGATTTCCTTACCATTTAGGTCACTACAGAGTGTTGAGTAGATTTGTCTGTGCTATATAATATGTTCTCATTAGTTATCTATTTTACGCATAATATCAGCAGTGTATATATGTCAATCCCAATCTCCCAACTCCTCTGTTTCCCTCTTCCCCTTGGTATCCATATATTTATTCTCTACATTGGTGGACAAGGAGGATTTTTTTAAACCATACTTCTAGAGATGAGAACTACAAAGTGCGAGATGGAAAATAGGTGTATATTAATGATAGACACTCAGTACAAGAGATTCATGGACCTGATGACATAACAATAGAAACTATGAAAACTGAAACATTGAGAGAAAATAATTTTTAAAAGGAAAGGAAAGTTAGAGGACAGGGAGGGAGGGAGGAAAGAAAGCAAGCAAGAAAGAAAGAAGAATTAGTACACTGTTGTTGTTGTCAATCTCTTTGCTGCCCTGTGAACTGCAGTAAGACAGGCTTCCCTGTCTTTCACTATCTCCTGGAGTTTGCCCAAACTCATGCCCATTGAGTTGATGATGCCATCCTACCATCTCTTTCTCTGTTGCCCCCTTCTCCTCCTACCCTCAGTCTTTCCAGGCATCAGGGTCTTTTCCAGTGAGTTGGCTGTTTGCATCAGATGGCACCTTGGCAGCCGAATATTCATATATTTGGAGTCCCTGAACAGTGTGTGTGCATAGAGGCAGGGAGAGGGGAAGAGAGAGAGGTGGAGTGGAGGCGGGAGTGTTTGGGGAGGCAGGGCAGAAAAAATATTTGAAGAGGTAACACCAAGCAACTTAAAAATTTTCAAATTGATGGAAAAGAATAAAGATTTCATCACAAGCAGACCTTCACTATAGGAAATGATAAAAGCTCTTTAAGAAAAATAAAAATATCACATGATGTAATATGGATCTAAAGAAAAAAAGAATGAAAAGCACCCAAAATGTTTACTCCATGGGTAAATATTTAAGATTTTTTTGCTTATTGTTTGATGTCATTAAAAGATGATTTACTATTTAAGCAAAAATGATAACAGATACAAAAATAAAATGTATGGCAATGTTAATGTGAAGGCTGGGAGAAAAGACATGGAAGAATACTATTTTAACTTTCCATTCCTAGATGACTCCTACACATGAAGATGTATAATATCTCCTCCAGTGCGTGTGTGCACGCTGAGTTGCTTGTTTTGTCTGATTCCTTGAGACCTATAGCTGGCTAGGCTCCTCTGTCCACAGGATTTGCCAGGCAAGATTATTGGAGTGGGTTGCCATTTCCTCCTCCTGGGGATCTTCCCAATCCAGGGATCCAACTCATTTTCTGGCATTGGCAGGCCAGTTCTTTTACCACTGAGCAACCTGGGAAACCCCATCACTTCAAGATAGATTGCAGTAAGTCACAATCTGTATATAAATCCTGAAACAACTACTAAAATAACAACAACAACAAAAGAGTAATGTTAAAAAGCCACCAGGAAGATAAAACAGGATAGTAAGCAATATTTCAGTCCAGCCCAGTTCAGTCACTCAGTCATGTCCGACTCTTTGCAGCCCCATGGGCTGCAGCACTCCAGGCCTCCCTGTCCATCATCAACTCCTGAAGTTTACCAAAACTCATGTCCATTGAGTCGGTGATGCCATCCAACCATCTCACCCTCTGTAGTCCCCTTCTCCTCCCACCTTCAGTCTTTCCCAGCATCAGGGTCTTTTCAAATGAGTCAGCTCTTCGCATCAGGAGGCCAAAGTATTGGAGTTTCAGCTTCAACATCAGTCCTTCCAATGAACACCCAGGACTGATTTCCTTTAGGATGGACTGGTTGGATCTGCTTGCAGTCCAAGGGACTCTCAAGAGTCTTCTCAAACATCACAGTGCAAAAGCATCAATTCTTTGGTGCTCAGTTTCTTTATAGTCCACCTCTCACATCCGCACATGACTACTGGAAAAACCATAGCCTTGACTAGATGGACTTTTGTTGACAAAGTAATGTCTCTGCTTTTTAATATGCTGTCTAGGTTGTTCACAACTTTTCTTCCAAGAAGCAACCGTCTTTTAATTTCATGGCTGCAGTCACAATCTGCAGTGATTTTGGAGCCCAGAAAAATAAAGTCAACCACTGTTTCCACTGTTTCCCCATCTATTTACCATGAAGTGATGGGACCAGATGCCATGATATTAGTTTTCTGAATGTTGACCTTTAAGCCAACTTTTCCACTCTCCTCTTTCACTTTCATCAAGAGGCTCTTTAGTTCCTCTTCACTTTCTGCCATAAGGGTGGTGTTGTCTGCATATCTGAGGTTATTGATATTTCTCCTGGCAATCTTGATTCCGGCTTGTGCTTCCTACAGCCCAGGGTTTCTCATGATGTACTCTGCATATAAGTTAAATAAGCAGGGTGACAATATACAGCCTTGACGTACTCCTTTTCTTATTTGGAACCAGTCTGTTGTTCCATGTCCAGTTCTAACTGTTGTTTCCTGACCTGCATATAGATTTCTCAAGAGGTAGGTCAGGTGGTCTGGTATTCCCATCTTTTCGGAATTTTCCAGTTTATTGTGATCCACATAGTCAAAGGCTTTGACATAGTCAGTAAAGCAGAAATAGATGTTTTTCTGGAACTCTCTTGCTTTTTCAATGATCCAGCGGATGTTGGCAATTTGATCTCTGGTTCCTCTGCCTTTTCTAAAAGTAGCTTGAACATTTAGAAGTTCACATTTCACATATTGCTGAAACCTGGCTTGGAGAATTTAGAGCATTACTTTGCTAGCGTGTGAGATGAGTGCAATTGTGCTGTAGTATGAGCATTCCTTGGCATTGCCTTTCTTTGGGATGAGAATGAAAACTGACTTTTTCCGCTCCTGTGGTCACTGCTGAGTTTTCCAAATTTGCTAACATAATTAGTGCAGCACTTTCACAGCATAATCTTTTAGGATTTGAAAAAGCTCAACTGGAATTTCATCATCTCCACTAACTTTGCTCTCAGTGATGCTTCCTAAGGCCCACTTGACTTCACATTCCAGGAAGTCTAGCTCTAGGTGAGTGATCACACCATCATGATTATCTGGTTTGTGAAGATCTTTTTTGTACAGTTCTTCTGTGTGTTCTTGCCACCTCTTCTTAATATCTTCTGCTTTTGTTAGGTCCATACCATTTCTTTCCTTTATTGAGCTCATCTTTGCATGAAATGTTCCCTTGGTATCTCTAATTTTCTTGAAGAGATCTCTGGTCTTTCCCATTCTATTATTTTCCTCTATTTCTTTGCACTGATCACTGAAGAAGGCTTTCTGATCTCTCCTTGCTATTCTTTGGAGCTCTGCATTCAGATGCTTATATCTTTCCTTTTCTCCCTTGCTTTTGGCTTCTCTTCTTTTCATAGCTATTTGTAAGGCCTCCTCAGGCAGCCATTTTGCTTTTTTGCATTTCTTTTTCTTGGGGATGGTCTTGATCCTTGTCTCCTGTACAATGTCATGAACCTCCATCCGTAATTCATCAGTCACTTTGTCTATCAGATCTAGTCCCTTAAATCTATTTCTCACTTCCACTGTATAATCATAAGGGAATTGATTTAGGTCATACCTGAATGGTCTGGTGATTTTCCCCACTTTCTTCAATTTAAGTCTGAATTTGGCAATAAGGAGTTCATGATCTGAGCCACATTCATCTCCAGTCTTGTTTTTGCTGACTGTATAGAGCTTCTCCATCTTTGACCACAAAGAATAAAATCAGTCTAATTTTGGTGTTGGCCATCTGGTGATGTCCATGTGTGGAGTCTTCTCTTGTGTTGTTGGAAGAAGGTGTCTGCTATGACCAGTGTGTTCTCTTGGCAAAATACTATTAGCCTTTGCCCTGCTTCATTCTGCACTCCAAGGCCAAATTTGCCTGTTACTCCAGGTGTTTCTTGACTTCCTACTTTTTCATTCCAGTCTCCTATAATGAGAAGGACATCTTTTTGGGGTGTTAGTATTAAAAGATCTTGTAGGTCTTCATAGAACTGTTCAACTTCAGCTTCTTCAACTTCAGCATTACAGGTCAGGGCATTGACTTGGATTACCGTGATATTGAATGGTTTGCCTTGGAAATGAACAGAGATCATTCTGTCGTTTTTGAGATTGCATCCAAGTACTGTATTTCGGACCCTTTTGTTGACTATGATGGCTACTCCATTTCTTCTAAGGGATTCTAGCCCACAGTAGCAGATATAATGGTCATCTGAGTCAAATTCACCCATTCCAGTCCATTTTAGTTCACTGATTCCTAGAATGTTGATGTTCACTCTTGCCATCTCCAGTTTTATCACTTCCAATTTGCCTTGATTCTTGGACCTAACATTCCAGGTTGCTATGCAATATTGCTGTTTATAGCATCAGACCTTGCTTCTATTGCCAGTCACATCCACAACTGGGTATTGTTTTTGCTTTGGCTCCATCCCTTCATTATTTCTGGAGCAATATTTAATTAACACCAAAGTAGACAAGAAAAGCGTGAAAGGCTGCAAAGGTGAGTTGGAAAAGTGAAGATGATATCAAGATGATATCAAGGTGATAGACTTAAATCTAATTGCATCAGTGTCACAATAAATGTAATCATTTAAACACATAAACACGGGCAGAAATTGTCAAAGTATATGAAATAGCAAGACGCAACTATCTGTCACCTGAAAGAAGCAGACTCTAAGTACAAAGACAAAACCTGATTAAAAGTAAAAGAATAAGGACTTTGTTGGTAGTAGAGTAGATCAGAATCTGCCTGCCAATGCAGGGGACACAGGCTGGATCCCTGGTCCAGGAAGATCCCATGTGCCGTGGAGCAACTAAGCCCGTACTGAGCCCATATGCTGCAACTACTAAAGCTTATGTTTTGCAATAAGAGAAGTCACTGCAATGAGAAGCCCAGGCACCACAAAGAAGAGAAGCCTCTGCTTGCTGCAACGAGTGAAATTCCACATAGAGCAATAAAAATCGAGTGCAACCAAAAATAAATTAAAAAGCAAAAGAATGGAAAAAGATACACAAGGTTTACATTAATCACAGAAAAACAAACCTGCCTGTTTTCACTTCATTCAAATAGATGTCAAAGCAAACATTATAGAGCCAAACTGATTTTTTTTTTTAGAGGTGAGGGGAGGCACAAGTAAACAAGGTCAGGAATGAGAGAGGTGGCATCACTACAGACTCTAGAAATATTAAAATAATAAGAAAATATGAAGAAAAATGTGAGGCCAGAAAAAGAAAAAAAAAATAGAAACTTAGATGAAATGGACAAATTCCTCAAAAGACAGAGCCACCAAAGCTCATTCAAGAATAAATCATTTGAATAGCACTGTGTCTATTAAAGAAATGGACTGTTTAACTGTAGGTAGTTAAAAATCTTATAAAACAAAGAAAAATTTTTGCCCAGGTGACTTCAATGGCAAATTGCTTCAAACACTAAATAAACAAATAGTACCAATTTTACACAAAGTCTATCCAAAAATTGACATAAAGGAGTACTTCTCTGAAACCTAAACCTGACAAAGCCATTAGATGAAAAAAAATTACATATCAATATCCTTCATAAACATAGCTGCAAAAATCCTAAGCCAAACTTTCTCATACTGTTCATTGGAAGGACTGATACTGAAGCTGAAACCCCAATACTTTGGCCAACTCATGTGAAGAGTTGACTCATTGGAAAAGACCCTGATGCTGGGGGGGATTGGGGGCAGGAGAAGAAGGGAATGACAGAGGATGAGATGGCTGGATGGCATCACCAGCTCGATGGGCATGGGTTTGGGTAGACTCCAGGAGTTGGTGATGGACAGGGAGGCCTGGTGTGCTGTGATTCATGGGGTCGCAAAGAGTCGGACACGACTGAGTGACTGAACTCAACTGAAGCCAAACTTTAGTGGATCTAAAATTTGGTGGTATATTAAAGTGATAATTTTAACCCCAAGGATAATTTTAATTCCAAGAATCCAAAGATGGCGTAGCCTTCTATAATTATACAGTGTAATTTACCTTGTTAGAAAGAAAAGACAACTATATAATCGTATCAATAGATGTAGGAAAAATATCAGACAAATCAATGTGTTAGTCTCTCAGTCATGTCCAGCTCTTTGTGATTCCTTGGACTGTAGCCCACTAGGCTTCTCTGTCCATGGACCTCTCCAGGCAAGAATTCTAGAGTAGGTTGCCATTTTCTTCTCAAGACAAATCAATACCCATTCCTAATAAAACTTCTCAGTATTGTAGGAATAAAAGGAAAATTCCTCAAACTGGGTTAATTTCATTTGTGAAAAAAACACCATATATAACATTGAATGATTTATTCCCAAAGTCAAGAACAAAATAAAGATATGTTCTGTTACCGTTCTTATTCAATATTTTACTAGAGATTCTAGTCCATGAAATAAGGCAAGGAAAAGAAAAAGAAATCATCCAGAAAGGAAAAAAATAAAAGTATTTTTCTCAAATAGCATGATTATATATCTAGAAAATCCAATGAAATACACACACAAAATACTTACTAGAAGAAATAAGTGAGTTTATCAAGGTTTCAGGATATAATATTAATACAAAACTTTATTATAATTCTACATACTAGCAGAAGACTTTGAAAATAAGAACTATAAATGATAACAATACCATCTACAGTAGCATAAAAAATGTGAAATACATGATGATAATTAACAACATCTACACAAAGAATATTACAAAGCATTGCTTAAAGAAAATAAGGAATACCTAAATAGAGCAATACACCTTTTTCATGAGTTGAACAAATCAATATTTTTAAGAATTCAATTTTTCCCAAATTTATGTATGGATTCAGTGCAATTCAAAATTTCAAGTTTTTTTAGAAATTGACAAGCCAATTTAAGACAGAAATAGAAAAACATAGAAACATAGAGTAACCAAACAACTCTAAAAAAGAACAACAATGAATAACTACCACCATGTGATTTCAAGATATATTAAAGAACCATAGAATTCAAAATATCATGCTGGTGTTGTAAGTCAAGAATAATAAATAAATCAATGGAAAGAAATAAAAAGTCCAGAAATAGACCCAGGCATGTATGGATAATTGTTGACAAAAGTGCAAAGGCAATGTAGTGAAGGAAGAATAGTCTTTTCAAAAACAATTGAATACCCACAAGCAAAAAAAAAAAAAAAAAAAAAAAAAAAATTCCATACATTCATATGTCACTTAAAAATTAACCTAAAATAGGTTCTAGATTTCCATGTAAAATCTGAACTCTACAATGTCTAGAAGAAAGCATAGGACAAAAATGAGGAAAATGCTGTGACCTTGAGTTAGACAACAAGTTCTTAGAAACAGTGGAAACAGGAAAATTGACTTCTCTGAAGTCTGGCAGGGGAGGACTTGGAACAAGTTAAGTGAAAAATATACAGAGGGAATTAAAACTTTTGCTATCAAGGTGTCAGACAACTGGGCCCAGTCTCTGCTAAGGGGTTTTGCACTCAACTAGTAGCAGGCAGTTCCTGGGGCTCTTGTGGTTTACACCTAAGTGACGAAGTATAGCTTAAATTCCAGAAGAGAATTCAAAGGTCTTCTCCTCCTTTTCCTCCAGATCCTTCAAATTCACTGTGCTCTCAATAGATTCGCCTTCTTTTGACATATACTGAATGCAGTTAAAATGCAGTTTTCAGCAAAAACAGTTCCTCTTTGAATATATGCACAGGTACCTGAAGGATACATATGGGAAACAGCTCCCTGAATTCTAAACCTGCAGGCAGGGAGAAAAAAAAAAAAGAAAAATTAGATTTACTGCCACCTTGTCTTAAAGCTTCAAGTCAGTAATAAATGTGAGCAGGAAAAGGTAAGAGAAGATCCGAATGGGTAAATGGGCAAGTCCCTATGTAAGAAAGTTGGAGAGAGATTCAGAAATTCCCCAAGCTTCTTTCCAGCAAGAAGAGGACACTGCATGGAATGCAGCAGTGACTTCAATAGTAGGTTCAATGAAGAATGAGAAACTTACGGACTTCCCTGGTTGTTCAGTGGATGAGAATCTGCCTGTCAATGCAGGGGACAAGGGTTGGATCCCTGGTCTGGAAAGATCCCATATGCCTTGGATCAACTAAGCCCATGTGCCACAATTACTGAAGCCTGTCCCCCTAGAACCCATGTCTGGCAACAAGAGAAGCCACTGCAATAAGCCCACACATCACACGGGGGAGCAGCCCATGCTCGCTGCTATTAGGAAAAGCCTACACAAAGCAGCAAAGACCCGGTGCAGTCAAAAATAAAAATAAATAAATAAACAAAACTTAAAAAGAACAACAAACTTACAAGTGGGGCCTCAAAGGAGTACCATCTTCCCAAAGCCACGAGTAGTTGGGTTTCCTCATTGACAACCCCATCCAGAAGGGGAAACTGGAATGGGCCATCACTCGCTGGATGAATTCCTGTGGGGAGTAACAATTCTGGGCTGATGAATGAGTGGGTGTGGACTTTTTAGATTAGATTCACAAAACTAAAGAACCCGAAGAGAACTTTGACATCCTCTCCATGTCTTTACAGCGATGTCTAGCGGAGCCTAGAAATACTTAGTAACCTGTCCATCCAAGGTCACGCACACATCCAGTGGCCACACAAGGCTAGAAATCAGGTACGTATTCTGATTCCTAAGCAAGCGCTCCTCTACTGAGGGTCCAAACCAGATCTACTTACCTATGACTGAATATTCCAGCCTGACAGACATCCCACACGTCCATTGAACACTCACCAATTCATCTGTGCTATTAATCTTCAGCAAGTGGGCATCCAAAGACAAGCAGTTCTCCTGGCTTTTTTCCCAATTAAAAGGGCCAGAGGAAAATTGGTAACAGTTTTCTTCATGCCAGAGCCAGTCCTGGGGACAAGGACCTAGGAAATATAGTATATCTAATCAGTGAGTTATGCCTGAGAAAAAATATTAATATTTCTATAATTCTTAACTCAGTTCACCTCTCAGGACTCCCACATGCATACCATCTCTTCTTAATCAGAATTGTACCCAGACTCTGCACATCCCTAAATAGCCTAGAGTCTTTATTTCTCCTTTTTTTTTTTTGGAGAAAAAGAAATGCATTCTGATTTTAGAAAACTAAATTAAAAAGCGAGGCTATTAAAAAGCAAAGCTTGAAGTGGAATGTAATATTAGAAACTGATCTACTTTTTAAAAAATTATGTTTGGAACTATGTAAATGAGTTAGGGGATGAATATTTAATAGCTATTCTGTTACTAAAAGATGTGCTTATATATTTTAAAGCTTCAGCTCTTTGAATAACAAATTTAGGCTTAGATCCTGTAACTCTTACTTCTGGATAGGTAGCCGTATGCGGCTTTTGAGTACTTGAGTAGTGGCTCATCTGCATTGAGATTTGAAGTATGTATAAAATACACCTAATTTTGAAAACTTAGTATGAAAAAAGAACGTAAAATATCACATAAATAATATTTATACTGATTAGTGTTGCAATAACATTTAAGAGTATTGGATGAAATAAAATACGTCACTAAAATTAATTTCATCTCTTTCTTTTTCATTTTTCATGTGGCTTCTATTGGGGTAGCCAAAAAGTTTGTTCAAGTTTTTTCTGTAATATTTTATAGAATAATAGAAGCTTTAATGTCGCATGTGTGGTATACCCTGTATTTTCTTTTGGACAGAGCTGCTTTAGGGAGAACAGTATATGGAAGCAAAGTGGGCATCTCCATTTCAAAAAGATTTCAGTAGGTAGAGAGTTTTCAGCAGCAAAATTCCCAGGGAGTCCAAAAACTTCAGGGCTTAGGAGACAGGCAGAAACATGACAGGGTCTGTGTGTCTGTGTGTCTGTGTGTATTAGTCACTCAGCCATGTCTGACTGTTTGTGACCCCATGGGCTGTAGTTTGCCAGGCTCCTCTGTCCATCAGATTTCCTAAGCAAGAATACTGGAGTGGGCTGCCATTTCCTTCTCCAGGGAAACTTCCCAACCCAGGGATCGAACCCAGGTCTCCTGCATTGCAAGCAGGCTCTTTACTGTCTGAGCCACCAGGGAAACCTGTCTATGTGTTTACAGATATTTTAAATACTCCCTGATTCCTTCTCCTCCTTTCCCTCTGCCTCTCAGTTCCCCTCACCCTTTCTCCCTCTCACCCTTCCCCTTTCTTCCTTTCTTCATTACCATCATCACCATCTCTTCTCTGTGTTACTAAAACTTGGAACCTTTCTACTAGGGAACAAAGCCCTTTGTTCTACACTGTAACCAAAAATATAAAACTCAAATCCTTGAGAAAGGCAACATTTCAATTTCACTTTGTGGCATAAAATCATTGCATAATTTTGTAAGAACAGGTTTTATCAGAGAGGACAAAATAGAAGGGCACTGAACTGCGAAAGGAGAAAGTGAAGGAAAGAGGACATACATAACACCAGGCTGAAAGCCAAGAATGCAAGATTCTTCCCAATTTGCATAGTCCTGTCTAACTATGCTGAAGGAAAGAGTATACTGGTTTTCTTGAACTAAAAGAAAAGTCTACGTAGGTTTTCCAAGTCATAAAAAAGTGGAAAAGATGAATCTCATAGTGTATTCAAACCACCTGTATTTCTTTAATTATTTTTTATTTAACAAACACAAAAAACTGCTAGGTGCCAGAAATGGTTGGCAGTAATTTTTATGTATTGGCTCATTTAATCCTCATAACAACAGTATGTATAAGTTCATTCATTTTCTTCGTTTGAAAGACAGAGAAAATGAGAATTTGGACTTAGGCAGTCTAAATCCAGCATCTGTGTGTTTAATCAGTATATCCCACACGTGTGTGCTCAGTCACTTCAGTAGTGTCTGATGCTTTGCGACCCGCCAGGCTCCTCTGTCCATGGGATTCTCCAGGCAAGAGTACTGGAGTGGGTTGCCATATCCTCCTCCAGGGGATCTTCCCAACCCAGGGATCGAGGGCTTCCCTGGTGGCTCAGAGGTTAAAGCGTCTGCCTGCAATGCGGGAGAGCCGGGTTTGATCCCGGGGTCAGGAAGATCCCCTGGAGAAGGAAATGGCAACCCACTCCAGTATTCTTGCCTGGAGAATCCCATGGATGGAGGACCCTGGTGGGCTACAGCCCATGGGGTCACAAAGAGTCAGACACGACTGAGCGACTTCACTATCACTTATCACTACCAACCCAGGGATCGAACTGTGGCTCCAGCTACTCCTGCATTGCAGGTGGATTATTTACACAGTGAACCACCTGGGAAGCCCCCATTATATCACATTACCTCTCAAGCTCCTGAGTTTGAATGAATTGAGGAAATACTTCTTGGTGCCCATCAAGACATGTTAATACAGTGTTTCGAGGTAAATCTGGAACTTGGCACTTTTAAAAAGCTAGGTGGGTAACAATTATGTACACTAAAGGTTGAGAACCACCACTAATTCCAGTGCTAAAATATCTGTTACTTGGAAGGCACTGCATCTTTCTAGCTGGCTGACCTCAAGCAAACTACATATGAGAATTTCTCAGCATCTCGCCTTCTTCATACTTTTATGGAGAATCACAGACTTGTCAGTAAGAAAGATATAACTTATCTCAAACTTGAGAAAACTGGCATATTTTTCTGCATAGTATTTTATTGTTGCTTTTGAGAATCTTCTCAAAGCTGCTTGATGAAAGGCATGTCTGCCAACAGAAGACATATCATCTAGTATTTTCAATTAGTTGTCTAAACTTGGCACCTTTGGAAGATGATTCTGAGCAGTCCTGACATAGTTTTAATCCCATATGACTGATAAAAACAAGACTAGTTTATGGCCCCACCTGTGAAATAAACCATTTTTTTGGTATGTAGCTATGTCTGCTTATATAAACATCCCTGTCCTTGATATATTAGGTTCCCTCCTTTAAGCCTTGAGATGGTTTTATTTCTTCAGCTGTTCTTTCCTTAAAGAGATTCAATATACAGTTGACACTTGCTTAAAAAAATCAGCTTGTCTAAAAATTTCTGCTTATTTTGGAAATTTAAATAACCCTGTACATACTGAGGGCCTCCCAGGTAGCACAGTGGTAAAGAATCCGCCTGCCAATGCAGGAGATGTGGGTTTAATTCTTGGGCTGGGAAGATCTCCTGGGGTAGGAAATGACTACCCACTCCAGTGTTCTTGCCTGGAGAAATCCATGGCCAGAGGACCCGGGTGGGTTACAGCCTATGGGGTCGCAAAGAGTCAGGCATGACTGAGCACACACATACTGAAGATATTTGTAAACTGCAAAAGTTTATATGAACCTACTTATCATTAAACTTACCTGGCTTTCAACTTTTTGATCTAGAAAATAAATGCATGGGTATCTGTAAACTGTTACTATGTAGCCTTTAGTCAACAAAATTACATGGTTGAGACCATGAGCTATACAAGCAAGAAGCTGTTTATTAGTGGCAGTTAGGTGCTAACGTCAAGAATAAGATTCTCAGGCACCCCATCAAGAAATCAAGGTACCACTGAAAGTGACTCCATTTCGCACTTTCTAATGCTCCCCATGACTAAAAGCACATGATTTAATTACACATTGTTGAAAAACTAAATAATACATATGGATCACTTCTGTAATATTATCAGAGTTCACATTATCCTCTGCTTATTACAGATGCTACTATTTCTACCTGCCTCCTTGATTCTGAGTTCACTTCATTGACTGAGATCAACTCAGTTCTTCTCATATGCACTGATTTCCTGGGTCCCTCACATTTTTGTCTGATTTGAAGTATCTACTTAACACTTACAAGCCAGCTCACCTCTATTGATTCAACTTATGTTGATGTAGTTGTATACTTTAAGAAACAGTCCCATAGAATAAAGCTAATGAAGAGGTGGGAGTTCCCAGGCCAAAGGAGACCACTTGGGAAAAGAAATCAGTGTTTACGATACATTGGAATGGAAAGAGATGAGAATCTGTACCAAGAAGTGGGAGGGTCCTGCCAGAAAATCTCAAAACTAAAATCTTAAAAAGAAAGAGAAGGCTCTTGTGAGGAAGGAAAGCTTAAATCCACCAGAAAATGTGGTTGACTGAATCAGATAATCTCAAGAATTTGACGTGTGATAGAGTGAGGATGACATCAGATAGGGGCTTCCCTGGTGGCTCAGAGGGTAAAGCGTCTGCTTGCAATGCAGGAGACCTGAGTTCGATTCCTGGGTCTGGAAGACCCCCTGGAGAAGGAAATGGCAACCCACTCCAGTACTCTTGCCTGGAAAATTCAATGGACAGAGGAGCCTTGTGGGCTACAGTCCATGAGATCACAAAAAGTCAGACACGACTGAGCAACTTCACTCTCCAGAGCAAGGATGACAAAAATAGAGGACCTATAATGTAGAACCTGATGAATGAAAAATGATACATACATCCATACACCAATATTGTCCTTGGGACATTGCAAAAGAAAGGTTAAGATTCACAGTTAAGCTTCTATTGTTTCTCTTGACCCCCTCTCTCCCTCATACCTGAATAGTTTGCTGCCTCTTTCAGAACTTCTTGAAGATTCAGGTTCTGGTGATGAAGTTCCATTAGTTTCTTGGATTTCTCATCCAGCTTGTGGGCAAGGGTTTCTATCATTTCTTTGAGTTCCTTCTGTGACTCCTGGGAAGATTTTTCTGATTGGCGCTGGGCTAAAATCTGTCCCTCCAGGATATCTTCCTGGTGAGTAAGGTTTGCTTGCTGTTGCTTTAGGAGCTCAGACACCTGGGATACTAAATTAGAACTAAATTGAGATTCCAATTCCAATTCCCAATAAAAAAAATTCCTCCACTGGATTTTGAGGCAATCAAAGAACAGAATCAAACCATCTATTTTGACAACAAAGCAACCCAACTTTACTCAAATTATGGATTTGGAAGTTATTTGATATTTCTGATATATATATATATAATGTTGGAAACTGTCTCAGATACTTATGATTAAAAAACAAACAAACAGGATTTTACTTGTTACTGAGAGTTACACACAAGTTAAAAGAAATCACAGGTTAAATCATTTATCAATGGCATAAGTAAAATGTAGATAATCTAAAATAGGCAGACACAAATCATACTCAGTGATTATTAGTAGGACTTATCATTAATGATTTACTCTACTGTGTCTTAATTCTGTGTCTTAATTGCCCTTTCTCCACCCATCCACACTTCCTGATTTTACATAAAAACTGTGACATTCGCCCTGTTTTTGAGAAACTCTCCCATGGGATTATTTTAAGCTGCTTTCGCAAGAATATGAAAACAATTTTTCAATTTTAGCCTTTTTTTTTTTTTTTTTTTAGGAAGGGTGGAGATGAAAGGAAGGTTGTGAAATCAAGCAGGCTACAAATGTTAAGGGTCCAATGTCTCAGTTCTATAAGTTTGATGGTTCAGTGCAAAGTAGACCCTTTGGCTTGAAAACCATACTTGACCCTGTTAAAAAGTGGTCAGAATCTCAGAGGAAGACTCTTCCAATGACCACCACTGAGTCAAGGGCTCTTCTCCCACATCGTTAGGAAAGGATTTACAGGTTCAAAGTGTTCATAGATTGAAAAAATAAGTGGTTTGTGACCTTAAACACCAATTGAGGAACAAATTAGCACTTCAAAGGCCTTCGTAACTTAGATTCTAGAGAGCCAAAATAGCTCAAAACTATAACCTAAATACATAGATGGGTTAGATGTATGATCATCACCGTTTTTTCCCCTTCTTGGTCACTTTCACCTCTTCATTTCTTTTCCTTTTGACATCCCCTCTTTCCTAAATGGCCATATTGTAAATCCGAAGACTGTCCTATTTTAAATATTCTATTTATGAAGACTGTGTTTCTGAGTTAACTTAAAACTGGTATTTAATCATTTGTATTAAAACTCAGTGTGAACTAAATGAAGTGTCTTTTTATGGGTCCCTTTGGTGATCTTATGGGTTAGTAACTTCAAATTCTTTCCTTCCTCATTATTCTGGGGTTTAAATGGACTCTAATCATGAAGTTCTGGAAACAAAATCAAACAAAAACCTAATATCTGTAATCTTCATCCCATGCCTCAATCTATTTGAGGAAAGAAGACAACGAACTCATTCATCTTCCCATTCACTCCTAAAAATGGTCTGCCTTAAATGTATCTAAATCAAGGCGGTTTATAGTTACTATGAAACCAACTAATAAACGGTATTTAAAAGCCCTCATTTTTTTTTTTTTTTTTTTTGGTCCCTTCTTTCCCTGCTTCAGCACTTACGTTGCTGTATCAACAATATCACGGTCACCAGTAGTCCCAGACAAAGGACCCCTAGAGTCACAACAGTGGGGTACCACTTCCAAGAGGAAGCAAAACGAAGACCTAGAGTGACAAAGGAGAGATTCACAAAGACAAAAATGATAGAGGTAAGTGGTCAAACAATTCTTTGGATCCAGCCTGTACCTGGCACTTCGCACTACTTACTTCTAGTCTTTCCAATGACTGCAAATAATTCACTATCCACATTTACAGGCAAAAAATATGGGCAATTAAAAACTTTAAGTAATTTACCCATGGTCACACAACTGATGAAATTTAGGAGCTGGGATTCTATCAGATATTTGACTCCAAGAATCTGATTCTAGTTAAGTTCAATTTTCTTTTTCTTTTTGGCCTTGCCACTCTAAATTTCCCTGCCCAGGGACCAAAGTCATGCCCATGATATTGGAAGCATGGAATCCTAACCACTGGATCACCTGGGAATTCTCCAAGTATCTGATTCTAAAGCATATACTTTGTCTAGTCTCTCCACAATACCTTAAGAAACTCTCAGTCCAGCTTGGTTGGATTTACTTCCTCCACAAGGCAGAGAGCCTGATGTTTTCAGTATAGACAATGTGTATGTGTGCATATGTGTGCACACACACCCACACCCCACACACACATACACACAGTTATAAGTAACATATAATAAATGAATATTAGATATCAAGCAAGTAAAGTCTTTAGTCAGCTAACCAACTGAAAAAGTCTCAAAAAACTAACATATAATTTTATGCTATTTAGTTTTTATTTCATTAAAAATAAATACATCTTGGACCTGGGGTTATTGACTAAAGAAAATATATAAACTAAATCTCTATATTCATTTGATTCATATTACTATCACGTCCTACACTCACACCAGCTATATCACTCTTGTTATGAGAAAAAAATTCCCCATTATTATAAAAGCAAACCATGTAGCTCACAAGTGTATGAATATCTTATTATGAAGTCTATCACCAAAAAAGCACAGATACTATCGTTCAGAAGGAAAACATTTCAAATAAAGGATTTAGATTCCTCACCTTGTAAGATAAACAAATAAGGGACTGAAAACGTTAACCCTTTATATGCAAATAAGGAAACTGACAACTCAGTGAGTTGCCTAAGATCACACAGATGTTAAGATCCAAACAGAGATTGTTAATCCAATTTCGAGTAGCTACATGGCTTGGACCATCACATCACAAAAGCTCCAGTGTGAATGTATAATGATTCAAATCAATCAATGATCAAATATTACTACTTTCACTGAGTTCTCAAGTGTCAAAAGCACTCTACAGATGAGCCAAACAAAATAGAAGTTTTGACAGGAAGGAATATGGTTCATTCACTGATTCAGGAGTGATTAAGCTCCTAGAATATGTCTGGCAAATTGGCAGAAAGGAAGTTGAAGATAATTATGTGTCTTGCAAGTAATTGCCCAATCCTAGCATTAGGAGAAAATATCCGGGTAAATCTTTCAATCGACATTTCCCTCTGGTCAATATTCCTCCCATATTATAGCTCAGTCTTAACTCTACCACTTAATAGCCACATAAAACTGGGTAATTTAGTTAATCCTCCTGATTACTAGTTAGTCCTCTGTAAAAGGGAGATGATAGTAGTCCCAACCTCAAGGTGTAAAGCTTTAATGCATATAAAGTGAATATCATAGAAACTAGCCTATAGCAAATGATCAATAAGAGTTGGTTATCATCACCTTCTACTACATCATCATTCATACAAAGTTAGCTTATCATCATCTTCTTTAATCACCATATCTGACTCGTTTTCCTTTTAAGTAAATGTTATTAACTCTAATATATTTCCACACTCAGGCATTGTAGTTTTCTACTCCTATATTCAGTTAGTTTACATGTCTAAATTAACTCTGTCCTTGTATTCATTTACCCAGCCCTCGTACCTTTTGCTGTCTCACCATTTGGCTTCTGATCAAGTTGATCTTTCATGCTGTTGTGGTCATCAACAGTCATTTTCAAATGTATTCCAAGAATGAGAGAGTGAAGCTGTTGAGGACTTCTACGAAGTGAAAGTTTGTGAGTTCCTGCTGGAGTGTTTAAATAGCTACTGATATCTGGTGGAATGACTCAATCATTGGTAGGAGGAAGGAGAGGCTTTGCTTCATATTGGGAAGTTGGCTGACGCAAATTCTTGAGATATGTCTATTGCAGGAGGGGAAAGTGGTGAATCTGATAGTGTTTCAGGATATTTCACCAAGTAATTTATGAAAGGGAAAATTATATTTTCCATGAGCATTAGAGGAGTAGATTTTTACCCATGCTTCAGATAAGAAAACTGAAATTTAAAAGGGTAAGTCCCAAAAAATTTGTAGAAGAGTGTGCATTTAGACGAGATTTTTATTCCAATATCCATGAATGTTTATTTCACTATACCAGACTATCTCTACACTAGGGTCTTTCATAAGTCTCACATTTTCCTTTTTAATTTTGATAATTTTTTTTGTCAGCAATAGGCTTAGGAATTTGGCAGTTAATCACATATGACTCATCTCTCTAGCCATGACAACCTTGGTAATTTTAGAACTTAGGAATACTATTTCATACAGTGGCAGTATAGAGAAATATGCAGCAGATGGAGCTAGTTTGTGTTTTTTTTTCCTTTACTATTACCTTGGTCTATAATCTAGGGGAATGTCTTTAACTATAAATTGGGACACTACAATGTCTACTTGATAATGTAGATAAAGTTGCTGTAGGGATTCAAATTAGATACTGAGTGAAAGTGCTTTGTACTTCAAACACAGTAAAAACTCAATAAATGATAGTTATTATTATTAGCAATAGTAACACTCAGTTCAGTTCAGTTGCTCAGTCATGTCTGACTCTTTGCGACCCCATGAACCACAGCACACCAGATCTCCCTGTCCATCACCAAGTCCTGGAGTCCACCCAAACCCATGTCTATTGAGTCAGTGATGCCATCCAACCATCTCATCCTCTATTGTCCCCTTCTCCTGCCTTCAATCTTTCCCAGCATCAGGGTCTTTTCAAATAAGCCAGCTCTTCGCATCAGGTAGCCAAAGTATTGGAGTTTCAGCTTCAACATCAGTCCTTCCAATGAACACTCAGGACTGATCTCCTTTAAGATGGACTGGTTGGACCTCCTTGCAGTCCAAGGGACTCTCAAGAGTCTTCTCCAACACTTTTGATGATGTTCAAAAGCATCAATTCTTCGGCACTCAGCTTTCCTTATAGTCCAACTCTCACATTCATGCATGACCACTGGAAAAACCATAGCCTTGACTAGACGGACCTTTTGTTGACAAAGTAATGTCTCTGCTTTTTAATATGCTAAGTTGGTCATAGCCTTCCTTCCAAGGAGTAAGTGTCTTTCAAGTTCATGGCTGCAGTCACCATCTGCAGTGATTTGGGAGTAAAAAAAAATAAAGTCAGCCACTGTTTCCACTGTTTCCCCATCTATTTGTCTTGAAGTGATGGGACTGGATGCCATGATCTTAGTTTTCTGAATGTTGAGCTTTAAGCCAACTTTTTCACTCTCTGCTTTCACTTTCATCAAGAGGCTCTTTAGTTCTTCTTCACTTTCTGCCATAAGGGTGGTGTCATCTGCATATCTGAGGTTATTGATATTTCTCCTGGCAATCTGGATTCCAGCTTGTGCTTCCTCCAGCCCAGCATTTCTCATGATGTACTCTGCATATAAGTTAAATAAGCAGGGTGACAATATACAGCCTTGATGTACTCCTTTACCTATTTGGAACCAGTCTGTTGTTCCATGTCCAGTTCTAACTGTTGCTTTCTGACCTGCATGCAGGTTTACACTCAACACAGTTGAATTTTTCATCAAAGAATACATTTTATATGTGTTTGCCTTAAGTCACAAAGATTTCTATGGGATCTCAACAAAGATACTATATGTGCTACTGCTGCTGCTAAGTCACTTCAGTCATGTCCAACCCTGTGCAACCCCATAGACAGCAGCGCACAAGACTCCTCTGTCCCTGGGATTCTCCAGGAACGAATGCATTCTCCAGTGCATGAGAGTGAAAAGTGAAAGTGAAGTTGCTCAGTTGTGCGCAACTCTTCGCGACCCCATGGACTGTAGCCTACCAGGCTCTTCCGTCCATGGGATTTTCCAGGCAAGAGTACTAGAGTGGGTTGCCATTTATTCAGGTGATAAAATTCTCACCTATCCCCCCTCAACCCCTGAAAACTTCCTAACCAGAAAAGAAATGTCTCCTTGCAGCTATCCATGCTTTAAAAAAAAAAAAAAAAAAACCTTATCTATGAGAAATATTTCTTTAATTATTTATGGGCAAAAGTGGTGGGATAGCTGATATATGCTTTAAATGACACCAGAAAAAATATATATACAAATAAAGAAGGGACTAAATAGCAGGGCTTCCTTGGTGGTCCAGTGGCTAAGACTCCATGCTCCTAAGGCAGGGGCCCTGGGTTCAATCCCTGGTCAGGGAACTAGCTCCCACATGCTGCAACTAAGAGCTCTCATGCTGCAACTAAGACTTGGTGTAGCCAAATAAATAAATATTTTTTAAAAAAGAAGGGACTACATAAAAGAAGATTGGAGAAAAGTAAATAAGTAAACAAAATATCTAGGAAACCATTAGGAAAACTCACCAATATGATAGTTTAATTAGGATTTCATTTCTGTCCCTAAATTTCTTGCCCTCCCTTTTTCTGTACAGGGTACCTGAGACCAAATTGAAAATAGTTTGTCTACCACTTAAAGCACTACTCTGTGAGACAGTTCACAAAGGAACCCTCAGCATGTAACCAATTTGTCCTCCTCCAATCAGCTTGTAACAATTAGTGTTACTTTCCTTTTAACTAAAGACCCATTTCACCTCCTTTGACTGTGAATGCCCGGGAAGCAAGATTAAATACATTACTGCATTTGCCCCAGTGATTGTTCACATAAATAGAATCTCAGAAAATTATTTTAATGATGATTAATAAATACTGAAATGACACCACAATGAAGTGGAAACCTTTTCACTTCTCACAGTGAAAGCTATTTTGGAGGCCATCAATATTCTAGTGGATTAAAATGAGCCATTATGGGCTTCCCCCATGGCTCAGCAGTAAAGAATCTGCCTGTAATGCAGGAGACACAGGAGATATGGGTTCGATCTCTGGGCTGGGAAGATCCCCTGGAGGAGGAAATGGCAACCCACTCCAGTATTCTTGCTGGGAATATCCCATGGACAGAGGAACCCAGCAAGCTACCATTCATAGGGTCCCTAAGAGTCAGACACAACTGAGCACACATACACTAGAAGATGAGACATATAGGTAACTTTGTTGAGGAAAGGGACATGGCACATGTTTCTTATGAGCATATCACATCCTCCTAGCCTTTACAGGTTGTGCTGGGAAGAAGTGTATCAGAAGGATGCATGTGAGTACATAGTTAAAATACCCAAAGAAACACACACGACCAGAAAGAACTACAGAAGACCTAAGACTGAGTTAGATCTCTCACAGTTCTGAAAGTCACCTCCACACTTCACTTATGAGACCCAGAAAAGCATAATCATCCATTGTCCTTTGGGTCAACACTCACAGAAATCTCCCTAAGCACTCTGGGACTTGGTGCCGAGCTCTACACATTCTGTACTTACTTCAAAAACAATTCCTTTTTCCTTTTAATAAATCCTCTCAACTTAACATTTAGAGGTTGGATTGTCATCATCAATTTCTTTTTCCACCTTCATTGTATATACTCTAACATGCACTGTCAGTTCAGTTCAGTTCAGTTGCTCAGTCATGTCCGACTCTTTGTGATCCCATGAACTGCAGCATGCCGGGCCTTCCTGTCCATCGCCAACTCCTGGAGTTTACTCAAACTCATGTCCACTGAGTCGGTGACGCCATCCAACCATCTCATCCTCTGTCATCCCCTTCTCCTCCTGCCTTCAGTCTTTCCCAGCATCAGGGTCTTCTCCAGTGAGTCGGTTCTTCACATCAGGTGGCCAAAGTATTGGAGTTTCAACTTCAACATCCATCCTTCCAATGACTATTCAGGACTGATCTCCTTCAGGATGGACTGGTTGGATCTCCTTGCAGTCCAAGGGACTCTCAAGAGTCTTCTCCAACATCGCAGTTAAGAAGCATCAATTCTTCGGCACTCAGCTTTCTTTATAGGCCAACTCTGACATCCATACATGACTACTGGAAAAACCATAGCTTTGACTACATGGACTTTTGTTGGCAAAGTAATGTCTCTGCTTTCAATATGCTGTCTAGGTTAGTCTTAACTTTTTTTCCAAGGAGCAAGCATCTGTTAGTTTCATGGCTGCAGTCACCATCTGCAATGATTTTGGAGCCCCCCAAAATATAGTGTCAGTGTTTCCCCATCTATTTGCCATGAAGTGATGGGACCAGATGCCATGATCTTAGTTTTCTAAATGCTAAAGTTTTAAGCCAACTTTTGATTCTCCTCTTTCACTTTCATCAAGAGACTCTTTAGTTCTTCTTCACTTTCTGCCATAAAGGTGGTGTCATCTGCCTATCTGAGGTTATTGATATTTCTCCTGGCAATCTTGATTCCAGCTTGTGCTTCATCTAGTCCAGCGTTTCTCATGATGTACTCTGCATATAAGTTAAAATAAGCAGGATGACGTACACCCTTCCCAATTTGGAACCAGTCTGTTGTTCCATGTCCAGTTCTAACATGCACTGTGTTGATTTTCAATCCCATTACTGTTATTCCAACTCTCCACTTAAACTATAAACTCTTGAAAAGTAAGGATTGATTGCCTTCTGTTAAGGAAACCTCATTCTTTTCTACACCAGGCATACCATGTAAATTGTGTTATATTCTACAAACAGTTAAGAGTTAGCACATGAGGTTCTTAACTATGAAGACATCACCAGCATGAACTAGATTTTTAAACTACAAAGACATTTATGGAAAATCTATCTCAATTCTATTATTTTGAGAAAGTAGAACTAAAGCTGTCCCCCCACCCTGCAACCTTATTAAGTGGTTTACTGACTATCTCTTTTCTGTCTGATGCTACACAAAAACTCAGTTCACTGTTCTTTCATTTGTATCAAATCATAAAAGACATAGGTGGTTTCTTCTGAGTGGTATTATAAATGCAGTATGCTGCTGCTGCTGCTAAGTCGCTTCAGTCGTGTCCAACTCTGTGCGACTCCATAGACGGCAGCCCACCAGGCTCCGCTGTCCCTGGGATTCTCCAGGCAAGAACACTGGAGTGGGTTGCCATTTCCTTCTCCAATGCATGAAAGTGAAAAGTGAAAGTGAAGTCACTCAGTCGTGTCCGACTCTTCGCGAACCCATGGACTACAGGCTACCAGGCCCCCCCGTCCATGTGATTTTCCAGGCAAGAGTACTGGAGTGGGGTGCCATCGCCTTCTCCTAATGCAGTATGAAAGTCTCTCAAAGGATTCAGTGAGAGAGTTTTCAGAACACCAAGACAGAGAATATCATTTTCACAGAAGACTTTAAACATGTTGTGTGGTAGAGGATACCTGCATTCACTCTCAAACCTTTTCTTTTCATTTGTTTTTATTTTTGGTCACACTCTACCCCTTGCAGGATCTCAGTGTCCCCAAACAGGTGCCTAGAGTCTTAACCACAGGACTGCCAAAGAAGTCCTTCAAAGTTTTTCTTGACGTCTGTTGAAGAAGGGACACAGAGCTCACACGGAGGTGCCATCACATGGACAGTGACAAAAACTAGATCAGTCACCATCTTCCGTGTGATCTAGTTCCTCAGCACGGCCATGTTGAGGGCCACGTTTTGCCTTCTCCTATTCAAGCCCATTAGAAATAAGTGGGTTCTTCTTTTTTTCTTTATTGTGAAAAATGTTATGTAATATAATATTTTTACTATTTTAACCATTTTTAGGTGTACAGTTTCATGGAATTAAACACATTCACATTGCTGCTTAACCTTCCACACTATCCATCTCTAGAACATTCTCATCTTCTCTAACTGAAACTGTATTCTTTAAACAATAACTCCTGTGATGGTTGATTTTATGTGTCAACATGAATGGGTCACAGCCTGCCCAGATATTTGGTTCAACGTTCTTCTGAGTGTTTCTGCATGGGTGTTTTTGGATGAGGTTACCATTTCATCAGGAAGCAACAGTTAGAACTGGACATGGAACAACAGACTGGTTCCAAATAGGAAAAGGAGTACATCAAGGCTGTTATGTTGTCACCCTGCTTATTTAATTTATATGCAGAATACATCATGAGAAATGCTGGGCTGGAAGAAGCACAAGCTGGAATCCAGATTGCCGGTAGAAATATCAATAACCTCAGATATGCAGATGACACCACCCTTATGGCAGAGAGTGAAGAGGAACTAAAAAGCCTCTTGATGAAAGTGAAAGAGGAAAGTGAAAAAGTTGGCTTAAAGCTCAACATTCAGAAAACTAAGATCATGGCATCTGGTCCCATCACCTCATGGGAAATAGATGGGGAGACAGTGGAAACAGTGTCAGACTTTATTTTCTTGGGCTCCAAAATCGCTGCAGATGGTGACTGCAGCCATGAAATTAAAAGATGCTTACTCCTTGGAAGGAAAGTTATGACCCACCTAGATAGCATATTAAAAAGCAGAGACATTACTTTGCCAACAAAGGTCTGTCTGGTCAAGGCTATGGTTTTTCCAGTGGTCATGTATGGATGTGAGAGTTGGACTGTGAAGAAAGTTGAGTGCCGAAGAATTGATGCTTTTGAACTCTGGTGTTGGAGAAGACTCTTGAAAGTCCCTTGGACTGCAACGAGATCCAACCAGTCCACCCTAAAGGAGGTCAGTCCTGGGTGTTCATTGAAAGGATTGATGCTGAAGCTGAAACGCCAGTACTTTGGCCACCTCATGCGAAGAGTTAACTCATTGGAAAAGACCATGATGCTGGGAGGGATTGGGGGCAGGAGGAGAAGGGGACGACACAGGATGAGATGGTTGGATGGCATCACTGACTCGATGGGCATGAGTTTGAGTAAACTCTGGGAGTTTGTGATGGACAGGGAGGCCTGGCATGCTGCGATTCATGGGGTCGCAAAGAGTCGGACACGACTGAGTGACTGAACTGAACTGAACTGAACCATTTCAATGACCATTTCAATATGGGCTTCCCTGGTGGCTCAGATGTTAAAAAATCTGCCTGCCATGCAGGAAAACCGGGTTTGATCCCTGGGTTGGGAAGATCTCCTGGAGAAGGGTGCGCAACCCACACCAGTATTCTTGCCTGGAAAATCCCATGGACAGAGAAGTCTGGTGGGGTAGCAACGAGTCAGACACGACTAAGCAGCTAACACTTACTACTTACCATTTCAATCAGTAGAGTAAAGCAGATTTCTCTCCATGTGAGTGGGTTTCATCCAATCAGTTGAAAGCTTGAATAGAACAAAGGACTAGCCTTTCTCCAAAAAAGGAAAAAAAAAATTCTCCAAGAGATAATCTTTGGACTTGGACAGGAACTGCATCACTGACTATCCTAGGTCTGGACCCTGCCAGCTCACACTACAGATATAGACTTGTCAGCCTCTATAATTGAATGAGTCAATTTCTTATAATAAATCTCTTTAGGTATATATAGAAATTCTATTGGTTTCATTTCCCTGGGGAACTCTGACTCATACAACACCCCATTTCTTCTTCCTCCCAGTTCCTGAAACCACCATCCTATTTTTTGCCTTTATGAATCTGACTACTCTAGGAACCTCATACAAGTGGAAGTTTATATTTGTCCTTTTATATCTGTCTTATTTCACTTAGCATAATGTCTTTAAGATTCATCCAATGTTTCAGTATATGGGCTTTTCAGGTGACTTAGTGGTAAAGAACTCGCCTGCAGTGCAGAAGATGCAAAAGATGTGGGTTCAATCCCTGAGTCAAGGAAGATCTCCTGGAGATGGCAACCCACTCCAATATTCTTGCCTGGAGGATCCCATGGTCAGAGGAACCTGGCAAGTTACAGTCCATGCAGTTAAAGAGTCAGATGTGACTAGAGCATGGACATAGCACCAGTAACATTGTAGCAACTCTCAGAATTTCCTTCCTTTTTAAGGCTGAATAATATTCCACTGCATAAGTATGTCACATCTGTTTATCCATTGACTCATTGAGGAGTTTTTGTCTTTTTCTGTTTTGGAAAGATCCTTGGGGATAATTTCTACAATCTTTATGTGGCAGATAGCTGGACAGACTTGATAGACTGTAAGTGGTTCTCACTATTCCTGTGCAATCTCTTCCTCTTAAATGTGGGTGGAATTTATGGTTTGGGATGAAGTAAAGGTGATGTAATGTATGTGATCATGTATATGCGGTTACATAAGGTACCATGCCTATCTCAAGAAACAAATGTGCATGAATTCTGCCTAGGGGAGCTTAGAAACGAATCCTTTCCCAGTTAAGCCTTTCAGTGAGAATGCAAGCCAGCCAGCACCTTGAGCACAGCCTCATGAGACCCTAAAGAGAGGTTCTAACTAAACTGTGCCCACATTTCTGAGCCACAGATCTTGTGAGATAATAAATATATCATTTTACATTGCTGCTTACATAATTTGTAGTAATGTGTTACATGGCATATAAAACCAGTAATTCTCTGATAATCTTAATCCTCCTATTTTGTTAAACTTCCTTGAGTCTAGTCCTATCACTGACTTTCAGTGCCTCTGAAGTTGCCACTCAATACTTAAACTGCAATATTGGTTTGTAAAATAGACACGCTATATTTTGTCTTCCTGGTGGAGCTTCCAGTAGTTGTAAGATAGAACTGGTTTCTCCTGTTATAGTATCTATTTTTGAAGATCCACTGTTCAACTCTTTATAGGCCACCCTAGATGCCTCAGAGCAGTAATAGTCCTAGCCTCTGTTTCGCTGAATGCTCAGCAGTAAAGAATCCACCTGCCAATGCAGGAGATGAGGGTTCAGTCGCTGTGTGGGAAAGATCCCCTGCAGGAGGAAATGGCAACCTGATCAAGTATTCTTGCCTGGGAAATCACATGGACAGAAGAACCTGGTGGGCTACATACAGTCCATGGGTTTGCAACTTAGTGACTAGACAACAACAGCGACAACACTGACCTGACCTAGGCAAGCTCCAAAGGAGAATAATCAAAGGAAGCAGACCCAAGAAATTCCTTAGCCCCACTTATTACAGGTGTTGTATAACAATTCCCTGAAGCATGGGTGAAAAGACCTGTGTACAGTCCCCTCCATTGGTTCCACACCACGCCCTTAACAACCTGGGTACGAGCTAATGATTCACGAGCATAATGGAACCTCAGAATTATGTAGGGTTGTAATGAGATCATTCCCTTCTGGCTCAGCCACCTGCCCTTCCAATGCAGACTGTCTTCAATCTTCTCACTTGCATTCTCTCTCCTCTCTCATCAGTCCCTACATGGATGCTTTGATAGAGACTGAACTCAGAGTTAAAACTGCCACAAGGCATAATCACTTCCATTTGAATAAACAAGCAGTTCTAACCCAGTGCTGGGAGGGGTGGGGGAGGGGAAGCAGCAGCAGTAATTCTAAGAAAAATAACTAGAAGGTCATTAACAGAATTCCATTTGTTCTAACTTGTTAGGAAGCTGGAGGGCAAAGAGATGATGGCAATCACAAGGCAGGAAAGTGCAATGGGGGTGAAAAATGTCATGTTAATAGGAAAACCTGTTCACGCAGGTGACGGCTGGCATGATTGGGAGAGAAGAGGGCCAGGATAGCAAGGGGAAATATTCAAGAACAGGAATCCTAGGAAAGCTAAAACCAGGTCATGGTGACAATACATGAAGCAGGAGGACATGTTATCCAGTCTATTGAGGGTAAAAGTCATTGTTAAAACTGAGTGAAAATCAAAATAATCTTGGTTAACACTCACAATATATTTTTTTCATATCGGGGTTAGTATATGTAGCCTGGCAGATAGGGTCCATGGGGTCGCAAAGAGTCAGACATGACTGAGCGATTTTCACTACATTCACGGTATATGCATTTCATACACATTAGCATATTTAATCTCTCTAAGTGTATAAAAGTTAGTGTTAGTCGCTCAGTCATGTCCGACTCTGCAAACCCATGGACTGTAGCCCACCAGGCTCCTCTGTCCATGGGATTCC
This sequence comes from Dama dama, assembly GCF_033118175.1. Taxonomy (NCBI): domain Eukaryota; kingdom Metazoa; phylum Chordata; class Mammalia; order Artiodactyla; family Cervidae; genus Dama; species Dama dama. Next base: position 20,246,551 of record NC_083702.1, read on the forward strand.
CCATGCAAGAATACTAGAGTGGGTAGCCATTCCCTTCTCCAGGAGATCTTCCCAACCCAGAGATTGATTCCATGTCTCCTGCATTGCAGGCAGATTCTTTACCATCTGAGCCACCATAAGTGTCTGAAGTAACCTGATACTTTTGAATTATGGTCCTGGAAAAGAATCTTGAGAGTCCTTCGGACTTCAAGGAGATCAAACCAGTCAATACAAAAGGAAATCAACCCTGCTTATTCACTGGAAGGACTGATGCTGGAGCTGAAGCTCCAACACTTTGGCCACCTGATGCAAAGAGCTGACTCATTGGCAAAGATCCTGATGCTGAGAAAAACTGAGAGCAGGAGGAGAAGAGGGCAGCAGAGGCAGAGGATGAGATGGTTGGATGGCATCACCAACTCAATGGACATGAGTTTGAGCAAACTCGGAGAGACAGTAAAGGGTAGGGAAGCCTAGTGTGCTGCAGTTCATGGGGTCACAAAGAGTTAGACACGACTTAGTGACTGAACAATGAACAACAACAGCAATTATTATTATTATTATTATCCATTTTATATAGGATGCAACTGAGCCAACAGAGAGATGTAATATCTTGCTCAAGATCCCACAGCTAATCAGTGACCAAGTAAGTATTTCACCCCACAGACAATGTAGCTGGAGTCTTAGCCATGATGCCCCACTGTCTCTTTGACAAGAGAAAGAGAAGAGCAAGCTAAATGATGCTACATCACACTCTGAATAGAAATACTCTAATCAAAATGCCTTCATGTCTCTGATTGTATTTTCTGTATGAAACAACATCTAGGGCAGGACTCACGGACATTCCATTCCTAGTTTATGAATCGGAAAATTGAGGACTGAGAAACTATATGATAATTTAGTGAAGGGCCGAGATTCTGCCACCTTTGTCCGGTAAAACGCCTTCTACCTGGCCCCTCTTCTGCTGAAATTTGGAACATACTGTTATGTTTTTTAAAAATGACATAGTGTTTATTTATTTCTGAAAATGAATGATTTTGGATCATCAGTATTGTACCAACTTTTTCTCTCACTATTTGAATTCCTTGGCTAAGAAAAAAAATTGAGTTTATATTCTCCATTCTCATATCACACAGTTATGCTGCGTGAGGGCTTTTAGAACCAACTGCCCCCAGTGGTCTTCTCTCAATAACTCAGTAAAATCAGATTTTCAGAGTTAGAAAGGATATGAAAGTTGCTTTTTTTTTCCCACAATTTTTATGAGATAGATCCCTGTAAACAAATGTACAGGAAATAATTTATTTTTAAAAAACATTCTTAATATTTTGTATTAAAAGATTACTGGCTTAAGCACACATCATTTATACAACATTCATTTGTCCCTAGAGAGGTGAATCTCTATAAATATTCTATGTCCTTTCCATGGGTACTTATTTTGGCTCTGACTTTAGATTATATGAGAGAGAGAGAGAGAGAGAAAGAGACATATAGATCTTGAGTCTTATTTTAGAAATGTCTGTTTGATTTTTCACTATTTCAATGAGAATTGAGGTCAGTGTGGAGGGCAACTTCAAGGACAGCATCCAGAAATTCTAATTTCCAAACTTGCTTTTGCAAAGATGCTATAGCTTTCCAGTTCATTTGGCAACCTCTCAGCCCCACTTCAGTGTCTAGGAATAAATGACCCAGAACCAGGAGAGTTGATTATCAGCATAGTGAAGGGGGGTGGTTTCCAAGAGCAAGAGAGGAGGGCTAATCACATGGAGAGCCGGTGTGCATGGAGGTTGGCAGGGTGACTTTCAACCAGCAACAGTCATCCTGGAGTGCTTGGGTGAAGGGCCAAGAATATTACTTCTTTTCTGATGGAAAAGAGACTTTATTTGGTCTCCCTTTGATCCTTCTTCAAGTCCAGTTTCTCACCACTGCCTAGAAAAATACTTAACTCACAGGACTTACATGTCCTTCCTGCGAGGCATCCTTTTGGAGGCAGTGTGGAAAAAGTTCAAGGCATCTAGAAAGGACTAAAAGTAGAATGGAAGAAAAGGAGGGGCAGGGAAGCAAATGTAGAGACCTTAAACCCAGGGGCAGAAGTAGAGAAAGAAGCTAGGATGAAAGGGGAGAGAAAAAAATAACAACTACAGAGAGTGAGAGGAGAGAAAGAGACAGAGGAGGAAAAACCAACTTATTGCTGAGAGAAGTTTCTCTCCTTAAGTCCTCTAGGTCAAGAAGTCAGACATGGCCTGGACCACAGAAAGGAGACAACGGATGCCCAGTGCTTGATCTGGAGAAGTAAGAGTCCAGCCAGATGGGACTGCAGTCACCAGCCCTGATGGCCTCTGCCCTGGTGTATTTCATCCAGGTGAGTCATGAAAATGCAGGAATGAGACTTTTGTTTGTTTCTCGGATAACTTTCAGAACCTGGTGGAAAAATGAATGAGGGGGAAAGACATATACTTTTGAACCAAAGGGGTGGTAGGGAAAAAGAATTAACTAGAACGTTCCCTTAGTATTATAGGGTTACATAGTGACCTGTGACTAATAACATCAATGAAAAGAAGGACATATATACAAGTTGGATAATGAAGGCAATTTAGAAGTGTCTGTTATGTATATTTCTCTCTTTTAGCATCTTATCACCTAGCCCTCAAAATCTCAAGTAAATTATTGAGATTTCCTTGATGGCCCAGTGGTTAGGACACCATGCTTCCACTGCAGGGGGCACAGGTTCAATCCCTGGTGGGGGAATTAAGGTCCAACAAGTAAGCCACTCATGTGGCCAAAAAAAAGAAAAAAGGTTCTCAAGTAAATTATTAAAACTAAGGACATAATTCTCCTAAATGGTATGTCCCACATCAGCCTTAATACCACTCTAGCAGTTTAGGTGCCTCCTGGTCAGAGATAAGAGAGAGAAAACTCTTTAAAAGTAATTTGGACCTTTTATTTCTCTCCATTGAGAAACAGAAGATTCTAAGTAACTCAATTGAGAAAGGGTCATTGGACTGAGGGATTCCAGACCATTGTCAGAAAGAAGTTTATTCAGTTATGAAATCTACTAAGAAGAAAAGCAAATGATGAAATGGGTTGGTTTCTAACTTCTGTATAGCTCCTAACAGGAAGGGTGCTGTCTATTTGCTTCCTATATACCAGTTAATTGAGTGCCTGAAACCATATCTTTTTCTTGTATTTTCTTTTTGCTTCCTCTTCTCTTCCTGTCCTTCCCTTCCAAATTTCTTTTCTCATTTCTTCTCTTTTTGCAACAGGCTTGAAAAGGGATGTTTTATCTACTAACCACTTTAGGCTTTTTTATTTTTATTTTCCTTTAGTAAAGAAAGCAAAACGAAGTCCCGTGGACGGGTGGAGGAAACCCATACTTTGCCCCTTAGTGAAACCAGGAGTTTCTCAAGTGTTTTTTGCAGAAGTCAGCTGTTAGTCCTTTTACAAGTCCTTTTTACCCGATGTCATGAGTCTGCATGTCCCCTGCTCCCAATTCTCAAGAAATACAAATTTCCATCTCTTTTTAGAGAAATTTTGTGGCATTTATTGTTGATTTCCTGTAAGATCAAATCATCCATCCATTCACTGGAAGAGTGAAACAGTTTTTAGAACAAAAATTTACCTAGAGAGGCTTGGAAGGAGAAAGTCAACTGAAAAATACCTAGAAGAGGGGGTGGAAGATTTCTTTCCTTGGAGTAGAGGGACCTGACAGCAATGTCAAGGAGTTAGAGCAGATTTGTCTCTGGTTCTAGTAATTCATTCAACATGAACATATGATAAAATTTGGTTTGGAATTCTGGCCAAATCTATAGGTATGTGCAGTTAGTCATGTTACTTAAATTTCTATGCCTTAGACCCTTAACATTTCAAAGTAAAGTACTTACGGGCATGGTTATTGTGCCAAAATGTTATGAAATCTTAAAAATTCTTAGCAATCTGGCTGGCAGAGAGTAGCTATTCAATAAATAGTTCTTTCACTCCCTTCTCCCCTTCTTCTCCTGTATGGTGAGTTTTTGTTTTTGTTTTAATATTTGCCCTCTGAACAAGCTGAATGACATATCCAGCTTAATCTTAAGTCATATTTTCAAAATGTTTTACTTGGATTGTAAATAGTACTACACAGAATTAAATACAGAATCACCACCACGAAGGCACTGAGCTGCTTTTTTTTAACTTTTAATTTTAGATTGAAGTATTGCCAGTGAGTTATTGATGTACAGAGGAAATAAAAAAGAGCACTGGGGTTGAATTCAACTTGTAACTGAGAGAGAATTTGAAGGATCTATCTGGGGGACAGATGAGAAAGTTTCTAAGACGAACAAATTGGTATAAATACTGCATCTCATTCACAAAGTCAGGGATGCTCCCTCTCCACCACCAAAAAAAAGAGAACCAAATCAGAGTAGACATTTGCTCTTATAGGTTTTCCCACTTTGAATTTAATAAAGATCAGGCATAGGAGAGATGAAAACAGTCCTAACCATGATTGACCCTATGACCTCGTCCTTGTATTTGCTTCACCCTCACCGGCTAACCTCAGTCATGAGGGTGCCACATAGGCTGCTGAGCAGAGCAAATGAGACCATTTCCCTGTCTGAGATTATTTCCCTTCCTACAGCTTCCTCGGGCAAGATGTGAGGAGAACTGTGTCAGTCTTCAACAGTAAGTATCTGAGAGTGCTCAGCGGAAGGAAGGCGAGACAGACAGAAACATCAACACCCCAAATAGGGTCAAAATGTCATTAGATAGCTGTGATTTCCCTATTTCCACTTAAATGGGCCTCCACCCACTAATCTCACAGACGCGGTTCTCCAAAAACAAACAAGCATTCCTGTCATCCTAAACACTCAAAGTAATACTGCTGACAGCATTTTTTTTCCAAAGCCAATCTTCCTATCAAAACTGCACACTTAATCTCAGTTTATACAGTCATGGAGATTTGCGAAAGATTTTCTTTCCCATGCTTCTCAGTGACTCACTGGGACAGACAGAATTCACTAGACTCAGACAGATAAACTTGGGTAATTGCCAGAGTTAGAACCACCATTTCAGATCTACAGAGCATTTCCTATTTTTTAGGGCATGTTAATATTTATCAGACTTTCCTGGTGGCTTAGTGGTAAAGAATCCGTCTGCTAACACAGAAGATGCAAGAGACTTGCAAGTTCGATCCCTGAGCCAGGAAAATCCCCTGGAGAAAGAAATGGCAACCACTTCAGTTAGTCTTGCCTGGGAAATCCCATGGACAGAGGAGCCTGGTGGGCTACAGTCCATGGGGTGTCAACAGAGGCAGACAAAGCTTAGAGACTAAACAATAACCACAGTAACAACAATATTTATTGCAGGTGTCATTTAGCTCTCACTTGAGGTGATTATCCCTCCATCTAAATCTGTCACAATTAGGACTCTTGTGGACACAGGACACCAAGATAAAAAAGGGAAGAGATTCATTCCTCTTGGAGTAAATGGTTTAAAGGAAGCAGGCGCAGTTTGAATAAAAGACTTGCTTAGGTTGAAGAAAAATACATATTTAGCCATGGAAAGAGTTTCCCAACAGCCAAGTCTGTTAAACCCAGGGGGAGTGGAAATGGCCTTCATTACTTGTCTCATGCTCTTTGAGGTTTCACACACCTACCACATAAAAGGGTTACTTTTAACAGAATCAGAATCATAACACTGTCGAACTGTAAGGGGCTTTGAATGAATGAGAAATGTGAGGACACTTAGAGACACTGTTCATTGATGAAACAAACTGTATGGTCTACAACTGTGCAGAGAGGATAAAGAAGTAGATTTCAATAGATTTCAACAGATCACTATATCAGAAAGGACTATTAAATACATTAACAATTATCTTTAGTAACAAACAAATGTTTTCCTTCCCCTCCTCTTCCCACTTGTAAACTTATCCCACTTCTTGTCCTATGTAATCCATATTTTCTTCATCTTGTAGAGAAAATTGATAATTGCCCTAGTTCAGAGTACTTAATTAGCTTTCATCATGATGGAGTTGGTTTTTACATTCCCCTCCCACCCCTTCTTGTTTGGCCTCAGTGGATATGCTTACCAGTTTTGATCCTGGATGTGAAAATTTAAAGCCCTTTTTATAGTGGGAGTTTTTATGGTTTTATTGTGACCCCCTTCTTTTTCTTTTTTTCCCCTTTGTTTCTGCTTTTTATTTTTTATCAAAATATAGCTGATTTATAATATTGTGTTAGTGTCTAGGGTACAACAAAAAGATTAAGTTATATATATATATTTTTCATATTCTTTTCCATTATAAATTATTACAGGTCATTGAATATAGTTCCCTGTGCTATATAGTAGGACTCTGTTGCTTATCTATATGTTCGCCCTTTTTGCAACAGCTTGTAAAACAAATTATAAATGTTCATGCTTATAATTGAAATATTCTTTATGTTTAAACTATTGACTTCAAATATATACAAACCTTAACTGTCACATTCATTTTCGCTCTTTGTAAGCTTACTCTGCAAGTTCTTTCTTGATAATCGTCATCAAAACTGTTTACAATGATTGTGGTTACATGTTCTATTAACATTACTTTCATGAGAACTAGTTTAGTCTGTCTTATAGTGATTTACATGATGGTATAAACCACTTCTGGGCTTCCCAGGTGGCACTAGTGGTAAAGAACCTGCCTGCCAATGCAGGAAAGGTAAGAGACTCAGGTTCGATCCTTGGGTCGGGAAGATCCCCTGGAGGAGGGCATGGCAACCCACTTTAGTGTTCTTGCCTGGAAAATCCCATGGACATCGGAGCCTGGCAGGCTACAGTCCATAGGGTTGCAAAAAAGTCAGATACAACTGAAGCAACAGCATGCACGAATGCATAAACCACTACTAAAGGCATCCCATTTCATGATAGATTTAGCTGGTTACACTGAAGTTAACATAATCTGTAATGCTTTTATTATAAAGGTATACCATTTTGTAACTCATAGTTCTGATTCTGAAAGTACAACTGGCATTGATTATATTTTTATTGCAAAATAAAATCTTTATTCTTTCTCCATAGCTGCCTGACCACAGATTGGGTACATCTCTGGTATATATGGTAAGTTTCAGCTATGTTATCCAAAAAGACATTTAAAAGGAAGCTTTTCTCAGGGGTTTTATTTTTAAGTTTTTTTTTTTTTTTTTCATTTTTAAATATATTGACAACAGGGGGAAAAATCTGAGATATTGAGCCTACTTACCTAACATCTCACAGAGTAAAACCTCTTTTCCTCATCACTAACCTATGTGACAATATGGCAGGATTTCCTATTTCAATACCATCTCCTGGGCCAACATCAACAGATTGTTGTGTACTTTCGCAGGGTCAACTCTAGAAATAGCCACAGAAAGGAGATTACTTCAGTAAAAATCTGCCCCTCCAAATCGTATTTAAATCTCTCATGAATTGTTCAAGTGAACTGACTTAGTCTTGCTGACAAAATAAGGAAGTGTATAAATATATATATATATATATATATATATATATATATATATATACACACACACACACACACATATATATGACAGGAAAGCCTGGGAGCTGAAATCTTAAAGCATTCTAAAAAAATTCAAGCAAGAATTAAAATGTAGACATTGAAGACTGATTATGCAAATTGGTTTAAAAAACAAAGCAAAACAAGGGGCACAGAGCCCTCACTACTCCGTGGGGTCCTTGCAGGTTGCTGGTGGTCATCGGGGCACTGCTTCTCCTGTGTGGTCTGATTTCTGTGTGCTTCCGCTGCTGTCTGGGTCGCCAGCAAAATGGGGAAGAGGAGGGCCGGCCACCCTATGAAGTGACGGTCATCGCTTTTGACCATGACAGCACTCTCCAGAGCACCGTCACTTGTGAGTACACGGACGCATAACACGGGAAGTGAAGCCAGGTTTAAAAGGACATCTAGTGCGAAGGTGTAAAAACATTGATCGAACAGTATTAGACTTATTATTTATTCACGTATTATTTTAGCTTGCACTGGGTCTTTGTTGCTGCATCTGAGCTATCTCTAGTTGCCCCAGGCAGGGGCTACTCTCTGGCTTCGGCGGGAGGGCTTCGCATTGCGAGGGCTCCTCTGGTTGGGGGGCACGGGCTGTAGAGCAAGCAGAGTTCAGCAGATACAGGGGTTGAGTTGCTCCGTGACATGTGAAATCTTTGGGGACCGGGAATGGAACCCTTGTCCCCTGTGTTGTCCGGTCGATTTTCTCATCCACTGTACCAAGAAAGAAAAAGAAAAAGTCACTCGGTTGTATCTGACTCTTTGTGATTCCATGTCCGTGGAATCCTCCAGGCAAGAATACTGGAGTGGGTAGCCTTTCACTTCTCCAGGGAAGATCTTCCCAACCCAGGGATCAAACCCAGGTCTCCCGCATTGCACGTGGATTCTTTACCAGCTGAGCCACCAGGAAAGCCCGCTGTACCAAGAGGGAAGAGTATTAAAGATTCTAAATCTTGGGGCAGCTTTAATTTCCAGACACCTGATGGTGTGGTGACCTTGTCTCTCACGGATGCTGTACTTTTGGTCTGATGATGGAATGAAGGAAGAAGTGAAATGTTAGAGACGATATTGGAAATGTCTTATAGGAAACATTTCCAAGTTTATAAACAATTACTTTGATAAAACTATGTTAAGCACTGCACATATCCCTTTTTTGAAAACATCTTAGATTTTGTGAAAACCAAACTTATATTTTCTCTTAACTATACTATATTTTTTATCTTTAGAAAAATTAGTCATGGCATACTTTCAATTCTTTATTCACCAGGTCTTACTCTGTTAAATATTAGGCCCAACACTTGATAGTTACAAGACACTTTCCTTTATTTCCCTCTGTTCTCTTCTTTGGATTATATTCTTTCCCTCAAATTGGAGAGTGGCCTACTAGGCCGAACAGCAGGTGGCAATACCCTGTGATATTTATTTTGAAAAGAGAGAGTGCTATAGCATATTGTTCACCTTTTCCTGCTTCTTTTCTCGCTGTCAGTCCACGGGGAAAGATAAATAGGCAGAAACAATTACTTCAAAGGGATCTGCAACTTCAGTAGGTTGGCATAAAGGGTTCTAAATTCGTAAAGGGGAAAGAAAGGGGTTATGAGATGTGGGGACACATTTTAGATTATTTGAGAAAGCAAAGAGGGAAGTTGGTTTCTACACAAGCTTCACAGGACTTTTATAACATCTGTTGCCAAGAGTGACAATGAGTTTTGACACTTGTCTAAAATGAAGGGTGATCGGGCTTCCCTGGGGACTCAGTGGTAAAGAATCTGCCTGCCAATGCAGGAGGCACGGGTTCAGTTCCTGGTCCAGGAGGATCCTGCAGGTTGTGGGACAACTAACCCTGTCCTCCTCAAATACTGAGCCTGTGTTCTGAAATGAGAGAATCCACCGCAATGAGAAACCCACGTCCAACCAGAGAGTAGCCCCTCTTCACCACAACTGGAGAAAACCTGTGAGCAACAACGAAGATCCAGGGCAGCCAATGAGTAAATAAATAAGAAGGACAGAAGCTAGACACCCTTTAAATAAAATAATATAAATAAAGGGGAACTGCATGTGCTGTAAGTGTCTGGTTTCTGAAGATGCCACATGTACTTGAACTCTGGTCCTTCTTTCCTGCCCAGCCCTGCAATCAGTGTTCGGTCCTGCGGCTCGAAGGATCCTGGCTGTGGCTCACTCCCACAGCTCCCTGGGCCAGCTGCCCTCCTCTCTGGACACCCTCCCAGGGTATGAGGAAGCACTTCGCATGACTCGATTCACTGTTTCAAGATGCGGGCAGAAAGCACCTGATCTACCCTCAGTGCCAGAAGAAAAGCAACTGCCCCGGGTGGATAAAGAGTCTCCCGGAGTACAACACTCTTCTAATTGATGGGGACCTTTTTTTTTTAACCATTGTATTTTATTTAGCTGTAACAAATCAAATTACTAAAACTTTAGTTTATGTTAAATTTGAGACAAGCCTGTAGACCCAGCAAGAGAAATGCAATTATAAACAGACATGGCCACCAGTTGCTAGTAGTAACAGTTACTATATTACACATATTTTCACTTGTAATATGTTAAACATTCCTTCTTTGGTTCCTGCTTGCAACACAATTTAAAATTAGCACACCAAAATAATTTGCATTTATAAGTGATTTATAGGGAAAACATTGCATTTATAAGTGATTTAAATTCTCTGTAATTTAATGTCTCATCTGCTGAAGTATAGTAGTCATAGTACCTTAGAAGTTCCTTTTTAATTTATTTTTAATTGGAAGATAATTGCTTTATAATATTGTATTGGTTTTCTGCTGCACAACTACATGAATCAGCCATATATATATATATGTATATATATCCCCTCCCTCTTGAACATCCCTCCCACCCCCTGAAATCTGGCTTTATAAGTGGACTGGAGGTGTCCTCAGGGTTGGTAGATATTCACAGACAAATGGAAAAATTTTTTACTAACTTTCAGAAGGGTTAGGATGGCATCTAAACATCATTCTGTGGGAAAGATAGATTCTAGCTCTTCATTTCCAGATGCACCTATTTTCTGCTATGGGATGCTCTTGTTGAAAATTCTTCTTTATCCAGGGGTATAAAAGTTGCAATTAACCTGAGGCTATGCTGATTACCGCTGAACTGGAAAGCACCAGAGGCACCTTGGATTCCTTCATCTATCGAGTTCCTTTCCCCAGAAGACTCTGCAAGTTGCTGGTTTCCCTAGCAGCAAACAGGCTGTGGACACTTGTGGAGAAAGACTTTCGTATAGGCACAGCCAGAGCTGTTAATGCACTGAATTCACACACCCTTCCTCTCGTGAGAACATTCACTTTTATGCTAAATGACAGTGATAATTTGGGACATCATGTGATACCTCACTGGACATCCAAAATCCAGGGGTGGGATTGCAGACATGGGCTAAGAGGGCACAGTAAAGTACTGAAATGCAAATATCAAGGTCTTTCTTTCATTCTGCTACCCACTAACAGTATGGGAAACTGAATAGAATGCAGTAACAGTTCCATTCATGTTTTAGTTCCTCTGCCCTACACACACATGCACGCACATGCAGGCATGCACACATATGGACACGCATGCTTTTGTAACTCTAAAAGAATAGCATTGTTTTGCCTCTTTCCTTGTTTCTGCTTTGACTGCTTGCAAGTCCTGTCTATAGTGACAACACTTGCTTCTAGTGGTGACCTTCACTGCCACCTGGTGGAGCCATGGTAGAAGTGCACTCTCCTGTTGGCACCTAAAGCTTCCCTGGTGGCTCAGTGGTAAAATATCCGCCTGCCGATGCAAGAGACGTGGGTTCGATCCCTGGATCAGGAAGATCGCCTGGAGGAGGAAATGGTAACCCACTCCAGTGTTCTAGCCTAGCAAATGCGTACCTCTCCGATCTTTGGAGCACTAACTGTTTGGAGTCCTTCCCAGGGCACCGTCCTGCTGTTGCATTGCTAACGTGTCCACATAACACGCTACCTCCAAAATGTCCTGTTACTGGAAAATTTAGGAAATGAAGTACATTTGGGGAAAAACTACTTGCCAGTGACCTTAGGAAAGTCACCAAACTCTTTCAAGCACAGTTTCTTATTTGTAAAATAAGGGATAATAACAGCACTGATGATAGTTGTGAAAATCAAATAAGCTGTCTAGAAATGACAAGATTTGTAAATTATTATACACATGCATTTGTTACTCTTACTTTTGACAATTTATTTTCACTTGCCTCCTAAGATGCTGCTGAGAATTATATTCTGATTTGTCCTTTTGCCAGTCACCCTGCTGTGTTATTGCTAAGTCACCCCTCATGTAGCTTTATTTCATCAATAAATATTTGTTGGTTGAGGTAAATAGCTGGAGACATGTGATCCGTCTTGATATATCCTGTGTAGAGGTAAGGAATATTTTAGAAAATTTGTTTATTAGTCAATTAGCTCCATTTCAGGGAGCAATACAGACCCAGGGGTGGCTGATTAATGCACCACCTCATTAAACCCTTTCTTGGAACGCTCAATGAGCCAGGATGGAAAATGTTCTAAGTGAGGATAATCTGCTGGTGATCTACTTTATTCTGAGTCATTTAAGACACTGCCTCTGGAAACTGTTAAATGCATGAATTGTTAATAACACCCGAGAGGGCCTTGTTTTGCACTGCCAAATGAACCTCTTCAGTGTCACATATTCCATAAAGCACTCTAGATCCTTTCAACCTTCAGGATGCTACAGTCTTACAGAAGTTAAAATGTCCTCAGGTACGAGGGGATCTTGAAAGAAACCCTGCCTGTAAAGATCCTGTTCTAAAGAGATCTCTCTGCCTCACTTTCCCTTCCCCCTTGCCCTGTCCTCAGCCACATAGAGTCTCCCACCCCTGTCCTCCTCCCATTTTGTCACAAGCCATTAGCAGCTATTTGGCTTCACTTCTTTACTCAGTCTAAGACATCTGCTCATCAGCTCAATCACTTTCACCACTCGTCTCAATTTTGTTTCACCCCTCTTAACTATCCTCATGGGTTTCTCTGCTGGCTCAGATGGTAAAGAATCTGCCTGCAGTGCAGGAGACCCTGGTTCAATCCGTGGGTCAGGAAGATCCCCTGGAGAAAGAAATGGCAACCCACTCCAGAATTCTTGCCTTTCAAACTTCAATATCCATCTTTCAAACTTTAAATGTGGGTTCAATGAAGCTAACTGATCTCTTCCCAATGTCTACATCCCTGAGCAGTGCTGCAGTCAAAAAGATATTCTGGGGACAGGACTTGCTGACGGATTGGGGAGGGAAACTTTGTAAGGGAAAATTAAATTCTGAATCAGTGACCTGAGCCAATGTGTGGAAGGTATACCTGTCTTTGAGGATGCGGAAGACTAGTGGAGACCTCATTTAGGGGGGAATTAAATTCAGGGATTTCTAAGATGGGGGAAAGGCAGCTGGTGGTAAATATAAACCAAGTTATTCTGAGATAAGGTCTAATACAAGAAAGCAACAAGGAAGATTCAGATGTGCCTTTTCCTCATGAGTGAGGGAATCCTCAATTTGTAAAAAAAAAAAAAAAAAATTCCACATTGGACCTTTACACTTTGTGTTTATAAAATAAGCCACTGGAAGTGGCCCAGAGATTGTTGAATTTGCTGCTCTGGGTATTCGGGGTCTGGGCAGGAGGATGTAAGTCTGGAAGCTCTTGAGTTAAAATGATTATATATATATATATATATATATGGATGTAAGTAAGTTAACCAGTTCTCTGTTCTCCTTGTTCCTCTTGCTTAATTTTCAATTGTTCACTTTCTATTCATTTCTTCCCTTTATTGCACATTAGTTTAGTATGAATTATATATTCTCAAAAGAAGGGTGAGCATAAGCTGAAGAAGAAAAACATTACATTGCTAAGCCTGGTACTCAGTAAATCCTACACTGAACTTGAAGACAGTCATGAAAGTCTTTTAGGAGGAGAATTCCACATGCTCAGTGTTTTAGAAAGACACTGATAGAAGTCTAAGGTCTTAGCTGAAGTGCAAAAAAGCAGGTCTTCAATCCAGACAGGAGCATACATTGTAAAAATCCTAGTTAAAAGTGATGAAAGCCTGAAAAGGGATGGGGGACTGGATGTGGAATGGCGGTGATGAAATGAATGATAATCACTTCTTCTCTTCAGGGGAACTCTAAGCTGTACATAGACTGACAACAATGAATAATAAAGTAGTTAGGAAATACGACTTCTACATTACTGTTCTGTCATTTTAAGCAGTGAAGAATCTCTGCCACTCCTTTCTCAGTTCAAATGGTGTAAATATATGTAACATCCTGCAGCCTGCCTATGAAGCTTCATTATTCAAACTCTATAGCTTAATCTATATATTTAGCTTAATTTTGGTTTTCTAGGGTGATTACCAGTCAATCTATTTGGCTTTCATCATTGTTAACTAGGATTTTTACAATATATGCTCTTGTCTGGATTTGGATTTTCTAAGGTGTTTAGCAGTCAAACCAGTCGATCCTAAAGGAAATCAGTCTTGAATATTCATTGGAAGGACTGATGCTGAAGCTGAAACTCCAATACTGTGGCCACCTGATTTGAAGAACTGACTCACTGGAAAAGACCCTGATGCTGGGAAAGACTGAAGGCAGGAGGAGAAGGGGATGACAGAGGATGAGACGGTTAGATGGCATCACTGACTCGACGGACATGAGTTTGAGCAAGCTCTGGGAGTTGGTGATGGACAGGGAAGCCTGGAGTGCTGCAGTCCATGGGGTTGCAAAGATTCAGACACGACTGAGTGACTGAACTGAACTGAACTAACTGAGGGTGATTACACTAAGTGGGAAAAAAAAAAAAAACCCACACTTTAAAAAATAATTTTTTATTTGCCAAAATCAAAACTCCTATAATCAGGGCCATGTCCAGTGGGACATGGATATCTGAAAAGAGTGTCAGTATCTATATGAATGGACAGAGTAGCATGGAAGCATATAGACTACCATATGTAAAACAGATAGCCCATGGAAATTTGCTGTATGCCTCAGGAAACCCAAACTGGGGTTCTGTCACAACCTAGAGGGGTAGGAAGAGGTGGGAGGTGGGCATAAGATTCAAGAGGGAGGAGACATGTGTATACCCATGGCTAATTCATGTTGATGTATGGCAGAAACCAATGCAGTAAAGCAGTTAAAAATAAGTAAATTGAAAAACCAAATAGTCAATGATTAAAAAACAAAATTCATTATAAAAAAATATCTACATAGCAGGAGGAGAAGACTCTGAGAGCATGAAGCTCCCAGTCTGAGAGAGATGGACCAGACGTGGACTAGTGTACACAGGATAATGCAGGAGCTCCTTTCTGTGGGAAGATGAGTCTGAGAGAAGAGTGACTGGGTTGTGATGACTGGTTTTGTCTGTGGTTTAGAGGCAAATAGAACAGCACAAGAAACCTTGTTGTGGCTTATTTCTGGTCCAAGTATAGGTCGGGATTTATAGTGTCAAATTTTGTTGAACTGGCCTTATAGGTCTGGCTGAGAAGACTATAAGAGGGTCTGATTAGTTAACACATTAGGAGTTTACACGTATATGAGAGAATGGAACTAAAGCAAAAATGAAATTTATGTAACAAATTTAAGAAACGGGAGAAAAATGGCAAAGTCTGGGAACAGCCAAGTTTTGTTTTCTTTTCATCAGCTGAACATATTGGCTGGAAGGTAATAAAGAAGCCAGGATGGGAAGTCCGCCCTTGAACAGGCTGACAGGGAAAACAATTTCAGTGATTTATGGATTGTCCAAGATGCATTTGTGGAAGATAATTTACAAGTTGTGTCTGAATAATGTTGGCCAGTACCCATCTGTTGGCACCTCCACCTCTGTTAAGCCAGAATTGCACTATTTCCCACCTCAGAATTGCTCAGAACTTTAGAGCTTGGAAAGGGTGTCATGAAGCAGTCATGTTTGAGTGGGAACCTGAAAGATTATAGAATGTAAACATCAAATTTGCATAATAATTCCATTTTCTGTCTATGAGCAGAGATGGGAAAGAATTGAGGGGCAAGCTTTGATAAAGAAGAAAAGTCAGCAGTCTGAGGAGATGGTGGACTTCTGTTCAGAGACCAACTCTGATGATCCTGCTCAGTCATGACAATTTTTAAATGGAACAAAGAGAAACAATCTTAGTTAATCATTAAGGCAGGAGGTCAGATTCTTCATCATCTTTCCATTGCATGCAGACCTGCTGATGTCTCTTCCTCGGGACACTGTCTTGCTCCCTTGTGAGCAACCTGCGGTTGGATGTTCTCTTGCCTGTGTGATCCACTTGAAAGATCGACCTGCAAATTTACGAGAGAGGAAGCTAGGGAGAGAGGGTCAGTCATTTGTTAACAACTTAATTCTTCGTTCTTACTCCTAATCCAAGAAAGCAATCAATAGATTCAGTAAGGTGTTACACATATTTAGTAAAGCAGAAATCAGGAGCTAAGTTATTAATGAATGTTGTCTAATGGTCTCATCTTTATGATCAAGGTCTAAAGGAAACAGGGGTGGACAAACAGAAAGGAGAGGCAAAGGAGATACTTAACCATACGAGTTTAAGCAGTTTGGTCTTTATCCTGCATTGTATGAAAAGCTATTGAAAGTTTTTGAAGAGGGAAAAAAAGATTATGTAACTTGTAAGATGCTTTGGCTGTCACTAGAGGATGAATGGGAGAAGTGAGATGTAGAATACAGGGAGACCACTATGGCTATTCAGCTACCCCAAAGACAACACTCCAATATCTTTCATAAGAGCTTGGTTATAGGCAAAGTTATGAAAGAAGGCAGACTAAATTTAATGCCTCTTCATTGTGTTTCAGTTTCCAGGTAGAACACAGACTAAGTGTTTATGCTACCCTTTGGTTCTTACTGTGCTGTTCCACAAATGATATCAGTGTTCTGAGTGCCTGGACCTTTCTTGGTCCCAGTTTGTATATCAAACTTGCCTATACAGGATTTGTGTGGTACACCCCTCCTGCACTAGACTTAGAACTTGCTTTTCCTTCCAATGTTAACTCTGATTACCATGGCGGGTAGAGTTAGGTCCTCTCTTCTCTCTCTCCCCAGAAGGGATGTAAATTCAAATTCAGTGAACACCAAAGTAGACAAATGCAAATCCAATTCAAAGTGGACAAAAGTTCATGAGGGGGTCAAACAATTAGTAAGTAACCATAACTTTCTGAATGCCTACAGGGCCCTTTTAATTTTCTAAACAACGTGCTCCCTTTGGTCAGCTTTTGAGGCTAAGTTACAAAGAAGTGATATGACTGGCAGAAAACTGAGTGCCTGAGCTGACTTTGCACTCAATTTCTTCAGACTTTAAACACCAAACCGAAAAACCTTTTGCTGTTAGTTCTCTAGTTTAATTTTTATTCCTTTTACTCAAATGTATACCTTCAGACAAGATTGCAAAGTCAAATAGCTCTACAAAGCTTGTGAAGAGAAGCACCTTCCCACCACACACATGTAAAATCCTTACATTTTAGCTGACTTTTAAAATCTACTTTACTTCAAATACCATGCATAAGTTTCTATTCCTTTTTTTTTTTTTTTTTTGAAGTATAGTCGATATACAATGTTGTGTTCGTTTCATGTATACAGCCAAGGTCCGTGTAGTCAAAGCAATGGTCTTTCCAGTGGTCATGTATAGACTGGGGAGTTGGACCATAAAAAAAGGCTGAGGGCTGAAGAATTAATGCTTTCGAACTATGGTATTGGAGAAGACTCTTGAGAGTCCCTTGGACAGCAAGGAGATCAAACCAGTCAATCCTAAAGGAAATCAATTCTGAATATTCATTGGTAAGACTGATGCTTAAGCTCAAGCTCCAGTACTTTGGCCACCTGATGCGAAGAGTCGACTCAATGGAAAAGACCCTGATTCTGGGAAAGATTGAGGGCAGGAGGAGAAGGGGATGACAGAGGATGAAATGGTTGGATGGCATCATCGACTCAGTGGACATGAGTTTGAGCAAACACTGCGAGATACTGAAGAAGGAAGCCTGGGGTGAACAACAAAAATGAAGTATGAAGTTAGTTAATCGCTCAGTCGTGTCCAACTGTTTGAGACCCCATGAACTGTAGCCTACCAGGCTCCTGTGTCCATGGAATTCTCCAGGCAAGAGTACCGGAATGGGTAGTTGTCTAGGTTTGTCATAGCTTTTCTTCCAAGGAGGAAATGTCTTCTAATTTCGTGGCTGCAGTCACTGTCTGCAGTGATTTTGGAGACCAAGAAAATAAAACCTGTCACAGTTTCTACTTTTCCCCCTTCTATTTGCCATGAAGTGATGGGACCGGATGCCATGATTTTTGTTTTTTGAATGTTGAGCTTTAAGCTAGCTTTTCCACACTCCTCTTTCACCCTCATCAAGAGGCTCCTTGAGGCTCCCTCTTTGCTTTTGGCCCTGTCAAGTAGGGGTCTGTGATAAGAATCAATGCATGTAAGTCTTGCATTCTTTCTTCTGCAAAGTGTCAAAAAGATGGGTTTGGCTGACAAGATTAGGGTGTGTGCAGGATTTTACTAGCCCAGTCTCTTAATGAATCTCTCTGGTCCCTTTAATCTTGTCTCAGGTGGTTTTGTGACTGCTCCTCATTTGATTAACAGATGTTCTGCTCTCTGGGCTGCCCTGATGACTCAAACTGTAAAGAATCTGCCTGCAATGCAGGAGATCTGGGTTTGATCCCTGGGTGGGGAAGATACCCTGGAGAAAGGAAGATACCCTGGAGAAGGGAATGGCTACCCACTTCAGGGTTCTTGCCTGGAGAATTCCTTGGACAGAGGAGCTTGGCAGTTTACTGTCCAAAGCATTATGAAAGAGTCTGACCTGACAGAGACTCAACAACAACAATAGAGGAACTAAGAAGTAATATATTGGAATAAATAGAAAAAGATTACTTGTCATGACATGTGCGTGCACGCATGCAAAGTTGCTTTAGTCGTGTCTAACTCCTTGCGACCCCATGGACTATAACCCGCCAGGATCTTCTGTCCATGGGATTCTCCAAGCAAGAATACTGAAGTGGGTTGCCATGCTCTCCTCCAGGGGATCTTCCCAACCCAGGGGTTGAACCCATGTCACATCTTCTGCATTGGCAGGTGGGTTCTTTACCTCTAGAGCCATCTGGGAAGCCCTGTCACCACACATGTGAATTAAATTTTGCTGTATTGTATTGTTGGAGTATGTCTAGTTTTCCACAAACCACCAACTGACTTTGAAAGTTGTTGTTGTTTAGTTGCTTGGTCGTGTCTGACTCTTTGTGACCTCATAGACTGCAGCCTGCAAGATTCCTTGGCATTTTTCAGGCAAGAATTCTGGAGTGGGTTGCCATTTTCTTCTCCAGGAGATCTTCCCAACCCAGGGATAGAACCCAGGTCTCCTGCATTGCAGGCAGATTGTTTACTGTTGAGTTACCAGGGAAGCCCTTACAAAATTACCTTCTGTATAATATTTTAAGTGTTCTGCTACAAGTATATGTAGCACGCTGTAAAGGGTTGACAGAGTGGCTAGTCTGTGAAAAAGTATTTGCATTTAGAAAGGCCTTAAGGCATAAAGGTTAATGAAATTTCATCTCCTGAGTATCTTTTCTATGTAATTTGCTACCGTGATTGGGTATTTTTAAAATAAAAGTTAAAATCATTTTTAAACTAGCTCTGATTGTTTCCAGTAGATTTGATGGGAAAACAACACTCTTCTCCATTGAATTTAAAGTATTCCTTTGAGAGATTTAGCTATATTTGGGTCAAAGCTCAAATCAGCTAAAATAATCAATTTGAGAATAAGGACTAAACATTACAAAAATATAATGTGATACAAGAATTCCTGGATTTTCATACATAATAAGGATTGAAAAATGCCATGGAGAAAAATGATTTGAAGAAGGAATTCATAGGGCCTGGACTCCATCTCAGGCCTGTCCGTGCTGATCCTGCTAGGCCGCCTCTCCAATGGACTCTGAACTCTGTGCTTAGCGCCTGTGGGAATGACAATGGAAGGATAAGACCCCCTCTGGGCAGGGGAATCTTGAAGATCACATCCAGGTTACTCATTGCCTAAGAGAAAACAGACACTAATCACCCCTGCCTCCAGACAGTATCTATCGGAATGTAACCACAGGCTTATTGATTATTAACTGTTGAATGATGGGGTTATTGTGATTGTATTTACCCTTCCTTTGTAAGCCTCAAGGGATTTGGGCTGGTGGGTTTGGACACGTACACATGGGGTATAAAAGATTTTCACAAATGCTGGTCGGGGCCCTTGGCTAAGAGGAGACTCTGCCTTGGGCCAGCCGGTGTAATAAACTGCACTCCACTGTCTGCATTGTCCTTCTGAGTGAGTTTGTTTCCTGGAAAGCGCGGCTATAACAGATTAACGTTAAAACAAAGGCTAGGGACTTCCCTGGCAGTTCAGTGGTGAAGACTTCACCTTGCAATACCGGGGGTGCAAGTTCAATACCTGGTTGGGGAGCTTAGATTCCCACATGCCTTGTGAACAAAAAACGAAAACATAAAAGAGAGGCAATGTTGTAACAAATATAATGAAGACTTTTAAAGTGGGCCACATTTTAAAGAATCCTAAAAATGAAAAAAAATGTAGGGCTATCTAATTCATTTTCCTTGTTTCTTTTCATTTGTTAGTTTTTTTTAAAATCAGAGATCCTGAGATCTTGATGAAAGATGACAAGTAACCCAGGCCACTGTTGTCATTTTTCAGAACTTCCTGGGCTTCTTTAGCGCCCAGCAGGCCCTCATTCTGTATCTTCACTTTTTTTAATATTACGGTTTCTGCTGCTCTTCCCTTACAGGTCCCTATAATCACTTGTTAGTAGTGGTTGAAAAGGCCTTATTCCTCTGTCTTATCAGGGACAGTGGAGGGCCAGAGGGAGGCGACAGTTACCTCCAGTCTTCCATCAGCCCTTCAGGTGGCACTTTATTCATGTCTGTAAAGGAGTACCCTCCTCCCGTGAATTGTGAATTTTTGCATCAGGGAAAAAAATTGAGGACTACCGAGTTAATCGCCTGAATCGCCTTATATTTTATTTTCCGGAGACAGACCTAACTTCTGAGATCTGTCATTCATTTCCGCAGCTCAAGCTATGCAGTCCTTAGTAGTAACGACTGACGTCACTTCCCTGGACCTTGATCACACTTCATGCCCTTCACCTGCTACATCTCTTCAGTTCCCTGAGTCATGCTCTGTTTATCTTGCTGCTCTAGGAGCAGATTTGCTGCAAAATCCCAAACAGGACGCCAACCTGGTGAACGAGGGGTCACGGGGCGGAGGCAGCCAGCCCAGCATCCGTGGCAGCGGTGTAATCAATGAACGAGCAAAGGGCGAAATACAAGCCCGGGGCACCTCTGAATGGGCCAAAGGAGTTCCAGGACCCCCATCCCACCTCTTCCCAGACTCCAGATCCCAACAGGCTGAAAAAAAGGTGTATTTTTACCATCAGTATTTGTTTTGGGGCCCTACCAAGAAATGGCGGAGAGGGTAAAAGGCATCTTTAGAACATTATTTTTTTGTTGTTGTTTTAAAAACATCTCTAATGTCACTGTCACAATAAAATAAGATGTGAAAATTTCTCGTGTTCTAAATGGACTGTATTCGGGGAAACTGTTACTAGAATGAGAAAACGCTGAAATGGACGGCGCCTGCCCACCCCCGGCCGGCGGTCCAAGGTTCGCGGGGGCGGGGCGGGGGCGGGGCTTCATGACGTCACAGGATAAGCGGGCCGTCGTGTTGTTTTTGTGCTCGCAGCTCTGGGGAAAAGCCTCCGGGAATTCTTTACCTGGCCCTACCCTGTCTTGGAAGCCAGGCCCCGAGACCCCCCTTTCTGACAGCTCTGCCGAGCGGCGCTGCGACGTGGGCTGGCCTCTCGGAAGCGAATCTGAGACTCATTGCGAAGTGCCCAAAGGGGTCATCAAGAGACGGGAGAGACGCCTTCGTCCGCGAGAGAGGCAGGCCCCGTCCGGGGATTTTAGAAACCCTGCGGTTCATCATGAAGTTCCAGTATAAGGAGGACCATCCCTTTGAATATCGGAAAAAGGAAGGAGAAAAGATCCGGAAGAAATATCCGGACCGGGTCCCTGTGAGTGTCCTAGGGGGGAGAGGGGGGGGATGGGGTGGGGGCGGGGGAGTCGTGATGGCTGCCCAAAGGCACGGAAGGGTGGCCCCTAAAATTACTCAACCTGCACGCCCTTCTCCGTGGGGAGAGCCAGTGGAATATGGACGTTCGGACTGCGGACCGTTTAAAACTCGTATCCCTAGAGCCGGTCCCCATCTTTTAGAGCTGACTGCAGTTTTAGAGCGGATCCTAGGATTGAGTGACTCAGCAGTGTTCAGCGGATGTGTTGGCTGGGATGTACTCAAAATGTAGCTCTTTTGGGCGAGAATGATGAGGTCGGGACCACCCAGATGCTGCCTTAAGATAGCATGGAACTGTTCAGGGATAACAGACCCAGGGAATTTGCTCCCATCAATTTCCGCCCTTAGGTGGTTCTCCGTTAATGGGGAGGACTTTGGCCCTTTGTAGCCCTGGGTTTGGGAGGGAAATGTTCCAAAGCCAGTGGATCTTTTATTTTATCCTGTGAGGATTAGGAAAGGAAGGGGACGCCACAAGAGAGGCCTGGCCCAGAAAAGAAGGTCACGTTCTCAGCGCAGTAACCCGGTTGCCTCATCATTCTTGGCTCCAGGGTGTGGGGGCCGGTGTTTATTCTGAACACATTGTATCTGAACACAATCAGCAAAGACTGAGACCTTCTTCTCGGGTGTTTGGACTCAGGTTTATGTTCTTAAACCTAGTGCAGGCGGAGAGAAGGAACAGGGAAGAAATACCAGGGTGTCTTTCTGCATCCGGGCGTTTTTCCTGTCACCCTTCCCCCAGCCTTTTGCCTGGTTTTCGCTAATGTGGGCTGCGTAGCTGGATTTGAGGGCAGAAGGCTTTTAAGGTGTGATAGAGGGAACAGCAATCCTTGAGTTTTGGAGATGGGAGGATTAGAGACCCTAAGACTGTGCTGTTTATCTTAGGGCAGGGACTTTAGGATATTACAGGTACTTTACATGTAAAGGAACTGCAGTTATCTGATGGTGAATTCCTTTCCAGTCTTCATCTAACTTTTCTTGTTCTTACAGCTTCCGGAAGCGACCTGGGCCGTATAAACCTCTTGCAGTACTTTTCCTATAAACTAAGGGAGACATGAGGGCTGTTGCATTAAGGAATTGCGTACAAAGGTGTTTTCACCTAAAAAGGAGAACTAGCCCTATGACCCACTAAAGGATGCTTCGCAGATTTCTTTCCTGGTCTCTCGACCTTGGATGACTGCTTTAAAAGTTTCCCACCGTGTCTTGGTGACACCTATCCTACCCTCTTAGAATATTTTCAAGGGACAACTAACTTTGATTGATAGCTTACCAGTCCCTGGGAATATCTTCAGTGCCCTGTCTGTAGTCATTCACTTAGTCCTCACACCATTATAATCCCTTTCTACAGATGAAGGATCTGAAGAAATGGAGTAACTTCCTGAAAGTGGCTGATGTGTGCCTGAGCTGGGATCCTGATCCTGGCTGTTGGATCCTCCAGGCCATAGTGTTTCTCAAGGTCCAAGGCAGTTCATGATTTAAGAGTGATTTATGCCTTGCACTATCAGGTATTGGAAATAGAGAAGTCAGCTGTTGCTGCCCTCAACAGTTAAGATGGCAGTGTGATGCCAAAAGAACAATCCAGTGAGCAAAATGATGACCGTTTTTTTCAGAACTCCAAGATTAAAGTTCTGTTCCAATAGTTCTGTATAAGCTACAAGCTCAGAATTGTACCTGTTCTGAAATCTAGTTAAAATTCTCCTATATTTCCTCAAAACAGTCCTTCCCATTTCAGTTGTTTCCATGCATTCACCCAGAATTCCAGCTAATCCATTTTTTTATTATCATTGTTTGCTGTTAAATATTTTACTTATTTGATAATTTGTAAGCTCTTATGACTCACTCAGATCTCATGATTTCTCCGGTTGGATTTTAACCAGTGGCCAGACTCCTTCCAGCTGTTTAGTGTATGGCTTTCTTTCTGATGACTAATAATAATAATAATAATAATAATAATAATAATAAAATGAGCTTTGCCGTCTGAATCCTGAGATTTGGTGTTCTGGGCAGAACTCTGCATCTCGCTGTGCTGAAGTGCCGTGTTGACGGAAAAGAGGGTTAAATGATTTCCAAAGCCCTTTCTCGCTGGACTGTTTTGTTATTAAAGCAGTCATGTACCCTGATTAAATGCCCTTGTCTTCGTTGCTCTTTTCCTGCTTCTTTCTTCTGGTTTCCATCTCTTATTAATGGGGGCTGGATCTGCCAGGTCTGAGTTCCTGCGTGGCACAATGCTATGCTCCCTCCTTCCCGTTTAATTTTATTTACCTGCTGCCTCATTGTTGGGTCTTCGCTGGTCTAGTCCTATGCTCTTCTGACTTTCTTTTCATTTCTGATTTATCAGTACTCCAGGTTTAATTTTTATTTTATTTTAAAAAATTTTTTTCTTCTGGTTTTATAGAAATATAATTGACATATGGCACTGTATACCTGTAAAGTATACAGCATCATGATTTGACTTACATACCTTATGGAATGATGGTCACAATAAATTTAGTGAATATCCGTTGTCTCATACAGATACAAAATTAAAGAAATAGAAAAAAAAAAATGTGTGTGATAAGAACTCTTAGGATTTACTCTCAAAGTATAATTGACCTACAACACTGTTAATTCCTGTTACACAACGTAGTGTTTTTTATGTACATTTCAAGACACCATGATAAGTCTAGTTATGATAACATCACTGTGTTAGTTACTACTCAATTCCTCACACTTTACATTTTGTGCCTGTGACTTATTTAAGTGTGATCATGTCCTTCTGGTCTTCCTGGTGCAGGATTCTTTTTCTCTGCAAAAATAAGTAGGTTTTTCACTATGTTAACCTATCCCCTTAAATTTAAAAGCTTCAGATTTCTCCATATCTTTATGTTTAGATCTTTACAGTTTACAAAGCCTTTTCACATAAAAGTTCTATGGATTTATGAATTATTTGAGTTTGTTGTATCCGTTCCATGTGTCTGTAAAAGACGTGTTTGACGGTTACCGTGTTCCTTTTTATTGGGCTTCCCTGGTGGCTCAGATCTGCTTGAAATGTGGGAGACCCAGGTTTGATCCCTGGGTTGGGAAGATCCCCTGGAGGAGGGCATGGCAACCCACTCCAGTATTCTTGCCTGGAGAATCCCATGGACAGAGGAGCCTGGTGGTCTGCAGTCCATGGGGTCACAAAGACTCAGACACAACTGACTAAACATACATACATATTGTACTCCTTGGAACGCTGAAGTTCAGAGAATTTATGTGACCTGTGCCCAGTGTTTCTTTATGCTTTAACTTTTCTGTACTTCCCTTATCTTCTGCCGAAAATGATTATATTTTCTAGACTAAAAATCTAAAACTGATGGTTTTATAGTCAATTCAAAGTATTTATAATTTAAATCAAATTACATATTACATCACTTATATATAAATACTGAATGTGTTTTTGTAATATTTAAATTTAAGTACATTATTTAAAATATTGCTTGAAATTTTATTTATAAAATAGTTCCTGTTTTATACATCTACATGTATAACTTTTATGTATCTTTTTTCCTTTTTTTTTAATTATTTTTTTATTGAAGGATAATTGCTTTACAGAATTTTGTTTTCTGTCAGACCTAAACATAGGTATACATATATCTTCTCCCTTTTGATCTTTTTTTCCTTTTCATTACAGAATTAAATGACCCTTCTAAACTTGGAAGTATTGTAAAAATATTTAATATAGACACTGAAAATCTCTTAAAATCCTAACAGATAGTCAATATGGGTTATTATGGGTCATTGTACTGACATTCTTTTAATATAAGCACTACTTTTAACACTTTTTTCACTTAATGGTGCCTTGAATGCATTTTTTTTTGCAGTCATTCTCAAAAATTTTGATGAAGTACAAAATTTAAACCACATTATCTGTATCTTTACAGATAAATATCATTTATGAGAAAGAATAAGCCTAGTAGGTACTCAGGACCACTTGAGAAAATCCAGACAATTTTCTTGGTGCTTCAACTAAATGCCAGAAAGTATATATCCTATAATAAAGAACCTGCCTACCAATGCAGGAACCATAAGAGACTCTAGTTTCATCCCTGGGTCAGGAAGATCCCCTGGAGGAGGGCGTGACAACCCACTCCACCATTCTTACTGGAGACCTAAGGAGAGAGGAGCCTGGTGGGCTATAGTCCATAGGGTTGCAAAGAGTTGGAAATGACTGAAACGACTTAGCATGCACGCAGGCACATCTTACAGGTAACTTGTAATTAAAATCAAGGTCCTCTACTTTTCATAATATCCCTTCCCTATCCTCTTGTTTCAGTAATAAAATTATAACCTTATTAAGAAAGTTTGTTTCCCTGCACATTTTGTAAAGGGTAAGAGAGAATAAGAGATGGAAAAGTTATATTGAGCCTAGAGAAACTCACTTCAGATAAGGGCAACTGTAGGGTGTAGAAGGAAACATACTAGGTTGGATTCTGCGGTTTTCATTCCCACCCTTTGTCTCTCCTCCCAGGTGATCGTGGAGAAGGCTCCCAAGGCCAGGGTGCCTGACCTGGACAAGAGGAAGTACCTCGTGCCCTCTGACCTCACTGGTAATGCTCTGTCCCTCCCCTGACCCTTCCTCCCACAGCAGAGCCTTCCCAGTCCTTCCTGTGTGCATGCGATCGTGGGCTTGAGAAGAGGTAGAACTGAGGAAAGTGAGTGGGATGCCCCAGGGAGTTGGGTGATTCAGCGATGGTGATGTAATTGTTCTTTCCCATCACCGATTTCTTTAAGCTTTCCCCATTGTTGTAGGACCTTGTTTGATTTAGAGGCAGCAGAGTGTGAGAGCTTGAAAGAAAAGACCAGATGTGTATTATATAAGCTGCTTAAAATTCAGGTTTGTTATTGTGATACCAGTTTACACCATAAGGAAAACCAGACTAATTTGTTGGCAAGATCGCATTATAGAGATTCTCAGCTGAGTACCTTGACCTCTTCAAGTTATGGTTTTTTTTAATATATCTTGTAGATACTGTTTGGATTTGCAAAAGATATGTTAATTCTTCATGTTGATTTTTAATGGAAAAGCTACTTCATCCAGGAGACACTTGGAAAGATATTGGTAGATGTGTTTGCACCAGAGTTGTTAGCTTTGAAAATCAGCCTTCTAGAAACCTTGCAGTGTGCTCAGTGAAAAATAAAGCCTGAACCTCACTCATCGCCCCGACACTGGGATGAGTGATTGTACTAAGATTACGGGAGTCCAGTAGATCGCTTCCATCACAAGTTAGGTGGAAATGGACATGAAAGTGTCTATGTGTGGTTTTTTTTTTCCCCCCACATTATGTGGCTTTGGGATCTTAGTTCCCCCTACCAGGGATAGAACCTGGGCCCTGGCATTGAAAGGGTCAGAGTCCTAACCACTGAAACCCAAAGAATTCCGAAAAGTGTGTTTCAAATCAGATTCTGAAATTGAGTAAAGCAGAGACGGATTGAGGAATTAAACTCCATGGCACGTCAAGGAACACACAGGCTTCTTGCCATATCATTTATTGTTTCTGAAGGTGCAGGACAGTGTTTGGCTCTGCAGATGATAATGCCAGTCTGGTGCTTTGAGAAACAGGTGCAGTAGAATTGTCTTCTGGATCTTAACTACCCTCCTGCTAACCTCTCATCTTCTTCTGCCTCGTCTTTGTTTTCTAACCCCACCCCCGCCTTCATCCAGTTGGCCAGTTCTACTTCTTAATCCGGAAGAGAATCCACCTGAGACCTGAGGACGCCTTATTCTTCTTTGTCAACAACACCATACCTCCCACTAGTGCGACCATGGGCCAGCTGTATGAGGTAATGGTCCTGGCGACTGCTGTCCTGTCTGGCCTTCTCTAGCCTCTGTCCCAGGTCTTATCTTCCACACACCCGGGAAGTGGGGCAGGCGGTAGAGGTGTCATTTATCAGGATGCTCTCACATAGCCGTGTCGGGCTCTGGGAGATCAGGTGACTCTTGTCCCTCGGCAATTGAGCAGCCCACTGGATTCAGTCCCTTTGAATTCTTTTCTCAGTCTTGCCCTGCCGTAGTGTTTTAACATTGGAGTGTCCTTATTGAAACAGCAGGAGGTGCTTTCTGACCACAAATATATCAAATCAAATGAAATTTAAACACCAGGCAGTCTTTCAGTGGATTCATTTGTCTTCACAAATCAACTCAGTTGGAGGGAGTAACTTGAATGATTTTACTTGGTTTAATTTTTGGTAAACTGTAAAAATGTAATGATAAACTATAGTAAAGGACTTGATCATGATTTATCACCTTAGATTGTAACTGCAATCCTCAAAGGGTTTCACATTATTCCTCAAAGGGTTTCACACAATACTGCCTTATAATTGTATCCTATTAGTGAACTTTTCTAATAATTTCTAGTTTTTATTCCATAGCGTACATTCCCTGGTAGTTTATATCCCAATATATATAATTATCCCTTCGATTCCCGGGTTGGAAAGATCCGATGGAGAAGGGACAGGCTACCCACTCCATTATTCTTGGGCTTCACTGGTGACTCAGCTGGAAAAGAACTGTGGGAGACCTGGGTTCGATCCCTGGGTTGGGAAGAACCCCTGGAGAAGGGAAAGGCTATCCACTCCAGTGTTCTGGCCTGGAGAATTCCACGGACTGTATAGTCCATGGGGTCATAAAGAGTCTGACATGACTGAGCGACTTTCACTTTCAAATATATATAGTTAATGGGTTCCCCTGGTGGCTCAGCGTTAAAGAACCCACCTGCCAATGCAGGAGACACGTGTTCAATCCTTGGGTCAGGAAGATCTCCTGGAGGAAGGAATGGCAACCCACTCCAATATTCCTGTTGGGAAATCCCATGGACAAGGGAGCCTAGTGGGCTACAGTTCACGGGGTCACAGAAGAGTTGGACATGACCCTGTGACTGAACAGCAGTCAACAACAATATATAGTCATGTTGTGTCTTTGTTCTTCTTGCTAGAATGAGCTTCATATCTCTGATGTGCATGATGTTCTCCATAAAGGTTTTTGTGAACTTAGAGTTCAGAGTTGAATCCCAGCCACTTCTGCTGCTGCTTTGATCCCTTTTTTTTTTTTGGCCCTGCCCGGTGGCATGCAGGATCCAAGTTCCCTGACCAGGGATCAAACCGGTGCCCCCTGCATTGGAAGCACAGAGTCTTAAGCAGTGGACCACCAGGGGAGTCAGACGATCCTCTTTTGAACGGGGATGAAGGGTACCTCCTATGCCTACCCTACAAGGTTGTGTGAGGCTCCAGATCCTAGGGATGAAGAACATGATTATGTTTCTAAACCATTTTCTCCCGTCTTTGCCTAGGACAACCATGAGGAAGACTACTTTCTGTATGTGGCCTACAGTGACGAGAGTGTCTACGGGAAGTGAGTGGCGGAAACCGGCCGATGGGAGCGACCGGACTCGGGGCAGGGGGAGGGGCAGGTGTGGGGCTTGGGGAGAGAGAGACAGAGGGAGGGCTCCCCCCGTGAAGGAGACAGAGGTGGAACACCTGGACACACGACACCACACACACCATCACCATGTTTTCACACGCTCGATTGACATTTTTTGCTGCTTTCTCGGCCCTGGGAGAAAGCACGTCAGGACAGAGCTGTTGGGTTGGCTTTGATAGAAAAAACAAAAACACAAAAACGGGGATACTCTAATCTCGCCACAAACACTGCTGCGAAATCTGATTTCCATGGAAGAATCAGGGGGTGGGCAAGTTGGGGCCAGAGACCATGGACTGACAGTAACTTGCTGCTCTCCTTTGCTTTGGGCAGAGATTCTGCTTTTGACATTTGCACAAGACAGGTGGGGAAAGGGGTTGAGAATGTTGCAGGGCTACTGGCTGGTAGCGGACCATTCCTGGGGACCAAAGAGACCCACTGTAATTGAAGTATTGTGACCCCTGACCTCTCCTGTCTCCCACATCCCAGTGGTCATCTCACAAGCATCACAGTACCCAGCCCACCACCCCTGTGGTGGCAGTAGACCTCAGACCCAGACACTTAGATGGAGCTCCCCTTCTGCTGGAGAGTAGAGGCCAGGCGTGAGGGATGTCAGGATTGCGAAGACAGTCTCCAAAGCATAGAACTGAAACTGAATGAGTACTGAGCATCTCTGTCTAACCTGCTTTGCTCTTTGGTGCCCGTTTTCCCCACACCTACCTTGGACTTGAATGAGCCTCACCCATTTCAGTGATAGGCTAAAACCACTCATTTTGACATTTCTCAGACTTCATGAGTTAACGGAGTTACGTACAGAAGGGGCAGGTATGGGGTAAGATGGCTTGTCTGCACCTCCCGCTTATCCAGAACTCTTGCTCCGGGGCCGCTGTCCTCCACTCTCACAATGCACAGAGATGCATGGTGCGGGCCAGCGGCCCCCCCTCCTTGGGTCTTAATTTCCCGCAGCTGCTAGTTAGAAAAATTTGAGAAGGGTGACTTTTCGTAGTTCTTGGGGATTCCATTTGACTCTGATTATTTCCATGTTAGGGTTATGATCTGGGTGGGAAGCAGGAATTTGCACCCAGATGGGACATTTCAATTCATCTCAGACACTTCAGTTCATCTCCTCGAATGAAAAGGGTCCTTCCCGTGGGGGAAGTCCGAGGGTCAGCTCTGTCAAGCTGCAGGCTCTTGTATAATGAAGTTTCTGCTGTCAGGCCAAGGAAATAAAAGAATTGCATACCTTAAAATGAGTTAGAAATGTTGCCTTTATTTAGTAGGTATTAGAGTAGATGGCGTGTGGACTCCGAGTGGGAAACTTTGGGAGGGGGTGGCTTTTTGAGGGGTCACCCAGATGTGGTCAGACGTGTGCTCCGCCCCTCACCACCCAGGAGTCACCGTCCAAAGGCCAAAGATGAAGGGAGCTGGGGGCAGGATGCCCAGGGTGTCTGTTGGCGGAATGTGCGTGGTTTTTTCCTCCACAGATAAATGCTTTATCACTGCTTTACGTGCTCCTCAGAGCTGAAGGTGGAAGACTGCCTACATCAGAAGATAGCTGAGTGGAGGTGGGGGGTGCTTGTTAAAATGCAGATGTCTAGGCCTTGTCCTGGGTTTAGCTGACTCAGAATCTCAGCGTAGGCAGCTGTATTTTTAAGTGGCTCCTTGCGACTCTGCTGCACACCGAAGCTGCAGAGGCGCTGCACTGTTAACCTGGCTTCCCTGTAAGTCCCGAACCAGCCTGTTCTTTCTATCACATCCTGGTCTGTAAGAGGCCACCATCTCCCAGAGCAGCGAATGGCACCTCGATGGCTTTTTGGGCTTGGCAGAAGCTTGGTGCCCCTTCCAACCTTAGGTTAGAACCTTCAGTCAGGAACCCATATGTAGGTGGGGTACAAGTTAAGAGACAGCAAAGAACAGATGAGTAGAAGTTCCTTTCTGAAAGAAATCAGGTGGTTCTGCTTTATTCCACTTTTTTCCCAACGCAAAATTATTTTTTTCCCTTAGAAAACCTGGTGCGCTTAAGAAAGTTCATAGGACTATATTGTGAAATCAGGTTAAAAGTGCAAAAGACCAACCAGTGGTTAAAATGTGAATAGTGGTGATTAGGCGGACAAGTGCACCACCATGCTCAAACTCCAGGGGGCGCTCTGCCCTGGTGGTATGTACGACATTCTCCA
This sequence comes from Dama dama, assembly GCF_033118175.1. Classification (NCBI taxonomy): domain Eukaryota; kingdom Metazoa; phylum Chordata; class Mammalia; order Artiodactyla; family Cervidae; genus Dama; species Dama dama. Next base: position 20,277,783 of record NC_083702.1, read on the forward strand.
GAGCTGGGTAGGGTCTCTGCCTTGTTGCATTCACCCTTTGGACATAATATTGTCAGTTATTGCAAGTTGCTGTGAAAATGTTCCACATATTAACCACATAATTCTTTATGGTGTTTGTGTTGGTAACCACCCAATATAATAGGTATGGTGTGATTTGAGGTCTTGTGTGTGAGTTGGGGGTGCTCTTGCCCATGAATACAGCCCCAAGTCAGCTGTAATAACATACCAGTCATTTCCAGAAAAATAAACTAGTTGATAAACTGTTTCTGTCCAGTTTTTTACTCAGTACAAAACTTGTATTCAACTATTTCTAGCTGTGTTTACTTTTGGGTATATGTTTACTCTTATTTGAATAAGCTCCAAGCATTCATCCTCATTTTGTTTTTACTGCATGAAACCACCAATTATTTTGAGAAACTGGTCTACCTTGTCCTTGAGTGGCTGAGTCCAGCTGGTCACTCTACTGCAGCTCCAAGTAACTGTTTCCTTCCTGGCCCTGCCTCCTGTCCAGGGGTGAGGACTCACCCCTTTGTTTACCTGGATATTACAGAGCTAGGCCTGCAAACTGGTCAGCTCCAGCCTGTGGCATGCTCTCCCATGGGTAATCAGGGCGCCAGAGCTTGTTTGTCTTGGGTTTTAACCTTCCCCATCCCCCAAACAGAAAACAGTCCTTGTTCCCAAAGCTGTATGATGTTCTCAGCCTGTGATCTTAGTCTATTTACCATATTTTTTCTTTTTACTTTTATTCTTGCAGTTAAGGACACTTTAATAGTTTGTAAATACAGGCAAACAGATTATTTTCATTTTGAAGTAACAGGAAGTGATCACTCCAGAAGGAGTGCCTCCAGAAGGCACATTTCCATGTGCCACCGTGCAGGTCTGCGCATATTTCAACAGTGACTAAGACACAACCCTCGTCACTCTTTGCATATATTTTGCAGTGTTGACCATCAGTTTTGACAGTTCTGTTTTCAACACAGCAGTGTATTTAAGATCCTCAAGACTTCTATTTAGATGTGTTTAGCACCTAAAACTTGCAAAAAATCCTGAACTCTTGGATTGGAGGTATGAAACACAACTGTTTGTACTCATCTCTTGGGGCCTATGTTGCCTTCCATCACTCAATCAAAGCTTTTTTTTTGCATTGCTTGCCTTTCAAAGAAAAAGAAAAACTGTGTTTTAGGTGCTCTGACTCCCTACCTCCTTCAAGTCTTGGCTCAGCTATCACTTTAGGCTACCCAGAGCACCTTTTAAAATATTTTCAGCAACCTTCACCCACTTGCAGCTCTCACTAATTCCCACCTTGATCTACTTTTGTCCTGTTTGCTGAACACAGATCCTGACATTTTCTCAAGTTCATGGTCCAATCTTAGGAGATTGTAAGCTTCACAAAGGCAGAAGTTTTATTTTGTTCAATGGTTCATACAAGCTGGTCAGAACAGTGCCTGGCCTAGAGCTGATGCTCAAAAAATAGTGAAAGAATGGTAGGCTTGAAGGTTTCAGTTCAGGGATTAGGTCATGAAGAACAAAATTATCCATAAAAGCACACGTTTCAAATGGGCCATTCAAGGATCGTAGGGAACACCTTGGAGCTTACTAGAAAGATTTGGAGGCTGGGCATAGGGCTTGAATCCCAGGTCTGCCACTAAACTAGCTCTGTGACATGGGTGGGCCAATTTATTTTTTGTATAAAGGAAGTGGTGAATTTCCTTCCTGTTCGATGTAATTACATCAGAGGTTGTGACTATGAAATCCTTTGCAAATTAAATGACGTTGCATATTAGGAGTAAGTTTTATTGAAGACTAAAATGACAGTGACTTAGGCTAACTAGCCAGAATAATCTAGGTTTTTATTTTTTTATTCACTGGTGCTATTCATTGGAAGGACTGATGCAAAAGCTGAAACTCCAATACTTTGGCTACCTAATGTGAAGAACTGACTCATTGGAAAAGACCCTGATGCTGGGAAAGATTGAAGGCAGGAGGAGAAGGGGACAACAGAGGGTGAGATAGCTGGATGGCATCACTAACTTGATGGACATGAGTTTGAGAAAGCTCTGGGAGTTGGTGATGGACATGGAAGCCTGGAGTGCTGTAGTCCATGGGGTCACAAAGAGTCAGACATGACTGAGTAACTGAACTGACTGAATATTGCAGGACATTTATTGGAAAATGCAGGATATGGCATGAGTCAGGGAAAGTAGCATATGTTGAGCCCGGTGTCTCTAAAAACAGTTTTCAGGCTTGATGGGAAATACAGCTGAGAAGGCTCTCCTCTTGATTAGTAAACTCTCCTTGAGGATTGATTTTCTTGATGGAAGTAGCTGATCATCATCTCGAAGATGATCTTGCCCAGTCTCCTTTTCCTCAGGTGCAAGTAAAACCTAGATGTGGGACAGAGTAGCTAGAACATTTCAGAGCCTTATCAGGCTAGAACCAACATGAATATGTGAAGATATTTGAAATATATAAGTATTTTAGAAATATTTAAAACACATATTTAGCATACACACATATTTGTGTATTAAAATATATGCACAAGACATGGACTGCATTCTCGTGTAAAAATTTCCAGGTTTGGCATAATGCTTCTGCCTCCTGTCGTTTAGTCACCAAGTTGTGTTCGACACTTTGTGACCCCATGGACTGCAGCATGCCAGGCTTTCCTGGCTTTCACTATCTCCTGGAGTTTGCTCAGACTGATGTCCACTGAGTTTGTGGTGCACTCCAACCATCTCATCCTCCGTTGCCCCCTTCTCTTGCTCTCAAGCTTTCCCCACATCAGGGTCTTTTGCCAATGAGTTGGCTCTTTGCATCACGAAAGGATACACGGAATGTACACAGAAGAACTACACAAAAAAGGTCTTAATGAGCAGGATAACCACGATGGTGTGGTCACTCACCTTGAGCCAGACATCCTGAATTGTGAAATCAAGTGGGCCTTAGAAGCATTACTTCTAACAAAGCTAGTGGGAGTGATGGAATTCTGGCTAAGCTGTTTAAATCCTAAAAGATGATGCTTTTAAAGTGCTGCATTCAATATGACAGCAAATTTAGAAAACTCAGCAGTGGCCACAGGACTGCAAAAGGTCAGTTTTCATTCCCATCCCAAAGAAAGGCAATGCCAAAGAATGTTCAGACTACTGCACAATTGGGCTCATTTCACATGCTGGCAAGGTAATGCTCAAAATCCTTCAAGCTAGGTTTCAACAGTATGTGAACTGAGAACTTTCAGATGTTAAAGCTGGATTTACAAAAGGCAGAGGAACCAGAAATCAAATTGTCAATGGCCGCTGGATCTAGAAAAAGCAAGAGAATTCCAAAAAATCATTGACTTCTGTTTCATTGACTACGCTAAAGCCTTTGACTGTGTGGATCACAACAAACTGCCTCTTGAGGCTCAGGCTACTTCTGCCCTCTGTTCCACATCAGTTGGGTGTAATCCTCGTCCTGAAAGTCAGATGCAAGTTCTGTTCCTTCTAATCAGATGGAGGAAGAGACCCAGAAGACAGCACACTGGCCAGCTCTCTGAAGGAAAGCTCCCTGAAGGTACTAAGGACAGCACCACTGACCTCTGCTGGCTAGAATTGAGTAACACAGCCACTCCTACTTGCAAATGGAATTGGGAAAATTTAGTCTGTATCCTAGGTGGCCATTATCCTGGTTCAAAACTTTATCACTGATAAGAAGATATAGTACAATTGATCATATACACTACCATGTGTAATATAGATAGCTAGTGGGAAGTTGCTGTGTAGCATAGGAAGCTCAGCCTGAGGGGTGGGATGGAAGTGGGGTGGGATGGAAGTGGGGTGGGGAGAGGGAGGCTCAAGAGTGAGTGGATGAATGTATACTTAACGTTTGATTCATGTACTGCAGAAACACAACATTGTAAAGCAGTTATCTGATTGCTTTACAGTGATTTAAAAAAATTAAAATTGGATTTAAATGTATTGCTATGGAAAAAGAACATGAAGGACATCACTAGCATCTGACTTGCCTGGATTGGTGGCTAAATGTAGGAGATTTCTACTCACCCCTTCAAAGTTAGTCATGTGAACTTCTGAGGGGTAAATAAAAGAAACTGAATTTTAAGCAAGGCTTTACTTAAACAGACGGAATCTTGAGACTTACTAGGTAGAGTGTTAACACTTGCCAAACAATGACAGAAACTCACAACATAGGAATGGCCACACTAAAATACATCTAGACTTTAAAAAGAATGAAAACCAGACTACCATTTGGGATATATGAACTTTATCAGGCCCATTCTAGAAAGATTTGGGGTTTCTTTTCATATAACCATTCTAAAGATTTGGATAATATTGCTGTGTTATTATCTGCATGTGACTTGCTATAATGTAGGGAGTTTTCTTTGTTCTTGAACAGAATAACCTGGGTTTTATAACCACATTCAATTAAAATTTCCAACCATCTGAGACTTCCCTGGTGGTCTAGTGGTTAACAGTCCGCTTGCCAATGCAGGGATCATGGGTTTGATCCCTGGTCCAGGAAGATTTCACATGCCTCGGAGCAACTAAGCCCTTGCACCCCAACTACTGAGACTGTGTTCTAGAGCCCAGGAGCCGCAGCTACTGAAGCCTTCATGCCCCAGAGCCTGTGCTTCACAACAAGAGAAGCCAGCACAATGAGAAGCCAGTGCACCACAACTAGAGAAAGCCCAGGGACAGCAATGAGGACCTGGTGCAGCCAAAAATAGATATAAATAAAATGAAAAAAAAAAAAACCCTACCAACTGATTGGGTTCAAGTATGTGGTATTTCCAGGTCCAGCTGTGTGGCATCAGTGGTACATTTTTAAAAACCACTGATACCAACCAGGACCCCACTTTAGCATAAGGACATAGAGGGATCCTGGAACCTTTACGTTTTTACAAACCTCTCAAGAAATCTCTGCAGCCAGGGTTCTGAACAACTCAACTGGATGCTTTTTGTCTAACAAACTCATTGGTACCAGTTCTGAAAATGGCTTTTCTTCTGAATTTACTTCATTTTCCTTCAGTTCAGTTTAGTCAATCAGTTGTGTCCGACTCTTTACAACCCTATGGACTGCAGCATGCCAGGCCTCCCTGTCCATCACCAACTCCCACAGGTTGCTCAAACTCGTATCCACTGAGTCTGTGATGCCATCCAACCATCTCATCCTCTGTCATCCCCTTCTCCTCCTGCCTTCAATCTTTCCTAGCATCAGGGTCTTTTCCAATGAGTCAGTTCTTTTCATCAGGTGGTCAAAGTATTGGAGCTTCAGCTTCAGCATCAGTCCTTCCTATAAATATTCAAGACTGATTTCCTTTAAGAATGACCGGTTTGATCTCCTTGCAGTCCAAGCGACTCTCAAGAGTCTTCTCCAACACCACAATTCAAGCATCATTTTCCTAGTCCTAGAACAATTCTTGCCAGATCTGTATTTCCTTCTCCATTAATCCTTGCAGGGCTGCAGAATGGAAAACAATACCATGAACTAGATTTCTGCTATGTATGAATAGGCGTTACAAGGCTTCTCGCACATCTTTAAGAAAACCAGCCACCTGTCTTTCCGCAGTGACCCTGTTGCTGTTTTGACCTAATTGAAAGACTTTGATGAGTAAGACACCCCCTCAAGCCCTGACTCTTCCTACTCAGTCACAACTAGGTTTTGGGGAAAAAAAAAAGTGTTATTTCACTTAATGGCCACAAGGTGGCGGGCCAGACAATTTCATTAGCTTCAGTTGCCACCGGCAGCAATGATCTTTTTCCCGTTTGTTATTAATAAGAATGTATCACCGTTCGACAAACGAAGAGTACAGAATCTTAGGACTAAACAGAAATATGAGATGATCCTGATCATTGATTGTCTTTTAATATCTTCCAAAGTAGGGAGATTGCTTACACATTTTAAATTGTTATTCTGACCTTCTAGTGTCCCTTCCAGAATCTAAGAAAAACACTAACACTCTTATTCCAGATACATGGAAATGGCTCTGTTCAAAGGGTTAACAGTGATGGAAATCTAGGAATGCAATTACAGGCATACCTGTAATTTTATTGTGGCATATTTGGGTTTGGTTCTAGATGATAGCAATAAAGTGAATATTGCAATAAAGTGAGTCACAAGTTTTTTTGGTTTCTGAGGGCATATAAGAGCTCTGTTTGTATTATACTGTAGCCTATTGAGTAGAATGACATTTTGTCTAAATGTTTATACTTTAATTCAAAATATTATATTAGTAAAAAATGCTAACCATCACCCGAGCCTTCAGTGAGCTGTAATCTTTGCAATAGTAGTATCAGAGATCACTAATCAGAGGTCACTATGATAAATAGAATAATAATGAACAAGTTTGAATACTGTGAGAATTACCACATGTGACACAGATATGAGGTGAGCAGATGATCTTGGAAAAAGTGGTGCCAATAGATTTGGTGAAGGTTGGCCACAGAGACCTGAGCCTCCATTTGTTTTGTCTGAGTTACCTAAAAAGTTGAAAAAAAGAGCGAAGCCCAAGAAGATGTAAGGGGGCGAGGGCTGGGGGGTGGGTGGGTAAGCAAAATGCTGTATGGTTTGTCTCTGTTTTTCCACCTCTGAGAGTATTTGCCTCTGTAAAAGGTGAAGTTTTGTTAACAGACCATCATTACAATCCAAAAAGTAGGTATCAATGATAAATTCCTTTAAATATCTCTCAAAACTGACTTTGGTCTCATTGCCTCAGTGTTACAAATTAATGAAGAACTTCCTCCTGTGGTAGGTGATAGAGGAAGATGAGGCAGGAAACGAACACTTTCGAGCATCTTTTCCCAAATGTGCTCTACTCCTAATGTTTAGGAGACCAACCTTTCACTGGAGGCTTGCCAGGTGGCACTAGTGGCAAAGAACCCTCCTGCCAATGCTGGAAGCATAAGAGACTCGGGTTTAATCCCTGGGTCAGGAAGCTCCCCTGGAGGAGGGCACGGCAACCCACTCCAGTATTCTTGCCTGGAGAATCACATGGACAGAGGAGCCCGGTGGGCTACAGTCCATGGGGTTGCAAAACTTGGACACGACTGAGGTGACTTAGCAAGCATGCATGCAAGCTTTGAAGAATAAAAGACTAGAACTACATTTTGGTACTTCCTTAAAAAAGAGAAAAGGCAAACAGCAAAAAAGAACTTCTGCAGCTAGGAAAATACACTCTTGAGTTTGTTTATAATGTTCAGATCTAAAGAGATTTTATACACACACACACACACACACACATACAGTAGTTCTCAGTTTATCTCTGCAGGCTCAACCACTGCTTGTCAACTGCCCTCTCACTAATTAATCTTGAACCGCACCGGTCCTTTATCTCTTTTGGGAACTACACTAAGCAGTTTCCTCTTTGAGGGCTGTGTGCATGCTCGCATGTTCTGTTGAATTGCTCCTTCACTCTGTATGTCCAGCTCATTCTTATACTTTGTTTTCACTGAAGTTTTATAATCTCTGATCGCCACATTAGAGATTATAGGCCCCCTTCACTATTGCTCTGAATCTCAAACCCTTTTTTGTTTCATTTGTAACACGAATTGAAACTTGTATTTTTCATTTTATTTTTGGCTTCATGGCTTTGTGCGGGCTTCCCCTAATTGCAGCGATCCGCGCCTACTCTTTGTTGTGGTTCTTGGGCTTCTCTTGTTGCAGAGCGCAGACTCTAGGAGCCTGGGCTGCGTAGTTGTGATGCACCGGTTTGGTTGCGCAGTGGCGTGAGGGATCTTCCTGGACCAGGGATTGAACCCTTGTCCCCTGCATTGGCAAGCAGATTTTTATCTGCTGCACCACCAGGGAAGTCTGGAACTTGCATTTTTAATTTGCCTTTTTACTTAGATTTTAACATCTCTCTTATTAGGAAGAGTATAATCTCCATGAGTCCAGGGACCATGGAGATCATGAGACCAACAGAGAACATGTCTGTTTTTTAATTATTCCATAATTTTGTCACTTAAATATTTAATGTGTGTACGTGTGTATGTGTAAGTCTCTCAGTCATGTCTGACTCTTGGTAATCCCATGGACTGTAACCTGCCAGGCTCCCCTGTCCATAGCATTATCCAGGCAAGAGTACTGGAGTGGGTTGCCATGCCCTCCTCCAGGGGATCTTCCTAACCCAGGGATGGAACCTAGGTCTCCCGCATTACAGGCAGATTGAGCCACTAGGGAAGCCCATTGTGTGTCTACTCTTTATCAGGTAGTATACTGTTAGGCACTCAATAACTATTAAATGAATAACAGTATCTCTTTAGAGGGAACCTCTCTCCTTTAAATTTTCTATATATAAATAAAGAGAAGCAAGTAGTAAAAGTTCAAACTCTTGAACACTTCAGAAGTTCAGAACTTGAACTTGAAATAAGCACATGATCTTATTTCAAGGCTGTATATTGTCACCCTGCTTATTTAACTTATATGCAGAATACATCATGAGGAACGCTGGGCTGGAAGAAGCACAAGCTGGAATCAAGATTGCTGGGAGAAATATCAATAACCTCAGATATGCAGATGACACCACCCTTATGGTGGAAAGTGAAGAGGAACTAAAAAGCCTCCTGATGAAAGTGAAAGAGTAGAGTGAAAAAGTTGACTTAAAGCTTAACATTCAGAAAACTAAGATCATGGCATTTGGTCCCATCACCTCATGGGAAATAGATGGGGAGACAGTGGAAACAGTGTCAGACTTTATTTTTTTGGGCTCCAAAATCACTGCAGATAGTGACTGCAGCCGTGAAATTAAAAGACACTTACTCCTTGGAAGGAAAGTTACGACCAACCTAGACAGCATATTAAAAAGCAGGGACATTACTTTGCCAACAAAGGTCTGTCTGGTCAAGGCTATGGTTTTTCCAGTGGTCATGTATGGATGTGAGAGTTGGACTGTGAAGAAAGCTTAGCGCCAAAAAATTGATGCTTTTGAACTGTGTTGTTGGAGAAGACTCTTGAGAGTGCCTTGGACTGCAAGGAGAGCCAACCAGTCCATCCTAAAGGAGATCAGTCCTGGGTGTTCATTGGAAGGACTGATGCTGAAGCTGAAACTCCAGTACTTTGACCACCTGATGCAAAGAGCAGACTCATTGGAAAAGACCCTGATGCTGGGAGGGATTGAGGGCAGGAGGAGAAGGGGACGACAGAAGATGAGATGGTTAGATGGCATTACCGACTTGATGGGCATGAGTTTGAGTAAGCTCCGGGAGTTGGTGATGGACAGGGAGGCCTGGCATGCTGCAATTCATGGGGTCACAGAGTCGGACATGACTGAGCGACTGAACTGAACTGAACTGAAGAGAGTAATGTGATAGATACACCTATTAAGATGTATAAGAAAAAAAGTTCATCACTAACCTAAAAATTTATATATGTGGAACACATATCACAGAACCTGAACCATGTAGCCTAAATAATTGAATATACAACATTAATTTAACAAAGTGATGAGTTGAAATTTGGGGAAATGAGACAAAGCCAGCCCATTTAGGGTCTAAATTAGCATAATGTTTCAACCTTAACCTATGGTTACTGTGACCTTCCTTTCATTAGGATTGTGTGACTCTAAAAAAAAAGAAAAAAAGGCTTGTGTGACTCTGATCTGAAGAAGGATAACAACCTAAGTTGAAGATGGTGTTTGCTGTCTCTGACCTGTGATTTTTCCAGCTCATCCATCTACTCAGTCAGACTTTCAAAGCTTTTTAAAAAAATTACAATTATTTAAATTTTTTTGTTAGAGGATAATTGCTTCACAATGTTATGTTAGTTCTGCTGTACCATAAAGTGAATCAGCTATCAGTTCATTTCAGTTCAGTTGCTCAGTCGTGTCTGACTCTTTGCAACCCCATGGACTGCAGCACTCCAGGCTTCCCTGTCCATCACCAACTCCCAGAGCTTTCTCAAACTCATGTCCATTGAGTCAGTGATGCCATCCGACCATCTCATCTTCTGTCATCCCCTTCTCCTCCTGCCTTCAATCTTTCCCAGCATCAGGGTCTTTTCCAATGAATCAGTTCTTCGCATCAGGTGGCCAAAGTATTGGAGTTTCATCTTCAGCATCCAGTCCTTCCAATGAATATTCAAGACTGATTTCCTTTAGAATTGACTGGTTGGCTCTCCTTGCAGTCCAAGGGACTCTCAAGTGTTTTCTCCAACACCACAGTTCAAAAGGATCAATTCTTTGGCTATATGCACACACATATGCCCTCCCTCTTGGATTTCCCTCCCACTGCACCCCCACCCTCCACTTTTCTTGGGCAGTCACTTAATTATTACTAAATTGTTCTAGAAGCTCAGGAATTCTGCAAGTCTTGACTGGGAAGCCTGACGTTCACCAAAGTTTTTCCTGTTACCTTATGCTGGTTTTTGTTGTGGCTAGGTACTCAACTGATTTATTAATAGTTTAATAAGAAAGACCCCAAAGACCTAAAGATATTTCTTTAGTATCGGGAGATTAGATACTGAATCCTGGGCCAATGGCCGAGCATGGGGAAAAGACTGGTAACAGGGCTTCCCTGTTGGTCCATTGGTTGAGAATCCATCTGCCAATTCAGGGGACATGGGTTCGATCCCTTGTCTGGGATGATCCCACATACACGGGAGCAACTAAGCCCATGGGCCACAACTACTGAGCCTGCGCTCTAGAGCCCACGAGCCACAGCTAGTAAAGCCTGGTTACCCTAGAGCCTGTGCTCAGCAACAAGAAGCCACCGCAATAAGAGGCCTGGGCACCACAAGCAAGAGTAGCTAGCCCCCACTCACCACAACTAGAGAAAGCCTGTGTGCAGAAACAAAGACCCACTGCAGCCAAAAATAAATAAGTAAGTAAAATTAAAAAAAAAGAACTAATAGCTTAAAAAAGGCTTGTCTCACTTCAGAGAGATAAGCATACAGAAAGTATTTTTTTGTGTAATTTACCCTAGTCATTTTGTAGCTCTCTGGTTAAATTTAGCTTTGTAAACAGGCATGCACATATTACATGTGCGTTGATTATTTAATCATTAATTGCTGTATATGGCACTTGAGTGCATACTATCTACCCATCTTCATTGAGCCAAAACATAAATTTTGGGGTATATTGTCAATTTTGTCATAAGCAGAGGAGTTTGAGGAATTTTAGCATGCTGCCATGACGTGCCTTATTTCCTAGTGTTTTTCTTTCCCCGTGTTCTGTCCATTAAGGAGCACGGTGGTGGTGGGGGTATAGTCCCTAGGTCGCATCCGACTCTATGTGAGCCCGTGGGCTATAGCCTGCCAGGCTCCTCTGTCCATGGGATTCTTCAGGCAAGAATCCTAGAGCATATATTGACTTAAAAAGTAACTCACTCTCCCTTTGTTTAGTTTAGGATTTTGTGACACTTCTTGATATAATAAACTTCATTTTATTATCATAGTGTCATTGAGAGAGCCAATATTGTGATTACCTTGAGTTTTATTTAAAGGTAATTTTCTCCCCTAACTTGCACATTGTACCTACCTTTTTAAATTTCTGTGTGTGTGTGAATGTGCAAAGAGAAATCTCTGATAGGAAAGATGTCAGTACAAAGTCGTCTATGTAGCCTGAATGAAGAAATTGCAAGGAATTTCTTTATCCACTATAGATGAATTTTATGTCTCCTATGGTCTCATAAACATAAAATTACCTAGAGGTAAAATTATCAAAATATATGGTATCTCTCAGGACTTCAGTCCAATGGAATGACTGATACACAAACATCAATTATAATGAGGTGTAGTAAATAATATAGAGGAGCGATGTTTTCTTTTCAGTTCACAAAAATTATTATTTAGTATGGCTGAGAATAAAATGCATGTAATATTTTCTTGTAACTTTGGCTTAAGTTACAAGAAATCAGATTGTATCACCCATATTGTGGGTGCTAAGGACAAATGCAGAAAAAAAAAGAATAAAGCTTCCTGTTGGTTAATTATGAAAGCTTGCACAACAAGTAGTTTTTCTACCGAGGCACAGGTTCTGATTCTGTTCCAACTTACCAGGTCCTGCTTCCTCAGACTTACACAAACTAACTCATAGCACAAGGAATTCCCTCCTCATTTCAGGTATGTTTTACTGTTTCTGGCTCTTTTGTAATCCCTCCTCCTCTAATTCCTGAAAGATGTCACCACTAGACAGTTCTTCTTTGTGCAGTTTCTAGTTGTAAACATTTTAAATAAATTTAAACTAAGTATAATATTTTTTCTGCTTCAACATATTGCATTTTGCTTTATTTGACTATGTTTTTTTCAAGTCTCTGATGTATGTCCGGTAATCTTTTTTAAATAAAGTTTCTCTGAGAAGTTTAAACCGAAGGTATTTAGAACCCTGACAAATAAGGGACTTCATCCCGTTTAATGTTTGGCCCGCACTGAATCTGATAGCCCATGTTTACAACAAAATTCTTCACACTTTTGAAGTTTAGCTATTTGGATACTTAACCTATTTTGTTTATTTTTTAACAATAAAGATAATTTATATAAAACATAGAAACAAGCTATTAAGTCCACTTATGGGGTGTCTTGTTTCAGTTACAAAATAATACAAAATATATTGTTCATTAAGTCATGCTGTTAATCATAGAGTCACTTAGGAAAAGTGAAATGGTTAACTTTGTGCTTTAATCGTAAATTGTGCACTGCCTCCGAGAATCACAGATAATAAACATATTTCAATTTCTAATAATAGCAGAACACCCACTCTGTCTTTTACTATTCAGTTTCATGAGGCAAACTGCAACTATGTTAGAAATAGGCTTGGAATTTTTGGATGACTTCATTTCAGACCTAGAATTTTTAAATTCTGTACTAAAAGCAATGATTACTTTCTATATAAGCAATGGTTAAAGAGAGTTTAACTTTTGTAGGGTTCTATTTCCTTTACTTTTATGTTCTTGGTGACATTTTTTTCCTGTACTCAGGGCTTCAAATTGTTGAGAACATGCTTCCGGGAAGTATAATAGATGTATCTATTTATCAACTCAGATTTTATTTCATTTTATTTTGGCCATGTCACGTGGCTTGCAGGATCTTAGTTCCCTGACCAGGGATTGAACCTGTGACCTCAGAAGTGCAAGTAAAGAGTCCTAACCACTGAACTGTTGGGGAATTCCCCACAACTCAGATTTTATATTATTGTTTCATTTTTCTATATTATAATATGCCTTCCCAAATTATAGATGGATATACTGATATTTGAGCATTTTATCCCTTACAGTTTTTTTCTACATAAAGATGGATGAAGAACCCATAATTTATAGTATTACTACTGAAAACCAGGATTTTCAGCAGAGGCATACACCAAAAAATATTAAGCATAAATTGAATCCAAATGAATTGCCATTAACCAAGAAGAAGCTGAAACACCAGAAACCTTGTAAAAGACAGCACAAAAATATAGCAGAAGATGTCAATGATGAAGGTAAGCTACATTAAAACACTATTCATAAACATGTAGAGAATGCCTAAAATTATATACTGACATGCTGTGCACTAGGGGGATTCAAAAATACAATAGTTTCTATAGTTAAAAAATGAAAATGTACAAGCAAAAATGTAAATGTTAATTTAGTGCAAATAACGCTAAAGGCCAAATGTTAAATACTGTAAATAATTTAAAAGATACCTTGGATAGTTTAGAAATCTCACTGCTAAAGTGGGAGTTTATTTAGACTTTAGAGGAAGAATTTGATTTGAATAGAAAAGCGTTGTAAAGTAATTCCCTTGAGACAACAATGGTAAACGAAGGACAATGACTAGCTGTGGGTGTTTGAGAGGATTGAGTTAGATACCTTGATTGGAAGCCAGAAGTTGTATAGGGTGAGAAATAAATAAATTTTCAACATTGATTTCTGGATTAGAGTGTGGTATACTTTGCACCATAATCTTTGATGTAACTATTTACATAAGAAGAACATAAATGTTATTTCTTTTAAATTTGGAGCGCAAAATAGATGGGGTAAATCATTGTCAAGTGTCACTGAGAATCCAGGTGAAGTTTGGGATCCTGATGTGAATTAGTAGCAAGCTGTTTGACTTCCTTCATCAGATATCTGTAACAGTACGCAAGGTGTATAAAATGGAAAATGAGCACTTGGCATCAGTGCAATCACTCAGGTGACCCATCACTAGGTCTAAGTTGGGTGACTAAGGCATGGTGGTGATAACTAATGAAGAGACTGTAAGAGATGCGTGACAATAATTTTGAGGAAGAAATTCAGTGGGGGGAAAGAAGTTGATATGAAAGATAAAGGTGATACTCAAAAATTATTTTCTTGCTTATTAAATGTCCCCGAGTTGAATGACAAAAATAAGTCTGCATTTTATTGCTTCTGATCTTTCAACTGGTGAAGTATAGGTCTGTTGAGGATGCTGGCAGCTTTTTTTTTCTTAAAGATTTTTTTTTCTGATGTTGGCCATTTTTGAATTTGTTACAATATTATTTCTGTTTTATGTTTTGGCTTTTTGGACCTGAGGTATGTGGGATCTTAACTCCTCAACCAGGGCTCAAACCCACAGCCCCTGTATTAGGAGGCAAAGTCTTAACTACTGGGACATCAGAAAAGTCCCTAGCTTCTTATTCTTTCCATAACACCATCACTGGTTCTATACTTGCATGAAACACTACGAAACTTATTATGTGAGAGAAGAATAAACAAATGGTATTTGTGGACTTCCTACTCTAAATAGTAGCCTATTTTAACTTTTCATGTCGGAAAACTGCTCAGTGCCTAAATGAATCAATTGGCATTCTGCAGTTTTCTTGCTCAACTTATCTTTCTTTTCTTTTTGCGGGGGCGGGGGGAGAAGAATGGTGGTAAGCTTTGGAGGCAGCATTAGTGAATTAGGGGCTCTGTTTTACTGTGAATTGATTGTGTTATCTTAGACAAAAAGCCTATGTAAAAAATGAGATTTTTTTTCAAACTTCTATTTCAGTATTATCTAAAATCGTTTGAAAATATTTTGCAGGCCTATTGTGAGAATCAAGAATTGACATGTATTTGATGTGTTCTTAACTGTAAACTACTCCTTAAACATTGTGTTTATTTGTCCAGTCATCTTGCTTCATCTAATTTTGATTCTACTTGTGTTTTCAATCCTCTGAGGAGATGTCTTGCCTCTTCCATGGAGACTCATTTCTAGCATGCTGGGTGTGTTGTGCCTTCTCCTAATGGCCACGGCCATTGTGGTAGCTGTTGTTACTGCAAACTGTAAGTAAATACAGAAACTTCCAAATTGTCTTACCCTCAGGAACACTGTTTAATTTCATAGAATATGGTAAGCCAAAACAGGCTGAGAATAATTTTAGCTTACCGAAATTCTTCCTTTTTTATTTTCTTGAAAATTGCTGATTTATTTTTCTGAAATATAGTCTTTGAGTATCTCATTTTTGATGTTTCAATTTAAAATAAGACCTACTCATGATATTTGACTGTTTTTGCAGCATCTTCCAAAAAACCACCTCTCAAAATCCAGCAGAAAGGTAGGTTTTACAGACTGATTTCTTAAACTGATTTAAAAGTATTACTGTGCTGGTCAGAGACCCAGGTTCTATCCCTGGGTAGGGAAGATCCCCTGGAGAAGTGAATGGCTACCCACTCCAGTATTCTTGCCTTGAAGAATTCCATGGACAAAGGAGTCTGGCGGGCTACAGTTCATGGGGTCGCAAAAAGTCGGACATGATTAAGTAACTAACATTATCACTATCTATCCACACACACGGAGATTTCTCTGGGCAAGTTACTCTAGTGTGTATAATAGAAAATATAAGACATAATTCCAGCCATCAAATAACTTACAGTCTTGTGAAACTGAGATTTGTGTATAATTAACTGAAATATAGGAAGACAGTGGTAAAGTTTTCAGGGAGTTTCCTGGGGTGTTTTAAGAAATTATTATAAAACTTCATATTTTTGTAGGGGAATAGAAATACCTGTAATGAGAACAAATTTTGGAGAAGTAGAGTTTATATTATAGGGGCAAAATATTAACAAATATTAATCTAATGGAGATGTAATGTGAAGACATTCTAGCCCTGAAATGCTGTAATATCAAAGTATGGAGATAAGAACATGAATAGACTGTAGGTCACCAGTGTCATATGATATATGAAGGGTCCAACATGTCTCAGAAGTGAGAGAAAAAGAAAATTTTTCATTCTAATTCATAATTTTATTATGAGTAATTTTTGTGTTTATGAAACATTACTCTGATGACAAAAGTGTACTTCTGTTTACAAAGTATATTTAAGAAATAATAAAGTCAGGCTTTGTGATTATTTTTTCCCAATTCAGTCATAGAGAACCTGTGTCTTGGACCTCAGTGTCATTCTTGTCCAGAGAATTGGATTTGGTTCAGATGCAGCTGTTACTACTTTTCCAAGGAAGAGTTAACTTGGAGAGAGAGTCAAAGTGCCTGTTCATCTCTAAATTCCAGTCTCATCAAGATAAACAAGGAGGAGATGGTAAGTTGTGAAACAGAGCATCATAATGGTATGTGAAATCTGTGAAGTCGATTGAGTGGATTAAGCTGAGAGTCATTGCATTTACCTGACCTCAGCACTAGACAAATGGCTTCAGCCATTTCAGACATACTCTTCAGGGTATGACTAGTTTATCTTTTGTTTACATTTTCATATGCAAAATGTGCCACTGAATCTAGCTTTTATGTGAAGGGGAGAGATGTTTTGAAATAATAGGTATAAAGACCTTCATGTACAGATAGGTATTGTTAGATTCCCCTTATACAGGGTACCTAGAATAGTCAAACTCACAGTCAGAAAGCACACTGGTAGATGCTAGAGGCAGGGGAGTGCATTGCTGGGGAGGGGCGATGGGGAGTTAGTGTGTGGTGGGGGCAGAGTTTTGGTTTAGGAAGGTGAAAAAGTCTGGAGACAGGTGATGGTTGAGAGTTTCATAACAATGTGAATGTACTTACTGCCATCATGAACTGTACAGTTAAATATAGTTCAAATAGTATATTTTATAGATGTACAGAACAGAATTTTGGACTCTGTGGGAGAAGGCGAGGGTGGGATGTTTTGAGAGAACAGCGCCGAAACATGTATATTATCTAGGGTGAAACAGATCACCAGCCCAGGCTGGATGCATGAGACAAGTGCTCGGGCCTGGTGCACTGGGAAGACCCAGAGGGATCAGGTAGAGAGGGAGGTGGGAGGGGGGATCGGGATGGGGAATACTTGTAAATCCATGGCTGATTCATGTCAATGTATGACAAAAACCACTACAATATTGTAAAGTAATTAGCCTCCAACTAATAAAAATAAATGACAAAAATAAAAAGAAGTATATTTTATATTGTGTGAACATGGTAGTTGCTCAGTCATGTCCAACTCTTTGTGACTCCATGGACTGTAACCCACCAGGCTTCTCTGTCCATGGGATTCTCCAGGCAAGAATATTGGAGTGGGTTGCCATGCCCTTCTCCAGGGGAGCTTCCTAGCCCAGGTGAATTCTGCTGCTGCTGCTGCTAAGTCACTTCATTTGTGTCTGACTCTGCGCGACCCCATAGAAGGCAGCCCACCAGGCTCCCCCATCCCTGGGATTCTCCAGGCAGGAACACTGGAGTGGGTTGCCATTTCCTTCTCCAGTGCATGAAAGTGAAAAGTGAAAGTGAAGTCGCTCAGTCGTGTCCGACTCTTAGCGACCCCATGGACTGCAGCCTACCAGGCTCCTCTGTCCATGGGATTTTCCAGGCAAGAGTACTGGAGTGGGGTGCCATTGCCTTCTCCGCAGGTGAATTCTACCCCCCTCAAAGAAAGACATTTAGAAAATATGCATATTGAATGAATTTTGAAGGAGACAGTTATTACAAGAACTATCCCAATCAGAGAAAAGAGAACCTGGTATATAGCCTAACAACCAGAAAGTATAGCCTTTGTGGCCCAAAAGTTAATGGCATTGTGTGAGCAGTGCCTCACAATCTAGAACAGGATGCGAGGAGATGGAAGAGCTTTCCCTCACTCTGCCAATGGGCATCAGCATCGAGTTAAAGCATCCACTGTAAGAATTCTTCTGATAGAGGATGTTCTCTCCATTCTTCCCCTGAAGAGACAGGAATTAGACATTGGGGGTAAAATTAATCTTCAAGACATCTATAAAAGTCTTGCTTATAGACCTGGCTGCCATTTTTTTTTTAAATCTTACTCCCTTATTCACCAAACCCACACTATATTTTTACTCATATTTATTTATTTTCTGTGTCTCCCATGAGAACTGGGAATTTGTGTTGTTTCTTGCTGTATCATTAGCCAAATCTCAAACTAGTCTTGGAATATAGCATATAATAATGAGTTTGTGGACGGGATGAATTGAATAAAGATAAACACGGTGTTGAATTTTTTTTGAGGACTCTCATGCAGTTGATGAAAAGATAATAATGAGAACTTTGTATTTGCATGTATTTGTTTATCACTAGCATTTCTTCTCCTTAAAAACTTTCTTTTGGATTGGAGTCTACTATAATGAAACTGGCAGGCACTGGCTGTGGGAAAATGATTCACTTCTGCCTTCTGATATGTAAGTATCTGACAATAGTGCAGCCTTCTTTGCCCTTGGTTTAATTGCTGCATTTGCCCAAAATAATAGAAATAAAGGGTGCCCGAGACACAATTTCAAGGACATTTAGGGAATTGGGAAAAGAGACAGTAACTTAAATCCAATCCCATGTCCAGAATTATAGCCTCCAGAAGCAGATAACGTAGCTCAGTTCCTTAATAACTTCTCTCCTGAGAATTTTTCTTACACATCATCTCAGTTTGCTAGGGCTCTCATAACAAAGCACTGCAGATGGAGTAGCTTAAATAGCGGAAATTTATTTTCTTGACTGCAGAGGATAGAAGTCCCAGGCCAAGGTGCTGGCACTTTGGTTTCTTCTGAGTCCTCTCTCCTTGACTGTTGACTCTTTGGGTCTATAGGTGGTCTTCCCCATGCCTGTTTATGTGCAAATTTCCTCTTGTAAGGACAGCAGCAATATTGGGTTAGGACCCACCCTAATGACCTCTTTTAACTGAATTAATTCTTGAAAGACCTTAACTACACTCATATCCTAGGGTAACGGAGGGTAGGATCCCAATGTATGCATTTTAATGGGACACAATTCAGCTCATAACACAAACCATGGATTAAAATCTTCTTACTTCCTCACTAACCACAGTGCTGTATAAGACCCAACTTCCAGGTCATTAATATATCTTTAAAATCTCCCTGGATTTTTACATTCTACCCACCATCTGCCTAAACACTATGGACACTAAAAATATTTATTGTCCTCACCAGAATATTCATAGGCTTTTCACTCTTTTGTTTTTAAGTTGTCTGTCTACTTCTATAAGCAATGATAGTCAGCCTGCTCTCCATCCTCTCAGATGCTTACATCCTTACTTGAGTTTTTATGAAATATTTAAGGTTCTGTAATTTATTAATAACTTTTCAATTTGTAAAAGTCTTAGTTATCTGTGCTACTGATAGAAATTCAATTTGATTCAATTATATGTACATTGCATTTTAAGTATTTATATATAAAATTAAAGTTTTATATTTCTTCTCTCTGGTATTTACTTGTTATAGAATTTCACAAAGACTATGCCATTTCTTCTGTTTTAGGTTTTCTCTTTCTACACCTACATTAAGACAAAACTGTCTATCTTACAAATCAAGAGAAGTTTATTTAAGTGAAAGCTGTGGAATTAAACAGACTTACATTTGTAAGAATCACATTATTTTTTGATACATATATGTGGAATCTAGAAAAATGGTCCAGATGAACCTACTTGCAAAACCTATTATCAAACCTAGAGACACAGATGTAAAGAACAAACCTGTGGACCCCAAGATGGGTGGAAAGGGGGAGTGGGATGGATTGGGAGATTGGGATTGACCTATATACACTACCATGTATAATATAGATAACTAATGAGAACCTACTATCTAGCACAGGGAACTCAACTCAATGCTCTGCGGTGACCTATAGTTGTAAAGCAGTTATACTCCAATAAGAATTAAAAAATAGAATCACCTTATTTATTCTGTAAATTCACAGAAAAGATGAGCATTACTCTTATCTAATTCTACACCTTAATAGAATCGTCAATGGTCACTTTCTTGGTCTATAGAGAAAATATGTATATGAACACCTCTAGTAAAAACAGAATGTTCTCAAAATATACTGCAATGCTATTTTATAAATGTACTATAATTTTGTTGAGTGGGTATACTTTGATTTAGATGACTTTCATGAAATAACACTGTGATAATACTTAGAATATATATGCCAATGCACTTTAGGAGACATTGCCTTAAATATTTTATGAATTACACCATGAGATAAGTTAATGAGACAAGGTTAGACTGTGTTGGACATTAAACAGTTGTCTTATGTAAACTTACACTATTGACACTGATATATGTATTGCTTTTTTTGTCTATAAAATTGTCAAAGTATATTGTTAAGTGATAGAACACAGAACCAGATGTAGAGATTAGTATAACTGCACAAGAAATAGAATTGTTCCATAATTTTTTTCAAAATTAGCTTTCAGCTTAATTACTACCCAAAAGTCCAATTTATTTTGTAACATGGTGACTCTGAGACAGCTAATTAGACCCATAGGTGACAATGTGGTTTAAAAAGATTTTGCTTTAAAGTCTCAATTGTGAAATGTTCATTCCTTTAAGTTGTTCTGTTGCATAGTATTTTTAAAAAATCAAAAAGAAACAATTAGTATTTATTTCCTTTTAATTGTATCAAAGCCTTTAGAATTATTAAAATAATAGTGATGACAAGCTGTGGTTCATCTTCTCTTAGTCTTAAAACCTTCTATACCTTTTACACATACAGATACAATAAGCTCCCTTTTATGTTTGTTTAATAAGATTTGGTCTTTTGCAAAGAGCAAAAGTTATGCTTTACCAAAGTTCTTATTTCACTAGAGCAGAAGCTACATGATAATGACAGAAGAATTAGATATAATCATCCCTTGATATTTACAGGAGATTACTTCCAGGATCCTTGGTGGGTGCCAAACTGTGTAGATGAGTCAAAGTCCTTATATAAAATATTTGCATATATTTTACAGTATTTGTATAAGTGTATGGCTTATGTACAAAAAATAACCTTGGTGTATTATTTATATATAATAGATGTACATATAAGTCATCTCTAGGTTATTTATACCAAATACAATGTAAATACTATGTAAGTTGTTGTCAGAACAATGTAAGTGCTATGTAGATAGTCGCCTGGGTGTGGCAAATTCAAGATTTGCTTTTCAGAAATTTCTAGATTTTTAAAAATATTTTCAATTCATGATTAGTTGAATTGGAAGATGCAAAACCCATGGGTGCAGAGGTCCAACTGTGCTGTATTTGTTCTTAGTCCAAGCATTTCCATTGATGAAAATAATCAATAAACAGTCTCTAATAGGAGCAGAAAAGAGCTTTATTTAAGGCAAATTGAGGACTTAATCTGGAAGACAGACTCTCCAATAACTTCTCTGGAGAAGCAGAATTTTCAGCATCGTTTCATATCTTGTTAGAACAAAGAACAACAAGCAAGTCAGGGATACATTCCTTCAAAGTGAAAGTGAAGTCGCTTAGTCGTATCTGACTCTTTGAGACCCCATGGACTGTAGCCTACCAGGCTTTTCTGTCCATGGGATTTTCCAGGCAAGAGTACCAGAGTGGGTTGCCATTTCCTTCTCCAGGGGATCTTCCCAACTCAGGGATCAAACCCGGGTCTCCCGCATTGCAGGCAGATGCTTTACCGTCCGAGCCACCAGGGAAGCCCAACATTCTTTCAAGGATTCACACACACAAAAAAAGATCAGCATGTATGCAGAGGGTCAGTGTGGCTGTGGCACCTAGGAAGAGTCTTATCATCAGAGGATCAGCACTGGCATCCCCAGAGGGGAGCATTTAATCTTTTTTTAACATGGACATTCTTCAGTTCTGATCACTGTGTCCTTTACTTTAATAATTAAAGCAGATGTACAGTGTATGTTTGATAGGCCACAAATAAGGTGTTAGTTTCCCTGATGGCTCAGATGACAAATAATCTGCCTGCAATGTAGGAGACTTGGGTTCAATCCCTGGGTCTGGAAGATCTCCTGGACGAGGGAATGCAACCCATTTCAATATTCATGCTTGGATAATTCCATGGACAGAGGAGCCTGGAAGGCTGCAGTTCATGGGGTCACAAAGAGTCGGACATGTCTGAACAACTAACACTTTCACTTTAGTACAAAATTCAAGTTAACTTATGCATAAGCCACAGTGACTTCCGCATACCTCAATAAGTCAAAACTCCTTTTGTCGGTTTCTTCCACTCCTCCATACTTACTTTACTATGCTTTTATTCTTTAAATATTTCCCTTCCTAGATGGTCATTCTAAGCAAAAAAGCAGATCAGAGCAACTTTTCCCAGTTTAGTTTCTTACTCTGGTATGTAGTTTCATGAAGATTTTTAAAAAAAAGTTTCTTTTTTGAATTATGGTTTTCTCTGATATATGGCAAGGAGTGAGATTGTAGGAGCAGATGGTAGTTCTATATTTAGTTTTTAAAGGAACCTCCAGAATATTCTCTGTAGTGCCTGTACCAATTTACCTTCCCACCAACAGCATAGGAGGGTTCCCTTTTCTCCACACCCTCTCCAGGATTTATTGTTTGTAAAATTTTTGGTGATGGTTATTCTGATTGGTGTGAAGTAATGTCTCATTGGTGTTTTGATTTGCATTTCTCTAATAATTAGTGCTGGGAAAGATTGAGGGCAGGAGGAGTGGGGGCTACAGAGGATGAGATGGTTGGATGGCATCGTCCACTCAATGGACATAAGTTTGAGCGAACTCCAGGAGATAGTGAAGGACAGAGAAGCCTGATGCACTACAGTCCATGGATTTGAAAAGAGTTGGACACAATTGAATGGCTGAATAACAGTGATAATTAATCATGCTAAGCATCTTTTCATGTGTTTTTGGCTATTTGGAAGTCTTCTTTGGAGAAAGATCTGTTTAAATCTTCCATCGATTTTTTTGATTGGGTTGTTTGTTCTTTTGATATTGAGCTGCATGAGTTATTTGTATATTTTGGAGACAAATCCCTTGTGGGTCACTCCATTGCAAATATTTTCACCCATTCCGTGGATTGTCTTTCATCTTCTTTATGGCTTCCTTTGCCTTGTAAAAGCTTTTAAGTTTAATTAGATCCCATTTGTTTATTTTTGCTTTTATTTTTATTATTCTAGGAGGTGGATCAAAAATATCTTGCTGTGATTTATGTCAGAGAGTGTTCTGCCTATGTTTTCAACTTGATTCCCTTAATGTTATATAATTGCTTACAACAACACAGCCCATGTGCTACAATACATGGTTTTATTACCTACTGTTGAAGAGCAATATCTGAAGCATTGACATGCCATGTTACAACTCACCTTGTTTAGAAGAAAGTGAATAACATAACTGAATTATTAGTATAAACAGGCAAATATCATACATAACTTATAGACATTTCCCCCAAATATCCCTGAAGTATATATCAGCATTATCCTTTGAAGAAGAACCTGAAAAGCTGTTGAGCCACAGAATAAAGTTAAGCACTGACATTCATATCATTGTTATAATGTGAAAACTTAAAAACAGAACTGGTGATAGAAGTTTATAGCAAGCATAGGTATGTTTGTCACCCAGATTGTACCATTAACATTTGAGTATATTTCCTCCATTACATATCTGTCTCTTATGCTTTTATCCACCCTTGATACACCTTATTTTTTATACATTTCAAAATAATTTCCAGATATCAGTACACTTCCCTTCTGAGTACTATAGCATGTATGTCACTAACTAGAGTTCAATATTTGTTTACAATTCTCTTGTTCTTTTGAAGTACAGTTTGCATACAATAAATACACAGATTTTAGTATTACTATTCAGTGAGTTTATCATACAGTCTGCTGCAAACTGCGATCAAGATGAAGAGTATTGGTCTTCACTGGTGGTCCAGGGGTTAAGAATCCTACCAATGTAAGTGACACAGGTTTGATCGCTGGTCGGGGAAGATTCCGCATGCCATAGAGCAACTAAGCTCATGTACCACAACTACTGAGCCTGCTTGCCCTAGAGCCTGAGCGCCACAACAAGAGAAGCCACTGCAATGAGAAGCCTTGCACCGCAACTAGAAAGTAGCCCCCCGCTCGCTGCAACTAGAGAAAGTCTGCTCATAGCAACAAAGACTCAGTGTAGCCAAAAATAAACAAATAAATAGATACAATTATTTTCTAAAAAGATAAAAAATATGACTCTTTCCCAGAAGATTCCCTCAAGTTCATTCCAATAGATCCCTACCCACTCTTTAAAGTCAACCACTATTCTGATATTTCTCTAGTATATTTTGTATATTCTTTTTTAAGAATTATTTCAAATTCTGTTTTGTTATGTTTTGTATAAAGCAGTTTTTCTTCCAGTGTAATGTTTGTGTGATTCATATATGTTCTTATATGTGATGTTCAGATTTTACACAAAAATTGATATTAATTTCCACTGATTTTTTTTTTTCCTAAGGTGGGCAAGGTTTTATATTTGGCATCTGAGAGTTCCTTTGGCAGCCTTACTTTGACAGTCATATTTCCAGAAATGATGACTTCATTTTCACCATCTTCATGGATTTCAGTTGGGTTTTGGTGGAGTGTTATCACAGATTAGCACAGAGTATAGGCCTCTGCATCTGATCGCATAGGCTTCTACTACACACGACATTTGATTCTTAAAGTTGACCCCATTGTTTCCTAGTGGAGGAGACCACAGAACACTGGGCATTTCTCCCTACCTACTCCTGGTAGATTAATTACATCAGATGCTTGACCCCTTCTTCGAGTTACCCGTGATGCATCACTGCTCTCAGCACTTTTCCAAACAATAGTGTTACTATTTCACTTTGCTCAACCAAGTCCAGTAACACGACTTTAATCTATACCAGGCCCTCAGTTTTTAAGATTATTTATAGCCTGACAGTTGTGTTTGTTTTCATATAAAGTCACTCAAAATGGCTAAGAGTTAAGGTGTTTAGTGGAGCGCCATGACCCATATCATTCTTGGGCATCTAGTTGTTTTTGAATTTTAGTATGGCTTCCTCAAAAATTTATGAAAGAAATGAAAGAAAGACTTTACTTTCCTTTTTCTTAGTAAGTCAATTTGATCACTGAATGAGGCTGTCCCCAGAAAGATGCATGCGTGTGGGTGTGTGTGTGTGTATTTTCAACCAAAAATAAAACATATATATAGTAGGGATTTGGCATCTATATATAGTTCTATTATTGGAAAAAAAAAAAATGTAGTTAGAACCAACTAGGTCCAAGATAGTGGAAGATTTAACTTTCAGTAGACCTTGAGCCTCTTTATATGCTCATTATAATTCATTAGCATAAGCTAAAGGGCATACCTACAGCCACCATGACAGTTCTGAAGCTAACCATAAAAGGAAACAAAGTGGGCACTGGACCAATTCCTGGAAATCCCTGCCCCTTCCCCAAAACGTTGGAAAAATTCCCCTATTCATTGTGTGTGATTGGTCATTCAGTTGTGTCTGACTCTTTATGACCATTTGGACTGTAGCCCACCAGGCTCCCCTGTCCATGGGATTTTTTGAGGCAAGAAAACTGGAATGGGTTGCTATTTCTTCCTCCAGAGGGTCTTCCCGACATAGGGATCAAACCCAGGTCTTTTGCTTTGCAGGCAGATTCTTTATCTGCTGAGCCATCAGGGAAGCCCTGAAATTACCCAGTCCATAAAAATGAATCACCCCATATTTTGGGGCCTCTTGCCTTCTGAGATGGCTGCATTCTGTCTGTGGAATGTGTTTCTCTCTAAATAAATCTACTTCTTAACCTTAAAAAAGAGAGAGAGAGAGAAAACAAGTAGTGTGACTGTATCTTGTACTTACAATCCCTGAACTGGTGCTATCTTTAACCCTTTTTATTGTCTGTTGGTTTTCTTATTCATCTCTTAAGGCTTTGTCTCATGACAAACATGGATTTTAAAATCTTATTGCTTTAAATTCTTAGCTTTCTATAATCTTCCTAAAACTTCCATTTGAATACAGAGGTTTTATAGATGGTTGCTAGGAATGGATTGCTTCCTTCCACATGTTCTGTAAATCACGCCTGTCTCATTCACTTATTATTTTAGGAATTATTTGTATCATGTTGGCATAATCTAGTTTTTTGTTTTGTTTAGCATGAATATCTATATGTGTGTTCTTATAACTTTCTTGTCCAATTGCAATTTAGTTCCCTAAGGGGGAATAATTTAAGTTTTCAAAAAATTTTATTTTATTTTTTATAGAAGTAGAAAGTATGCCAGGTATTTGAGAGCTTTTCCTGATAATGCATTTTCTTTCCCATTATTTTCTTCTAAAAAATATGCTACCCAATGCATTCACTTGAAAAGAAATCTCTGGGGAATAAATATATCATTTAGAATATGATTGTAACATTTGCATCATCACATATATGACTTGCATTAATGATTTCTCCATCCTCATGTAATTCTAACTTTTATTAAAGACTTTTCCAGCCTCATATTATTTCACGTTTTTTTCTGTCTCTTCTTCCTCCTTCCTTCCTCTTCCAAATAAAAGAGCAATCATGATTTTGAAGCTAATTCTGTTACTTGTGATAATGTATGCCTAACTGATAACACTAATGACCATGTTCCTACATGTCTAAGCTTGCAACTTAAGAATCCTGAGATAGGAGGATTATTCTCGATTATCCAGGTGTGTCCTAAATGTAATCACAAGTGTTCTTTCAGCATGGAAGTAGAGTGTGCCTTGACAGGCGATCAATGAGAGGGGGTAAAGTGATGTGGCTGCAGAAACAGAGACTAGAGTGATGTGGCCACAGTTCAAGAAATGCTGGCAGCCACAAAAGCTGGGTGAGACAAGGATGAGACTTGAAGCTTGCAGATGAAACCAGTCCTGATGAAATCTTAACATTGGCCCTCATTTAGATTTCTAGCCTCCAAAACTATAGGAGAATAAATTTCTGTTGTTTTCATTTACTTACTAAGATTGTAGTGATTCATTGCTGTAGCAATAGCAAACAAATACAGATACTATATAAGAATGTGCTCAGTCGCTCAGCTGTGTCGGACTCTTCCTGATCCCATGGACTGTAGCCTGTCAGGCTCCTCTGTCCATGGGATTTTCCAGGCAAGAATACTGGAGTGGGTTGCCATTCCCTTCTCCAACTACATGAGGATATTGTCTCATCAAATATAGAGCTCAACCAGGCTTCCCTGAGGGTCTTGCAATGTAGGGGGCCGGGTTCAGTCTCTGGTCAGGGAGCAAAGGTCCTACATACCATGGCGTTCCTGAGTCTACACACTCTGGAGCGTATGTGTCACAGCTAGAGAGCTGGTGCACCATGATCAAAGACCCTGCATGATACAACAAAGATGACTTGTGCTGCAAATAAGACCTGATACAGCCAAAGAAATACATAAATATATATTTTTTAAAATATAGAGCTCAAACAGAAAGTGTGGGACACAGGATGTCTGATTTGAAGGGATGATCATGATTGGAAAATAAATCAGTGCAAGTTCACTGCCCAAGTGAGGACAACTATAGGTACAGGGCTCCGTGAGGATTTTCCAGGAATAAAACCTGCACAAAATATAAATGAAATGGAGCAAGCCTCCAAAACATTTTGGGGAGGAGCCACGCAAACAGTGCAAAGGCTTTCAGATACAAGATGGCATGGTTTGTTTGAGGAACAGCAAGAAGGCGTTGTGACCAGAGCTGAGTGAATGAAGAGAAGAGGGATAGGAAATGAGACTGGAGGACTAGTCAGGCAAGCAAGAATGTGTCAATTAGTTCGGATCTTATTTGAAGAAGAGAGCAGCACTAGGGAGGGTCCAGTCAGGTACACTAAGCCCAGGCCAGATCATTCAATGGAGGGAATTTAATACAGGAAAATATTTCCAAAGCAGTTATAGATCTGAAAAGACAAACAGGGAGAAAGAAGACAGCCCAGAGGTGAGCAAAACAGAAAGTGGGGACCATTCCCAGGGCTGGAGGAGATGAGGGAGCAGGTGGGTCTCCAAAGCCACTTAGTGGGAACCGGGACCACAGTTCCACTTGGTGGGATGGTGTCTGGTGGAGGCTGGGAAGTGGAGGCAGTTGCTGTATGGCAGGAATTAAATCCATTTGGTGTAACCACCATGGTGGAAGATGTAGCCATGGTGGGAGATGTAGCCTGGAGCAGAGACAGAGATGCAAGAAGACCAGGCTTCTCCTCACTTCCTGCCTTTCAAATGTCAAGCCAGTTGCTCCCATTGACTGAATCGGACTGGAAGCTGGTTGGCGTGAAAGCTGTGACATATATTTTGTGGGAACCAGCACCTGAATTAGGAGCAGAGCAAGGGAAAGTGGAGGGGGACAAAAAGGGTAGTGACTGACACAGGGTGGAAGAAAGCAGGTCTCCCAAGGACAAAGGACCACAGTGTTTTGGGGGAGATATTTCTTGTACCAAATCAGAAGTATGACTTGTTAACACAGTTATTTTGTGGAGATTCATTGAACCTATCTTGTCTAATCTGCATGTCAGCTTCTTTATTGTGACACATGGGTAAGATCACTAAGATAAATTAGCAATATGGAACCATGTGTAGAAGGGTTCAGGAATGGTCGGGTGGGGGTGGTGGTATTGGAAACATGTTTTGCAAAGAAAGAATTGAGAATACTTTATTTGATATACTGACACGAGAGATACAAATGTCTTATCCCTTATCCACAATACCAAAATCCATATCTCTGAAAAGTAAAACATTTTCACCTGTTTGGCTCTAGGACCTGAACTATGCTAATTATAGATTTCCCATTTTACATTTTGCTGAACAAATATTATTATGCTTGATTTTCAAATGACCTCACTGGGAACTAATTCATATATATATTCATATGTAATGCTTATTAATAAAAAGTTTTAATCTTAAAATTCCTTTCTCTTCACAGGCTTTACATATGATATCATGGACTTTACACATTATACTTTCTTTAGAGAAATGATGAGAAAGCACTGTCTATAAAAGAACAATCACTGTTTGTCATTTGATTTGTCTTTATTTTCTGACTCTGTTGGATGTTATGTGTGGTTCATGTTGGCTATGTCTCATGTCACTCGATTAAAATAACATATTTTTAATTTAGAAATTTGACTTCTATTTGTAAAATAAGCTTTAAATTTTAGATTGTATTCTTGCTAAAACTGATGTTTAACTACACAGTCTTGCAACTGATTTCTAAGAATAGGTTGATTCTTTTAATATATTCTATAAAACCATGGTTGTGTGATTCACCTTTTTTCTCAGGAATAATTTTTGTCATATGATAGCTTTCTTTTCTCCCCGTGTGAGTTGCCTGTTCTGAAAACTTTCCATTGAGTTCAATCACTTTTCAGTGGTGCTGAGGAAATTGAGACAGACAATAAAGTTTTTCACTAAGGTAAATATTTATAAAAATCGTATTTAATAGCAACCAGAATAACTTTTGTTTGGTATTATTGAGACCCTTCCCCATGGCAATTTAGGTGTTCCTGATGTGTCTTTATTTTCCAGTATTTCCATCTACAGAATATGCTACCTCTATGCATTCTATTATATTAAAATGAATTTTCAGGTCAAAATAGATCTCATGTAAAATGTAGCTAGAGTATCCACAGGCCAGCCAATGCTTTATGATCATAATCTTTACTTATTTATTTTTTTCCTTTGTTTGGGTATTTATTCTTCCATCCTCCTCTTTTAGTGGGTAAAGGTTGTCATGATTCTGAATCTAGTGTGATTTCCTGTGATCACACTTGCCTGACTAACAACACAAACAATAATATTAAAGTGACAGTGATCACGCACATCCAGGGTTGTACACCTCACTTTTGGTCTCTTTCTCTCTTTAAACTTCATCTTCTATTCCTTGGCCAGGTACATTGCTTTGACTCTTAATATATTTTGCAGCAGCTGCTTGTTCTTTTAATCAACCATGCTGTTTTCACGTTTTCCACGCCCTTCCAACTCTTCCCCAGAACTGTATGGTCACATCAAGACTAGTGTAAGTGTTAACTGTTGTTTCGAGCAGCAACAAGTCTGTGGTTGGAAATATTCTGTACTGTACAGTGTGATGTTTCAGCCACACATGTATAAACTATTGAACTGATAGAACATGTTCAACTGATGCATAAAGGTGTGAACAAAGAAGACAGATTGATTGATACGTGATGACCATGTTTGTAGCATTTATGAAATTTCGGCACTGTGCCATATCAGGGTCCAGATTCTTTAGTTAAAATTTAATTTCCAAACATTCTAAATATCACCCTCTGTCCTGTGAGCCCCAACATACATGTTTTTTTCTAATTATTATTATTATTAGTTGCTAGGTATATGTTAATACTTTTATATGTTTATACATTGAACTGTTCTCAGGACATATTTCTATTCAGTTTAGTTTTGCATTTTTTCAGATGCTGAGAATGAATCTTTTAGGGATTGTGAATCTTATTCAAGTTTATAGATCTAACACTTAACAGAATCAGGTACTCGAAACAACTGACGTTTGACACCTCTTGTTCAGCAGGTTGAAGAAGGAAAGGAAGAGAATGTCCACCCAATTTGGATCAATTAAAATTAGATTTGTCCATCTCAAACTCCAGCGGATAACCAACAGGGACCCACTGTATAGCACAGGGAATTCTGCTCAATGTTTTGAGGCAGCCTGGATGGGAGGGAATTTGGGGGAGAATGTGTATGTGTATGACTGAGTCCCTCGGTTGTTTACCTGAAACTATCACAACATTGTTAATTGATTATAATCCAATACAAAATAAAAAGTTAAAAAAAATTAGATTTGAATGCTAAATAGCTTGCCATTCTGTTGTCATATCATTTAGCTTTGTGCTGCTACTTTTCTAGATACTCTGTACTTTTTCTCATTAGATTACCCCACTTAGTGGATAAGTTGGAAAGGTTATAATCATCTTTAAATAAATCTATTCAACTCAGTTTTCCTTCCCTACATAGTAGTCAATCCTATGAGAAATCAATCCTGACTATTCATTGGAAGGACTGATGCTGAAGCCAAAGCTCCAACACTTTGGCCACCTGATGCGAAGAGCCAACTCATTGGAAAAAGTACTGGGAAAGATTGAAGGCAAGAGGAGAACAGGGCGACAGAGGATGAAATGATTGGATGGCATCACCAACTCAACGGACGTGAGTGTGAGCAAATTCTGGGAGATGGTGAGGGACAGAGAAGCCTGGCGTGCTGCATTTCACGAGTTTGTAAAGAGTTGGACATGACTTAGCTCTTTAACAGTAACAATAATTCTCATAATGGTGTTGAACCCATTCATAGTTGATTCTTTTCTCCCTCTTTTATAAAAATACATTTTATGCATTTATTTTTTCATTGAGGTATAGTTGATTTACAATGTTATATAGGTTTCAGGTCTATAGCATAGTGATTCGCAATTTTTAAAGGTTATATTTCATTTATAGTTATTGTAAAATATCAGCTATACTCCCTGTGCAGTACTATATATCCTTGTAGTCTATTTATTTCATATATAGTAATTTGTATCACTTAATCCCCTCTCCCTATCTTACCCGTCTCTTCTTCCCACTCCCCAAGATCTTAGTTGGTTCTTAAAAGTTATTCAATTTTAGAGTGCTATTCCTCTTCAGGTTCCATTTGTACATTCATGCATGCATTCATTCATTGAAGAGATAATACCAAAAAAAAATCTGCAATGGTTTAGACATGGTTATGGGAGTGTCACTTAACAGAAGTAAAAAGAACTGATAAAATCTGTTTTCTGAAGTCACTTTTTCTGAAAGGGTGACAGAAATAGGTAGTGACAAAGTGGACACTATTTTGGAGTCAGAATTTTGGTAGAATGCATGTGATTTTTCCTCTCTTCATACGTTCTAAGCATACAGAACTATAGTAATAGAAATTCAGTTCATCACAATATAGGGTGTAGTAACTTTTCTTTTTTTTAACCACTCTGAACATTTTTATTTTATTTATTTTTACTGTGATAAGAACACGACACCATATCTACCCTCTTAAAAAATTTTGAAGTATAGTGACAATGCTCTACAATAGATTTCTAGAAATTATTTGTATCGCAAAACTAAAATTTTATACTGATTGAGCAGCAGCTCCCCATTTCCTCCACTCTCTGTCCCTGGTAACCACTATTCTGTCCTCTGTTTCCATGAATCTGACTCTTTTCATTACCTCATATAAGTGGAATCATGTGTATTTGTTCTTCTGTCTGGCTTCTTTCTCTTATCATGTCTTCCAGGCTTATCTGCGTTGTTGCATATGCCAGTATCATATTATTTTGACTACTATAGCCTTGTAATATGTTTTGAAATCAGAGTGTGATACCCTCAGCTTGGTTCTTGCTCAAAATTGCTTAGATTATTCAGGATCTCTTGCAGTTCTATGCATATTTTAGTATTGGTTTTATTTATTTTTTTGTTAAAAAGAAAGGCCATTCGGGTTTTGATAGAAATTGCACTGTATCTGCAGATCACTTTGGATAATATGAACATCTGTGTGTGCATGTTAATTTGCTTCAGTAGTGTCCGACTCTTTGTGACCCTATATGGCCTAAAGCCCGCCAGGCTCCTCTGTCCATGTAGATTCTTCAGGTAAGAATTCCGGAGTGGGTTGCCATTCCCTTCTCTCCAGGGCATCTTTCCGACTCAGACATTGAACCCATGTCTACATTGACAGGTGGGTTCTTTACGATTAGTGCCACCTGGGGAGCCCAATATTTGGACATTTCCATAATATTAAATCTTCCAATCCATAAACATAGATTGTCTTTTCATTTATTTGTGTCTTCTTTAATTTCTTCTATTAATGATTTGTTGTCAGTGTACAAGTTTTTCACCTCCTTGGTTAAATTTATCACTAAGTGTTTTATTATTTTTTGATGCTGTTATAAATGGGTTTGTTTAATTTTTTCATAATTCACTAGCTCATTTTTAGTGTATAGAAATGCAGTTGATTTTTGGGTGTTGATTTGTATCCTATAACTTTGCTGATTTAGTTTATTAGTTTCAACAGGGCTTGTTTACACTGAGATATAATTGGCATATGATATATTAGTTTTAAGTGTATAACACAAAGATTTGACAAACAGTCCATGCTGAGTGAGCGTGAATGCTGGGCCTGCCTTGGTTTAATATAGAGGAAGGAATTCAATGACTTAAGGGGATAAGAACATTAAATTGGATTTGTCGTTCAAGACCCTCTCACCCACATACGGGAAGTGATCTAGAAGACATACCTTTCACCAATGCTGTGAAAAATAAATTTCTAAGGCGATGCCAGGTATCCTTAAAGAGCTGTATGTTGCAGCTTAAGTCTAGGATCTGTAGATGAGAGCAGCCATCTTTTAAAGATCACTGGTACAGAATGTGGCAAAGCCTTTATCAGTTATTCTCTTCTTACTCGACATCAACAAATCCATACTGGGGAGACACCTTATAAATGTACAGCATGTGGCAAAGCCTTTATCCGTCATTCAATTCTTAGACGACATCAACGAATCCATACTGGGGAGAGGCCTTATAAATGTACAGCATGTGGCAAAGCGTTTATCCATTATTCACTTCTTACTCGACATCAACGAATCCATACTGGGGAGAGACCTTATAAATGTACTGCATGTGGCAAGGCTTTTAAGCAGAGTTCAAATTTAACTCAACATCAGCGAATCCACACCGGGGAAAGACCTTATAAATGTACAGAATGTGGCAAAGCCTTTATCCGTCATTCAATTCTTAGACGACATCAACGAATCCATACTGGGGAGAGGCCTTATAAATGTACAGCATGTGGCAAAGCGTTTATCCATTATTCACTTCTTACTCGACATCAACGAATCCATACTGGGGAGAGACCTTATAAATGTACTGCATGTGGCAAGGCTTTTAAGCAGAGTTCAAATTTAACTCAACATCAGCGAATCCACACCGGGGAAAGACCTTATAAATGTACAGAATGTGGCAAAGCCTTTACCCATTATTCACTTCTTACTTGACATCAACGAATCCATACTGGGGAGAGACCTTATAAATGTATAGACTGTGGCAAAGCCTTTTCCCAGAGTTCAGGTCTTTCTCGACATCAGAGAGTTCATACTGCAGAGAAATGTTAGAAATGTAAGGAATGTGGCAAAGCATTTCCTCACAGCCATCACCTGACTCACAATCAGAGAATACATACTGCAGAGAAACCCTAGAAATGAATCAGTGCTAAAAAAAAGTTGCTCCTAAATATACAGTTTTGAAAAAAAAACGAGTGTTTTCTTTGGAAAGATACATGAATGAAATAAAAAAAATGTAGAAAACTGCTTAATCAAACATCAAAAGTAACTCAATACCAGAGAATTCATACTAGAAAGCATGTCATTAGTACCCCTTTTGTTAAATTACTCTAAGTAGAAACACTGTAGCAAGTATTCCATAAATAAAACACATACAAAATTGATATGTTAGTATGGATCACAAGATGATGGGGTGGATATTTGCAGAGGTATAATTATTATGAATGTATCCTTCTTTATGTTAACGTTATTTGAGATTTTTAAGGAACCAAAACGAATGTAATTCAACTCTCAAATTACTACATGCTGTGATTTGTTTCTACTTTATATATGAATTTATGTTTTTGATGGTTGTTGCCCAATGGTAAGAGAAGCCCT
Organism: Dama dama; assembly: GCF_033118175.1. Classification (NCBI taxonomy): domain Eukaryota; kingdom Metazoa; phylum Chordata; class Mammalia; order Artiodactyla; family Cervidae; genus Dama; species Dama dama. The sequence goes on from NC_083702.1 coordinate 20,312,553, forward strand.
TCTATATTACGTGGGAATCATTTATATTTATTCTCCAATTTATAAGATTAAGAACACAGTCATGTTATATACACACTAAACCTCTGAATGGAGGTATTTGTCACTGATGTTAAACACCTCTGTGGTCACCATGATGTAAGTGTTCAGGGAATAGTTCAAAGTAAGACAGAAGTTTGCTCTAAGTTTTCAATAATTATGTCAGTTGCTTTTTAAGCATAAAACAAGGATAGTTCATGAAAATCGAAGGTATTTTTATAACAGCAACATAGAGAAATCATGCATATTATCTGGCAGGCTTGAAGTAAGGACGCCTTTCTGATGTAAGTATAGAAAACTCTTTCTTGAAAAGTCATATTAATATAATTAATGTCCATCCATGTTTACTAAATTAGCCTCCATTTTGTAAACTATATAAATCACATTCTCAAATCATTTCATCAGAGAAACAGGAAAGTTTTTAGAAGCTTGTAATGTGTATTTTAATCAAGGATCAAACAACAATTGTAAAAGGTTTTATTCCATCTGTGTAAAATTAATGTATCTTAATTAATAAAAGTGAATGGTTTTTCAGTGTTAAAAAAAAAAAAAAAATAAAGATCACTGGTTTCTGAACAAGTTCCTAACGTGCTTTTCTCAAACAGGGTTCTCAGGCCTTTTTGAACTTGCATCTTGCCTGAGTCTCTGTGCAGATTTTTATTCCCTCTTATATATGGCTGCTTTGAAATGTCCTAACTTCCCAGCTTGTCCTCAGAGCCTTTAGATGATCTGTTGTATGTCTCTCCCTCTAACCTCTTGCTCCAGGTGTGTATAGGTCTGTAGAGTCCCGCAGCTTTTACCTGCAGTGTCTGCCATGTTTATTACTATTATCAACATGCAACATAAGCTACTGTTTCCCATTACAATGGCCTTTTGGAAGTGGAGCATACTCTTTTCAACAAACAGGGTGAGATACACACATTTTCTCTTGAGAGAACAATGATGAGGCATTCTATCTAGAGTAGTCAGTAATAAGACAATCATGGGAATTATATCTGTAGAATATTCACTGTAGAATCCTAGTGAAGAAAACTCACTGAAAGTAGAAATTAAGATAATAAGTATATTTGGAGCCTCAGCTATTAAAATGATTTGAAGAATCAGTTACCATCAGTTCCTCATGAAGATAATAAACTAGCTCTTACAGAAACACATGTTAAGGGGGAGAAATAGAGCAAAAGGACTTTGAAAATTTATTTTAGGCCATTACTTAAAACTGAAATAAATGGGGAGTTAGATTAAACAAAGATGAAGTTCCTTAGTGTGGCTTCCTCACACAAAACCACATGGTTCTTTTTCTAGAAAAAGAGGCTGAGAAAATTACATTATGGGCTACTAAACTATATATATTCATCTGAGACAAATGAATCTGTTAAGAACTGTGAAGAAGCCAAAGGAGCTGAAGTAGTTTTTAAATGAAGGAACAATTGACAGAAGTAAATAAAATTAGTCTGCAAGTGAAAGTAGTTGATAGGAAAAGGAGAATATAAGAAAACTCTGACTTGGAGGCATTTGAGCTTTCTTCCATTTTTGAGATTAGAATTATTCATTCTCATACTCCAATATCCACCCTGAATACTTTATGGGCCCCTGGATACCCAGAAAGGATAAGGCTGAAATGCTTACCTTAACTCCTGCAACCCTCAGATTGATTGTCTTTGTCTAAGAATGATTCTGATATGAAATCTTCTACTTCATTGATTTCGTGGAGTATTATCTGTTAATTAAGAATTAGCTGTTTGGACTTCCCTGGCAGTCCAGTGGTTAAGAATCTGCCTGCCCATGTGGGGGACGCTGGTTTAGTCACTGGCCTGGGAAGATTCCACATGCAGGACAACTCGGCCTGTGTGCCGTAACTAATGAGCCTCGGCTTCAGAGCCTGCCCTCAGCAAGGAAGACCTAGCATAGCCAAACATGAAAAAACAAATAAATAAATTAAGGAAAAAGAATTATCCACTAAACTATTTTTTTTTTTTATATTTATTTTTGTTCACTTATTTGGCTGTGCCCAGTCTTAGCTGTACATGTGGGATCCAGTTCCCTAACCAGGGATCGAACCCAGGCCCCTTGCACTGGGAACGTGGAGTCTTAGCCACTGGTTCACCAGGGAAGTCCCCCACTAAACTATTATCACTCCACTAATTAATTCCTTCATTAGCTTCATAACTGCATAATATTTTGTTATTTTAGCAGTTATTCTAAGTAACTAAAAATTTCAACATGCATTCTTGACCTAGTAATGCCCAAGATAAATACTTCCTTTACTCCTCCTTAGACATTTTAATAACCTTGCTGTTGTTTTTGCTAAGTCACGTCCAGCTCTTTTGTGATCACGTGGACTGTAGTTCCCCAGTCTCCTCTGTCCATAGGATTACCTGAGCAATATTTCCAGGGGATCTTCCCGACCTAGAGATTTAACCTGCATGTCCTACATCGCAGGCAGATTCTCTACTCTCTGGGCCATAGCCTTAGGTCCTTTTAACTCCATATCCTCCTTTTAATTAATTTATTTTTTTAAAAATTTTTAATTTATTTTTATTATTATTATTTTTTGGGTTTTGTCATACATTGATATGAATCAGTCATGGATTTACACGTATTCCCAATCCCGATCCCCCCTCCCACCTCCCTCTCCACCCGATTCCTCTGGGTCTTCCCAGTGCACCAGGCCAGAGCACTTGTCTCATGCATCCCACCTGGGCTGGTGATCTGTTTCACCATAGATAGTATACATGCTGTTCTTTTGAAATATCCCACCCTCACATTCTCCCACAAAGTTCAAAAGTCTGTTCTGTATTTCTGTGTCTCTTTTTCTGTTTTGCATATAGGGTTATCGTTATCACCTTTCCAAATTCCATATATATGTGTTACTATGCTGTAATGTTCTTTATCTTTCTGGCTTACTTCACTCTGTATAATGGGCTCCAGCTTCATCCATCTCATTAGGACTGGTTCAAATGAATTCTTTTTAATGGCTGAGTAATATTCCATGGTGTATATGTACCACAGCTTCCTTATCCATTCATCTGCTGATGGGCATCTAGGTTGCTTCCATGTCCTGGCTATTATAAACAGTGCTGCGATGAACATTGGGGTGCACGTGTCTCTTTCAGATCTGGTTTCCTCAGAAGTGGGATTGCTGGGTCATATGGCAGTTCTATTTCCAGTTTTTTAAGAAATCTCCACACTGTTTTCCATAGCGGCTGTACTAGTTTGCATTCCCACCAACAGTGTAAGAGGGTTCCCTTTTCTCCACACCCTCTCCAGCATTTATTGCTTGTAGACTTTTGGATAGCAGCCATCCTGACTGGCGTGTAATGGTACCTCATTGTGGTTTTGATTTGCATTTCTCTAATAATGAGTGATGTTGAGCATCTTTTCATGTGTTTGTTAGCCATCACTATGTCTTCTTTGGAGAAATGTCTGTTTAGTTCTTTGGCCCATTTTTTGATTGGGTCATTTATTTTTCTGGAATTGAGCTGCAGGAGTTGCTTGTATATTTTTGAGATTAATCCTTTGTCTGTTTCTTCATTTGCTATTATTTTCTCCCAATCTGAGGGCTGTCTTTTCACCTTACTTATAGTTTCCTTTGTAGTGCAAAAGCTTTTAAGTTTCATTAGGTCCCATTTGTTTATTTTTGCTTTTATTTCCAATATTCTGGGAGGTGGGTCATAGAGGATCTTGCTGTGATTTATGTCGGAGAGTGTTTTGCCTATGTTCTCCAGATCAATGGAACAGAATAGAAAGCCCAGAGATAAATCCACGAACCTATGGACACCTTATCTTTGACAAAGGAGGCAAGGATATACAATGGAAAAAAGACAACCTCTTTAACAAGTGGTGCTGGGAAAACTGGTCAACCACTTGTAAAAGAATGAAACTAGAACACTTTCTAACACCATACACAAAAATAAACTCAAAATGGATTAAAGATCTAAATGTAAGACCAGAAACTCCTTTTAATTTAAATGCAACATTTACAGTGTAGTTCAAGCTTATGCAATTTTAAACTATAGACACTAATATTATGGCTTTGTATAATCACTATTCATTTAGATTTACACCTGCATTTACCTATTTCATTGCCCTTTATCCTGAATCTTAGAGGTTCCATTTGGGATTATTTTCTAACATCTAAAGGACATTATAGTATATCCTTAGCAAAGACCTAAGGTAATGACAATTTTTCTCTACCTATCTTAAATTATCTTTATTTCACCTATGGAATATAAGTATATCTTCATATGATTCTCATATAATTATCTTTTCTCTGGGGATAGAGTTTTGTATAACAATTGTCTTTCAATACTTCCATGCTTTCTTTTTCCTTTTTATAGATTAGCTACTAATTACTTCTTTAAAAGTAAATTCTGTACTTTCCTGGCTGTCCTGTGGTTAAGACTTGACTTTACAATGCAGAGGATGTGGGTTTAATCCCTGGTCAGGAGCTAAGTTCTTGTGTGCCTCGTGGGCAATAAAACCAAAACAGAAAACAGAAGTAATGTTGTGACAAACTCAATAAAGACAAAAAAAAGCATTAACAAATAAATATACAAATATATAAATTCTGTATTTACTACCTGCCTTTCAGCTTCCATTTATCCTTGGTTTTCAGCAATTAAACATGATATATATAACAGTGTTTTTATTTTGTTCACCCGATAGGAATTCAGAATGCTTTGGCATTATGTGGTTTGATGTCTTCTATCAGTTTTGGAATATTCACAGACATTAGCTATTCCACTGTAAGTTATGGGTAACCTGTATTTACAAAATCACATTTTGAGGTAAGAGATCTTTAGGAGACACTGCCTTAACAAATGTGTTACTTTGTATATACAGTTTAAAAATTGTTTTTCCTGAAAGAGGAACGAGTTCACCATTGATATGTATGCATGTTCAGTCACTCAGTGGTGTCTGACTCGTTGCAACTCTTTAGACTGTAGCCCATCAGACTCTGTCCATAGAATTTTTCAGGCAAGCGTACTGGAATGGGTTGTCTTTTCTTCTGCAGGGCATCTTCCCAACCCAGGGATCAAACTTAGGTCTCCTGCGTCTCCTACATTGGCAGGTAGATTCTTTATCATTGAGCCCCGGGAAGCCCAATGATCTGTATATACAAGTTTAATTTAGACCATTTTATGTGATTGAGATGGGAGCAATGCAACTGGGAAAGATTGTCAGGAACTATTTAGAGCAGAGGCCAGCCTTGGCAGGGAGGAATGCTGAAATTATGAGGTGTGTCTCCCAAGGGCATCATATGGAAATTGTCAGTATATATGCCATCAACTTATCATCATGCTATAGACTGAAGTCTTTATTAAAGGCAATAACAGAACTTGAATGCAGTAAAAAAAGAAATAATATACAGTCACATAGTAGATGAGAACTAAAATTAAAGGAGACCTATATTCTTTAAGCTTGCTGGAGTCTACTAAGTTGAAAAATATCACTTCTATTTGTCTCTTTTTTCCATATTCCAGAGAATGATTAGTATAAAATATTCATAAAATACTGTTTATAAAGAGCCAGTATAATATTTCTTTCTTGAAAGTTTTTTTTCTCATTTGTTCCTCTCTGAAAGATACAGCTGGGTGGGGAAAATGTAAATCTGCAGCCCTCACTATTTCTGAAGAAGCAATATTTTTACAACTTGATCTGACATGACTTCTTGTTCTGAGGTCAGCATAGCATAATGGTTCCATGTGTAATCTCTAGAGTAAACCTATTTTGGCTTAAATTATGTTTCTATTTTTTACTAGCTATACAACTTTGGAAAATTCCTCATTCTTTCTGGGTCTCTGTTTCTTTGTTAATATGACAGCCATAAAAATAGTACAGTTTTGTAGGAATTATTGGGGCAGTACATGATCTAATATGTGATACACTGAAGTAGTATTGGGAACATTAGAAGTAATCAATAAATACTAGGTATTTTTTAAGTGCTCATTGTGACTAAATGCTCTTTAGTGTATATGTGCTATGTGGCTTCCTCTCATTTATTTAGCAGGGTCTGAAATTTTAGTATATTAGCATTTGCTTCTATGTACAAATATATTTAAAATTTAAAAATCACATAACCATTTAAGCCCATATTTTGATATTTAGGTTTGATTAAGAGATCTCCAATTATTACAATATGCTGAGTTGAGCATACTTGAAAGAACACAAAATGTTAAAATGTCTCTATAATTACCTTCTGTATAAGAAAATGTAAAAAACAAAAAAAAAAAAAAAAAGAAAAGAAAATGTAAGAAGGATTATTGTGCCATACATTTCCAATTCTTCTTTGTTGTATGTCTTGAGAAGACTGGAGCTCATTGCTTCAGGACAATTTCCTTGCTGCCAAGATCTTATTTTCAGCAGAAATAAGATATCAGTTTTCTTCAGAGAAGAACCAGTTACCTTGACAACAAAAAATGCATCCATGAGGATAACTTTGTCACCCATACTAACTCTGTGTATCATAATTTTTGTATTATTGTTTTTAATTATCCTCCCTAACTTCAAGAGAAGCCCATGATACTTAAGAATTTTTCTGAAAAGTGAGCCATAGTTACTAACTTTGATTTTGTATTTATTAATTGCATATATGCATCTAAATTTAAGCAATCTACATTGATAACAAGATTCTCATTGCAATTCAATACTTACCTCTGTTTTGCTATATTGTGTTGCAATATCCAGCCACAACAGTATTGTTTTCCTGTGTATTCAGAATGTCTTCTAGGCATTTAACTGGAATTTGTAAAATTTACAAATGAAAATACATTTTAAGATTTATCACTTTTAAACCTTTGAGAATGCAAATAAAATAGAAATTCAGAGAAGTTTGAATACAATTTATTCATTTATTTTTTTAATGATTAGCTACAGAATAAATTAGAATTATCACTTGCAAATAATTGACATTAAATATAAAACATTTTTCTTATGACAGACATTTATGAGGTAGTGACTGATGCTTTAATCATTGCAGATTTCCACATCTTATTATTGCTATTCTAAGCAGTTAGTAAACCCAATTATGACTTAATGACCAAAGTTGCCTCTGAAGCAAATGCCTTTGACATAGCACACAAGTCAGTCACAAAGTACTGTTTATTCTATTACTATAGTGCTTCACATATCTATTTACTTTTTCACAGCACCATAACCTTTTCCCCATTCAAATTTTCATTATTTTTATGTGGAACTTTTATAATATTCCACAAACTCTCTGTCACTATCCACTATTTTTCTCAAGATGCCTCTAGAATTAACACCCCTATTACACAGCTTTGCTAATGTTACCCTTTCAAAGATCTTCAAGCTATCAATTATTTATATTTTAAATTTCAAGCTCATTAAAATAAACAATTTCTAATTGTGCTATTTTTCTTAACATCTATATTTCTATTTTCAAATATGAAACCTTTAACCCACATCATTTCACATGATGTATTTTGTTTTGTTTTGGAGAATCTGTCCCTCTCATTGGCTAAACTTGAGTTGAAAAAAATAGAGTGACTGGAATGCTCCTATCTTGAATTTATTTTATTTAGTCTGAATGGCTTATGGTTGCTTCTAAGATATTTTGGAGACTTCACACTAATTGTAAAGAAAATCTTTCTGCTTGACTACATTTTAAAGATCTGATCCTAGTCCAACTACAAGATCATGTAACTTGTTGGACAAAAAGTTTCAATCAGCCAAGTTCAGGCTCATATGAGGAAGACTTTGAATTCTCTTGACCATATTACTGCAGCTTAAATCTCAAATGCATTGCTGGACTCATAACAATAAATGTACTAGAAGAGGATCAAAAAGGCAGAGTAAGAAGACATGGAATTCACCACCCCCTACACACACACCAAAAATGCAACTACCTGTGGAATAACTGTCATAGAAAATGAACTGGAAACTGGCAGAAGTACTCCTCTACAACCAAGATTGTAAGAATGACACACATGTAATTGGGTAAGACTGGAAAAAAAGCAGAACCTGTATCCTTGGGAGGAGACTAAGAGCAAATGGGAGGTTGTATAGGTGAACAGTCGCCCTGGGACGTGAGAGGGTTGTGCCACAGTCCAGCATCCCAATCCAGGGGTCGTACATGGAGGATGTAAGCCCCTACGCTTGTTGGAGAAGATTTGGGATGGAGAGAGGGGCTGAAGAAGCTTAAACTCCACTTGTAAGGTAGATGCTGGCTTGCCTGCCAAGTGCCTTCAAACAAAGCAGAAAGAGGTCTCATGTAGCAGCTGCTGCCTCACTGTACCCCTAGATTCCTCACTCACTGCATGCTACAGCTTGATGCTAGATCTAGGGTAGCCAGGACCTAGGAAAAGGCTTGATCCGAGGACACAGAGGCAACACAGGGTCCAGGGTGTGGTCCAGGTGGGGCAGTGGCGGTCACTGTTGGTGACTCAAACAGCACCCCTAAAGCAGCCCAGACTTCTGATAGCAACACAACTGCTTGATTTTCCACAATTACCACACCACACTCCACAGTGCCAGTCAAGCAAACACTCCAACCCCTGCTATTCCATGCCATAAACTAGCACTAGATCTGGATGACCACGGCAAGGGAAAAGGTATGACCTTAGGCTGTGTCTGAGTGAAGCCATAGATGCCTACATAGTCAGCACATCAGACATTTATAAGTACACCAGCCTCATTTACTTCAGTACTCCCTGCCTTTGGGGCAAATTCCCCAGTGTGGGGAAAAGGAAAAACACCCAAAGGAAACAGAACCAGCTGGAGCTCGACCCTCAAGACTTGCTCTAGCAACTTGGAAGCAAACTCTGCTCTAACATGGTGACTATGGTCGGTGAGCAGAGAGGAAGTCCCATCTCTCACCCTAATCAGCCTCTAGCTACTCCATCACCACCACACCTCCGACCAAGGTGATGGCGGCCAGCACACCTTGAGGAAAGATGTGACTGGCATTCACATCAAATCCACTTCTCCCACCAAATGGGAGGGCACTCGGTCTACATGAGGATGCTCCCACACAACTCACTGCCTCAAGAACACAATAGGTAACAGTTTTGCCTAAACTCGTAGAGACAGAGAAAGTTAAGTAAAATGAAAAGGCAAAGGAACTACTGTCAATTGAAAGAGCAAGAGAAAATCCCTGAAAATTGAATAATGAAACAGAAGTAATCGGCCTACCAGATAATGAATTTAAAACATTACTAATTGAGCTGCAGGAGTTGCTTTATATTTTTGAGATTAATCCTTTTGTCTGTTGCTTCATTTGCTATTATTTTCTCCCAATCTGAGGGCTGTCTTTTCACCTTACTTATAGTTTCCTTTGTAGTGCAAAAGCTTTTAAGTTTCATTAGGTCCCATTTGTTTATTTTTGCTTTTATTTCCAATATTCTGGGAGGTGGGTCATAGAGGATCTTGCTGTGATTTATGTCGGAGAGTGTTCTCCTATGTTCTCCTCTAGGAGTTTTATAGTTTCTGGTCTTACATTTAGATCTTAAATCCATTTTGAGTTTATTTTTGTGTATGGTGTTAGAAAGTGTTCTAGTTTCATTCTTTTACAAGTGGTTGACCAGTTTTCCCAGCACCACTTGTTAAAGAGGTTGTCTTTTTTCCATTGTATATCCTTGCCTCCTTTGTCAAAGATAAGGTGTCCATAGGTTCGTGGATTTATCTCTGGGCTTTCTATTCTGTTCCACTGATCTATATTTCTGTCTTTGTGCCAGTACCATACTGTCTTGATGACTGTGGCTTTGTAGTAGAGTCTGAAGTCCCAGAAAAATAAATGACCCAATCAAAAAATGGGCCAAAGAACTAAACAGACATTTCTCCAAAGAAGACATACAGATGGCTAACAAACACATGGAAAGATGCTCAACATCACTCATTATTAGAGAAATGCAAATCAAAACCACAATGAGGTACCATTACACGCCAGTCAGGATGGCTGCTATCCAAAAGTCTACAAGCAATAAATGCTGGAGAGGGTGTGGAGAAAAGGGAACCCTCTTACACTGTTGGTGGGAATGCAAACTAGTACAGCCGCTATGGAAAACAGTGTGGAGATTTCTTAAAAAACTGGAAAAAGAACTGCCATATGACCCAGCAATCCCACTTCTGGGCATACACACTGAAGAAACCAGATCTGAAAGAGACACGTGCACCCCAATGTTCATCGCAGCACTGTTTATAATAGCCAGGACATGGAAGCAACCTAGATGCCCATCAGCAGATGAATGGATAAGGAAGCTGTGGTACATATACACCATGGAATATTACTCAGCCATTAAAAAGAATTCATTTGAACCAGTCCTAATGAGATGGATGAAGCTGGAGCCCATTATACAGAGTGAAGTAAGCCAGAAAGATAAAGAACATTACAGCATAGTAACACATATATATGGAATTTAGAAAGGTGATAACGATAACCCTATATGCAAAACAGAAAAAGAGACACAGAAATACAGAACAGACTTTTGAACTTTGTGGGAGAATGTGAGGGTGGGATATTTCAAAAGAACAGCGTGTATACTATCTATGGTGAAACAGATCGCCAGCCCAGGTGGGATGCATGAGACAAGTGCTCCGGCCTGGTGCACTGGGAAGACCCAGAGGAATCGGGTGGAGAGGGAGGTGGGAGGGGGGATCGGGATTGGGAATACATGTAAATCCATGGCTGATTCATATCAATGTATGACAAAACCCACTGGAAAAAAAAAATAATAATAATAAAAATAAATTAAAAAAAAACATTACTAATAAAAACTCTAACTGAATTAGGGAAGAGAATTGATCATAGGTTGTTTTAACAAGAAACTAGGAAGTATAAAGAAGACCCAATCAAAGATAGATAATTCAATTTCTGAGATTAAAAAGCACTCTAGAAGCAATGAATAGCAGACTAAATGACTCAGAAGAATGCCTAAGTGATCTGAAATTTAAAATTCTAATCAGAATAGCAGATAGAAAGACAAACAAACAATAAATAAAAACAACATGCAAGATCTATGGGATAATATAAAGCATGCCAACTATACATAATAGGGGTTCCAGAAGGAGAAGAGAGAGAAGGAGATCAAAAATGTATTTAAAGAGAAGGGAACCCTCCTCAACTGTTGGTAGGAATGTAAATTGGTATTGCCGCTATGGAGAACAGTGTGGAGTTTCCTTAAAAAATCTAAGAATATAGCTTCCATATGACCCCTCAGTCCCACTCTTGGGCATATATCTGGAGAGAACCATAATTTGAAAGGATGTATGCACCCCTATGGGGCTTCCCTGGTGGCTCAGTTGGTAAAGAATCTGCCTGCAATGCCAGAGACCTGGATTCAATCCCTGGGTCAGGAAGATCCCCTAGAGAAGGGAATGGCTACTCGCTCCAGTATTATTGCCTGGAAAATTCCATGGGCAGAGGAGACTGGTGGGCTACAACCCATGGTGTGGCAAAGAGTTGGACACAACTAAGCAATGTTCACTCATGCACCCCTGTGTTTATTGAGGCACTCTTTCAATAAGCAAGACATAGAAGCAACATAAATGTCCATCTGCAGAGGAATGAATAAAGAAGATGTCACACATATATGCAGTGGAATAATACTCCGCCATAAAAAGGCACAAAATAGTTCCATTTGCAGAAATGTGGATGGACTATCATACAGAGTGAAATCAGTTGGAAAGAGAAAAACAAATACTGTAAATTAATGCATATGTGTGATATATAGAAAAATGGTACAGATGAACTTATTGGCAAAACAGAAACAAAGTCACAGACTCAGACACTAAACTTATGGTTACCCAGGGGGAAAGGGGTGGAGGAGTAGAATGAAGGTGGGAGTTAGGATTGACGTATATACACTACTATGTATAAAATAGAAAACAAATGGGAACCTACTGTTTAGCACAATGTTCTGTGGTGACCTAAATGAGAAGGAAATCTAAAAATGAGTGGATATATGTGTACATGTAACCAATTTACTTTACTGTAGAACAGAAACTGACATCACAATGTAAAGCAACTATGCTCCAATAAAAAAAAATTTTTTTTAATGTATTTGGAGAAAATATGGCTGAACATTTCCTGAACTTGAAGGAAATAGATATCCAGGTACACAAAGCACAGAGGGTCTCAAATAAGATGAAACCAAACAGACCTATACTAAGTCATGTCACAATTAAAATGGTGAAATTTAAAGATAGAGGAGTCTAAAGGCAGGAAAAAACAAAGAGTCACTCACAAGGGGACACCCATGAGGCTATGAGCTAATTTCTTTGCATAATTATCCAGAAGGGAATGGGGTGATATAGTCAAAGTTCTGAATGGGAAAACCCTGCAACCTAGGATACCATATTCAACAAGATTATCATTGAGTGAAGCAGGAGAGATAAAGACGTTTTAGACAAACAAAAACTAAAAGAATTCAGCAGCACTAAACTTACCCTAAAGGAATGTTAAAGGGTTTTCTGTAAATGGAAAAAAAAGCGTCTACAGAGAAGAGAAAATTGCAACAGAAAAGGCAAACGTATAGTAAGGATTGAATATAACTTAAGCCAGGATGTAGATTAAAAAACAAGCAACTAAAATGCTAAATATATCTATACCATAGGTACACATATTCATACGATTTTATGATTAGGCTGTTTCTTTTTTCTTATTTTGAATATATTTATTTTATACCAATACTATAATGTTAAATTATCTTTAGCTTTATAGACTGTTTGGTACTTGGAAAGACTAGATTGCTATTGTTCTTGTTAATATATTTCAATATGTATTTTGCTAATCATTTTTTTTACTTCTTTGGGACTTAAACCAGCCAATCCTAAAGGAAATCAACCTTGAATATTCATTGGAAGGACTGGATGCTAAAGCTGAAGCTCCAATACTTGGCCATCTGATGTGAAGAGCTGACTCATTGGAAACTACCTTGACTCTGGGAAAGATTGAAGGCAGGAGGAGAAGAGGGCTGCAGAAGATGAGATGGTTAGATGGCATCACCGACTCAATGGACATGCTGCTGCTGCTAAGTCGCTTCAGTCGTGTCCGACTCTGTGCGACCCCATAGATGGCAGCCCACCAGGCTCCCCCGTCCCTGGGATTCTCCAGGCAAGAATACTGGAGTGGGTTGCCATTTCCTTCTCCAATGCATGAAAGTGAAAAGTGAAAGTGAAGTCGCTCAGTCGTGTCCGACTCTTAGCGACTACATAGACCGCAGCCTACCAGGCTCCTCCGGCCTTGGGATTTTCCAGGCAAGAGTACTGGAGTGGGGAAGTGGACATGAATTTGAGCAAATTCCGGGAGACAGTGAAAGACAGGGAAGCCTAGTGTGCTGCAGGTCACAAAGAGTTGGGCACGACTTAGTGACTGAACAACAACAACATAATTTATAATTAACATACTTGTCATGAAGATACAAGTATATTGGGATCACATAAATCTTAAATAAATCTAGATTGTATCATTATCTACACAATATTAGTCTTCCCACCAAGGTACACTTAATATATACTGAGCTCGTTAGATGTCTTTATGTCTTTTAATATTAATATTAAAAGTATTACAATCTCTTTCACATAAGCCATATGCATTATTAGGTATATTAATTTATTTAATAAAAAATTCACCAAGTACCTCTAATGTGACAACATAGTTTTCAAAAGCAAAGGTTAAAATGTAGAGCAAATATATATGTGGGTTCTTTGTAAAGAAGCAAACAAGCTAGTGGGAGAAAGAGATCTTAAGGAAATAATCACACAAATAATTACACAGGTGAGGCTGTGAAAGGTGCAACAAATGAATCACTATTAAGATATTGTAACAGAGAAATCTGGCTTATTTATAAGTGGATAGTGTTAATTGATTACTAAAGGATTAGCTACTTAGAAGAAAAGTAGAAGAAAGGCTGTTTTAGGTAAAAAGCAAAACAGTCTATGCATACCCTTTGTAGCAAGAAGGATTACAGATAAAGTTATAATTAACAGCAATCTACCCAGAGAAGTCCTGATTTATGCTTGTTGTCCCAGAGTAATTATTAGCATCACCTACTTTCATTATTAAAATGATCCTTGTTTTTATAATGCTACATGGTAATACTAACTATAAGTCATTTAGGGAACTAAAAGATACCTGTGACTGGAACCCATAAAGTGAGAAAGTATGTGATACTAGCTGGGATAGAAACCATGGACCAAGTAAGGAAGACCCTTATACACCATGTTAAAGATTTTAAAAGTTATATTGAATTTAGAGTATTAATAGGCTAAGCCTCGTGAGTTTATAAAATTTATATTTTGAAGAGGTTACTTTGTAAATTTAATGGAGGAGGTCAAGGGTGAATTGTAGTTAGACCTTTAGGAGGTTTATAGCCTAGACTAAGGGAGACAGAGAAAGAATTGCTTAGATTAGATGGGTAATAATGCAACTGTGGAGAAGTGTACTTATTCACTAAATTGGAATAATCAGTGGCAGTTAAACGATACAGATGATTCTTAGGCTTGTCTCACTAGACAAGTGCCAAGAGAGACAACAGTATTAAAGTATTTGATTCTTTCCCCATGATGCCAGTAAGGATAATGGCTGGGAAGAAAGTCTATTTAAAAATATTGTAGGCTAATTGTTTTTCAAGATATCAAAGAAGAAATGTCAAGTGAAAGGCTTAATATGTGGACCTGAATTTTGGATGTTAGCTCTAGATGGTATATAATGAAATTCTGTTAACTTTGTTTCAAGCCTTGTTACTGAAGTGTCTTTATTATGAATTTTTTTTTCAGTAGGTTTTCTTGGTATATCTAGGTAAGAAAGTACATCATATACATATACTTTCAGTGTGTGTGTTTGTATCTGTTCAGACGTGTCCAACTCTGCAACCCCTTGGACTGTAGCCCACCAGTCTCCTCTGTCCATGGAATTTTCCAGGCAAGTATATTGGAGTGGATTGCCATTTCCTTCTCCGATAGTTTCAGTATTTAATTTCAAATATTTGTATCTAAAAAGGTTTTCCCACATCACTGATTTCTTTGCCCATCACATCCAAAAGAATAATAACAATTATAAACCTGCATGCAATGTCAAGAAACAACAGTTAGAACTGAACATGGAACAATAGACTGGTTCAAAATTGGGAAAGGAGTATGTCAAGGTTGTATATTGTCATCCTGCTTATTTAACTCCTATGCAGAGTACATCTTGTGAAATGCAGGGCTGGATGAATTACAAGCTGGAATCAAGATTGCTGAGAGAAATATCAGCAACCTCAGATATGCAGATAACACCATCTTTATGGCAGAAAGTGAAGAGAAACTTGAAGGTGAAAGAGGAAAGTGAAAAATCTGGCTTAAAACAACATTAAAAAAACTAAGATCATGGCATCTGGTCTCATCACTTCATGGCATATAGATGGGGAAACAATGGAAACAGTCATAGACTTTACTTGCTTGGGCTCCAAGATCACTGTGGAAGATGACTACAGCCATAAAATTAAAAGACGCTTGCTCCTTGGAAGCATATTAAAAAGCAGAGGCATTGCTTTGCCTACAAAGGTCTGTCTAGTCAAAGCTATGGTTTTTCCAAATAGTGATGTAAGGATGTGAGAGTGGGGCCATAAAGAAGGCTAAGCACCAAAGAATTGATGCTTTCAAACTGTGGTGCTGGAGAAGACTCTTGCGAGTCCCTTGGACTGCAAGGAGATCCAACCAGTCCATCCTAAAGGAAATCAACCCTGAATATTCAATGCAAGGACAGATGCTGAAGCTGAAACTCCAATACTTTGGCTGCCTGATGTGAAGAGCTGACTCACTGGAAAAGACCCTGATGCTGGGAAAGATTGAGGGCAGGAGGAGAAGGGGATGACAGAGGACAAGATGGTTGGATGGCATCACTGACCAGTGGACATGAATTTGAGCAGACCCTGGAAGATAGTGAAGGACAGGGAAGCCTGGTGTGCTTGTAGTCCATGGGGTCGCAAAGAGTGGGACATGACTGGGCAGCTAAGCATAGCACAGCACGTGCTTGCCTTATGAATTTGAATGGGACTCTTTGATCGTTTGCTAGTTACTAAACAGTTTGTCTAGGAGTCATGTTTTGTTATTAAGATCTTTTCAAGTTCATTCTTAAAAATTACCATCTTTGTGAATCCAAATAGATATTTATTTATCTATAGACTATAGCTATATTTATTCAGTTTCTCTACATTGTCATTTATTATTATATGTGTCTTTGTTAGAAATTGTACACAAAATTTTTATGTTTATTTCTGAAAATTATATATTATACTATATTCTATTGATTTAGATCTACTTATAACTTTTGAATAAATTTATCCTTCATATGTTTTGTGCTGTTGTTTTCTCTGCTCTGTAAGCATAAGTTACCTTACTTTCTATATTTGAAGGAATTTTCATATTTCTGATTTGCAGATAGTACCATTTTTGAATCTATTTTTTTTAAAGCTAATATATTTTCTAATATTAAGACACTGAGTTCAAGCAATATATAGACTTGGCCCAATATCTTGATAATATTCCTTTTTCATTTTTTGATGAATCTCTTCCCATTATCATTTTATTTCTTCTATTAGATTCTTTCTTTCAAATTCCTGACTTACAGTTACTTTTTAACTGCCCAAATAATAAATTCAATAAATATCTCCAAGTTTTCTTACAGTTACTTTTAACTGCCCAAATAATAAATTCAATAAATATCTCCAAGTTCTTACATCTCACGGTTGCTAAGTCTAATGTCAGTAAAAATACAATAACATAAAGAACATTGCTATTATTTTTCATTTTTTTCAAAATACACAGCTATCCACTAACATCTTTGATAAGCTCACCTGGGACAAAGCTATTGTTGATAATTCAAAAACTGAATTGGTAAATACTTTTATGTAACTAAAATAACAAATGAAAAATAACTTTAGGAAATCCTTAGAATTAATTTCAAATGCTTCAAAATTATATTCTAGTAACTTTTAACAAGTTAATGAAAAACTGAGAAATACTTACCCTTAGCTATCATAAATGCAGCTAGCGCAAGAGCAATTAAATAAAGCAAGGCAAATGTCACTGTAGCAATGCACCATGGAGACTCTGCCCAAAGAGAAAAAAGTAGTTCACCATGATGATCAATGGAATCAGGATTGAGGAGTTGGGATTGGAAGGAATTTTGGCTAGGAATGTTCATCCTATTAGAATTTGAATGAAATCTAAGTCCAGGGGAGTGCTATCATTGGTATTCCCACTCTGCGAGGAAAACTTTAAAAATTATTTTGAAGATTTGGATATAGCCAGGGAAATATGAATATTTTTAAGTAGGAATGTTGAACTAACAAGTTGCTCTACTAAGGACATTTTATGATCAAAAAGAGAACTTTAGAAATCCTACAAGGGATTTAGTTTATCACCTTCCTTTAATTAAACAATTTTTTCCCCATCTTTGTAGCAGAACTAAGAATAAAACTTCTGCATTAGCTATTGACCTTGACAGATACTCTGTGATAGTTTTGATAAAATCTAGTTACTGGGATATACCTCCCACACTCCATTTCATTTTTAGAAATATTGTAGCATAAAAGGAGCACTTATCTTTTACAAAGCTAAGATATCAACCCACAAAATATCTAGAAGCATTCTTTATTCTATGGCTTTGGTACATCACTTTAAGCCATGGTTGATTATTTAGAGAAAAATGATCAGTAGTTCATTGCTCATTTCCATTTGCTCTTAACACTAGACTTTGGGTCCTTATGATCAGCTTAAAAGTGTATGAGGGGTGATTTCCATTTGAAAGATTAGTCAGTATTTATTCTCATGACTTCTCATTAAAATATGAAGGCAAAAAAAAGTCTAGAGTTTTACATTTTTTACCTTTTGTTTTCCAAATCCTAGTTCGTTTTCTCTTCTGAATATTTGAAGAATCACGAACTTTGACTTCTGTGTATGTTACATTTTCATCACAAAACTCTAGAAAGTATGTTGGAAAAATGCATGCAATAAATAATTATAATTTTATATATACACATATGTATATGTACATATATTTATAACGACATAGAATTAAAAACATGTTAGAAACATAAATTGTCCTTATGTTAGACTTATAACAAAGTTTTAAAAATTGTCTCAGTTAGGCAGTTGCTTTATGAATTGTGACAAGCTTTTTTTATCCTTAGTTTCTTATATAAAATAAGAATAACAGTAATATTTTTCCATATATATATTGTGGAGATTAAGCTAATGTATATAAAGTCAACAGCATGGTGCTTGAAGTAATAAACATGCAATAAGTTTTATTATTATAAAAATAGTCATAGTAGTAGTTAGAATAGTAATTATAAGAATATAATGGACAATAGCATCTGAAGTAATACCAGTTGCAGAAAGAATAGAAATTTAAGAGTTAGTTTAACTATCTATAATTTAAATGTCTACAAATGCTCCTTCTTACAGTTGAATTTAATGTTAATGAAAGGAGCGTGAGAAACAAAATCATCTAATTCTTGCTAGATAAATAAATTTTCTTAGCAGTACTCTTTCAGTGCAAGCAAAGCAGAGAATTCACAGTCACCAAGTCAATAACACTTTTCCAAATAATATTTAACCTAACCCCATTGTAAATATTTACTTACCAAAGAGTGATTGTATTTTAAATTCCCTTCCATTGGAAAATCTAAAATTCACTCACAAGGACGAAAGGTTTTTAACTCTTCTTCTAGAAGTAGCTAGCTATGGACTTAGTTATTTATAATATTATTTTC
Organism: Dama dama; assembly: GCF_033118175.1. Lineage (NCBI taxonomy): Eukaryota > Metazoa > Chordata > Mammalia > Artiodactyla > Cervidae > Dama > Dama dama. The sequence continues at coordinate 20,331,308 of NC_083702.1, forward strand.
TCAGTAAATAAAGGGATTACTTAGCAATAGCAGCATTACCTGTATTTAGTTCATGCAATTCCTCTGGCAAATGTTGATGACCAGGACCAGGGCTGGACAGTGCTGGTGTCTTGGGTTCCATAGTTGATCAGATGATTAGCAGGTGGTCAGAATGAAACAGGATCAAGGAAACAGAACTCTTCATATGCAATATCAGACAGGATGTTTACTCTAAATTTAATATGTAAAGTACTTTTTACACTCAAGAAAATAAAAGGCAATGTAATTCAGCCCCAATATTAACTTTGTTATTCTTCCATGTATAATGAAGCTCTTCTCTATTTCCAAAGATAAACTTTAAAATTATATTAACCATAATGATCTTTTCTCTGCCTTATTTCTCAAAAATAATAAATGAACAATGAATATGAAAACATTGTTATGTAAACAAGTGATATACTGTGTTTAAATCAAATGTAACAAATATTCATTTTTAAAAATATCTTTTTTGTGATTATAAATATTCATAATCATTTTTAAAAGGTACCTTAGAGGAAATGAAAATGACACAACAACTCTGTTCCCGAAACACAACTTATTTCAACTTTTGTTGAAATAATTATTCATAACTTTTCTTAGTTATTCAAGTGACCAATAGATGTTTTGTTTAAAGAAGTAAAAGGAACAATGTAACTATCAATAAATTAAATAATGAGATAAATTATAATGTATTCCTACAATAAAACTTTCACAGTCATTAAGTATAAATGAGACAGTTCTACAAACATTGATATGAATGTTCTGTGATATATTAAGTAGAAAAAAGGTTCAAATTATTGCAAACTATATTATATTTGGTAGAAAAAATATCTGTTGTTATCCATGTGCTCACAGTTTAATAATATGTGTCTAACCTAGTAATTTAAAATTGTAATATAATAATATTTAAGCGACTAACTTGGTAAGTCTTTATGTATTTTTCCATATGTAGTTTTCCATTTTTGTGTTGCTATTTTTAATGAACATATTTTTTATCATTGAAAAGATTAAAGTATGTACATGTGAAATTTCATTCTCAGCCCAGTGTGTGTTTTGAGATATACACACCACAGTGACCACAGAGGCCCCTGTCCTTGCCTTTGATCAATAGAAATGAACTTCATAGCACAATTTGACAGGGAGACTATGAATGTTCTTGGGTCTTGCATTGTTTTGGAAGTGAGTAAAGATAATGATCCTCTATAGACATTAATGATTCAAGTACACATACTTTAAATTTGAGTAAAGACTAAAAAGAAGAAAAGAAACAATAATTTAAAAAAATTATAGAAGGAAACACAAATTGAGGAAAATAAGTCCAAAAGAAAGGAGAGGGGGAAAATAAAACAAGAAAAGACAGGACAAAGAGAAAGCATAAAATTATGATATTGATTAAAAAGATAAAATGAATGAAAAGTAAAAGTGGATGCTCTAAATGTCCTGATTAAAAAGTAAAATCTATTGTGTAAATTAAAAAAAAAATTAAGTGTTATGTGTTATTAGTAGATAAGGATGCAAGATGGTTGAAAATAAAAATAAATAATGCAAACACCAATCAAATTAAAGCTCTTGATACCTGACAAAATACACTTTAATGTGAAATATAGTATTTGAGGTGGGTTTTTATTATTAAACAATTAAAATTTTCAATTCAACAGTAATCATAATTTTAATATAATTTTTTTTTGTTTTTTTTCATTTATTTTTATTAGTTGGAGGCTAATTACTTTACAATATTACAGTGGGTTTTGTCATACATTGATATGAATCAGCCATGGATTTACATGTGTTCCCCATCCCAATCCCCCCTCCCACCTCCCTCTCCACCCGATTCCTCTGGGTCTTCCCAGTGCACCAGGCCCGAGCACTTGTCTCATGCATCCCACCTGGGCTGGTGATCTGTTTCACCCTAGATAATACACATGTTTCGATGCTGTTCTCTCAAAACATCCCACCCTTGCCTTCTCCCACAGAGTCCAAAAGTCTGTTCTGTACATCTGTGTCTCTTTTTCTGTTTTGCATATAGGGTTATCATTACCATCTTTCTAAATTCCATATATATGCATTAGTATACTGTATTGGTCTTTATCTTTCTGGCTTACTTCCCTCTGTATAATGGGCTCCAGATTCATCCATCTCATTAGAACTGATTCAAATGAATTCTTTTTAATGGCTGAGTAATATTCCATGGTGTATATGTACCACAGTTTCCTTATCCATTCGTCTGCTGATGGGCATCTAGGTTGCTTCCATGTCCTGGCTATTGTAAACAGTGCTGTGATGAACATTGGGGTGCACGTGTCTCTTTCATATCTGGTTTCCTCAGTGTGTATGCCCAGAAGTGGGATTGCTGGGTCATATGGCAGTTCTATTTCCAGTTTTTTAAGAAATCTCCACACTGTTCTCCATAGCGGCTGTACTAGTTTGCATTCCCACCAACAGTGTAAGAGGGTTCCCTTTTCTCCACACCCTCTCCAGCATTTATTGCTTGTAGACTTTTGGATAGCAGCCATCCTGACTGGCATATAAATCACAGCAGGATCCTCTATGACCCACCTCCCAGAATATTGGAAATAAAAGCAAAAATAAACAAATGGGACCTAATGAAACTTAAAAGCTTTTGCACAACAAAAGAAACTATAAGTAAGTTGAAAAGACAGCCCTCAGATTGGGAGAAAATAATAGCAAATGAAGCAACAGACAAAGGATTAATCTAAAAAATATACAAGTAACTCCTGCAGCTCAATTCCAGAAAAATAAATGAGCCAATCAAAATATGGGCCAAAGAACTAAACAGACATTTCTCCAAAGAAGACATACAGATGGCTAACAAACACATGAAAAGATGCTCAACATCACTCATTAGCAGAGAAATGCAAAGCAAAACCACAATGAGGTACCATAATACAATTTTTAATGTAGCTTCAAAATGTAGCCAGGGTAAATGACAGACATATTCAGAAGGGGCCATAAACAACACTTTCAAAGACTTTTTCCTAGTGCTGCTTTTGGAAATGTATCATTGTTCTTAATTCTCTTCAATTTTTATTATAATGTGATTTTTGTGAACTATTTTTCTCTCTTTTGTTTGATTAAAGTTAATTAGACTTCATAAATTTGTGGGTTGGTCTCTCACTATTACTGTGTTGAAAAAGTCTTTGTTATTAATTTTACAGAAGGCACACCTGCCTCTTTCTTCACTCTAAAATGTTGTTTTCTAAATATAATTAAGTTGCTACATGTTTAATTTATTTTTCATAATTTCTATCTTTTTGTCTTATGTGCTGTATTTTAAACAGTGGCTTCAGACACATTTTCCAGTTCATTAATTTCCCCCTCATCTGTGTCAAATTAGAGGTAAATTTATCCAATATTCTATTTTACTAGTAATTCTATTTAGTGTTTTTTCAAATCTACTTGATCATTTTAAAAGTTTCTTGTTCTCTAAACACATTTCCCAATTTGTCTTATATTCCTTTGGACACACTAAATACAATTAATTTACATGTCCCTGATTATTACAGTAATAATTCTGTAAATATTTTCTGCTGTTATTTTATTCCTGCTGCTTCCTTCTAAGGTCTCTTGCTTACTTGTGTGCATAGTTTTTAGTTTGTTTGCTTTTGACTCTGAGATTTTCATCTTTTTCACAAATTTATTTATGAGAGATTATTAAACCTGATATGAAAGAGTTGTGCTAGAGAATCTTTGAATTTTCTTTTGCTAGGTGATATATTAATAGAAACATCATTAATTTTGAACACCTTTAAAAGAAAAATCCTGGAGAAGTGATACCACCCAAATGGAAACATAGATCTTTTCTGCTTCCAGTCACCCTCAAAGAAGACAACTAGCAACTATCCATAGATAAGACACGTTGTGAAAATCCTAGAATATGCAGGTGAGGGTGAAATTCTCCCTTGGACTACAGAGACCAAGAAGGACTACATTTGAAAGGTAAAAGGAATGGCTACATTCTGACCACAGTAGACATGATAAACCCCATTAATACAATGAAAAAAAATTATGATAACCACAAAAAACACAAGAAAAGATTTGACAAAATTCATTATTAATTTATGATAAAACTCTAAACAATTTATATATAGAAAGAACATGTGTATGTGTTCTTAGTCACTCAGCCGTGTCCAACTTTTTGGGACCCCATGGGCTGTAGCCCATCAGGCTCCTCTGTTCATGGGATTTTCCAGGCTAGAATACTGGAGCAGGTAGCCATTTCCTTCTGCAGGGTATTTTCCAGACCCAGGGATCAAGCATGGGTCTCCTGCGTTGCAGGTAAATTCTTTACCATCTGAGCCACCAGGGAAGCCCTACCTCAGTATAATAAAAGCTTTATATGACAAGCTCACATCATACTCAATGGTGAAAGGCTGAAAATTTTTCTTCTAACATGAGTAACAAAACGACGATACTCATTACTTCTTTCAACATAGTACTGAAAGCCCTAGTTAGGGTGATAAGGCCAGAAAAGGATATAAAAGTCATTGAACAGCTCAAGCAGCTCAATACTAGAAAAATAAACGACAATAAAAAAATGGGCCAAAGAACTAAACAGACATTTCTCCAGAGAAGACATAGTGATGGCTAACAAACACATGACAAAATGCTCAACATCTCTCATTATCAGAGAAATGCAAATCAAATCCACAATGAAGTACCATCTAGCGCCAGTCAGAATGGCTGCCATCAAAAAGTCTACAAACAATAAATGCTGGAGAGGGTGTGGAGAAAAGGGAACCCTCTTACACTGTTGGTAGGAATGCAAACTAGTACAGCCACTGTGGAGAACAGTGTGGAGATTCCTTAAAAAACTGGAAATAGAACTGCCATATGACCCAGCAATCCCACTGCTGGGCATACACAGTGAGGAAAACAGAAGTGAAAGAGACACGTGTACCCCAATCTTAATTGCAGCACTATTTACAACAGCCAGGACATGGAAGCAAACATGATGTCCATTGGGAGATGAATGGATAAGGAAACAGTGGTACATATACACAATGGAATGGTACATATACACTCAGCTATAAAAAAGAACATATTTGAGTCAGTTCTAGTGAGGTGGATGAAACTGGAGCCTATTATACAGAGTGAAGTAAGCCAGAAAGAGAAACACTGATACAGCATATGAATGCATATATATGGAATTTAGAAAGATGGTAATGATGACCCTATATGCAAGACAGCAAAAGAGACACAGATTTAAAGAACAGACTTTTGGACTATGGGGGAGAAGGCGAGGGTGGGATGATATGAGAGAATAGCACTGAAACATGTATATTAATATGCAAAATAGATGACCAGTGCAAATTCGATGCATAAAGCAGGGCACTCAAAGCTGGTGCTCTGGGACAACCCAGAGGGATGGGGTGGGGTGGGAGGTGGGAGGGGGATTCAGGAGGGTGGGGCACATGTACATCCATGGCTGCTTCATGTTGGTGTATGGCAAAACCCACCACAATATTGTAAAGTAATTAGCCTCCAATTAAAATAAATAAATAAAATTTTAAAAAGATGTCAGAATTGGAAAGCAGAAGTAAAATGATATAATTTTACAAAAAGAAAATTCTTAAGACTCAACCAAAAACCTATTAGGCCTAATTAATGAATTTAGTAAAGCTGCAGAATACAAAATTAGTATATAAAAATCAGTAGCATATAATAGTCCTATTTTTATTTTGAGGAATCTCTATACTGTTTTCCACAGTGATTGCATTAATTTATTTTCCCAGCACCAAGGTACAAGTGTTCCCTTTTCTCCACATCCTCTCCAACATTTGTTACCCGTAGACTTGCTTTTGATGGCCATTCTGACAGATGTGAGGTGATATCTTCATTGTTTTAATTTGCATTTCTCTAATAATTAGTGATATTGAGCATCTTTTCATGTACCTGTTAGACATGTGTATGTCTTCTTAGGGAACAGTGTCCATTTAGGTCTTCTGCTTATTTATTGATGGATTTTTGAGGATATTGAGTTGTATAAAATAATGAAATTCTGCCATTTGCAGCAACATGGATGGATGAAGAGAATATTATGTTTACTAAAGTAAGTCAGAGCACTATACCGTATTATATTAATTATATGTAGAATATAAAAAATAATACAACTGAAAGTATATGCAATATAGAAACACTCACAGATATAAAAAAACAAACTGTGGTTACCAAAAGGGAGAGGGAAGGGGGAGGCTCAAATTCAGTGTATGGGATTTAGAGATACAAGCTACTCTGTATAAAATAGATAAGCAGTAAGATATAGTGTATAAAATAGTGAATTGTAGCCATTATCTTGTAATAACTTTCAATGGAATATAATCTGCAAAAATACTGAGTCACTGTATTGTACACCTGAAACTAATACTACATTGTAAATCAAGTATAATTTAAAAATACAAAGAATAAGTAATATAAATTTATTAAAGGCCACTAAGAATTGAAGTGAGATTAGAGATCCTGATGCAAATTAGCACCAGATAGTTTGATTCCCTACATGAGATATATGCAACTCAATGCAGAAAGGAAGAAGATGAAATTTAATCAGTTGAATGGAAGTTAATTAGGTATATGCTCTGGAAAAATAAGCAGTTAGTGGCAATGAAATCATTCACCATAAGGTGTGATTAAGTCATGGCAGAAGTGATGACTAAGGAAAAAATAAAAGTCCAGAGATAAGTGCCTTAATGATATTCAAGAAGAAATTCAGTGGGATGAATAAAGTTAATAGAACAGATAATGTTATCCTCACAGTTTTTTTTTTTTTTTTTTTTTTTTATATTTAATGTTCCAAAAATGGAGTTGCTTCTGATTTTCTGTCTCAAATTTGTAGACTCCTTGAGATTGAGATCATGAAAATTCTGGACTGGATGAAGCACAAGCTGGAACCAAGATTGCTGGGAGAAATGTCAATAACCTCAGATATGCAGATGACACCCCCCTTATGACAGAAAGTGAAGAAGAACGAAAGAGCTTCTTCATGAAAGTGAAAGAGGAGAGTGAAAAGGTTGGCTTAAAGCTCAACATGCAGAAAACTAAGATCATGGTATCTGGTCCCATCAATTCATGGCAAATAGATGGGGAAACAATGGAAACAGCGGCAGACTTTATTTTCTTGGGCTCCAAAATCACTGCAGATGGTGACTGCAGCCATGAAATTAAAAGATGCTTGCTCCTTGGAAAAAAAGTTATGACCAACCTAGACAGCATGTTAAAAAGCAGAAACATTACTTTGCCAAAAAAAGGTCTGTCTAGTCAAAGCTATGGCTTTTCCAGTAGTCATGTATGGATGTGAAAGTTGGACTATAAAGAAAGCTGAAAGCCAAAGAGTTGATGCTTTTGAACTGTGGTGTTGGAGAAGGCTCTTGAGAGTCCCTTGGACTGTAAGGAGATCCAACCAGTCCATCTTAAAGGAAATCAGTCCTGAATATTCATTGGAAGGACTGATGCTGAAGCTGAAACTCCAATACGTTGGCCACTTGATGAGAGAACTGACTGATTGGAAAAGACCCTGATGTTGGGAAAGATTGAAGGTGGAAGGAGAAGGGGACGACAGAGGATGAGATGATTGGATGGTATCACCGACTCAATGGACATGAGTTTGAGTAAGCTCCAGGAGTTAGTGAGGGGCAGGGAGACTTGGCGTGCTGCAGTCCATGGGGATGCAAAGAGTCAGACACGACTGAGTAACTGAACTGAACTGAACTGAGACTGAGATACATTTTTCTGTATTTTCACTATTGATTCCCAACTTTGTATAGCACATTGAGAACTCTAAAATATGTTAATTGAGTTAGGTTAGGGAAGGGAAGGAAGAAGGAAAGAAAAATAAGCAGAAGTCATTATATATCCTAATTAATATAGTCACTTTTATTTTTATTGCAGGGAAAAGTTCAGTGCCCAAATTAATCAATTGCTACTTTTACTTAGTGCAGTTTAAAAATTAATTTTTAACTCATCTCATTATTATCTTTCAACTTTATGAAATGAAAAGACAGTAAGAAAAGACTGAAAGTTTCATTCTTTTACAAGTGGTTGACCAGCTTTCCCAGCACCACTTGTTAAAGAGGTTGTCTTTTTTCCATTGTATATCCTTGCCTCCTTTGTCAAAGATAAGGTGTCCATAGGTTCGTGGATTTATCTCTGGGCTTTCTATTCTGTTCCATTGATCTATATTTCTGTCTTTGTGCCAGTACCATACTGTCTTGATGACTGTGGTTTTGTAATAGAGTCTGAAGTCAGGCAGGTTGATTCCTCCAGTTCCATTCTTCTTTCTCAAGATTACTTTGGCTATTCGAGGTTTTTTGTATTTCCATACAAATTGTGAAATTCTTTGGTCTAGTTCTGTGAAAAATACCGTTGGTAGCTTGATAGGGATTGCATTGAATCTATAGATTGCTTTGGGTAGAATAGCCATTTTGACAATATTGATTCTTCCAATCCATGAACACGGTATATTTCTCCATCTGTTTGTGTCCTCTTTGATTTCTTTCATCAGTGTTTTATAGTTTTCTATGTATAGGTCTTTTGTTTCTTTAGGTAGATACACTCCTAAGTATCTTATTCTTTTTGTTGCAATGGTGAATGGTATTGTTTCCTTAATTTCTCTTTCTGTTTTTTCATTGTTAGTATATAGGAATGCAAGGGATTTCTGTGTGTTAATTTTATATCCTGCAACTTTACTATATTCATTGATTAGCTCTAGTAATTTTCTGGTAGAGTCTTTAGGGTTTTCTATGTAGAGGATCATGTCATCTGCAAACAGTGAGAGTTTCCCTTCTTCTTTTCCTATCTGGATTCCTTTTACTTCTTTTTCTGCTCTGATTGCTGTGGCCAAAACTTCCAACATTATGTTGAATAGTAGTGGTGAGAGCGGTCACCCTTGTCTTGTTCCTGATTTCAGGGGAAATGCTTTCAATTTTTCACCATTGAGGGTGATGCTTGCTGTGGGTTTGTCATATATAGCTTTTATTATGTTGAGGTATGTTCCTTCTATTCCTGCTTTTTGGAGAGTTTTAATCATAAATGAGTGTTGAATTTTGTCAAAGGCTTTCTCTACATCTATTGAGATAACCATATGGTTTTTATCTTTCAATTTGTTAATGTGGTGTATTACATTGATTGATTTGCGGATATTGAAGAATCCTTGCATTCCTGGGATAAAGCCCACCATACACAAAAATAAACTCAAAATGGATTAAAGATCTAAATGTAAGACCAGAAACTATAAAACTCCTAGAGGAGAACATAGGCAAAACCCTCTCTGACATAAATCACAGCAAGATCCTCTATGACCCACCTCCCAGAATATTGGAAATAAAAGCAAAACTAAACAAATGGGACCTAAGGAAACTTAAAAGCTTTTGCACTACAAAGGAAACTATAAGTAAGGTGAAAAGACAGCCCTCAGACTGGGAGAAAATAATAGCAAATGAAGAAACAGACAAAGGATTAATCTCAAAAATATACAAGCAACTCCTGCAGCTCAATTCCAGAAAAATAAATGACCCAATCAAAAAATGGGGCAAAGAACTAAACAGACATTTCTCCAAAGAAGACATACAGATGGCTAACAAACACATGAAAAGATGCTCAACATCACTCATTATCAGAGAAATGCAAATCAAAACCACAATGAGGTACCATTACATGCCAGTCAGGATGGCTGCTATCCAAAAGTCTACAAGCAATAAATGCTGGAGAGGGTGTGGAGAAAAGGGAACCCTCTTACACTGTTGGTGGGAACGCAAACTAGTACAGCCGCTATGGAAAACAGTGTGGAGATTCCTTAAAAAACTGGAAATAGAACTGCCATATGACCCAGCAATCCCACTTCTGGGCATACACACTGAGGAAACCAGATCTGAAAGAGACACGTGCACCCCAATGTTCATCGCAGCACTGTTTATAATAGCCAGGACATGGAAGCAACCTAGATGCCCATCAGCAGATGAATGGATAAGGAAGCTGTGGTACATATACACCATGGAATATTACTCAGCCGTTAAAAAGAATTCATTTGAACCAGTCCTAATGAGATGGATGAAGCTGGAGCCCATTATACAGAGTGAAGTAAGCCAGAAAGATAAAGAACATTACAGCATACTGACACATGTATATGGAATTTAGAAAGGTGATACCGATAACCCTATATGCAGAACAGAAAAAGAGACACAGAAATACAGCACAGACTTTTGAACTTTGTGGGAGAATGTGAGGGTGGGATATTTCAAAAGAACAGCATGTATAGTATCTATGGTGAAACAGATCACCAGCCCAGGTGGGAGGCACGAGACAAGTGCTCCGGCCTGGTGCACTGGGAAGACCCAGAGGAATCGGGTGGAGAGGGAGGTGGGAGCGGGGATTGGGATTGGGAATACATGTAAATCCATGGCTGATTCATATCAATGTATGACAAAACCCACTGGAAAAAAAAAATAAAAAAAAAAAGGAAAACAGTGTGGAGATTCCTTAAAAAACTGGAAATAGAACTGCCATATGACCCAGCAATCCCACTTCTGGGCATACACACTGAGGAAACCAGATCTGAAAGAGACAAGTGCACCCCAATGTTCATCGCAGCACTGTTTATAATAGCCAGGACATGGAAGCAACCTAGATGCCCATCAGCAGATGAATGGATAAGGAAGCTGTGGTACATATACACCATGGAATATTACTCAGCCGTTAAAAAGAATTCATTTGAACCAGTCCTAATGAGATGGATGAAACTGGAGCCCATTATACAGAGTGAAGTAAGCCAGAAAGATAAAGAACATTACAGCATACTAACACATATATATTGAATTTAGAAAGATGGTAACGATAACCCTATATGCAAAACAGAAAAAGAGACACAGAAGTACAGAACAGACTTTTGAACTCTGTGGGAGAAGGTGAGGGTGGGATGTTTTGAAAGAACAGCATGTATACTATCTATGGTGAAACAGATCGCCAGCCCAGGTGGGATGCATGAGACAAGTGCTCCGGCCTGGTGCACTGGGAAGACCCAGAGGAATCGGGTGGAGAGGGAGGTGGGAGGGGGGATCGGGATGGGGAATACGTGTAAATCTATGACTGATTCATATCAATGTATGACAAAACCCACTGTAATGTTGTGAAGTAATTAGCCTCCAACTAATAAAAAATTTTTAAAAAAATAAAAAAATAAATAAAAAAAAAAAAAGAAAAGACTGAAAGACAGGAAGATTCAAAAGATGAATTTTAATTTCTAAATTATGAATGCACTTATGCCATTAATTTATTATGTTGATATTTACCAACAATCTATATAGAAATAATATTTTCTTCACATTTAATTATTGTCTAAAATTAGATTAAAATATTTTATGGGCTGACTGTGAGAACTGAAAAGGATTTGAGGGACTTCCCTGGTAGTCCAGTGATTAAGAATCCACTTTGCAGTGCAGGGGACGTGGGTTCGATCCCTGGTCAGGGAACTAAGATCCCACATACCACAGAGCAACTAAGCCCTTGTGCCACAAGTACTGAGCCTGTGGGCTGTAGCGGAAGATCTCTTGTGCCAAAACTAAGACCCAACACAGCCAAATAAATATTTTAAAATTATTTTAATATGACTTAACTGTAGAATGTTCTATAAACATTGTATTAATTACTTGTCCTATGATCTTGCTATATTTCTTCTGCTTTTTAAAAAAAAAATTATATACTTTATTTTTTTAAGAGTAGCTTTAAGTGATAGAAAAATTGAACAGAAAGTGCAGACAGTGCCCGTATATCTCATCTAGACTTCTGAGTTTCAGAAATTATGAATAAAGCTGCTATAAGCGTTTATGAGTGGGTTTTATGTGGACATAAGTTATCAAGTCACTTAGATGAGTGAATCAAGGGGTATGATCATTGTATTATATGCTAAGAGGTTGCTTAAATTTTAAAAAGCTGTTTAACTGTCTTCTAAAGTACCTTTTTGCATTCCTATCATCTATGAACGAGAGTGCCTGTATTTCCACACCCTCGTCAGCACTGGATGCTGGCAGTGATTTGGATTTTAGTCATTCTAATAAGCATGTCATGATTGCTCATTGTTGCTGTCATTTGGAATTTCCAACCCTGAATATTCATTGGAAGGACTGAGGCTAAGGCTGAATCTGCAGTACTTTGGCCACCTGATGTGAAGAGCTGACCCATTGGAAAAGACCCTGATGCTGGAAAAGATTGAGGGCAGGAGGAGAAGGGGACGACAGAGGATGAGATGGTTGGATGGCATCACCGACTCAATGGACATGAATTTGAGCAAGCTCCAGGAGATAGTGGAGGACAGGGAAGCCTGGTGTGCTGTAGTCCATGGAATCAAAAGAGTTGGACACGACTGAGGGGCTAAACAACAACAAAGACTTCTGATGTTGAGCACTTTTTATATGCATATTTGCCATCTGTATATCTTTACTCAAGAGTCAGTTCAGATACTTTGCTCATTTTAAAATTGGATTATGTATTTTCTTATCTTGCGTTTTAAGAGTTCTTTGTATATTTTGAACACAGCTCCTTTACTAAATATGTGCTTTGAAAAATTTTTCTTTCAGACTGTACTTTATCTTTTCATTCTCTTACATGTCTTTCACAGACTAGTTTTTAATAAAGTCCAGCTTATTGATTATTATTATTATTATTTTTTGTGTGGACTGTGCTTTTGGTGTTGTACCTAAAAATTATTGCCAAATCTGTTATACATTTAGGTCTAGGATTCATTTTGAGGCAATTTTTTGGAAAGGCTTAATGTCTGCGTTTAGATTTATGTTTTTTTCATTTGGATGTCCAGTTGTTTCAGCTCCATTTGTTGAAAAGCCTCTTTTCCCTTTGAATGGCCTTTGTTGTTTGGTCAAAGGACAGCTGTCTCCGTTTGTAGGGGTGCCTCTCTTATGATTTTACCTGTGCTTTTAGTCCCCTCTCAGGAGAGTTCTCACCTCTTCTGTGGAGGCTTATTTCTGGGGTACTGAGCATCCTCTGCCTTTTCCTGGTGTCCATAGCCATTTGGAGTGACACAAATTGTCCTCCCCTTCAGACCATTATTTAATTCACAGAATGTGGTAACTAGATACCTTATCAAAAATGTTGTCTTCTGGATAAAGAAGATGTAGTACATATATACATTGGAATATTATTCAGCCAAAAAAGGAAAGAAATTGGGTAATTTATAGTGATGTAGATGAACCTAGAGTCTGTCATACAGAGTGAAGTAAGTTAAAAAGAGAAAAGCAAACATTGTATTTTAATGCCCGTATATGGAAAGAATTTGTCTGCAGTGCAAGAGACACAGTCAATGCAAGATCGATCCCTGGGTGGGGAAGATTCCTTGGAAAAGGAAATGGCAACCCTCTCCAGTAATCTTGCCTGAGAAACTCATGGACAGAGGAGTCTAGTGGGCTAAAGTCCATGGGGTCTCAAAGAGTTGGACAGGAGTGAGTGACTAAGTGTGCATGCATGGAATCTAGAAAAATGGTGCTTATGAACCTATTGACAGGGCAGAAATAGAGGCAAAGAAGTAGAGAATAAACTTGTGGCCTTGGGGGTGGGGGAAGGAGAGAGCTCTATGTCAGTGCTCTGTGATGACCAAGAGGAGTGATGTGCGGAGGGGTGGGGACAGGGGCTCAAGAGGGAGGGGCTGTACTTATACATATAGCTGATTCATGTTGCTGTACAGCAGAAACTAACAACATTATAAAGAAATTATACTCCAATTAAAAAAATTTTTTTAAATTTCCCCTCTTTACTTTTTTTTATTATTTACTCCCATACAACAGAGTATTTTATTCTGCTATTTGGCTTAAAGTACCCTGAGTCAGGGCTTCCCAGGTGACACTAGTGGTAAAGAACCCACCTGCCAATGCAGGAGACATAACAGACACGGGCTTGATCCATGGGTCAGGAAGATCCCTTGGAGGAGGGCACGGGAACCCACTCCAATATTCTTGCCTGGAGAATCCCATGGACAGAGAAGCCTGGGGAGTTACAGTCCATAGAGTCACACAGAGTTGGATGAGACTGAAGTGACTTAGCAGGCAAGCATGCACCCTGGTCAGGAAGATCCCCTGGAGAAGGGAATGGCAAGCCACTCCAGAGTTCTTGCCTGGAGAATCCCATGGACAAAGGAGCCTGGTGGGTCCATGGGGTCACAAAGAGTAAGACATGATTGAGCGACTAACGCTTTCACACTTTCACATGATCTAATGATGATATCTATTTTTGGAGCATAGTCTAAATAAACTTCTCTCACAATTCTGCAAAAAGCAAGCAATGGTTTTACATCCTGATACCTAAAATACAAAGACCTTCATTATTTATATCAACTCTACAAATATAAAGTCTTCCATGCGAAAGGTACTCTAGCATATGCTGTTGTTGTTTAGTTGCTAAGTTGTGTGCAACTCTGTGACTCTATGGACTGTAGATATCAGGTTTCTCTGTCTTCCACTATCTTCTGAGTTTGCTCAAATTCACGTCCATTGAATCAGTGATGCCATCCAACCATCTCGTCCTCTGTCGTCCCCTTCTCTTCCTGCCTTCAATCTTTCCCAGCATCATGGTCTTTTCTGAGTCAGTTCTTTGCATCAGGTGGCCGAAGTATTGGAGCTTCAGCTTCTTCAATAGAGCTTCCAATGAATATTAAGGATTGACTTCCTTTAGGATCGATTGGTTTGATCTTCATGCAGTCCAAGGAACTCTCAGGAGTCCTCTCCAAGCACCACAATTCAAAAGCATCTATTCTTCAGCAGTTGGCCTTATTTGTTGTCCAACTCTCACATCTGTACATGATTACTAGAAAAGCCATAGCTTTGACTCTATAGACCTTTGTCAGCAAACTGATGTCTCTGCTTTTTAATATGCTGTCTAGGTTTGTCATAGCTTTCCTTCTGAGGAGCAAGCTTGGAGCCCAAGAAAATAAAATCTTTACTGCTTTCACTTTTTTCCCTCTATTTGCCATGAAATGATGGGACTGGATTCCATGACCTTAGTTCTTTCAGTGTTGAGTTTTAAGCTAGCTTTTACACTCTCATAAAGCGGCTCTTTAAGTCCTCTTTACTTTCTGCCATTAGGTTGCTCAGTGGTAAAGAATCTGCCTGCCAATGCAGGAGATGCAGGAGACATGGGTTTGATCCCTGGGTCAGGAAGATCCCCTGGAGAAGGAAACGGCAACCTTTTCAGTATTCTTGCCTAGGAAATTATATGGACAGAGGAGCCAGAGGGCTACAGTCTATGGGGTCACAAAAGAGGCAGACATGACTTAGTGACTAAACAACAACAAAAACAGCAACTACCCTATAAAATCTTCATTTCTCCTTCTGGATCACAGACTTATTGTGGTGAAGGGGCTTGCATCACTCAATGAAGTATGATCCAGGCCATTCAGGGCCATCCAAGATGGACGGGTTACAGTGACGAGTTTTGACAAAATGTGGTCCGTGGGAGAAGTAAATGACAACCCACTCCAGTATTCTTGCCTGGAGAGCCCCATGGACAGTATGAAAAGGCAAAAAATTTATGTTATTGAAGATATAAATATGAATAACACATGGTCCTTCCATGAAGTATCTTAAGTTCTAATTTAATAGATGTTTTAGTATAACTAACCTAACTACAAATTAACAACATAGAAGTAGATTCTTATTAAAGATGCATATATAATTCCAAAGTTTTTAAGAGACTATAATAAATTATCCTTGCAGAAATCTGTGATTTAAAAGGAAAATATAAATAAATATTTTAATTTCTAATTTATAATGTAATCATAACTTGCTTTTTTAAATGTAGTGTTACTAAAATGATTTTTAAAATGTATTTCTATTTCCAGAATTGGGCTTCCCTGCTGTCTCAGTCGCTTGGGAATCTATTTAAGGCAGTGATGGAAAATTTTGTCCAGAACCTCACTGTCATTCTTGTAAAGGTATTGATTTTGGTCATTTGGTTTTTTCTCTGGTTACTTAGGACCTCCTCTGGCAGCTCTGTTTCCAGGGCCATATTTCTACCTGTGATGACTTCATCTCTGCCACTTTTATGGATTTCAATCGATTTTTTTTTTTCACTGCAGTGGCATTTTCCCTGGTTTGGTACAGGATGAAATCTTAACATTCTGGATATCTTTACAATTTAAACATTCATAGAAAGCCAGATCCTATGAGCAGAATTTGACAGTGAGACTCTGGAGATAGAGCAGAAAGGTGGAGGAAAGTAAGAGAATTAAACCAATAAACTGAATATAGGACTATATGAATGGTCCTCAGTCAATAAGGGATTCCACAGAAAGAGAACTAGAGAATAAAAACATAGTGGCAAAGGAAAGATGTTGACATAGCTATTTTGTTGATTCTTTTGCAACTGACTTTGTACTTCTCTGGTAAACCTGAACGGGCTTATGTAAGAAAATTTAAATTTAAATTAAAGGAGCTCAGGTAGAAGTTTATGGAGGCAGAGAATGCTTTTCAGTCTTAATCATTCTTAAGAATTTCCAAAATTCAGATTCCCATGTTCTACTAGAGAAACTGTTGATCAATGTCTGGGGTGAAACTGAAGAATCTAGAGTAGAAGCAAGTATAGTAGGTGATATTGAGGTGGACGTTTTACTGATTACTCTTTAAGAAAGACTGGAATGAAGATAAAGTGGTCATCCAAAGTTTAATATAGAATTGTTAACTTGCTCTGTTGGTGACTCTGTGATACACAGTTCTTTGGTTTACATATATTGATAAAATGTTGTATAATTTTAGTCTAATTACATAGTTCACTCTAATTGAGATATTTTTGTTCTCAAGACCATATTTCTCTAACCACCTCCTTTGCTCTGTCAATGGTAATTTGAATCCAGATCACAAGAAATCTTGCCAAGCACTTCGTAGCCACCACACAGGTCTTTTAGCTTTAATAGAAATGTAATTCGACTATCAAAATATGCTTTACAAAATTATTCAATTCTATGCCTTTAGGCTCCCATTTCTATGCCTATTGTTGTTTGTTGTTGTTGTTTAGTCTCTAAGTTGTGCCTGCTCTTTTGCAACACCATGTACCATAGCCTGCCAGGCTCCTCTGTCTCTGGGATTCTCCAAGCAAGCATAGTGGAGTGGGTTGCCATACTGTTTTAGGAGATCTTCCTGACCCAGGAATCAAACTGGCATCTCCTGCATTGACGGGCAGATTCTTTACTACTGAGTCACATGGGAAGGCAAGGCCTATGCTTACATGACTTCTTTTTTTACATAATTAATGCAAACCTAAACATTTTCTGCCCAATTTATAATACTAAGTAATTTGTATTCATGCTAAAACCAAAATCAAATAAAAATAAAAATTAGAAAAAAAATAAGTAAATGAAATATTACAAACTCACATGTCTATGTATAGCAAATGCCGTAGCAAATACCTACTCACTGTGGATTCCTGCATGTATTAAAAATCTTAACATTCAAATATTTGTAGTCCCTTTAAAATCATTGGCTTTAGTTTGGTAGATACAATAGCAAGTATCTCTAAGTATACCAATTTGTTCCCATAAGAATAACCTGTCAAATTTTCAGCTTTCCAGACCATTTGCAATCTGATGCTGGTGCACATTATATTGAATGAAAAACCATTCAAAATGGCTAATATTTAAAGTATATGATGGATCTCCACTTGTCCAACCACACAGAGGTGTCTGGTATTGTTGGGCTTTGGTATATCTCCTCAAAAATACACAAAAGAAATGTTTGACCCTACCTTTCTCACTTCCTCTTGTTCCATTCAACATGTATTTAAGAATAATTCCTGAACTGGTACTGTCTTGATTCTTTTTTATTTTCTTGTAGTTACTCTCTTGTGTATCCCATATTGGCCATTCCATGAATTTAAACCCCACCTAGTAATATTTGCAAAATAATTCCTTAGCTTTACACTATATTCTTCCTGAAACTGCCACTTAAGTATAGAGTTTCTGCCACTGATGGCCAAAAGTAAATTGCTTTTCTCATATGTTCTGCAAATCACAGATGTTTAATTTACTTATAATTTCAGGAATTATTTTATCATGGTTTAGCTTTCTGTTTTTATAATATGAATGACTGAATATGTTTTCAGAAAATGTTCTTTCACCTCATCCCATTTTATTTTTTTCGGAAGTTCAAGATTGTAAAATATTTTGTTTTGCATAAACAGTATGACAGGTTTTTACATATGCATTTAGTTGCCCCTTATTTCTCTTTACAAAATATGTTACCTTAATATACTCAGTTGAGAAGAAATCTCCAAGAAGTACACATTTAGAACATGACTAACATTTACATAGTCATATTCGTGTTACTTGCATTTGTGTTACTTCATTTCTCCCTGCTTCCTCTTCCAAAAGAAAATTTAGTCTTAATTCTAAAGCTAATGTTGCTAACTGTGATGATGCTTGTCCAATGAATAACAGTACTAATGTGACAGCTAAAGTGACAGTTATCCCCATGTCCAAGTTTGTAAATCTCCACTCTGATTTGCTTCTTTACCTTTAAGCTAAATGCACTGCTTCTTGGCCAATTTCATAGGTCCTTACAGCTTTTCCTTACAATATCTTCTGCAGTAGAATCTTACTTTTTTCCGGAAATTTCATTCTCCTTTCCCTAAAGCCCTTTTGGACTCCCCAAGAACCAATACAATAACATCAAGAGTGGTCTAGGTGCTAAATGCCCTGGCAAGTGCTGATCACGCTGTGGTTGGAAAATTCTGTTCAGAGGAGTGTACAGTGAGTGAATATGTTAGCGACACCTTTATGTATTTAGAGTGTGTTGACCAGATGTATGACACTTAAACTAAAAATAACCACAGAAGAAAATCCAGTGAAAAAAAACAAAAACCAAAACAAAAAGAACGTGCATCATATCAGAATGCAGATGGTTTATTTATTTAATAATTACATAGCAATTTTTTTTTAGCAGTCAATACAAAAAAAGAATGCCAGAAAGCACTTTATCAGAACTCAGTTTTTATGTCTTAAAATATATTTTTAAAAGTTTTATTGATTTATTTTTGGGTGCTGGGTGTCTGTTTCTGGGCGGGCTTTTCTCTAATGGCGGGAGCAGGGACTACTCTTTGTTGCAGTGTGCAGGCTTCTCATTGCAGTGGCTTCTCTTGTTGCAGAGCAACAAGGCTCTGGGCACCGCGGGCTTCAGAAGTTGTGGCTTGGAATCTAGAGCGTGGGCTCAGCCTCTGTGGCCCATGGGCTTTGCTCTTTCTAGGCATGTAGGATCTTCCTGGATTGGGATCAAACCTGTGTCTCCTGCAGTGGCCGGCAGATTCTTTCCCACTGAGCCACCAGGGCAGTCCCTTTATGTCTTAATGAATAAAGAAAACAAATTTTTTAAGCTATGTATATCCTAGGTAACACTGTGTAGGGCAGCAAGATACGATCACATTGTGTTCCCCTGTTGACGGTCAGAAAATACCAAGCGTTTACAGGGACAGCTTCTAGGCACTGCTGGGACTTGATCCATCAAGAAGGAAACCAGAGTATTAAATAATTTGTATTTAATAATTAATATTTAATTAATATTTAATAATTTCCCCTCTCACCTTCTGAGCTCCTGGCAATATCTTCCAAGGGCTTAAACCAGCCAGAAACCAGAAGGCAAGAAAGCCTGAATGATGTAATTTTTAGACTTTAGCTTCCAGGGGCACAGAGTCCAGCAAAGATGCTTGGAAATGGATGTGGAAGGGGTGTTATGAAAAAAGATGTTAGAACCATAGCTTCTGGTGGCAGAGTACTAGAAGTTTCATGGGGAAGACTTTGTGTGCCTTGCAATACTGGTGAAGGTCTAGGCAGGTAAACAAAGCCCAGGCCAAATGATTCAATAGAGTGAACTTAATGCAGAGAATGCATTAACCTTAATGCAGGGTTGAAAGACAAACAGGAGAAAGACAGTCCAGAGATGAGTAAAACAGAAAGATGGGACCGTTCCCAGGTCCAAAGGAGCCAAGGGAGCAGGTGGGCCCTCAGAGCTACCTAATGAGACCTGGTACCAGAGTGGACACTATCTGGTGGGAAGCTGTTGCTGTTTGCAGGAGTTAAAGCCACATGAAAGTTGTAGCCACTGCAGGAGATGTAGCCTGAAGCAAAGAGAGAAAAGCAAAAACACCAGGCTTCTCACCTTCCAAATATCAAACCAATTCCTCCCATTGACTGAACTGGAAACTGGTTCACATGGAAACTGTGAAATGTATGTTGCAAGAATTGGCACCTGAGTTAGGAGCAGAGCAGGAGAAGGCTAAGGAGGATGAAAGGGACAGTGACTGACACAGGATAAAAGAAACCAAGTCTCTCAAGGACATAGGACCAGAGTGTTTTGCAAGAGTTGCTTCTCATACCCAAATGAAAGTATGACTTAACACAGAAATTCATTGAACCTGTCTTGTCTAATCTATATGTCAACTTCTTTACTGTAAATATGGGTAAGATCACTCAGATAAATTAACAATACGGAACCACGTGTAGAAGGATTCAGTAATTGGGAGGTGGGTTTGCAAACATGTTTTGTAAAGAAAAAATTGGGAATAATTTATTCAGTATACTGACAGGAGAGATACAAGTCTCTAATCACTTATCTACAATGTGTGCATGTTAAGTCTCTCAGTCGTGTCTGACTCTGTGTGACGCTATGGACTGTAACCCGCCAGGCTCCTCTGTCCATGGGATCTCCAGGCAAGAATACTGGAGTGGGCTGACATGCCCTCCTCCAGGGGATCTTCCTGACCCAGGGATAAAACCTGCGTCTCCTGCTTTGCAGGCAGATTCTTTACCACTGAGACACCAGGGAAGCCCTCTGCAATGCTGAAAACCAAAATATTTATAAAGCAAAATATTTTTATAAGTTTGGTGCCAAAACATGAACTAAGTATGTTTTTTGTTTGATGCATTTTTCTGGGGAAATATTGACATGCTTGGTTATAAGGTGAACTGCCAAATTCCATTGGCACTGTTTATTTATTTATGTATATGTATGTACTATATTTTAAAGTGCAAAACTGTGAATCTTAAATTACACTTCTCTCCAAGGATTTTGGATACAAAATTAGGGACTATATTTATGTCTTAAACAGCATTTAAATTTCCATTCTAGCTCTTTAAAGAAATGGCAAGAAAACATCATATAAAAGAACAATCTCTTATGTATTCTGTTTGATTTCCCTGTCTCTGTCTCTTTCTTTCTTTGGTTTCTATTGGTATCACCTACTTAACCATACTGGTGATATTTAATGCTAACCTGGATTAGAATAACACTTCTTTATTTTTAAAAGCACCTTACTATTATTTAAAATAAGTTTTCACTTCAGATTATGTTCCTGCTAAAACTGACATTTAAGTACAGTATAGTCTTGCTAAGAATAGGTGGCTTTTAAATCATGACTGTTTGATTCACTTTTTCTTCTGGAATTATTTTTGCCACACTCCTGCTTTCTTTTCCTCTCATGTGAATTGGCTGTCTTGAAGACTTTCTGTTCTTCTCACTGTTCTGTCATGATACTAGTTCAGGAGGAAATTCAGTTCAGTTCAGTTACTTAGTCGGCTCTGACACTTTGCGACCCCATGGACTGCAACATGCCAGGCCTCCTTGTCCATCACCAACTCCTGGAGCTTACTCAAACTCATGATCATCGAGTCAGTGATGTTATCCAACCATCTCATCCTCTGTTACCCCTTCTCCTCCTGCCTTCAATCTTTCCCAGAATCAAGGTCTTTTCCATTCAGTTAGTTCTTCACATCAGGTGGCCAAAGTATTGGAGCTTCAGCTTCAGCATCCAGTCCTTCCAATGAATATTCAGGACTGATTTCCTTTAGGATGGACTGGTTGGATCTCCTTGCAGTCCAAGGGACTCTCAAGAATCTTCTCCAACAACACATTTCAAAAGCATCAACTCTTCGGCACTCAGCTTTCTTTATAGTCGAACTCTCACATCCATACATGACTACTGGAAAAACTATAGCCTTGACTAGATGGACTTTTGTTGACAAAGTAATGTCTCTGCTTTTTAATATGCTGTCTAGTTTGATCATAACTTTCCTTCCAAGGAGCAAGTGTCTTTTAATTTCATGGCTGTAATCACCATCTGCAGTGATTTTGGAGCCCCCCAAAATAAAGTCAGCCACTGTTTCCACATCTATTTGCCATGAAGTGATGGGACCGGATGCTGTGATCTTAGTTTTATGAATGTTGAGCTTTAAGCCAACTTTTTCCCTCTCCTCTTTCACTTTCATCTGGAAGCTCTTTAGTTCTTCTTCATTTGGAGGAAGTTAGGGAGAAAGAATTCCTTTTACAAAGTTGTTTACAAAGTTTACAAACAGGACCCCCAATTATGTCTGTATGGTATTAACATCTTTGCCCATAAGCAGCTTCAGAGTTATTCTTTTGTGTCCTCACTTGTTCATTATTTCCATCTTCAAAATACTTACTTCTATACACCCTATCAGAAGAAAATTCAGGTTAAAAATTTTTATGTAAAATACAAGTGTAGTACTTACACTCTAATCAACTGACGCTTTATGATCCTCGTGTTTGTGTGTGTTTGTGTTTGGCTCTTACCTCCTCCTCTCTTGGTGGGTAAGTGCCGTTATGACTCTGAATTCAGTGTTATTTCCTGTGGTCATGTTTGTCCGAATGATAGTGACGCAGTTCAAGTGATAACGATCACCACATCCAGGCTTGTAAACCTCACTTTTGTTCTCTTCTCCTCCTTATGCTTTATAGTCTGTTCCTTGACCAGATGAACTGCTTCAGTTCCCACTGTTTTTTATAGTAGCTTCTTATTTTTTTCTTAACAGACAAGCTCCACATCCACTCATCTCATCCCCAGGACTGAATGATCATATCTTGCCTACTGTGGGTGTTAAGGGTCAAGCCGAGCATCAGCAAGTCTGAGCTTGGAAATATTCTGTACGGTAACAGGACACCTCTATACACAGGGAGCACACAGAGCTGATGACTGAGGTCTGACCAAGAGGGCAGGGTCATGTCAGAATCCAGACAGCATTTCTACAAAACTACTTTTAATTATGTTTCACCTTTTCAGATGATGGAAATGAATATTCGAGTTTTGTAACCTACTTAAGTTTACAAATCTAACAAGAAACAGAATCAGACACTTGAGGCTACTGACTTAATAAAAGCACTTCAATTCTTCTAAAAAAGTTACATTTTAATGAGATTACTTTGATTCATTGGTTTATTTACGGATGTCCTGGGCTTTCATTGCTGTGTGCAGGCTTTCTCTAGTTGCAGCAAGTGGGGGCTTCTCTCCAGCTGCAGTGCAGACTTCTCACTGGTGGCTTCTGTTGTTGCAGGGTATGGGCTCTGGGATGGGCAGGCTTAGTAGTTGTGGCTCACAGGCTTAGATGTCCTGAGGTATGTGGAATCTTCCCGACCCAAGGATCAAACCCTTGTCCCCTGCATTGGCAGGTGGAATCTTCACCATTGGACCACCAGAGAAGTCCAAAGCTACTGACTTTTGACACCTCAGATGTAGCACGTTGAAGAAGGGCAGAGAAAAATCATCTGATGAGTATCAGAAATTAGTTTTGAAGGCAAAACAGTCTACATTTGTATTATCCTCTAATTTAGCTCTGTGCTATTTTTTAATATTCTTTGTGTATCTTGTGCTCATTAGATATTCTCACTGATCCAGTTTCCATGCTACTAAGACAGGTGTGTCGATTCTGACCTCAGTTAGTTAAGAGGAATTCAATTTTTTATAAATCTAATGATTTCCTGATTCTACGTATATATTCAGACAACATATAAACGTAAAAACTGAAGATGAACATCTGCTGTTGCTCTTCAATGAAGGAGGTGCAGAGCTAATAAAACATAGCCCAACCCTGATGTCCATAATGTTATGAATTCTGATTCTCTGTAAGATTTAATTCAACTGAAAATGATTTTTTTTTCACTAGATTGGTTTGATTCAGGAAAAAAAGCAAAATCTTGGAATGAGAAGATAGTTCAAATATATCTACTAAATTGTAAATATTGAAAGTCATAGATTTTGAGTGTTAGAACAGTCTTGGTTGCTGAAGGTTGGAGTGACTGTGGCTATTCCTTAAAATAAGACAGCGGTGAAATTTGCCACATCAATTGACTCTTCCTTTCACAAACAATTTCTCTGTAGCACACAATGCTATTTGATAGCATTTTACCCATAGTGGAACTTCTTTCAAAATTGGAGTCAATCTCCCCTAAACCTTCAGCTACTTTATAAACCAAGCTTATATAGCATTCTAAATCCTTTTTTGTCATCTCAACACTCTTCACTGCACCTTCACCAGGAGTAGCTATCATCTCAAGAAAACACTTTCTTTGTTCATCCATAAGGAGCAACTCATCATCCACTCAAGTTTTATTCTGCGATTGCAGCCGTTCAGTTACAACCCCAGGTTCTATTTCTAATTCTAAGTCTCTTGATATTTTCACCACATCTGCCAGTACATCCTCTCCTGAAGTCTTGAACCAAAGTCATCCATGAATATTGGAACCAGTTTCTTTTAAGTTCCTATTAATGTTGATATTTTTATCTCTTTTGGCTAATCATGAATGTCCTTAATGGCATCTAAAATAGTGAATCCTTTCCAGAAGGTTTTTAATTTATCTTGCTCAGCTCTATCAAGAGGAGTCACTATTTATGGCAGCCATAGCCTCATGAAATATATTTCTCAAATACTGACTTGAAAGTCAAAATTATTTCTTGAACTCTGGGCTGCAGAATGGATGTTGTGTATGTTTTCAGGCATGAAAACAACATGAATCTCATTGTACATCTTCATCAGATTCTTTCATGACTCAGGTGACTTGACAATGAGCAGTAATATTTTGAAAGGATTCTTGTTTTTTGAGCAGTAGTCTCAAAAGTGGGCTTAAAATAAACCATGTTGTAAACAGATATGCTGTCATCCAGGCTTTGTTGCCCCACTTATAGAGCACAGGCAGAGTAGAATCAGCATAATTCTAAAGGGCCCTAGAATTTTCAGAATGATAGATTAGCACTGGCTTTAACTTCAAGTCATTAACTGCATTAGCCCCTAACAAGAGAGTTAGCCTATCCTTTGAAACTTTGAAGCCAAACATTGACTTCTCTCTAGCTATAAATGGCACCTTTTCCAATATAAGGTTGCTTCATCTACTTTGAAAATCTGTTGTTTAGTGTAGTCAACTTATTAATCATCTTTGCTAGATCTTCTGGAAAACTTGCCTCAGCTTCTACGTCAGCGCTTGCTGCTTCAACTGGCTGTGAAGAAAGGGAAAGTTAAAGTTGCTCAGTCAGTGTCCGATTCTTTGCAACCCCATGGACTGTAGCCTACCGGTCTCTTCTGTCCATGGAAATCTCCAGGCAAGAATACTGGAGTGGGTTGCCATTCTCTTCTCCAGGGGATCTTCCCAACCTAGGGGCTGAACCAGGTCTCCCTCATTGCAGATGGATTCTTTACTGTCTCAGCCACTAAGGAAGCCCTGCTTCACTTGGCACTCATGTGTTATAGAGAGAGCTTCTTTCCTTAAACCTCATAAATTAATCTCTACTAGTTTAAAATTTTTTTCTGCAACTTCCTCATCCCTCTCAGCTTTCTTGGAATTGAGATTTAGAGCCTTGCTCTGGACTAGGCTTTGACCTAAGGGAATATTGTGGTTGGTTATAAACCTTCAATCTGTAACAAAACAAAACAAAGCAAAAAACCAAAAATCCCACAATATCTGTGAAGTGCAATGAAGCAAAATGAAACTATAGGAGGTATACGTGTAAATAGAACATAGGACATTTCTGTTCCTTTTTGTTTGTTTGTTTTCAACTCTCTGAAGGAGTCTATAACTAAGAAAAAATCATATTAAATAAGTACATTATAGAGCCTTATATATTTGATATAAATTTTTGACTATCCTAAGGGAACAGGATACAAATTCCTTAACATAACAAAGTTTTTCTCAATGAAGTCGTAAGTCATATTTTCTACTTTATGTCATGAAGCACACTTATAGCACTTAATTCTTATATTTACCTCTCTGATGTTGTTGATAAAATGTGCTATAAATCTCTAACCTTTCTAGTAAATAAAGATCTTAAAATATATATTCACATCATTCTACCCCTAGTGCCTGTTGAAATGCTCTAAACATGACATACACATGTGGTGAACAGGAAATATTCTGTAACTGCTACAGTCAAATTATAAAGCTTACTTCTATCTTTGCATTTACACCATTTTGGTCAAAGATTTTTCACCTCTCTTACCACATAAACACCCACACCCATGCTCACATATAAACGCACATACACACTAATAGTAGAAGGAGGGAACAAAGTAAAATCTCTCTTCCCCCCATGAAATCTAACTTCAAAGAGATACAAATAGATTCTAAAAAGGACCATCCATCTTGGTGCCAATATCCTCTTCAAGTGAATTTATTTTATATATGCAATTATCATGAAATTCACACATATAGACAGATATTTCTAAAAATTGAATTATACTTCTTAGAAGGCAGAAGGCATGAAAATAGAGAAACCAGGAGACAAAGCATATAACTAAAAGCTTCCTGAGACTTTAAAAACTACGCTTAGGTTGTACAAAAATTATGGTAATAGCCTGGTTTAATTATTTGTCCAAATCTGGGTTTTACCTCCATAAGAATAATCAGATATTTCATAGTCAAGGATGCATGTAGTGTGTATACTGTATAAGTATGCAAATATAGAATTACAATGTACTTACTATGTAATATTAATTACTATGTAAATATTTACATACTTGCATATGTAGTAATATTCAAAACATCTGTGGTTATTTATGTATCTAAAATCAAATAAAGACTCAAAATTACCAGGGTAACTGAAGCAAAATAGCATATATTCTCCTACTAGTATGCAAAGTGACTCTCCACGTTTTTATCTATTACAGATTGACAGACCTTAAGGAGACTCAACTCAGCCATTGCTAGTTAGTTGACTTGGAGCTTATTTCTTTGATAATACTGTGTCTTCAGCTATGAAATTTAAGAAATAATGCTAATAACAACAGGGTAAATGAAGATTATAAAGGTAAATTATGCAAAATATCTCACATGAAGCTTGCATAAACACCAAAATAGCTTACTATTTTACAGATAATTATTAACTATGTTAACTATAATAAATTATAGACCACCTGCGGACTAAAGAATTAAAGAATAAATTATAAAATTTTAACAATAATCCTTTATGTGAGTCCTTTTTTTTTCCAAGATTCATTTCAGGCTAGTGGAGCTTGGTAATGTGTAAATTGACACTCACTGCTGGTTGAGTGCTTTGCATAAAAGTTAAAATTTGAGTTCTTGAAACTGACATATTTTTATTGATGAATCATCTCCTGTTTGGGTACTGATACATCTTATCATTCTTAGAGAATCCTTTTATTTCCCCTTTCTTTTTCTTTATGCCCATTTCATCAACAGATTCTGACTGTAGAGCTTTTCAGTGTAGAAAAGCTTGGCCTAAAGGCCAAGAAAGAGGCTCAGTGCCATTTTAATGATACTTAGTAAAAAATACTTGAGCTTTCAATCTCAAAAGTGACCAGTTTGTTTAGTGAGAACCCAAAGGCTTTCCAACAGCTCACTGCAGAGACACTTTTTCCAGCTGTGTGGGGACAACAAGCTACATCTGCAGCCAAAACGCAAGCTCTCTGCAGCTCTTTTGTGAAGCGTTCACACTTTGCTTAAGTCTCAGGTGATGGAACTTACCAGTTAGAAGAAATGAACATCAAGACAGAGGTCCCCAATATTTTTGGTACCAGTTACTGGTTTCATGGAAGACAATTTTTCCATGGACTGAGTTGGGGGAGATGGTTTGAGGATAATTCAAGCGCATTACATTTATTGTGCACTTTATCTCAGTTCAGTTCAGTTCAGTTCAGTTGCTCAGTCGTGTCCGACTCTTTGCAACCCCATGAATCGCAGCATGCCAGGCCTCCCTGTCCATCACCAACTCCCGGAGTTTACTCAAACTCATGCCCATTGAGTCGGTGATGCCATTCAGTCATCTCATCCTCTGTTGTCCCCTTCTCCTCCTGCCCCCAATCCCTCCCAGCATCAGGGTCTTTTCCAATGAGTCAACTCTTCACATGAGGTGGCCAAAGATTATTAAATCAGCTCCACCAGCCATTAGATCACAGAAGCTGGGGATTCCTGCTTTAAGGGCCGATGTTAAGAAATTTTGAAACAAATTGTGTCTTCTCATCACTCTGGTTTTATAAGCCTCTCCTAATTCCACACAATCAGAGAGTGCCAATGTTTTATCCAAAATATACGTTAGCTGTTAGATCATTATTATTTGAATGCTTCTTTTTTTCTCTGTTGACATCTCACTTTATAAAATAGCTATCAGGCACAGTCAAGTGCTGAGAAAGATCTAGATATGTCCAAAACTTTCACTTTGTTTTATTTCTTTTTTTGAGTCTAAGTTATATCTGAACCAGATGCAGAATTGGTTACTGCTGTGGTTTTCTTGCTCATTTCCCTTTTGATGGGAAGCAGTACTCTTGATTGGAGAAGGCAATGGCACCCCACTCCAGTACTCTTGCCTCGAAAATCCCATGGATGGAGGAGCCTGGTGGGCTGCAGTCCATGGGGTCGCTAAGAGTCGGACACGACTGAAGCGACTTAGCAGCAGCAGCGGCAGTACTCTTGGTAGGGCTTCCCTGGTGGTGCGGTGGTAAAGAAGTCACCTGTCAATGCAGAAGATGCAAGAGACATGAGTTCAACCCCTGGGTTGAAAAGATCACCTGGAGGAGGAAATGGCAACTCACTCCAGTATTCTTCCTGGAAAATTCCATGGACAGAGGATTGTGGTGGGATACAGTCTATGGAGTCTCAAAGAACTGAACATAATTGGGTACCACCAGTACCCCTGGTACTTTTAACTTCATGCAAAAAGGGACATTTGCTTTTGTAATGTGTCTGGTTAATGTCTATGACTGTATTTGTAACTGTCAGGTAAAATTGCAAATGTAAAATGATACCATACTTGTAAAAACAACTATTTAGTATCCAAAATCAATAATATAAAGATAGTGGTTAATGTGTCAGAGATCACATTAAAATAATATATTGAATAAAATCTGAAAATCCTGTTCTCACCAATAGCAAATATTTCTCACTTGATTGTCCCTGAGATGATCATCTTTACTTCTTAGGGAAAGCCAGAGTAAGACCTGTTAAAGAAGAACCCCAATTAATTCTTAGAAAATTTTCTTCAGTGGAACTGAATGACCAATAAGAGGCCAGCTACTCAACTTTAAATGATGTCAGCATCTTTAACTGTAAGACAAGATTATTCAGAGGTGGGAGAAGTTTAAATGATTTCCCATTGCTAGGTATACTTGTGTGATCTTCACCTTAAAGAAGGTATTGCATAGAGAATTTCTAGTGTATTAATAAATTTTTGCATCAGTAAACTTGTGAAATACCAAAATACTTCCCTAGGATTAAATATATTTATCTACTTAAGGTATATAAAACATACATACTCAACACTACAGTAAGTATGTTATGTGTGCTCAGGAAATGTTAGCAGTCTCCCCAACTAAACCAGTTCATTAAAATGAAAATTGATAAACAAGGTTTCAGTTATTTATCTTGCCTTTAATAATATCACTTCAGAGTAATAAAATAATTGGTGATAATTATTTTATAGAATATGAAAACAGATTATGTGATGGTGCTTACATGAATTTACATATGTGATAAAATCATATAAAACTATATAACATATGGGGCTTTGCAGGTGGCTCAGTGGTAAAGAATCTGCTTACTGGAGATGCAGGAGATGTGTGTTTGATCCCTGGTTGGGAAAATCCCCTGGAGAAGGAAATGATAACCCACTCCAGTATTCTTGCCAGAAAAATCCTGTGGACAGAGGAGCCTGGTGGGCTGCAATCGATAGGGTTACAAAGAGTTGGACATGACTTAGTGACTGAGCACACACATACATTTACATATATATGGATATATATATATATACACACACACATATGTATGCATGTGAAATCTGAATAAGAGCTATCGATTCAACTAATGTTAGTATCTTGGTTTTGATGTTGTGCTCTAGTTATGTAAGTTATTACAAGGGAGATCCCAGTACTGTGTATTTTTCCTGTCAATTTATGTTAATTTCAAAATAAAAAGTGGAAAAAAAAAAGAGAGTTAACAGAAGTCAGTATGCTTATTCCCTCGGTGTTAATACTAACTATCCTCACTTTCCTGTCCTCCTTATATCTCAGCTACACTACTATTAATAACTCTTTCACTAAAGCAAAGTCTGCTATATTCTTAACAAGAGGTTCCTTCCACATCAGAAGCAGTAAATTCAGAGATAGTGGATGTGCTCAATGATTACAGATCAAAGCTCAGGGAACTCATTATGCCTCTATTATAGACATTCTTTCTTGCTGAATTTAGACTTGAAGATTTCTAACAGAGCCCCCCTAAAATATGTACTTTAGTTGATTACAATAGGTACACAAGAGGTACACAAAAAGATCATTCTCATCTTTTCACTGTGCTTCAAAATAAACTTGTACATGTAGATCAGTGGAAGATTCATTCAGAAAGAGTAAACTTGAGAAAATAGCAAAACAAAGCAAAGACAAACATGAAACATTATTGATAGGCATCACTACTTTCCTAAAGTTCATTCTAGAAGTTCAGCACTTTAAAGTTTCCTATAGATCATCATTGCTAGCCATTTTGTATTGGGTAGAGTTGACTCCACCTCAGTATCCAAGTGGATACTGTATCACAACTGGGCCTCCATGGATTTCAGTCAATCCATACGTCTTATCTGTGGGCCGCAGTAGTAATGTGCATCTAACTTGCGAGCATGAATGCTTAGTAACTTCAGCTGTGTCTGACTCTTTGCAACCCTATGGACTGTAGCCGGTCAGCCTCCTCTGTCCATGGGATTCTCCAGGCAAGAATACTGGAGTGGGTTACCATTCCCTTTTCCAGGGGGTCTTCCCTACCCAGGGAGCGAATCTGTGTCTCTTAAGTCTCCTGCATTGGCACACAGGTTCTTTACCACAAGCACCACTTGGGAAGCCCTCATTGACATTGAAGGCGGGAGGAGAAGGGAACTACAGAGGATGAGATCGTTGGATGGCATCACCGACTCAAGGGACATGAGTTTGAGTAAACTCTGGGAGCTGGTGATGGACAGGGAGGCCTGGTGTACTGTAGTCCATGCGACTGCAAAGAGTCAGACACGACTGAGCGACTGAACTGAACTGAATTGAACTGACTAACCTGTGCTGTGCTACGTTTAATCACTCAGTCATGTCTAACTCTTTGTGACCCCATGGGCTGTAGCCCACCAGGCTCCTCTGTCCATGGGGATTCTCTAGGCAAGCATACTGGAGTGGGTTGCCATGCCCTCCTCCAGGGGATCTTCCCAACCCAGGAATCAAAACCAGGTCTCCCGCATGCAAGCAGGTTCTTTACTGTCTGAGCCACCAGGGAAGTCCGAGAATACTTGAGTGGGTAGCTTATCCCTTCTACAGAGAATCTTCCCAACCCAGAAATCAAACTGGGGTCTCCTGCATTGCAGGCAGATTGTTTACCAGCATAGCTACCGGAGAAGCCCAAGCATCTAGTTTAGTTAGTGTCAATACGATGGAGAGGAATTCTTGGATCACTCTCACAAGGACATGACCAAAATAAACTAGACACCAAAAATTTTATATTATTCTGGTTATACACATTTTAAAAACAAGAAAAACTAAACTACAGTGTTAGAGGTCAAGGTGGTGGAGATATTTGGAAAGAGAAAGAGGGTAGGAATTAGAAAGCTAAATGAGCAAAAACCTTGAACATCCTGGAAATGTTCTATTTCTTGACTGATGTGGTAGTTACAAGGGTGTTACCTCTAATAAGTAATACACTTTATGATTTTATTACTTTTCAATATGAATATCATGTTTTATTTAAAAAAGATAAGAAGGGAAAATATGTTGAAATCTTTTCTGTCTTATTTAAGTTTTGATATGAGGCAGCTCTATTAACTATTTCTCACTTTATAGTAACCACACTTCCACATTTCCAAGTCTATTTATCCTACAAGACTATACTCAAATTTTAATCTTATTATGATTTCTTTCTTCATTTCCTTCTGACATTGTCAATTCCTCCTCTGTGAAATATTTGTGTTCCAGAGTGGATTGGGAAGATTCAGGTATTATCTCATCTGCAGATTGTCAGAATTCCCATGTATTTCAGTAAGAAAGTAGGTATGAATCAATATTTTCTCAAGGCAGTTATTGCATCACTTTCTTTGATAGACATTGAGCTATTCTACAAAATTAAGTTGAACACTTAATCTGATTGTTAGACATTGAATGGAATTTTAAGTAAATTATCTGATTATTGCTTATACTCTAAAATACTCATTATAGGGACTTCCCTGGCGGTCAAGTGAGTAAGACTCCAAGTTCCAATTCAGGGTGCCTGGGTTTGATACTTGATCAGGGAATTAGATCACATATGCATCAATGAAGATGGAAGACCCCACATACTACAATCCCACAAACTACAACTAAGATCAGTTGCAGCCAAATTAATAGATAAATATTTAAATAAATAAAATGCTCATCATAAAACTGAAATAAGGTGACTTAAAAAACTATACAAATAACATAAAAGCTAAGTTTTCTGAAAAAGTGTATAAAACTCTTAGGACAACATTGTAAAGCAATTATCCTGCAAATAAAAACTAAAGAAAAAAGCTCTTAGGAAAATTTACAGTGAACAAAACTAGATCACTATGAAACATTAAAATAAAGACACCCATATATCTGTGAAAATGAAATGATCATAATCATGACTAAAATGTATGTATTTAATATTTTTACCTAGTGATATGTCAAAAACAGATTAGGTTCATGTTTTGCACTTTAGGTGATTAAAGATAAAAGAGGCAATCATGCAGATAAAAAAAGCAATCATAAATCTAATGTCTATGCAGTCCATGGAATTCTCTAGGTCAGAATACTGGAGTGGGTAGCCTTTCCCTTCTCCAGGGGATCTTCCCAACCCAGGGATCGAACCCAGGTCTCCCACATGGCAGGCACATTCTTTACCAGTAGAGCCACAAGGGAAGCCCATATTTAGCTTTAATATAGGATAAAATTTCAATCTTGTCCATTGCTGATTCAACAACTTAAGCTGAATTGTAACAATTTTACCTCTTTTCTATTGTCCATTTTAAAATGATATAGTTATTTTCCCATCTCTTAAATAACATATAGAATTATCTTAGAGTCAATAATTTTAAGAGAAAAGATCTTTCTATGGGTACATTCAAAACCTTTACTGACTCTACACTGTTGGACTTAGTGCTTTATCCACAAAGTTTAATTGAATTCAGACATCTTGAGATGAAACTGCTAGTAATTTGAGAAGGAAGTGTTGCCTTAAGCATTTATGTTCTGACAGCTCCTATGATGAATGCAGTTTGATGGTAATTCATACTCTATAAATGAATAGGCAAAAAAAAAAAAAAAAACCAGAAAGAGGAGTCATCTGATTATTCTCTTACCGTAAAAGAAAACTGTTTTGGAGCATGAGGTTGAATGCTGACTCTGATATCATGTGTTCAAAATGCAAGGTGCCCAAAGTTGCATTAACAAAAGTAAATATATGAATTTTTGTGTCATGGGGCTGCAGGGACCGGGATTCATTTTATGTAATATAGTAATATTATAATGCTTAAAAATAAACAACATAAATAACAAAAAAACTTGAGAATTTATTTTGTATTTGGATGAATGGTCGATTATATTTCCGGACACTTAACCGTAGATCAAGGTTTCTGTTATTGGTTCTTAATCTGCCTATCTGCCCCCATCTGAAATTCCTACTATTAAGGTTATGCTTCTGAGGACAAAAATATGTGATTTGAATTATCAGTCTCTTATCTGAATTAAATACACAATAAATGATTATAATAATTAATATATTAGTAAAAATAAAGAGTCCAGTATTAAAAGAAATTTTCAATGCTACTATCAATGAAGCACTAAGTGTGAAGGCTTAGACCAGCTGAAGCAGTTGTAGGGTATAGATGTGTGTGTGTGTGTGTTTTAGGACAATCATGGGAAGTCTTCTGATTCTACCTTTTATATCTTTGCCCTCCATACCTGGGTTAAAGTGGCAGAGATCAGAAGCACAGAATGAGAGGTGAAAAGTTCCAACCACTCTGTACTAAAAATAATAAATGAAAATCAACACAACTTATAGACTAAGAGAGATAGGCTTGATTTGAAATACAGGTTATGCGTGCTCTAGAGAAAGACTACCAGGGTTTCAAACGTAAGTAAACTTGGTTTAGTACTTTAGCTTTATTGTACCTTACTTTTCTCATTGGTAAAACAAGCATATTTATTTATCTTTATTATTGAGTCATATCCAGGGATAAAAATAAGCTAATATATTCCTCGTGACTTAATCTATATTTGACACAAAGAAAATAATAAATATTTCTCCTTATTAAAAAAGGAAAATTCAGTGTCAATTTTTTTACATGAAGTAAATTTACCTTTGGTTTGCCCATATATTCCATTTTCCAAGTAATTTTTTTAGATGACTTTGATGTTCAAACATTAGAAAAATTTTTTTCCTCTCACTGTATTTTGTGATAGTCAAAGGGTCTGCATTATGCAAGTGCAGTGAGAATTTCCTGTATTGTGGTTCCTGAAGCATTTTAGAAGACAATGATTTTACTGTCTCTTTTCATACTACACATCCATGTCTCATCGGCAGAAGAACTGAACACATTTTGATACACAGTTTTTCTTATTTTAAAGGATTTCTTCACAACTTTCCGGTTCCTTAGCCTCCAGCTTAGCTTCTAGATCTAATCTCATTTCTTTGAACCAGCATCCATCGTGTCTTACCGTCACTGACATTGGACAACATCTCACATGGCAGGTATGTGCATCCCAAGTCATAATATGAAAAAAATGAAAATAGCCGGGAAAGATATCTCATGAGCATGGCTGATTTCAGGGAATGCTTTAATAAGAAGGATGCAGTTTTAGGCTTCCCATGTTTCAGCACTTTTTACTTCAATTTCACTTTTTTGATTCTTCATTCTGTAACTTAGCAATGACTTTGTGAAGCTTTGTCAACAGATTTAAAGAGTCGATTCTGACAAGGATAGCTCTAAATTCTGATTGGGATCAGAATTTATGAGGAAAAAATGTAAACAATATAATTCTAACTTGGACATAAATAGAAAATGTTAAATGTTAACAACTCAATGCTTGAAAGTGCTTTTTTAAATTCACCATTTGTGTTATGACACCCCCGAATCATCCAGATTAACATTTTGACATATTGCACTGTTATTCATGACACCACACTTTGGGGTGCACTCATGTTAATGCAGAATCTCCTGATGCTAGATTATTTTAGGGAAAAGGTCTGTAAGTAAGCAATTTTTGGCATGAGAAAATGTAGTATATGTGAAAAATGGTTCCCGTAAAAATGAATGTTTATGTCATAAGTTAATGTACTGTGGAAATAAAGCCAAGCTCTCAAGATATTACCTGTAGGTTGATCGTGGAGCCTCTCACCACACCAGGTCCAGAGTACTCCCATGTCTTCTCTTTCTGGTGCAGCCTCTACAAAGCTATCAGCAGCCTGACATTTCTTAGGGCAGTGAATATGTTGAGATTAGCAGAAGGGCATGCTCCCAAGGGAAGCCTGGCATGCTGCAATCCATGAGGTCTCAAAGAGTCAGACACAACCCAGCGACTGAACTGAACTGAACACACCCAAGTATTGAAACAGTTTCGTGATAATGATAGAATATGTTAAATGAAAGGCTCTGGGTCTAGAAAAGCTTTCATTCAAATTCTGACTTGGATACTTAATAGCTTTGAACCTTGAGAAAAACAGCCTTGTTAATGGACAGTAAGTTTTCTCATCTACCTAATGGGAGTCATACATTCTGTCTTATGATTTTGTTGCTGTTGTTTTTGTGAAAATAAATTCGTTATATCAGCCCATTAAACAGAACTTGGGGCCTGTTGATCTCTTTTTACTACAGATCTCTAAGCTTCTTTGCCAAATTAAAAAATTAACGGTAAATACTGAGATAGAGAGGATGAAGAGGAAAATGTATGGATAATCTCACTGAAGAATAAAGTACATTATATAAAAATGTTGGTAACAAGTGGATTTCTGAATGGGATATCTTCATTTTCCAGCATTTTTCTGGCAAAATGATTGGGTTATCAAGCCAAAGAACTTTTTGGATCCTTTCACTGGTTTCTGCTTTTAAGAATTCCCATGTTTTTTTCTTTAAATCATTACCCTTTCTTTCTTTACAGGTTTTCAGACCACTCCATGGAGGTTGATTTCTGGAGTTTTAGGAGTAATATGCCTTTTGTTGATGGCGGCTTTGGGAGTTTTGTTGAAAAATTGTAAGTTTTTATAGTCAAGGCTTTATAAAAAAAATCAAAATTGTGATGAAGCTATCTTACAAGAAAAGTTTCATTTTGCTAACATGTAAAAGATCCTGATGCTGGAAAAGACTGAAGGCAAAAGGAGAAGGGGGTGGCAGAGGATGAGCTGGTTAGAGAGCATCACTGACTCAATGGGCATGAATTTGAGCAAACTCCCAGAGAGAGTGGAGGACAGAGGAGCCTGGTGTGCTGTAGTCCATGGGGTCGCAAAGAGTCAGACATGGACTTCGTGACTGAACAGCAACAATATTTTGTTATTTCGTAAATGTTTAGCTGACAAAGTAAATTTCTTATCATTTCTTACAGCACTTACTAAACAAAGTGTTCAGCTTGGACCCTCCACAGAGCTCAGCGAAGGTTGGTTTCACACTTTGGAAAATTTTTGTGTTGGTAGAGAAGGAAATAAACAGTTTCTTGGTTTTCTTACACAGAAGTTTGATGGAATATTACAGTCATACCAATTGATGTGGCAATTGTAGGATAGTCCATTTCATTGTTCATTTAAGAATTATTAAACACATGTATTAAATGTATTAATAAGAAATGTATACTATTTATATATTTATTTAATTAATATATACTATTTATATAATTAAATAATAAGAAAATTATTATATTGAACTGATATATTTTCCAATGTGGTGATCACGTAAAAATAAACACAAAAATTACAGTAAATATTATAATTAACAAAAATAAATTGCAAAGAAAAAATGGCAAAAAATAAGTTGCAGTAAATAGTCTAGTTAATTCTAATTACCTGCTTGTGTTTGTTGATAACCTTTACTTTTATATCTCTTTACTTTTACCTCTGCTTCTTCCATAATTTAAAAAATAATATGGAGATTAATGCAATTCTAAACTTTACTTAACCAGTGAAAGTCAGCTCAAAGTCCTAGTTTTTTTTTTGAAATAGAAGATCTTTTATTTGCTCTTCAACCCACTGTACTCTGGTTTCTGACTCTATCACCCAACAAAAGTCCAAGTTTTTAAATGTATTTTTATATTCCGATGCTCTCCAAGTTGTCTTCTGTGTTCGTATATCTCTTCACTTGTATCATTTTCTCCCCTGAGCAGTTTTCCAACTTTATTGAGATGCAATTGATAAAAGACATTGCATAAATTTAATGTGTGGGGCTTCCGCGATGGCTCAGCAGTAAAGAATCCCCCTTACAACACTGGAGACATGGGTTCGATCCCTGGGTGGGGAAGATGTCCTGGAGAAGGAAATGGCAACCCATTCACCCATTCCAGTATTCTTGCCTGGGAAATCCAGTGGTCAGAGGAACCTGGCGGGCTACAGTCCATGAAGTTGCAAAACAGTCAGACACAATTTAGTAACAAGTTTTGTGTACAATGTGCTGATTTGGTACACTTATTATTGCAATATTATTATCCCAAAGCACTCACTAACATCACCATTATGTCACACAACTATCATTCTATTCATGGTGAGAACATTCAAGAACTACTCCTGTGGCAACTCACAAGTAAGTAATACGGTATTGTTAACCTTAGTTACAATGGTGCACAGTAGATTCCCAGAACTCATTCATTTTCTAACTGGAGAAGTGTATACCTATTTTTTTTTTTTTTTGGTATTGACCACAAAATGTGGCTTGTGGGATCACAGTTTCTTGACCAAGGATTGAACCAGAGTCTGGGCAGTGAAAGTTTGGAATCTTAACCACTGGATTACCAAGGAATTCCCATGAACCTTTCAACAGACCCATTTACCCCACATCCCATCCCCTGGTAATCACCGTTCTATTCTAAAATTTCAGCACCATTCATTTGACAAAGATTTGACTGTTGCTGAGGACTTTATCACTAGTGAACTGAATGGTCCAATTTCAAGCTAATTATTCTTTTATTTTCATTTTGAAAATAAAGTATCCAGAATTCTTTTTTTTTTTTTTTTTGATCTTCTGACTGCACCATGTGGCATATGGCATCATAGTTTCCCAACCAGCGATGAGAAACTTTGCACTGAAAGCCCAAAGTCTTAAAGACTATTCCACCAGGGAAGTCTTCAGAATTCTTTTGTGACTCAGGAAATGTGCTAAAATGATTTCCTTCTTTACATATCTTTTTCATCTAATTTACTTTTTCTTTCTTTCTTTTTTTTTTTTTTACCAAAAATTTGCTTTCATTTTGCTGTGATTTATGTAAATGTTGTCTTTGATCAAAAGCAATACTCACCCCGAGGCATAGGAGCAGTCACAATTTTAGCATAGATGTAAAAGACAAATGGACAAAGAAAAGGACAAAACAGAATGCCAGCATAGTCTACTTTTAACTACACAGCAGAGATCAACTTTGGGTAGCTTTCTCAAAAAGGTTCTTACCACTGTCCCCCATCCTACCATCTGCTACACTGTATCTGAAGATACTTAATTTCTTTGTATACTTACCCAAATTATCACTAAATATAGTTCATAAATGATTGAAATTTATATAATTCTACCCCTATCTCTAGAATATAGTCTCCATGAGGAAAAAGGGTCATGTCTGAGTTGTTCAAATTAATATTCCCTGAACTGTGGTGGATACAGTAAATTCTCAAAGGATATTTGTAGAAAAGATTCATAAATAACAAATGATTTTTTTTGGTTGCTGATTTATTTATTTTAAAATTTTTATTTATTTATATTTTTTGGCTACATCATGAGCGGCATGTGGGAACCTTCTTTTTTTTTAAAAAAATTATTTATTTATTTTAATTTGAGGCTAATTACTTTACAATATTGTAGTGTTTTTCTGCCATACATTTGCATGAATCAGTCATAGGTGTACATGTGTCCCCCATCCTGAAAACCCCTCCCACCTCCCTCCCCATCCCATCCCTCAGGGTCGTCCCAGCGCACCAGCCCTGAGGGCCCTTTCTCATGCATCGAACCTGGACTGGCGATCGATTTCACATATGGTAATGTACATGAATAACAAATGATTTTTGAAAAATAAATAGCACTGAACAAAAAATTGAACCTCCAACGTCATCTAGTCGTGTTTTATTTTTTCTCTTAGAATCTGGCTGCTATTCTTGCCAAGAAAAGTGGATTGGCTACCAAAGCAACTGTTATTTCATTTCTAATGAATTAAAAACATGGAAAGACAGTAGGGATTTTTGTGTTTCTCATAATTCCAGTCTACTTCAGATACAAACCAGAAATGAACTGGCAAGTATTTAATTCCGATTTTCTACATTTTCTTTGACTTAAGAAAATATATTATCTATGTAAGCTGAATACTTTGATTCGTCTTTAATCAGATAACAAGTGGATGATTATATTTGAACTAATATCCTATACTTTGAAACCGTCACAAAATCAACCCAAAATTTCTCAAAGATTTACATTATAGGAGTGTTGACAGATAAAATATAGATAAAGTTTTAGAAAGAATTCAAAGTAGAAATAAAAATAACCTATTTTAGCTAAAAATAACATTTTTAGCTCTTTAATTGAATTTCTAATTTATTTTGTAATTATATGGCTTTTGTTATCACTCTTGGGTGTAATGTGAAATGTATATGTAGAATATTATAAAACAATTAGCTCTTTGGTAAAGGTTCTCTAGCTCCCTGTAGAACCTATGCTAAGACTTATCCCTCAATATGCTGTTGATTTGGGATCAGACTTGACTGATGGTCCCCTATGAAGGAAGTGCTCCATGAAAACTCTAACACCCTTTATGACATTTTTCATTCCTTCAAGAAGTGGTATTCCTTCAAGAGACTTCGTGGTATTTTTTCCACAGAAATGGATTTGATGAATGAGAAACAAGAAGCAAGTGACTGACTACACCTCCTAAATTAGAAGTTAAAATTGATTTTAGTTTGTATTAGTTTGGTGCAAAAGTAATTGTGGTTTTGCCTTGTTGAAAATTGCTGTTGGATATTGGAAAACATTCTTAAATAAATGTGATTATGTTATATACCATTTAACATGCATTTCTCACTTTTTTTTTTTTTTTTGCTAGTGACATCACTTGCTGTTTATTTTATATTTATTTTAGGCTATAGAAACTGTTAGACAAAGAGCAAATTTAAGCAATTTTTAAATTCAAGTTCAAAATGGGTTATAAAGCAGTGGAGACAACTTGCAACATCAACATGCATTTGGCCCAGGAACTGCTAACAAAAGTACAGTGTGGCAGTGGTTCAAGAAGTTTTGCAAAGGAGACAAGCGCCTTGAAGATGAGGAGTGCAGTGGCCGACCATCGGAAGTTGACAATGACCATATGAGGGGATCATCAAAGCTGATCCTCTTACAACTACACAAGAAGTTGCCCAAGAACTCAGCATTAACCATTCTGTGATCATTTGGCATTTGAAGCAAATTAGAAATGTGTAAAAGCTCTAAAAGTGGGTGCCTCATGAACTGATAGCAAATAAACAAATCATTATTTTGAAGTGCTGTCTTCTCTTATTCTATTCAACAGCAAACCATTTCTCAAGTGGATTGTGATATGTGATGAAAAGTGGATTTTATACAACTGGCATTGGCCAGCTCAGTGGTTGGACCAAGAAGAAGCTCCAAAGCATTTCTCAAAGCCAAACTTGGACCAAAAAAAGGTCATGGTCACTGTTTGGTGGTTTGCTGCCCGTCTGATCCACTACAGCTTTCCGAATCCATTACATCTTAGTGAAACCATTACATCTGAGAAGTCTGCTCAGCAAATCGATAAGATGCACCAAAAACTGCAATGCCTGCAACTGGCATAGGCCAACAGATAGGACCCAATTCTTCTCCATAAAAATGCCTGACTGCAGGTTGAAAAACAAACACTTCAAAAGTTGAACAAATTGGGCTACAAAGTTTTACCTCATCTGCCATAGTCACCTGATTTCTTGCCAATTGACTACCACTTCTTCAAGCATCTCCATGAGTTTTGCAGGGAAAATGCTTCCACAACCAACAGGAGGCAGAAAGTGCTTTCCAAGAGTTCGTCAAATCCCAAAGTATGGATTTTTATGCTACAGGAATAAACAAACATATTTATCGATGGCAAAAATGTGTTGATTGTCATGGTTCCTATTTTGATTAACAAAGATGTGTTTGAGCTTAGTTATAATGATTTAACATTTATGGTCTGAAAGCACAATTACTTTTTTGTACCAACCTAATAGAATTGAAAAACTGAATCTGATACTGGACACTGACTTTTTAAAAAGTACATGTTTCCTAGAGCAGGTTTGAAATAGGTTAATGTGTTGGTCTCTCTTTCCAAGCAGGATTTTATGAAGTTCAGTACCAGTTATTACTGGATTGGACTTTCTTACAGTGAAGAACATCATGCCTGGTTGTGGGAGGACAATTCTACTCTCTCCCAAGATCTGTAAGTTTCTGGCATAAAAACTTTTTCTGTTCTTTTTGAGTTTATACTTGGATTTGATCATTCCTTTTCCCATATACTAATAACTTCTTCTTCATTACAGAGTTCATTTATTTCACACTGTAAATCCAAAGAACTGCATAATGTATAGCCCAAGCGGAAGTGCTCTGGATGAAGACTGTGAAAGCACATATAGTTACATCTGTAAGCAACAGTTTATTTAGGTGTTTCTTGGGGCAGAAGTATTATGCAATGAAGATTTACTTAGAATGGCAGCATATTATTGTTATCTATTTCTGGGATCTGTAAAGTGTTTCAAATTGTGTCTTATCAATCAAATAATTTTCATATATTTGAAAACATATGCTTAAATTTTTTTATCAATACATGATTGATATATAAATTATATTGGTTTTAGGTATACAACATAGCAATAACTAGACAATAAGTCTAATTAACATTTATCATTGTTATAATTACAATTTTTTTTAGTTACAATTTTTAAATTTTGCAATGTGTTTTAAAATTGATGAAACTTGTGTACCTACACTGAAATTATAGAGTCAAGATAAATAATTTCATGAATATTTAATGTATATGGTCAACTGTGAATTTCATAACTTATACATCTATTCTTAGAAATTCTCTCTGCTGAAATTTAAATAAAAACTAATTTCTACCAAATAATA
Organism: Dama dama; assembly: GCF_033118175.1. Lineage (NCBI taxonomy): Eukaryota > Metazoa > Chordata > Mammalia > Artiodactyla > Cervidae > Dama > Dama dama. The sequence goes on from NC_083702.1 coordinate 20,373,884, forward strand.
TATATCAAAATCATATCAATCTTTTGTATGGCCTACTAGGTTGAAAATTCCCATCCTGATCTCTTTTTTCTGGAAGCAAAAATAGCTTTAATGCTCTTTTTAAATTCTTCCTGGATATCCATGCATTTATATCTTCTAATTTAGATCTGCAGTTGCATTATAATAGTTTCTTCCTGTGCATCCCAGGGTTCAGAGGGTTTCACATTTGTGTGTCTTCTCTTGATGTTACAAAGTTCCACATAAGACTTGGAAGTCTCTGCCCAAGTATGTAGTCTCACAGATGACTTTCATATTTTGGTAAAGGAAAGGTAATCTAAGCCCTGATCACATAAATCTAGAGTCTCGTTTTGCTCCATAGATCTTTCTTGCCTTATGCTTATCTATCTGTAAAAAAAAAAAAAAAAAAAAAAAAAAAAAATCATCCTTACATGTGCTTTGAAGATTTTAATCTCTCATCAATCCCCAAAATCTTTTCCTAAAAGTTATGTAATAAATACTGAACAATTACACTTTTGAGGGGTGCAGGGAGCAGTTCATTTTATTGAGGGGTTTTTGAATAGGTCAAAGAAGGATTGAGAACATAGTGAGTTCTGACAGCTAGGACCTGAATGGGATTTTCCTAACCTCAGAGATATCAAAACCCAAGTCTCCCCCTTTTTACAACTGCTGCATATAACTAACCCAGTTTCAAACCCTGGGTTGGGAAGATCCCTTGGAAAAGGGAATGGTTACACGCTCTAGTACTCTTGCCTGGAGAATTCCATGGACAGAGGAGCCTGACGGACTACAGCCATGGGGGGGTCACAAAGAGTCAGACAGGACTGAACAACTAACACTTTCACTTTTATACATCTTAAGAAATTTGTTTTGACATCTCTATTTGCTTTGTGATTTTATACATTAATTAAATGGTAATAATTCAGAACCTAAAGTTGATTTTAAAAATACTGAGTCAAGATGAGGAAGGAACCTCTTATGTTTTATTTCTCAAAATATAATAGTACTACAAGTTGAACTCTTCACATTTTCATATGAAGGTTGACTTAGGAAAAATGCACTTGTTATATTACGAAAAATACAAGATAGACTAAAACATCTTTCAAATGCTTAACACAGACTAAGCAAACATGCATTGCACTTTATATATACTTGAAATGTTTTGCCTTTGCTGCTTATGTGATTTTCATAACAATAACATAGTCTTAATTGAGTATAAAATGAACATTATAAACAAAGTTACACCGACACACACCATCTTTTTTATCACTTCCAGAATGTAGGGAAAAGGAAATTTTAAAAAATCAAAACTATTGTATTTGTAACAAACATCTTATTTAACTGCTTTCTTAGAAAAAATTCAAATCTCATCTGACTAAATATGGAACCTCTTTTATTTTAATAAATCTTGCTCATTTCTCTATCTCTAGAAGACTAAATGTATCCATGTTTATTTTATATCTTTAATAAATATTCATTCAATTGTGTCAAGCTCTTTGTGACCCCACGACTGTAGCCCCCCAACCAGGCTGCTCTCTGTCCATGGGGTTTCCTAGGCAAGAATACTGGGGTGGTAGCCATTTCTTTCTCAGGGGATCTTCCTGACCCAGGGATCAAACCTGGGTCACTTGCATTGCAGGCAGATTCTTTACCCTCTGAGCCATCAGGGAAGCTTCAATAAATACTACACAAAAACATTTGAAACCACTTATATTGTTGTTGTTAAAATGTATGTGTTTCTACTCAAAATATAAAGACTAAGAAAATTATTTTGAAATTTCCTAATTTTATTGGGTTTTGTTAAACTTAATTTGAGTCTCCTGCTTTGAAGCCTTGGTTCATGTAATTGCCTCCCAATTTTTCTCGAAATAAAAATAATTTATGTTCTGGTCTCTTAAAATCCAGCACTTTTTGTTTTTCTTGGGTGTTTTGTTCATCCTTCTCAATAAAGGAGTCATTCACATCTCTTTTTTCCCCTGATCATTCCATAAACTCTTTCCCTAAGTATCAAGTATCATATGCTGTAAAACTCACTTTTATGATGTTACACATATATCTTTGGAAACCTGCATTGATATTCTTCAGTTCAGTTTAGTTCAGTCAGTGTCTGACTCCTTGCGACCTCATGAACTGCAGCAAACCAGGCCTCCCTGTCCATCATCAACTCCCAGAGTCCACCCAAACTCATGTCCATTGAGTCGGTGATGGTTTCCAACCATCTCATCCTCTGTCATCTCCTTCTCCTCCTGCCCTCAATCTTTCCCAGCATCAGGGTCTTTTCAAATGAGTCAGTTCTTCACATCAGGTGGCCAAAGTATTGGAGTTTCAGCTTCAAAATCAGTCCTTCCAATGAACACCCAGGACTGATCTCCTTTAGGATGGACTGGTTGGATCTCCTTGCAGTCCAAGGGACTCTCAAGAGTCTTCTCCAACACCACAGTTCAAAAGCATAGATTCTTCGGCACTCAGCTTTCTTTATAGTCCAACTCTCACATCCATACATGACTACTGGAAAAACCATAGCTTTGACTAGAAGGACCTTTGTTGATAAAGTAATGTCTCTGCTTTTGAATATGCTGTCTAGGTTGGTCATAACTTTCATTCCAAGGAGTAAGCATCCTTTACTTTCATGGTTGCAGTCACCATCTGCAGTGATTTTGGAGCCCCCAAAAATAAAGTCAGCCACTGTTTCCATTGTTGGCCCATCTGTTTGCCATTAAGTGATGGGGCCAGATGCCATGATCTTAGTTTTCTGAATGTTGAGCTTTAAGCCAACTTTTTCACTCTCTTTCACTTTCATCAAGAGGCTCTTTAGTTCTTCTTCACGTTCTGCCATAAGGGTGGTGTCATCTGCATATCTGAGGTTATTGATATTTCTCCCAGCAATCTTGATTCCAGCTTGTGCTTCTTCCAGCCCAGCATTTCTCATGATATACTCTGCATATAAGTTAAATAAGTAGGGTGACAATATACAACCTTGATGTACTCCTTTCCCTATTTGGAACCAGTCTGTTGTTCCATGTACAGTTCTAACTGCTGCTTCCTGACCTGCATGCAGGTTTCTCAGGAGGCAGGTCAGGTGGTCTGGTATTGCCATCTCTTTCAGAATTTTCCACAGTTTATTGTGATCCACATGGTCAAAGGCTTTGGCATAGTCAATAAAGCAGAAATAGATGTTTTTCTGGAGCTCTCTTGCTTTTTTGATGATCCAGTGGATGTTGGCAATTTGATCTCTAGCTCCTCTGCCTTTTCTAAAACCAGCTTGAACATCTGGAAGTTCACAGTTCATGTATTGCTGAAGCCTGTCTTAGAGAACTTTGGGCATTACTTTACTAGTGTGTGAGATGAGTGCAATTGTGTGGTAGATTGAGCATTCTTTGGCATTGCCTTTCTTTGGGATTGGAATGAAAACTGACCTTTTCCAGTCCTGTGGCCACTGCTGAGTTTCTCAAATTTGCTGACATATTGGGTGCAGAACATTCACAGCATCATCTTTTAGGATTTGAAATAGCTCAACTGGAATTCCATCACCTCCACTAGCTTTGTTTGTAATGATGCTTCCCAAGGCCCACTTGACTTCACATTCCAGGATGTCTGGCTCTAGGTGAGTGATCACACCACCCTGATTATCCAGGTCATGAAGATCTTTTTTGTACATTTCTTCTGTGTATTCCCACCACCTCTTCTTAATATCTTCTGCTTCTGTTAGGTCCATACCATTTCTGTCCTTTATTAAGCCCATCTTTTTTTTTTTTTTCATTTATTAGTTGGAGGGTAATTACTTTACAATATTGTAGTGGTTTTTGCCATACATTGATATGAATCAGCCATGGATTTACATGTGTTCCCCATCCTGACCCCACCTCCCACCTCCCTCCCCATACCATCCCTCTGGGTCATCCCAGTGCACCAGCCCCGAGCACTTGTCTCATGCATCCAACCTGGACTGGCGATCTGTTTCACACTTGATAATATACATGTTTCAATCTGTTCTCTCAGATCATCCCACACTCACCTTCTCCCATAGAGTCCAAAAGTCTGTTCTATACATCTATGTCTCTTTTTCTGTCTTGCATATGGCCCATCTTCGCATGAAATATTCCCTTGGTATCTCTCATTTTCTTGAAGAAATCTCTAGTTTTTCCCATTCTATTGATATTCTTAGGTTGTATCTAATTGTATATTTCAAGCATTAATAATACAATTGAGAGTATATGATTTAATTTTACCATTTCACCACACAGAATGCCAATGTAAAGAAACCTTTCCATTTATTTCTTGTTAGACAATGTGACTATCACACCACAGCCAGTTTTACTCTTGAATAAAGTGAGAATTAGAAGAAATAAACTTGTCATACTATGATAGATGCAGGCTTCCCAGGTGGCTCATATGGTAAAGATTCTGCGTGCAATGAAGGAGACCTTGGTTCAATCCCCAGGTTGGGAAGATCCCCTGGAGGAGGGCATGACAACGCACTCCAGTAAGCTTGCCTGGAGAATTCCCATGGAAGGAGGAGCCTGGCTGGCTATAGTCCATGGGGTCACAAAGAGTCAGCCATGACTGAGCAGCTAAGCACCCATGTAGATACATATTAAGTGCCATTTTTCAAAACATTTGAAACCTAAAGTTATGAATCATTTCTTGGAGACTTAAATCTTTTGTTTTTGTGTATTATTTTGCAGAAGCAAAGTATGGATGTGTTTTAAATTCCATAGTTCAGAAGATCTTATTAGGAAAGTCAGTAATTCTTCTTCCTATTTGTCATTACTCTGGTTCTGCCCCAAGGGCAAACTAATTATTATTCTGTTTTTTCTACTTTTATTAGCTTTCTGTATAAAAGTTGGGAGAAGTATTTTTTACATTTCTAGCCCAGGATGAATCTTGGAATCTAGCAAAATCAAGGTTTGAAATATTTTTCTAATTGACCATTAGGAGAGTTCCATTCTGTTTTATTATTGTTGTTTTTGTTGAGGGCTTATGAGGCTTATTGGATGTTACAAGAAATAAGGGTGTTAAATAGGATGGATCCTATCTCTTTCAAAGGCAAATTATCTCCAGATAATAATAATATGAATAGTTAGAATATGGCTTAGGGGGGGAAATGTACAATACCCTCCCATACAGAGAATGTGTCATCTTCAGGAGTTTCCCCATTTTCAATAAGGATTCAAGAAATTGATGAAAAGTGCTGACTCAAGTGGCAAATGAGTATCACGACCATTGCATCCTCTCTACTCACAGCACACTCTTTCCCACAAGTTGTACTCAGTCTTGCCCCTCCAACCTCTTTTTATCTTCCTCCAATCCCCACTGCATCATTACCTTATTCTCCTATTCCTCTGGTCAGGAGAGAGTGGAGTCATGGGATTATTCTTTTATTATAAGAAAAAGTAACTTTAGACCATGAGGTTGAATGACCGATTGTGACATCACTTTATTAAAATGCTAGGCACCAAGAATTGCAAAAGTAAATATACAATTTTTTTTTGGTCACTGGAGGCACAGGGGCTGGGAGCCATATTATGTGTTTGACTGTTTCCAACTGCAGCTTTTCTGAACTCCATACCACCTTTTTCCTGGCTCAGAGGCTCAACTAACACCTGCTTGTGGGAAGGTGGCTCTTCTCTTTCCTACGGTTTGTTAAGTGTCTGGTAGTTCTGGTGCTATTCTGCTTCTGTTGTTAAGTCTGCCTTAAGATCTGACCAAGATAATTCATATTTCATAGAACTGCACTGAAGGCAACGTCTCAAGGTGTGAAATTTGAGACAAGAAAAGAAGAAAAGCTGGATAGTAATCCACTCTACCTAGTTTACCCAGAAAGCTCAAAGAATGTTGCTGTGCCCATACATATTTTAGATTCATATCCATTGTTTATATGCTAGTATGTGCATACATACAAACACACACATACCATCTCTTTTTAATCATCCTCTAGAGTGTAGGGAAAAGGAAATTTTTAAAAAATGAAACTATTGTATTTGTAAGAAACAGCTTATTTAACTGTTTTCATAGCAAGAATTCAAATCTCATCTGATTAAAAATGGAACCTCTTATATTTTAATAAATCATGGACATTTCTCTGCCTCTAGAAGACAGTGAAATGTATTCATCTCTATTTTATCTTCTTGTAATAAGGATTATAGAAATACATTTGAAACCACTTATACTGTTGTTGATAAAAATTTGTGTCTCTACTTAATAAAGGTTAAGAAAAATAATTTTTTAAATGTCCCAATCCTATTGCATTTTGTTAATCTTAATTTGAGCCTCCTGTTTTGAAGACACGGTTCACACAATGATTGCCTCTCAATTTTTCTCAAAATAAAATTAATTTATCTTCTGGTCACTTTAATTCAGCACTTTTCCCATTTCTTTGGTGTTTTTATGTTTATCCTTCTTCAGTAAAGGAGTCCTTTACTTCTCCTTTTCTTCCCTGATCAATCCAGTAAAAACTTTCCCAAAGTATCATGTCATACACTGTAAAACTCACTTTTATAATATTGTTACATATATATCTTTAGAAACCTGGATCACTATTCTTATTTTGCTCTAAATGTATATTTCAAGCACTGATAACACAGTTGGTGAGTATGTGATTTGACTTCACCATTTCACCATAGAATGTGCCAGTGAAAAGATTTTATTAGTTCAGAATCTTCTTTTCTTTTCCCAGGGAATTCTTCCTCTCCCTTAAAAAGAAAATAATTTGCAACTTGATGCTAGCAATTTTCTTTCCACTCAGAGAATGCACCCATTTTCCAAGTGGTGAGATCAAAACAAATTTCTTATTTGGGACCCTTGAAGTATATACCATTACTATATTCTGGAAGATTGATAGGCAAGGAAGAGACTTCATAATTAAGTGGACATTCATTAATTTTCTCCAACTCTCGGTTCAGGTTTGAATGGTCTTTTAGTTACTGGAGTCAACATGGGCATTGGTCAAGGGCATGAGTAAACTACAGAGGAGAAAAGTCGTTCCTACGGTGAATACTTGGGGAGAGGAGATTGTGCTGAGAGCCCTGAATTTTCTGGAAGGAGAAACAAACACGTAAGTGAAGCTGACATCTCAGTGGAGCTTCAGTCTGGGTTCTCTCTGCATCAGACCCCTCCTGATAAAGTCTGAGTGAAAAGCATATTTGGAATGTGTGTGGATAAAGGAGGGAGTGTTAATACAGGAAAGAGAATGTAGAACACAATAAAAGTCATTCTCTTAATCCAGATACTAAAGGAGGAGACTGGAAGCTAACGCTATTGAGTGAACCTGGTGAATGGGGAAAAAGATAATGCTCAAAACTGCCTCATATTCAGGTCACGGTTGCTGGATTAGAGCAAATACTGAGACTCGTTGGTTAGGGCCATCCCGGTGAGAATTCCTCAGCACTTCTGGACTGTCAGGTGAGAGCAGCAGAACTTTCAGCAGTTCTAGGAGGGAAAATTTGCACTTGCTGATTTGCGGTAGTTTACAAATATTCCGAGGGATGCGGGAGGGGAGAAGTGACGACATTTGCTTCAAGTGGAGATGTACGGTAGGGAAACTGGTACAAAAACAGTTCAACTGCCCTTGTGCAAAAGGGGATCAATCAACCAGTGCGGACAGCACAGAGAGAATTAGAGGATTTTATATGTATGTAAAATCTACACATATATGCATATAAAGTCCTCTTTAATCACCTGACTTCTCTGGTGGCTCAGCAGGAAAGAATCCTTCTACAGTGTAGCAGATTCTGGAGACATGAGTTCAGTCCCTGGGTCAGGAAGATCCCCTGGAGGAGGAAGTGGCAACTCACTCCAGGATTCTTGCCTAGAGAGTTTCAGGGCAGAGGAGTCTGGCGGGTTACAGTTCATGGAATCGCAAAGGGTTAGGTACGAATGAGCAACTGAGCCCACATACGTATGTAAAACATACACATATATGTATACACATGTACATATGTCTACCTATCGGTATCTACCTTCTACTCTATCCATCTATCTGTCTATCTATCTATATCTTTTGTGTGTATATTCATGAGTGCATTCAGTTATCTTATTTGTGACTTGACATTTACATTGTTGGACTGAACCAATCTTTGATGGATTTTTATCACCGAGTTAGAGAACTAAATGAGGGAGAGAGAAACAGCAAGAGAAGAAGGAGAAGAAGGGAGAAGTCCCTCTGATTCTACTACTTTTATTTTGCCTTCCGTACTTGGGTTAATAAGGCAAGAATGAGAAGCACCACATGAAAGCTGGAAAGTTCCAACCACTCTGTACTAAAGAAAATAAATGAAAATTAACAAAACATATAGACACAGAGAGAGAGAGAGAGAGAGGCTTAATTTAAAATGTATCTCATGTGTGCTCTAGAGATAGACTACCAGGGTTTCAAACATGTGACCTAGCTTTACTATACCTTACTTTTCTCATTGGTAAAATAAGCATATTTATTTATCTTTATTGTGAAGCCACATTTCAGGGAAAAATAAGCTAATATATGCCATGTGCTTCATGTTTGACATGAGGTAAATAATAAACATTTTTCACTATTAAAAACGGAAACTTCTGTGCAAAATATTTTTTGTACTAAGTACATTTTCCTTTGGTTTGCCCATATATTCCATTTTCCAAGTAACTTTTTAGATGACTTTGATGTTTGAACATTAAAAAAAAAAAAACTTTCCTCTCACCTTATTTTGTAATAGTCAAATGGTCTGCATTATGAGGTTCAGTGAGAATTTCCTGTATTGCGGTTCCAGAAGCATTTTAGAAGATAGTGATTTTACTGTTTCTTGTTCATACTGCACATCCTTGTCTCATCAGCAGAAGATACAACCACATTTTGATTCATAGTTTTCCTTTTTTAAAATTTCTTCACAACTTTTGGGTTTTTGGTAGCCTTCAGCTTAGCTCCATGGACTAACCTCGCTATCCTTGAACAAGCATCCACAGTGCCTTATCTGTGTCGACATTAGACAACATCTCACATGGCAGGTATGTGCAGCCCAAGTTATAAAGTGAAAAAATAAAAATAACCAAAAATATATCTCCTGGGTATGGCTAATTTGGGGCAATATGTTAAGAAAAAATGTGTACAGTTTTAGGTTTCTCATGTATCAGCACTTTTTAATTTCATTTTTCTGATTCTTCATTCTGTCACTTAGAGATGATTTTGTGAAGTTTTCTCAACAGATTTAAAGAGTGGATTTTGACCAGGATAGCTCTAAATTCTGATTGAGATATAAATTTACCAGGAAAATTATCCTAGGTTTTCTAACCTACCTAATGGGAGTCATGTGCTCCACCTTGGGATGCTTATGTTGTTGTTACCAAAATAAGTTTGTTATCAATATATCAGGGTTTTCCTGGTGGCTCAGACAGTAAAGAGTCTGCCTACAATGAGGGAGACCCACGTTCAATCCCTGGGTTGGGAAGATCCCCTGGAGAAGGGAATGGCACCCCCTCCAGTATTCTTCCCTGGGTAATTCCATGGACTGAGGAAACTAGTGAGGCACAGTCCATGGGGTCACAAAGAGTTGAGTCCATAAAATGGAACTTATTGCCTGTTTATCTCTTTTTACTACAGATCTTTCAGCTTCTTTTCAAATTAAAAAATAATGGTAGATACATTGTACTGAGACAGAACTGATAAAGAAGAGAAGGTACTGATAATCTCATTGAAGAACAAAGTACATCATGTTGAAATGTTGGTGTTGGGTAGAGTTCTCAATGCACTGTCTTCATTTTCAAACATTTTACTGGCAAAATGATTGGGTTATCAAACCAAAGAACTTTTTGGATTCTCTCATTGGTTTCTGCCTTTAAGAACTCCTGTATTTGATCTTTAAATCATTATCCTATCTTTCTTTATAGTTTTTCAGACCACTGCATGGAGGTTGATCTCTGGGGTCTTAGGAATAATATGCCTTTTGTTGATGGCTGCTTTGGGAGTTCTGTTAAACAATTGTAAGTTTTTCTAGTCAAGTCTATATAAAAAGATTAAGATTGTGATGAAACTATCTTATGATAAAATTTTGATTTTTCTAATATGGAGTATTTTGTTGTTTCATAAAACAGTGTCTGATAAAGTAAATTTCTAATCATTTCTTACAGCACTTACTAAACAAAGTGTTCAGCCTGGACCCTCCACAGATCTTCAGGAAGGTAGGGTTCCTACTTTGGAAATCTTTCTTGTTGATAAAAAATAAAATAAGCAGTTTCATGTTTTTCTCACACAGAAGCTTGATGGAATATTATAATCATAAAAACTTTCCTGCTAGTTGTAGGATAGTCTTCTTTCATTGTTCACATAAGAATTGATTAGATTTTGTCAAATACATATTATTTATATATTTAAATGATAAGGAAAATATTACCCTGAAAAAAAATTTTCCAATGTAAGTGTTCATGTTTAAGTAGCAAATAAAAAATACATTATATTTTTATATTTATATTATATATATATATATACATTATATTTACATTAAAGTAAATATTATAGCCAATCCTAATTACCTGATTGTGTTTGTTTATAACCCATACATTTATATCTCTTTACATTTACCTCTGCTTCTTCTATAACTCAGAAAGCAGCATGGAGATTTTTGCAGTTCTAAACCCTACTTAACACTTAACCTGTGAAAGTCAGCTCAAACATCTAGCTGTTGTTTTTTTTTTTTTTCCTCAAACACTCTCCAAGTTGTTTTACTATCTTCTTTGTTCATATAGCGCTTCATTCATATCTTTTTTTTTTTTTTTCTGAGCATTTTCCCGGCTCTATTAAGATACAATTGACAAATTATATTGTGTAAGTTTAATGTTTGCAGTGTGTTGATTTGATATACTTATTATTATAATATTATTACCACTGTAGCATTAACTAGTACCTCCATCATTTTGTTTCTGTTTGTGGTAAAAACAAACAGTAGTTTAAGAACTACTCCTATAGCAACTCACAAGTATTTATACTATAATATTGTTAGCTCTAGTTATAATGGTGCACAGTAGATTCCCAGAATGAATTCATCTTCTAACTGAAAGCTTATATTTAAAAAAAAAGAAAATTGTTTTTGGCCTTGTCTCACAGCTTTTTGGATTTTCGTTACTCTAACACAAATTGGACCCAGGTACTCAGCAGTGAGGGCATTGAGTTTTAACCACTGGGCCACCAGGAAATTCCCATGTACCTTTTGACCAACATCTCCCTACTTTCCCCACATCTCAGCCCTTGTTAACCACCATTCTACTCTACACCCTCAAAATTATTTATTTGACAAGATTTGAATGCCTGCCATGTCACAGAACTTTTATCACTGAGGATGGTTAATACTGAAGACATGATCACTAATATATTGGATGGTCAGACTTCTAGCTAATCATTTTATTTATCATCATTTTGAAAATAAAGTATGCAGAATTTTTCTCTCAGAAAATATGCTATAATTCTTTCTTCCTTTTAATACTTCTTTCATCTAGTTAACTTTTAATTACATAGAAGAAATCAGCTTTGGGCCACTGCCTTAAAAAGGGTTCTTCTAATCACCTCACATCCTACAATCTGCTATACTGTATTTGAACACAGTGAATTTCTTGTGTATACTTACCCAGATTAGCATTAAAAATAGATCATAAAAAATAAAAATAAAAGTAGTTCATAAAGACTAAAATGCATGCCATTCTCTATCTCTAGAATATAATCTCCATGAAGAAAAAAGAGTCAGGTCTGGGTTGTTCAGATAAATATCTGCTGATGTGTAGTGTATGCAGTAAATGTTCAAAGAATATTTGTAGACACAGTTAATAAATAACAAATGCTTTTTGAATGAGAAAGTAGCACTGAAAAGAAACTGGATTTCCAATGTCATCAAGTTGTGTTTTATTTTTTCTCTTAGGATCTGGCTGCTATTCTTGCCAAGAAAAGTGGATTGGCTACCAATGCAACTGTTATTTCGTTTCTCATGATTTAAAAACATGGAAAGACAGTTGGGATTTTTGTGTTTCTCATAATTCCAGTCTACTTCAGATACAAACCAGAAATGAACTGGTAAGTATTTAATTCTTATTTTCTACATTTTATTTGACCCAGAAAAATATATTACCTATACTTTGATTCAAGTCTTTAATCAGATAGCAAATGGATGATTATATTTGAACTAATTTCCTATACTTTGAAACCATCATAAAATCGAGCCAAACTTTCTCTCAGGTTTACATTATAGGAGTGCTGACAGATAAAGTATAAGAAATTGTTTAGAGAGTATTCAAAGAAGAAATAATAGGTCATTATTTTTATTCCAACAACTTTTAACTTTTAGTTCTTTAAGTGAATTTTAACTGATTTTATAATTATACAACATTTGCTATCATTCGGGTATAATGTGAAATGAATAGGTAGAATATTATAAAATAATAACCCAACTCTTAATAAAAAGTTCTTAGCTTCCTGGAGAAACTGCGGTAAAGATTTATCCCTCCAGATGCAGTCGATTTGGGATCAGATTTGATTATTGATCCCATTTGAAGGAAGTGTTCCATGAAAACTCTCACACCCTTTATGACATCTTTCATTCCTTCAAGAAGTGAGATTTTTGTGGGTTTTTTTTTTTTTTTTGCCTCCATAAATGAATGGGTTTGGTGAATGAGAAATAGTAGGCATGTGACTGACTCTTTTTCCCAAATTAGAAGTTAAAAATGATTTTAGTGTGTATAGTTGAAAAACTGATACTGGACACTGGCCCCTTTAAATGTACTTGATTCCTAGAGTAGATTCTAAATAGATTAATATGTTGGTCTCTGTTTCCATGCAGGATTTTATGAAGTTCAGTACCAGTTTTTACTGGATTGGGCTTTCTTCCGGTAAAGAACATGATGCCTGGTTGTGGGAAAACAAATCTACTCTCTCCCAAGATCTGTAAGTTTGTGGTACCAAAACCCTTTTTTCTGTTCTTTTTGAGTTTATCCTTGGATCTGATCAGAGAATTGAATATCCAGGACCATTATAACTAAGATATCCTATTTTGGGCATGAAACTATAAAAAAGAGAATAGATACAACATAATAAAATTTTTAACCGCATGCACAACATCCAAGTGTTTGCTCAAGAGCTTTCGACATATGATTTTGTTTCCTGCCTTGGTACAAGCGCTTGGATATGTATGCATATGTACAGATTCTCACATGTATGAAAGCAGTCCAGAGAAAACAGTATGTCCATTATTTTTCTTATTCTGGTGGAGACCGATATTCTCAGCATTGGCCGATGTTTCAAATATTCTGGGTTTATTTCCAGTATATTTGTAAGCTTCAAATCTCATTTTCATTCTTAAATATGAGATTTAACAGCATCATACATTGAGAAATTTTATAATCTGATTTCTTCCTGGACTAGACTTAGTTAATACATTTTTAAACAACATAGAAGCAAAGAATTTTAAACAACATAACACATATCAAAATCATTAAAAACAACAACAAAACCAAAAAATCTCCAACCTCAATGCTATTGGTTATTGAGCATACTGTGTTTTGGTAACATTGTACTCTGAAATTGTGAAAAATGACTTGAATGAAGAAGATAATGACTCAAGATGTAATATCTCATTCAAATGCTTTTAAATGTTCCCTAATTCTATCATTTAGTAAGAACCACATCTTTGAATGTTTTCATTTCTTGTTCTTGTATATTAAAATTTTCTTCTTCATTGCAGATTTCCTTTCCCTAAATCTGTAAATCCAAAGAACTGCATGATGTATAGGCCAGGAGGAAAGATTTTGGATGGACACTGTGGAAAGAAGTTTCGTTATATCTGTAAACAACAGCTTATTTAGATGTTTCTTGGGGCAGAAGTGTTGTGCAATGGAGATTCAGTATTACTTAGAATGGTTACAAATTGTATTACTTACCTCTGGGATCTTTAAAATGTTCCAAATTGTGTTTTATCAATCATATAATTTTCATGTATTTGAAAATATATATTTAAATTTTTTATCTCTATGCAATTGGTATATAACATTATGTTAGTTTTAGGTATACAACATAACTAAGATAGTATGCCTAATTCATCAACATATATAGTTACAATTTTAAAATTTTGCCATGTGTTTTAAAATTGATGAAACTTGTGTACCTACACCTGAAATTATAGAGTCAAGATAAATAATTTAATGAATGTTCAATGTATATGGTATGGATTCAACAATTTATGCATCTATTTTTGGAACTTCTCTCTGCTGAAATTTAAATAAAACTTAATTCAGGCCAAACAATATATATTAACATCATATTAGTTCTTTGTATGGTGTGCTAAATTGAAAAGTCCCATCCTCATCTTTTTTCCCCTGAAAGTAAAAATAATTTTAGTGTTGGTTTTAAGTTTTTGGTGGGTATCTATTCATCTATATGTTCTTATTTAGACCTGAAAGTGGCATATAATAATTTCTTCATATGTGTCATAAGGGTTAAGTAACACATTTGTGTGTCTTCTCCTGATGTTAACAAGTACTGCAGAGCAATTGGAAAGTTATACCCAAGTATGTGATCTTACAAGATTGCCTTCACATTTTCCCAGGGGAAGGGGAACTTGAGCTCTGATCACATGAATATACAGTCTTTTTTTTGTTGTTGTTTTTTCAAGTATCTTTCTTGCCTTATGCTTATCTGACAGTAAAAAAAGCCATTCTTACATGTGCATTTAAGATTTCAATTTCTAATCAGTCCCCCAAATCTTTTCCTAAATGGCATGTGATAAAATATTGGACATTTAGTATTTACGAGGACAGGGAGCAGGCTTTTTTAATGAGGGGTTTCTGAGTGGATCAGTGAAGGGAAGGGCACACAATGAGTTGTGATGTTTGTGACCTGAATAGACTTTTTCCGACTCAGAAATATCAAAACCCAATTCCCTCTTTTAAAAAATAACTGTTGAATATATATCTAAAGAAATTTTTACTGACATCTCTATTTGTTCTCTTCTTTTGTATTTCAATTAAATGATTATAATTAAGAGCTCAAGGTTGATTTTCAAAATACAAAGAGTCAGGAAGAGGTAAGAACCTCTCATGTTTTACTTCTCAAAATTCAAATATAATAGTAATACAACTTGAACTCTTCATTCTTATATGAAGATTGACTTAGGAAAAATGCACTTAGATTATTCTATGAAAAACACAGGATAGCTGTAACATCTTTCACATATTTAACTTGGACATGCATTGCACTTTCTACATATTTAAAATGTTTTGCCTTTGCTGTCTGTATCATTTTTGTAACACTATAGTTTTAAAATTGCATTTATAAAGAGCAGTATAGACAAGCTTATTAAGAAAACAGTTTTCTGTTCCAATTGTCCAATCAATCTGTCCTCTTCCCACACAAAAAAATTTCCTCTGAGTATTTTGCTTGTTTGTTTTTCCTACGGAGAAAAAATGTAGGAAATATATTTCTACATAGGATATGTATAGATGTATGTTTATTTTTTATGCAGGAAATAAGTGAAATTATGAAAATTCTATTTTCATAATTTTTGTCAAGGATGAATATCAACTGTGTTCTTGTAGCCACATTCAAGCATGGGTTGAAATTGCTATTCTAACATCATCACTCTATGAATTTTACACAGTTTAATCTTTTTTTTTTTTTTACTGAGAATTCATGAATATTTATTACAATATCACAAGAGCAATGAGGAAACAGAAGGTGTTAAATGTTACAGATTATATCTAATTTCAGAGAATAATCTATTTGAAAGTTGTCTTCACTGAGGAAGGAAAATTCCTGTTGCCTTCTAAAGATAGCTCAGAGGTTTTCTTCAGCTCCCATATCATATCCATATCATTAGCTCATATATCCCATATCATTTCAGGTCCCATATCATTTCAGGCTGGGAGCTGACTGAGGTTCAGATAATGAACTCCTTATTGCAAAATTCAGACTTAAATTGAAAAAAAGTAGGGAAAACCACTAGGCCATTTAGGCATGACCTAAATCAAATCCCTTACGATTATACAGTGGAAGCGAGAAATAGATTCAAGGGATTAGATCTGATAGACAGAATGCCTGAAGACCTATAGACAGAGCTTTATGATATTGTACAGAAAGCAGTGATCAAGACCATCCCCAAGAAAAATAAATGCAAAAAAGCAAAATGGCTGTCTGAGAAGGCCTTACAAAGAGCTGTGGAAAGAAGAAAAGCTAAAGGCAAAGGAGAAAAGCAAAGAAATATCCATTTGAATGCAGAGTTTCAAAGAATAGCAAGGAGAGATAAGAAAACCTTCTTCAGTGAACAGTGCAAAGAAATAGAGCAAAACAATAGAATGGGAAAGATTAGAGATCACTTCAAGAAAATTAGAGATACTAAGGGAACATTTTGTGCAAAGATGGGCTCAATAAAGGACAGAAATGGTATGGACCTAACAGAAGTAGAAGATATTAAGAAGAGGTGTCAAGAATACACAGAAGAACAACACAAAAAAGATCTTCATGACCCAGATAATCAGGATGGTGTGATCACTCACCTAGAGCCAGGCATCCTGGAATGCAAAGTCAAGTGGGTCTTAGGAAGCATCACTACTAACAATGCTAGTGGAGGTGATGGAATTCCAGTTGAGCTACTTCAAATCCTAAAAGATGATGCTGTGAAAGTGCTGCACTAAATATGTCAGCAAATTTGAAAACTCAGCAGTGGCCACAGAGCTGAAAAATTTTTCATTCCAGTTTTCATTCCAACCCCAAAGAAAGGCAATGCCAAAGAATGTTTAAACTACCACACAATTGCACTCATTTCACATGCTAGCAAAGTAATACTCAAAATGCTCCAAGCCAAACTTCAACAGTACATGAACCATGAACTTCCAGATGTTCAAACTGGATTTAGAAAGGCAGAGGAACCAGAGATCAAATTGCCAACATCCGTTGGACCATCGAAAAAGCACAAGAGTTTCAGAAAAACATCTACTTCTGCTTTATTGACTATGCCAAAGCCTTTGACTGTGTGGATCACAACAAACTATGGAAAATTCTTAAAGAGATGGGAATACCTGACCACCTGAACTGCCTCCTGAGTAATCTGTATGCAGGTCAAGAAGCAACAGTTAGAACCAGACATGGAACAACAGACTGGTTCTAAATCGGGAAAGGAGTATGTCAGGCTGTATATTGTCACCCTACTTATTTAACTTATATGCAGAGTACATTATGAGAAATGCTGGACTGGATGAAGCACAAGCTGGAAACAAAATTTCTGGGAGAAATATCAATAACCTTAGATATGCAGAAGACACCACACTTATGGCAGAAAGTGAAGAGCTAAAGAGCCGCTTGATGAAAGTGAAAAAGGAGAGTGAAAAAGCTCTCAGCATTCAGAAAACTAAGATCATGGCATCCAGTCCCATTATTTCACGGCAAATAGATATGGAAACAATGGAAACAGTGACAGACTTCATTTTGGGGGGCTCCAAAATCACTGCAGATGGTGACTGCAGCCGTAAATTAAAAGTTGCTTGCTCCTTGAAAGAAAAGCTATGACCAGCCTAGACAGCATATTAAAAAGCAGAGACATTGCTTTGCCAGAAAATGTCTATCTAGCCAAAGCTATGGTTTTTCCAGTGGTCATGTATGGATGTGAGAGGTGGAGTATAAAGAAAGCTGAGGGCCAAAGAATTGATGCTTTTGAACTGTGGTGTTGGAGAAGACTCTTGAGAGTCCCTTGGACTGCAAGGAGATCCAACCAGTCCATCCTAAAGGAGATCAGTCCTGGGTGTTCATTGGAAGGACTGATGCTGAAACTGAAACTCCAATACTTTGGCCACCTGATATGAAGAGCTGACTCATTGGAAAAGACCCTGATGCTGGGAAAGATTGAAGGTGGGAGAAGAAGGGGACAACAGAGGATGAGATGGTTGGATGGCACCACTGACTTGATGGACATGAGTTTGAGCAAACTCCAGGAGTTGGTGATGGAAGGGAGGCCTGGCTGCTGCAACCCATGGGGTCGCAAAGAGTCAGACATGACCGAGCAACTGAACTGAACTGAACTGATAATTTCAGGGCATTATCATGTAAAGTGCTGGCTTACAGGAAGGTTACTAGTCACCCATGGCAAAGTGTCCTTCTTACTATTGGCCTCATCATATTAATTACATTCAATTCAGGACCATCTGACTCATTTCATTTTTATTATTATTTTTTTCTCCCACTCTTACCTGCATTATGCTTCCTTCATCCTGAAAATCTCTTTGTACTCCTTGGGATGGGAACAATTCCTTTTATAGAAAGGTTTTGCACAAAAATTTTGTTTCTTTCTGATATGATGTTTCCGATATATTCTCTGGAAGAGTCACTTACTTTTATTTTGCTTTCTGCTTTTTGCTCTGAAGTAGGCTGATTTACATGGAAGGATCTAGGTGAATGACTATCTCAGTGTTGGATATCAAGCAAAGGTAAGAGTGTAAGGAAATGTGTAAAAAACACATACTATAACAAAACTGTATTTCCATAAGTCAGTTCAGTCTTTCTTCATTTCATCGTGTTACTCTGAATGTGTTACTCATTACCCTGAATGCATGTAATACGGGTTATGTATTGGTGGCTAAGAAGTTATGTTATATTTAGAAACCTAAAACCACACATATTTATTATCTCTCACTATCTTTGGATCTGGAACTGGACACAGCTTAACTATAGTCTTTGTTCAGGCCCTCACTAGATTGAAACCAAGGTCTTGGCCAGGTGGTATTCTCACCTAAAACTCAGAGTCCTCTTCCAAGCTCAAAGAAGCTTTTGAAAAAATTTTGTTCTTCGTGTTTATAAGACTAGTACCCATAGCTTACAGAGGGCTCCTCTCTGCATAGATAGTCACACCAGGGTTGCTTTCTTCTTCAGGACAAGGAATAGCACCCCTGATTCCTCTCTTTATTATGTCTATGTCTCTTTTGGGCTTCCCTGGAGGCTCAGATGGTAAAAAATCAGCCTGCAATGTGGGAGACCTGGGTCGGATCCCTGGGTTGGGAAGATCCCCTGTAGGAGGGCATGGCAACCCACTCCAGTATTCTTGCCTGGGGAATCCCCACAGACAGAGAAGCCTGGTGGGCTACAGCCCATGGGGTCGCAAAGAGTTGAACACGACTGAGTGACTAAGCACAGCACTCTTTTAATTGTTTCCCCGATGAGGTCAGGTCTCCCCATAATAATCTCTCTTTTGGTTACCTGAGAGTTGACTAACTTGGAACTATAATTCATCTGAAAAACAGCTTTACTTTGCTATTTAATGGAATCTAATTACAGCAGCATTCCATCATATTCACAAATCCCCCATGTAATTTAGTTGGAAGGGATTATATAGGTGCCCACCAGAGAGTGAATACTCTGAGGGTCATTTTAGAGCTCTGCTACCACAACAATTTATCCCCCAAAACTACGCTGTAACTGCTACTCCATAGTTTACTGAATTTATATACTGCCCTTTGATTCCTTATAACTAAGAATTTAGTTCACATGTGTCATGATAAGTAATCTTTTTAATTGCAATATATTATCTCTAAGTTCCTCTATTGTTGTTGTTGTTGAGTCGCTAAATCATGTCTGACTCTTTTTTGACCCCATAGACTGTAGCCAGTCAGGCTCCTCTGTCCATGGGGTTTCCCAAGTAAGAATACTGGAGTGGGTTGCCATTTCCTTCTCCAGGGGATCTTCCCAATGTAGGGATTGAACCCACATCTCTTACATTGGCAGATCAATTCTTTACCACTGAGCTGCCATGGAAGTGACGTCTAAATCTGCTTAATGAAAATAGAGTTATTTTACAGCTGGACTCTTTGCTTACCTCCAGAGAGACTTGAGAATCGTTTTTTGGCTGTTGGCCATGGTAAGGGCAATTAGTTAACCAACCAAGTAACTAATTAACTCATGACTAATGATGAATTTTTTTAAAGCTCAGAATTCCTGAGTGGAATGTATGACCAATTTGTTTATTGATAACTTAAGCTTGAAGTAATGAGTTAGATATTTAATCTTCACCATGTGAACAGTCTCAGCAGAAAACTTCTGCCTGAGCTGCCCTATAACCAAGTTTCCACACACATCCATCGGCACAAATACTAGCCGTTTCATCCAGAGAGATGATGAATCATATCTTCAGACAAGAACAATGGGGAGCTTGTTTCTGGATGTTTCTTTGAATTATCTTTCTCCTGTTGTCTTATATTAACTGCCTTTATTAAAGCTTTACATCAGTATTCTCATTGGAGCCTTCAGTTTCTTTCAATTATCTAAACCTGGAAATTTTTGGAATATTTAAACCAACTTTTTCATTTCCATAACTTTAGAACTTTTGAAACATCTTTTATCCTCGTGTAGAGGTTGGAAAACTTTCCCTAAAGAACTGGATAGTAAATATTTTCAACATTGTAAGTCAGTCTCTGTTGAAACTTCTCAACTCTGTGATTTGTAGTGCAAAAGAAGACATTTATAATACATTAAAAATTAATAGTCTGACTGCCTTACAAAAGCACTTTATTTTCAAAGACAAATGGTGGGACAAGTGTTCACCAACCTCTGTCAAAATGTGTAAAAGGAGAATATATGGACATCCGTGCTACTCTGCACTTCACTTTATCCTTTTCCTGGTTGTAAATGTACTTACAAATTTTGCTGTATAAAATCAGTTGTATCTTGTTAATATCAGTTTGTACTCCCTATTATAAAACCTGCATTGTAAAATCCAGTGTGACAATCTTCCTCTGTATGTTTTTACTTTATTGAGCACAATAAAATGGTTAGACTTGCATTTTCCCCAGCCATTATAAGTTCCTTCTGTTTGTTAAAACACTAAAAAATAACACAGCGAGGCTATAAGAAAGCAAATGCATACATGGAGAACATAGCCACCTCAGGTTATCATGTTAGAATGCTCATTCACTGAGAACTTATGAATCTTCCATACAAGCTTTTAGAGGTTAAGAGTGTGGAATAGATTTTAAGTAAAGATCTGAAAGAAAGGGTACTTTAATAAATACTACCAAATCCTCAGTTTTATATAGCAAAGATGGTTGCTTGACTCCAAATATCCCTCAAACTTCCCCCTAATTTGTAAAAGCAATAAAGGAAACAACTAAAACCATAAAAGATCCATGTTCTTTCATCATCTTCAGAGACAGAGCACCACAACCAACAAATTATCTGTAAGTAGAAATATAAAAATATTGACAGAGTACTTGCTCCAGTGTACCACTGAATGCTTATGGTGCTGGTTAGGGAAATTAGCCCTTAAAATTGTCTATGAAAAAGTGAAGATAGAGAATATAGCTGAAGTATAGACACAATGAACCTGTAAAGATAAATCTGCAACAATAAGTTCCAAAATGCTTAAGAAAGGTTGAGACTCGGTAGTTTATAAAACTGGAAAAGGGTTTGAAATGGAAGACAAGAAGTGAGAAATTTGGGAAAGCATTTTTTTTCCTTATTATTTTTTTTCCTATTATTTGAGAAGCAGGTAATGCACATAGGGTGATATCTCTTAGATCTGTGAGTATGAAAGCAAAGACTTAATTTGGAGGATTTGTGAATACTGAGGAAATGAAAGACAAAAAAGACATCCCTTTGCCCTCCCTATTTCTATCGCAATATACCATCCAAGAAGGAAACTGGGGAAGAAATAGAAGGAATAGGGCAGAACTGACAGAAGAGGGAGCTCTCTAACCAGGAACCCTAACCATTAAATAAATGCACTTGTGCTCAGCCTCTCAGCATTGCCCTACTCTTTGCAAGCCTATGAACAGTAGCCCGCCAGACTCCTCAGTCCATGAAATTTTCCAGGCAAGAATACTGAGGCGGGTAGCCATTCCCTATTCCAGGACATCTTCCCAATTCAGGGATCCAGCCCGCATCTCTGGAGTCTCCTGCATTGGCAGGTAGATTCTTTACCACTGTTTCCACTTGGGAAGTTCTATTAAATAAACAGGAGTAGAAAAAACAGATTTCATCTATATAAACCACTTTAAAAATTCAAGAATGTGAAATATAATATTTTTAGCTGCAAAAAGTCATCCACCTTAAAAAGGAAACAACCATAAGGCTAAAGAAGACTATATATATATATACTGTGAATTAAATTAAATATTTTCATACAGTCATGAAAAGAAATGCACACAAAAAAAGACTGAAATAAAGCAGAAGTTAATGATACTCAGAAAAGCAACAGAAAGCTAAAAGCAAAGAGAGGAATTAAGATTTATAAGGTAAAAAGAAGCAAAAAGAAAGCAATGGTTGAAATGCTGATACTATGTACCTATGAGAATTAAATGACAAAGAAAGACATTTTATAATGATAAAAGCCAAATGCTACCATGAAGATTAAATAATTCTGAATTCATCTAGGAAATAACAATGACTATATAATATAAAAATTCTAGGAAATGAAAGAAGAAATACATAGTAACATGTTCACAAAAAGTGACTTTACAGATCATTCTCAATATAAAACAGAAAGTTTGGACAAAAAATAAGCTATATTACAGATGATCTAAATGATATAGTCAATGTGGTAGATATTCTGGACGCAAATTGACCACTATACACTGATAATATAAAATATACCTTCCTTCCAAATGTACCTGAAACATCTGCAAAAATTGAATATACAGAACTCTTGAAAAAAGCAAAAAGGTATAGATACTTCCTTAACTCGATAAAGTACATATACACGCTTATGTGTGTGTAGGTAAATGTGTGTATGTGTGTCTGTGTATTCTAAAGTTAGAATTTTACTTGTAGGAATCTAATGAAAAAAGTGTAAAAAACTCCTGAAACACAAAAAAATAGGCTTCAAAAATATAAAGCTATCTTCTGGTTTAGGTTCAGTTCAGTTCAGTTCAGTTCAGTCACTCAGTCGTGTCCGACTCTTTGCGACCCCATGAATCACAGCATGCCAGGCCTCCCTGTCCATCACCAACTCCCAGAGTTTACTCAAATTCATGCCCATCGAGTCGGTGATGCCATCCAGCCATCTCATCCTCTGTCGTCCCCTTCTCCTCCTGCCCCCAATCCCTCTTTTCCAATGAGTCAACTCTTCTCATGAGGTGGCCAAAGTACTAGAGTTTCAGCTTCAGCATCAGTCCTCCCAATGAACACCCAGGACTGATCTCCTTTAGGATGGACTGGTTGGATCTCCTTGCAGTCCAAGGCACTCTCAAGAGTCTTCTCCAACAACACAGTTCAAAAGCATCAATTTTTTGGCATTCAGCTTTCTTTATAGCCCTACTCTCACATCCATACATGACCACTGGAAAAACCATAGCCTTGACTAGATGGACCTTTGTTGGCAAAGTAATGTCTCTGCTTTTTAATATGCTATCTAAGTTGGTCATAACTTTCCTTCCAAGGAGTAAGTGTCTTTTAATTTCCTGGCTGCAGTCACCATCTGCAGTGATTTTAGAGCCCCCCAAAAATAAAGTCTGACACTGCTTCCACTGTTTCCCCATCTATTCCCCATGAGGTGATGGGACCAGATGCCATGATCTTAGTTTTCTGAATGTTGAGCTTTAAGCCAACTTTTTGACTCTCCTCTTTCACTTTCATCAAGAGTTTTTTTTTTTTTTTATTAAGCTAATCTATAAATTTGAAGTGATACCAACAAAAATCCAATGATAGATGGATCAAGATAAGTTGATACTGAAGTTCACCTGGGAAACTTAGCACATAAAATGCATGTACAGTCAATGTGACGGTAAAAGTCTAGTTATGAGGAAGTACTAAACCTACTAATTGTGCAAACATACCTCAAAAGCCGCCAGGTAAAGCAGTGTGCTTGGTAATGACACACAAACAGACAGACCAAAGGAATAGAACAGAAAGGCCAGAAATAGTCTCAATTTATCAACACATACAGAAATTTAGATTACAATAAAGGTGGTATCCTCAAATCATAGACTTTTAAACAGATACTATTGTTTGGAAAACTAGATAGGTATTTGTAAAAGGTTAAAATTATATATATGTGCAGCTAGAAATTACTCAGAGTACAACCTTCAATTACATTAAGAGAAAGATAACTTTCCAAACAGGATTTTATTAGTGACAGTGATAAAGTAATGGAGATTTAAGCCTCTAGAGAGAGGAATGGAGATTTAAGCCTCTAGAGAGAGGCTTAGACAAAGTTCAATCTGAATTCTTAGTTAAATTCTGACTATATTTGAAATTTCAAGCGAATAATTTTTTTATCAGAGCCTCAATTTTTAATGTACACAGTGGGACTATCTACCTGTGAATTTGCTGAGAAATAAAAAAGAAATATGAAAAGTAAGCATACAAAACAGAAGTGAGGGCATAGTTGATGCTCAGTTAAGAGCCTCTGGAGGAGGAAATGGCAACCTCCTCCAGTATTCTTGCCTGAAAAATTCCATGGACAGAGGAGCCTGGTGGGCTACAGTCCATGGGGTAGCAAACAGTTGAACACGACTGAGCAATGAGCAACTAAGCCCACAGCTGTTTTCTTACTCTAGATTTTCTAGGCTCCTTTGCCAGTTATTACTGTCTTCCAGAAGTGGAAGAGAGGTGCTAACAGAGATAGAGAAGAAAATGTAAGAATAATCTCCCTGAAGAATAAAGTACTCCACTTAAAAATCATGGAGTTAGGGGCTTGTAAAGAACATCTTCCTTTTCCAATGTTTTGTTGCACAAATAACTATATATCAAATAAATTACCTAAAGGCTAAGAAATACACTCATATATTTACTACAAGGATCCCTGAGCCTTTTGAATCCTCCCTTGCTAGTTCCCACTTTTCAGATCTCCCTCCCTTGACACTGTGGATCACAACAAACAATGGAAAATTGTTAAAGAGATGGGAATACCAGACCACTGACTTGCCTCCTGAGAAATCTGTATGCAGGTCAAGAATCAATAGTTAGAACCAGACATGAAACAACAGACTGGCTCCAAAATTGGGAAAGGAGTATGTCAAGGCTGTATATTGTCACCCTACTTATTTAACTTATATGCAGAATACATCATGAGAAATGCTGGAATGGATGAAACGCAAGCCGGAATCAAGATTGCTAGGAGAAACATCAATAACCTCAGATATGCAGAAGAAACCACACTTATGGTAGAAAGGGAAGAAGAGCTAAAGAGCCTCTTGATGAAAGTGAAAGAGGAGAGTGTAAAAGTGGGCTTAAAACTCAACATTCAGAAAACTAAGATGATGGCATCCTGTCCCATCACTTCATGGCGGATAGGTGGGGAAACAATGCAAACAGTGGGAGACTTTATTTTTTTGGGCTCCAAAATCACTGCAGATGGTGACTGCAGCCATGAAATTAAAAGATGCTTGTTCCTTGGAGGAAAAGCTATGACCAACCTAGACAGCATGTTAAAAAACAGAGACATTACTTTGCCAAAGGAGGTCTGTCTAGTCAAGGCTATAGTTTTTCCAGTAGTCATGTATGGATGTGAGAGTTGGACTATAAAGAAAGTTGAGGGCCAAAGAATTCATGCTTTTGAACTGTGATGTTGGAGAAGACCCTTGAGAGCCCCTTGTAAGGAGAGCCAACCAGTCAATTCTAAAGGAAACCAGTCCTGAATATTCATTGGAAGGACTGATGCTGAAGCTGAAACTCCAATACTGTGGCTACCTGATGCAAAGAACTGACTCATTGGAAAAGACCCTGATGCTGGGAAAGATTGAAAGCAGGAGAGGAAGGAAACAACAGAGGATGAGATGTTTGGATGGCATCACCGACTCGATGGACATGAGCTTGAGTAAACTCCAGCAGTTGGTGATGGACAGTGAAGCCTGGTGTGCTGCAGTTTATGGGGTTGAAGAGTTGGACATAGCTACCGAACAACAACAACGTACAAGCTCAGGTTGTTTCTCCAGGTTAAGATGAGCTGACAGATTCCTAAGCCATGGACCACCTGGCCGAGAATTATAAACCAGAGATATCCTGAATGCCAAAACAATGATTAAAAAAATGTCACAGAAATGTTGGAAGATGATGATTAATTCCAGCTACTTTGTTCTTCCCCTTTAAAACACACCTCAGACTCAACTCAATGACAACATTGGTGTGAATCTCAGATTTTTCTCTCACACCTTTTCTTGAAATTGAAAGTGTTATTCTCTCAGTCATGTCCAACTCTTTGCAACCCTATGTACCATAGCCTGCCAAGGTTTCTATGTCCGTGGAATTCTCCAGGCAAGGATACTAGAGTGGGTAGCCATTCCCTTCTCCAGTGGGTCTTCCTGACCCAGGATTTGAACCCAGGTCTCTTGCATTGCAGGAAGATTCTATACTGTCTGAGCCACCAGGGAAGCACCTTCGCTTGGTGCCCTGCAATAAATCCTTCATTTGCTGCAAACTCCTTCTTCAGAATCTGGCTTTCTCTGTTGTGGGCATCAGTATAGTAGCCTCCCCTTATTCACATGGGAAATGTTCCAAGGCCTTCAGTGGATGCTTGAAACAGAAGATAGTATCAAGTTTTATATAAACTATTTTCCCCTATACTAAAAACAAAAAACAAAAAACAAAAAACCAGGTAGTATATACAGCCTGGATACTGTATATGTTGGACAAATGAATGATCACATCAGAGTGGCCAACATTGTCATCAACAAAAAGTCTACAAATAATAAATGCTGGTGTGGAGAAAAGGGAACTCTCTGACGCTGTTAGTGAAAATGTAAATTGGTGCAGCCACTATAGAAAGCAGTTGGGGGTTTCTTAAAAACCTAAAGATAGAGCTACCATATAATCTAGTAAATCCACTACTGGGTATGTATATTTGGAAAAAATGAAAAGTGTAACTTAAAATACATAAATCCCAATGTTCATGGCACGATTATTTATTGTAGCCAAGACATAGAACCGACCTGAGTGTCCATCAATAGACAACTGGATCAGGAAGATGTGGCATATATATGAATATTACTCAGCCATGAAAAGAATGAAATAATGTCATTTGTTTCAGTGTGGATGGATTTGGAGAATATTATGTTTAGTGAAATAAGTTAGACAGAGAAAGACAAATGTTGTATGATATTACTTATACGTGGATTTTTAAAAAATAATACAAATGAATCTATATACAAAACAGAAACAGATTCATAGACATAGAAAACAAACTTTGGTTACCAAAGGGGAAAGGGAGGTGAGGAAGGACAATTTAGGAGTATGGAGTTAACGGATGCAAACTATATAAAATAGGTAAACAACAAGAATTCACTGTATAACATAGGGAATTATACCCAATATCTTGTAATAACCTATAATGGAATAGAAGCTGCAAAAAAATTCCCCAAAACAACTCACTATGCTGTATGCCTGAAACTAACAAATTGTAAATCAACTATACTTCAATTAAAAAAAATTAGCATCCTATTTCTATTCACTTTGAATGAAACAAATGTTTCTTACCAAAATTATTTCTTCATGAAATGGTTCCCTACTTCTTGTATTTTATTAGATTCCTGAGTTCTGAAAGAAATTGAGTTGAAAATTTTTGCCAGCTTTGTCATTGGTTTAGTGACATGTCAGTGTTTTGAAGTTTCTCATCCTGCCATTTTCTTCCCTTAGCACATGGATGGAAAAAAATATTATTTATTGCCTACATACTAAAAAATATGCCACAGAAATATGTTTTATGTTCTTAATAAATGCATAACTTTCTTATAATATAATTTCTCCCTTTGTACTATGTGAAGACATTTAAAATTTCCCCTTTGAATTATAAATTCCCATTCTCTGAGCAATTTTGAATAGAAAATGTTTCCCTTTTTTGGATTATTTTCATTAAATTCATTTCCAATAGTGGAATTCTGATTAAAAGAGACTAAATTTTAAATACAATTTTCAAATATTGGTCTGATAGCATTTAAAACCTGAATAGCAAAAGTTATTTCTATTTAAACCATATTGCAAGGTCGATTAACTGAAGGTTTGTATCTTATTATAGTAGAGTTTTTCTTCTTTCTTTTATCTTAATTGATTAGTAATTTTGATTAACACTAGAAGTCTGTGAATGTTCTATGTTCTCTGTCTTCTCATATATTACAGAATTAGATTCTCAAGGCATAACTATTTATGTTTATTATTTGTAGGTTTTAATATGTGTATATATTTCACTACCTGTTCATCTTCAATAATAAATTTAAAAATTAAATAAAAATTTGAATAGTTGAGGGGGGTCAAATATTCTTTTTCCTTTGAAATTTACTTTATCATTTTTTAGTTATAAAGTTCTTCTCCTTTCTTGGATTTATTTGATACTTTATTACACTTTCTTTTTTTTTCCTATATTAGTTATCCAGTTATAAAGGGGTTATTGCCCCTGTTTCCACATAATATTTATTTATCCGAATATGTATATATATTTTCTTTTTACTTAGTATCTTGAAATATGTTCATTTTTCTGAGGGTGATGAAGAATGACCCAAGATTAACTAAATAAAAATCTTTGAAAATGTTAACAATACAAAATGAGTATAAAATTTAGACTAACCTAAGCTAAAATAATGCTATTATTGTCAAAATGTCTTGTGTTTTCTATTCCACAAAGAGTAAAATTATTTTGAGAAAATAAATTTTATATAAATGTGAATAATTCATTGATTAGTATTCATAGTTTTTTTAGTGACTATAGCTGATTAAAATTATTTGGGAATTAATAGCCCACTGAGAACTGAAAATTGTGCATGCACTATCTAGTGATGAAAAATAGTACTTACCCTAGAACTGAAAGAGTTCATAAAGAGACATCACAAGTGTCTATAAATAATAGCTTCAAAATAGCATGTAAAATGTAAATATAAAATGAATGTAATATGTAATCAGGTCCACTGGAAATAATTAAAAGCACTTGAAGCTACTTTTTTTAAAAACAATAAATGATGTATTCAAGTATGTCTGTGACAAAGCAAGTGTTGAGTAAAACTGGTCTCTAGTGAGAATATGTTAGGTATCTTGTGTAATTCAAGGTAAGATTGATGACATGCCTAATCTAGAGATGATGCAGAGCTAAAGTGAGCAGCAGTAAAACAGTTTCCTGTGTGGCTATCCAGAGCACTCTTTCTCTTGAATTCTGCTCTCCCCTGTCAGAGTCTCTCATACAACAGGCAAAGGCATTATTAGCCTGTGTATTTCTTTTCTTGGCTTATTTTCTGGGCTCTTGATGATCAAAATTCTTAAGTTCAAACTGCTGTGATAAAAGATAAGATTGCTTCTTCCGAGGATATATACGCATACTCTGCAAAAGTTCAGACGCTGTCTTCTAAAAATCAGGTATTTGTTAATTTCGCAGATTTCTATTGTTTCTCAACATGTGTTTTTGGAATTTTGAGGGAATTTGGATCAAAGAAACTGAAGTTATAGATGCAAAGACAAACTTGTATATCAATATGCAGATATGTTTTAAAAATAATAATATAATTTTATATGATTATATATAATTTTCAATCATATATATCTATACATTTATATATCTCTATAAATATCATTTGGGAGGAAAGGAAATAAAAGTATGAGTGACAGAGTGGGGAATGAGAGCAGAGAAGAAAGGAAGAGAGAAAGAATTGAAGAAAAGAGTGATGTTAGAAGAGAACTCAGATGAGTTGGAATCAAGAAGTGATTCTAATTATTATCTATTTTTAGTAATTTCACTGATACTATTTGATATGACATTTTATGATACCTTGATATTATTAACCGGTATAAATTGGAGGTTTAAAGAAAATAAACAAGGAAACATAAGATTTCACCAGGGTAAAACATAATTAGATATAATTAAACCATGTATAACTTGGATATATTATCCTTTATTAAGGGCATAAAAAATTTTCACACAGATTCCTATCAAATTTTATAAAATGTTTAATCAGGAAAAATATTTTTCAAATTTTCTCAAGTTAAAGTTAAAGTAACACAAAACGTTACTTTTTATACTTCATATAGAAATCTAATAAACAATTACATTATATTAACAAAGGTTAATAAGATATTTCAAGAAATTCACATTAATGAAAAGATAAGGTAAAAGGAGATACCTAACTGGATGGTGACAAACGAAAAATAATGAGAAAAATTGGAAAAAGAGATGAATCATTATTGAAGGATCTGGAAATTTTATTAAAGGTGGTAGAACTTGATTTACAGATTTATTATGAGCAAATAGAGGAGGAAAATGTACTTGAGAAGGAAGAATTTGAGCAAAACATTGAAATTGGAGAAGTGCTTATGGTATATTGAGAAAGAACAAATGTGTCAGTAGAATTATGGGGAAAATGAAAATAGATTGAGTTGAAAGATGATACTAGAAATAAAGCAGGAACAGGTGAATTGTGAAAGATGGAAATGCCAAACTATAAGGATAAATTTCAGTTGAAAGAATTCAGTAAAGCCATCAGATCATCTTTTGCATTTTTACGTATAAGTAAATGATATTAACAGATTTGCAATTGTGAATAGACAATATTTAAAAGGCCAAAAGTAATATACCATAGCAACTACTTTGTATGTGTGCTCAGTCGCTCAGCTGTGTCTGACTCTTTGTGACGCTATGAACTACAGCCCCCCAGGATCCTCTGTCCAAGGGATTTCCCAGCAAGAATACTGTAATGGGTTGCCATTTCGTCCTCCAAAGGATCTTCCTGACCCAGGGATTGGACCTGCTTCTCCTGCATCTCCTCCGTTGGCAGGTGGATTCTTTACCACTGAGCCACTTGAGAAGTCCTACCAACTCATTAAGTAACATTTAAAAATTAGTATTTCTTCATTCTTAAAATATTTTCATATTTGTAATTGTACTCTAATCAGTCACTAATTATTCAAGTTCATTTCCAATACCATTTCATTCAATACCAATTTTACTTATGGATTTCACAATTTACATGAATTTAAAACATATTTTTTTAATTTTCTTGTATCTCTGCCTTTCAGTAATGAGTGAAGAAGTTGTAACTTACACCAATTGGCCATTTCAACCATCATCTCAGCCACAGAGAAGCCAAAGACTTGAAACTACCAAGAGAAAAGGTCTTTCATGTTTTCTACTTAAAAAATATAAAGAATCATTCATTATCAGGCTCATATGCACACACACATGATCTAAATTTTTTTTCTCTTACTGAACAAGAAAAATAATTGCTTTTGAGGGAAGATTATCTTTTTCTCCATGAGAGTCATCACTTTAGCTATGTTGTAAACTTTATATCAGCATTTTTAGAATGAGTGAAATGTTTGGTGATCGGGATATGTTGTTTATCATTTTCTATCATTTAAGATATCAACACTATATAGTAGGATATTTGGAAAACAGAGAAGTGAGAAAATATAGAGATAATTTCATTATTCTAACACAGTTGCTGTGACTTAGGGACTATTTTTCTTGTTTTCCTGGTTTGTGTATTTGCTGACATAGTG
Source organism: Dama dama (assembly GCF_033118175.1). Lineage (NCBI taxonomy): Eukaryota > Metazoa > Chordata > Mammalia > Artiodactyla > Cervidae > Dama > Dama dama. The sequence goes on from NC_083702.1 coordinate 20,405,268, forward strand.
TGTTCAAAGTGTACTTTTTCAAGTGCCATGCTTCTTGATACACAAATGCCAGTGTTATTACTTTACTGGTGCATATGATTATATGGAATTCAATGATATATCTTCCTATCATTTAAAATTTGCTTTCATTTGTATTTTTTCCTGTTGCTTATTTGCAGTCCTCATATGTTTTAAATCAATATGTGGAATGATTAGAAGTGAACTGTGTATCACTGTGCTAGTTCTATTTTGTCTTACATCAAATGGATATTCAATACTTCGGCTAAGATGTATTATTTTAATGAGGACCTCAATCGATTACTTTCCAATTTTTTAGATTGTTAATTATTACAATATGATTTATGGTATACAGATTCACCATGAGGTTAACGAAAAAGTATTTTTAAATTTTGCTTAATATATTGTTAACAAATTTTTAAAGGCCCCTTAATACCTAATACACTCTGCTTGTTATAGATTCAGAAATTGTTTTCTTTTTGAAATTCTGATGAACAATTCATCTTACCAGTGTCTGCACTTCTTACCAATACAGTTAGCAGTCAGTTTGTATGGGAAAATCTACTGGTTTGGGAAAACTTCATTAATGATATTATTAATTGTATGTATGTGTGTAAATATGTATAAAATGACATACTTCACCACAGTTCATATTTTACCATGAATCAAACAGAATGACTTAGAGTCATTATCCTGTCTTTTAAGTTTATTTTTACCTAACAAAGCTTCTTAGTTTTTTACTGTCTATAAAGTTCTTTCACAGATGGAAATCAATTACAAAAAAATTCCACAAGGTAAGTTTCATGCTTATACCCAATATAAAAATATAAACAGAGACATGATGGTTAAATGTTCTAGAGATTAGAGTGCATAATTGATGGAAATCCACTTTTAGCTGAAAAGACCAAAACCTTTCCTTCTCCTGATGACAACACGTGGATTTTCTGTCCTTCCTCTGTGGCATGTATCGTGTATTGGTGGATTTTGTGTGTGAAGAAGTTTCTTCTCTCCGCCGCAGCTAAGGTCCTCTGCTTTGTACAACTTCAGGATATTGGGAAGAAGCTTGTTTTCTGTCTCTTCTCTAGAAGCAGATGGCTTTTGCCTACTGTCAATGCAGGGTACAGGGTGGGCTTGTTGTTGTTTTTTAGTAGCTAAGTTGTGTCTGATTCTTTGCAATCCCATGGGTGCAGCTCGCCAGGCTTCCCTGTCCTTCACTATCTTCTGGAGTGTGCTCAAACTCATATCTATTGAGTTGGTGATGCCATCCAACCATCTCATCCTCGGTCATCCCCTTCTCCTCCTGCCTTCAGTCATTCCCAGCATCAGGGTCTTTTCCAATGTGTCTGCTCTTTGCATCAGGTGGCCAAACTTCAGCTTCATCATCAGTCCTTCCAAAGAATATTCAGTGTTGATTTCCTTTAGAATTGATTGGTTTGATTGCCTTGCTGTCCAAGGGACTCTCAAAAGTCTTATCCAGCACCACAATTTGAAAGCATCGATTCTTTGTCCTTCAGCCTTCTTTGTGGTCCAACTGTCACATCCACACATGACTACTGGAAAAACCATAGCTTTGACTAGAGGGACCTTTGTTGGCAAAGTAATGCCTCTGCTTTTTAATACACTGTCTAGGTTTGTCATAGCTTTATAGCTTTCTCAGAGGGTTAGATAAGGTGGTCAGGTATTCTTATCTCTAAGAATTTTCTACAGTTTGTTGTGATTCAAACAGTCAAAGCTTTATTGTAGTCAATGAAGCAGAAGTAGATGTTTTTCTGGAACACCTTTGCTTTTTCTATGATAAAACAGATATTGGCAGTTTGATCCCTGATTCCTCTGCTTTGAACTCTGCTTTTAGCCTTGAAAATTTGTTGAAATACTTCACTATCATATGGCTGGCACTTTTCCTCCTATGCTTTGCCAAAGGTGAAGTAGAGTTTGTGTGCTGTCTTCCCATAGAGTCGGGGCTTTATCTCTTTAGAATTCAGACCACCTGATCACTTTATCAATTCAGCTGCCTCATTCCCTCAATATGAGTTCTGATTTTGTAGATTACCTCCCTTTTCTCTATTTTTAGGATGCGAGCTACTTTGCTGTAGAGTTTACTGCACCTAAAACAGAAGCAGAACTCGGAATAAACATTTAGAGTTGATGTTACAAGATGTATTTATCTCTCTCTTTATAGATCACCCTATTCCACTTTCTTCATGGAAATATGTTGCTGTGTTTCTGTGCATCATTTGCCTGGGGCTTCTTCTGTCTGTTGGATACTTGGTCACTGAGTGTAAGTCAAAATATGAAATAGAAGTTTACTTCTCCATTATTCACATAGTGAAATATGTTGAATACATCATTTTGATCAGTTCAATTTCTTAACAAAGTAAATATTCTCTGCACAGAACTTGAGTTAATTTCCTAGAGACATATAAAAATGCTGTCCATTTTTAAGCATATCAAGAACATTACATACTGCCTATTTGTTCTTATGTTTCCTTTACCAGAAATAACTTTAAATTTTTTTTCTCTGTGAAAAAGCTTTCTTACACTGTTATCTTGGCTATGTGAATTTGTTGTATATGTACTAAAATTTGATTTTTATGATTATGAAATTATTACATTTAAGTTCTTTGAAGTAAATGATGTTCCATTCATCATTTTTGTAGCTCTGAATTCAGTATAATGTTTTACCTATAGGAATGTGTCAATTTTTTCTTCTTGTGTTTAAAACTGACCTTTCTGAGTTCTCTTCAGTGAATAAGAAGCCATTTCAGCCAGAAGGATGTCCAGGAAATAGTTCCTCCAACAAGGAAGCAAATAAAACAGGTACTTTTGGATGAGTCCCTGAGTCATAATTTTATTTGCAGGAGATAAGAGACAATTAACTATTTTGTTTAATGCATGTTACTGGATACGTGTAAATACATATATGTCAAATCTATTAAGACTCAAATGATGACGGCACTATTAAATTACAACCTGAAGTTAAATAAAATATTTCCACAAGACACCATCATTTTGGGGCATATCTATATGATTTCATTTATGTATTTCTTATTGGCTTATTTTTGAAACTTACAGTTTTTTTAAAGATAATTATATACATATTTTATTTTCATGTGAAAACAAAGAAAGAACATTATGTTGATAATTTTAACAGTTATATACATTGGCTAGGTTTCTTGACACATTTCTAATTTTGTCATTAAAAATTATTTCCTAATATACAGCTTATGAATCTTAAAGACCAAAATGTTTTCAATGAACTGAGTTATTAAGATAAATTTAACACTAAATTTAAGTGCACACAGCCTATAATGTAAAAATCAAAAAGTGTTTTTGTTTGTAGATGGTAGATTTGCTATGTCAATTTACAGATGTGATCTGCACTGATGGAAATCATTCAGTTATATTTTAAATTTTTAGTAGTTTGGAAATACCCTACTTGTTCAAACAACTGGCATCAGTATGGAGAAAACTGCTACTATTTTTCAAGAAACGTTATTCCTTGGAAGGAATGTCGCCGTTTTTGCACTGATTTACATTCTGGATTTCTTAAGTTGAATACTGAAGAAGAGATGGTAAGGACAAGATTTTGTTTTATAAATTTTGGCATCAGAAAAATTATGAATGACAGCAATTGCTCAAGTTTTATATTCTTCTGAATTACTTTCCATGGTGTAGTCACCAAAATCTCTGCAATTTGTAATTTTGAATGTGTACTTCAATAAAACCTGAGTGGTTTTCCTCTAACCCTTGGAGTAAAGTCTAAGTAAAATGTAGATAAGATCACTTGTCTGATTTCTGCTGATTTCTCTATCTTCTTCTGTTGTTAGGGACTCTCTATCACACTGTTCTAAGGAAAGTGTACCATGGTCTCCAACTGTATTGATGTTATTTAAATAGATCATGGTCCCCTTATGCTCTTTTATGTCCTTGTTCTGTTTACCTGTGACAAATTTTATTTCCTCTACCTCCTATCCCAAACTATCATCTCTCTGTTAATACATCTTGTTTTAAGATTTTAGCTTACTAGACGATCCACTTGGAAAACATCCTTAGTTCACTAAAATCTGTTAAAATTCCCTGTTAATTTCTCTCCTTCAATCCTGTATTTCTGATCTTGTACCATGTGTCACTACTATTTATTACATAAGTCAATGAATACTATTCAGTTTTTCAGTGCCTAATTTGAGCAACTACAGTTTTAAGATTTTATGCTTACTTTTACTACCCATAGCTTAAGAAAATGACTAGAATAAAACGTGTCCCGAAAAAATTACTCAGTCAATACATGAGTTATTAGCTCTAAGCAGCCAGCCTATGGCTGAAGAATTTAGGGTTAATCTCTCCAGATTCTTTCAATATAAAGAACAGAGAATCCAAAGAGAAGTAAAATGTACATATTTAAACTATTATATTCCTCTTTTGCAAGAAAAGTTCCACTTTTTGATTCACTTTCCTTTTCCTGTCTGCAGAATTTTATAACAAAATTGTCAAAAATGCAATGCGGTTTGCAAAAAGAAAAGTTTCCAATTAGCTTACACTACAGCAATAAGCAACTGAACTGGGTTTGGCTAGATGATACAAAACTTACCCTGGACAAGTAAGTCTCTTGCTGTTTTAAAATTTCAGTACAGAACAATATTATTTCCTTCAAAATAGAAATATTTAATGTGGATGTGGGTAACATTTATAACAGATGCACCTGTAAGAAATCAATAAGTAAAAGACAGGAAAGATGGAAAGCAAGGAGTAAAATACTTAGTAAAATACTAAATACTATACTAAGTTAAATATGTCCCTTTCAAAGCTCATTGAAATTGCTTATTGAAGTATAATTATTTTGCATTTTAATAAAAGGTAATTGAATAAATAAACTTGCATAAGGTTACAAAGTAAGTATATTTCAGATTTGTCATTTTAATTTCAGTGTAGTTTGTCTGACTGCAATACATGTGCATGTATTGAAATTTTCTTAAAATGTGCTCTCCAATTCTCTAGGACTCACCTAGCATACTTTGTCTAGTTTGCTGTCATAAAAAAATCACTACAAACTGGGTGGCTTAACGCACAGAAATTTATTCTCTCAAGCAGAGGGAACAGAGGTTTGAAATCAAGATCTTGGTAGAGTTGATTCCTCACTGGAAAGATCCTTTGTCTGAAGGAGCTTGCTAAACTTTTCCAGAGAGAAAGCTAACTGTTGTTGATGATTAAAACAATTTTTTGTTCTGCATACATTGTGGAACTTGTTTATAAAAATGTTATTGTATAAAGGAAATACAGTAAACTTCCATGAAAATACAAGATATTCTGCCAATCCTTGGTATCATTTAAAGACAAGCCAGCCCTCTGTATCTGCAGGCTCTGAATTCTCAAGTTCAAGCAACCATGTAGACACAGAGGACTGACTGCGATTTGAGTATCTCTAGACTAGGATATCTTGGGGATACTCGTAGAATCTCCCCACCCCCACATCCTGGATACAAAGAGACAACTGTCTATACCCCCAACTTCCTTTGCTCCTTCTCTGCATCTCTCTGTGTTTGTTGCTCTCCCATAAGGATATTCTTATTGGATTTAGGTAAAATGTAATATGGTTTCATCATGACACTAGTCTTCTTTGTTTTCAATTTTCAACTTATTTATTAAAAAATTTTTTAAATTTATTTATTTTTAATTGAAGGATAACTGCTTTACAGAATTTTGTTGTTTTCTGTCAAACATCAACATGAATCAGTCATAGGTACATATGTCCCCTCCCTCTTAAACCTCCTTCCCATCTCCCTCCCCTCCCCACTCCTCTAGGTTGATACAGAGACCCTGTTTGAGTTCCTTGAGCTAGACAGCAAATTCCCTTGGGCTATCTATTTTACATAATGTAAAGTAAGTTTCCATGTTACTCTTTCCATACATCTTACCCTCTCCTCCCCTTTCCCCATGTCCATAAGTCTGTTCTTTATGTCTGACCTGCAAATAAATTCTTCAGTACCATCTTTCTAGATTCTGTATAATTGTGTTACTATACAATATTTCTCTTTCTCTTTCTGACTTACTACGCTCTGTATAAAAGGCTCTAGGTTCATCCACCTCATTAGAATGGACTCAAATGCATTTGTTTTTATGGCAGAGTAATATACCATTGTGTATATGTACCACAACTTCTTTATCCATTCATCTGTTGATGGACATCTAGGTTGCTTGCATGTTCTAGCTATTTGTAAATAGTCCTGCGGTGGACATTGGGGTACATGTGTCTTTCTCAATTTTGCTTTCCTCAGGGTATATGCCTAGGAGTGGGAAAGCAGGGTCATATGGTGGTTTTTTTTATATCTAGTTTTTTAAGGAATCTCCACACCACCTTCCATAGTGGCTGTATCAACTTACATTCCCACCAACAGGGCAAGAGCATTCCCTTTTCTTCATACCCTCTCCAGCATTTATTGTTTGTAGACTTTTTGATGATGGCCATTCTGAACAGTGTAAGGTGATAACTCATTGTGGTTTTGATATGCATTTTTTTAAGAGTAAGAGATGTTTAGCATCTTTTCACGTGTTTGTTAACCATCTGTATGTTCTTTGGAAAAATGTCTGTTTATGTCTTTTTCCCACTTTTTGATTCGGTTGTTTTTTATCTGGTATTGAGTTGTATGAGTTGCTTGTATCCTTTGGAAATTAATCATTTGTCAGTTGTTCCATTTGCTATTATTTTCTCCCATTTTGAGGGTTGTCTTTTCACCTTGTTTATAATTTCTTTTTGCTGTGCCAAAGCTTTTAAGTTTAATCAGGTTCCACTTGTTTACTTTTGTTTTTGTTTCCATTATTCTAGACAGTGGGTGGGTCATAGAGGATTTTGCTTTGATTTATGTCATCGACTGTTCTGTCTATGTTTTCCTCTAACAGTTTTATAGTTTCTGGTCTTACATTTAGGCCTTTAATCCATTTTGAAGATGCAAAAATCCTCAACAAAATTCTAGTACACAGAATCCAACAACACATTAAAAAGTTCATACACCATAAGCAAGTTGGGTTTATTCCAGGGATGCATGGATTCTTCAATATACATAAATCAGTCAGTGTGATACACCATATTAACAAATTAAAAGATAAAAACCAAATGATAATCTCAATAGATGCAGAAAAAGTTTTTGACAAAATTCAACACCCATTTATGATTAAAACTCTTCAGAAAATGGGCATAGAAGGAACCTACCTCAACAAAGTAAAGACCGTATATGATAATCTCACAGGAAACATTACACTCAATGGTGAAAAACTGTAAGCATTCTCCCTAAGATCAGGCCTAAGACAAGGGTGTCCACTCTCACTGCTATTATTCAACTTAGTTTTGAAAGTCCTAGCTATAGCACGGTGTGCTGTAATTCATGAGGTCACAAAGAGTTGGATATGACTGAGCGACTGAACTGAACTGAACTGAAGGAGACAAAAGAACTGTATACAGAAAATTATAAGACACTGATGATATAAATCAAAATGACATAAATAGATGGAGAGTTATTCCATGTTCCTGGGTAGGAAGAATAAATATTGTGAAAATGACTATACTGACAAATGCAATATACAGATTCGGTGTGATCCCTATCAAATTACCCAATGGTATCTTTCACAGAACTAGAACAAAAAATTTCTCAATTCATACAGAAACATGAAAGACCCCAAATAACCAAAGCAGTCTTGAGAAAGAAGAATGAAGCTGGAGGAAGCAACCTTCCTGACTTCAGATTACACTACAAAGCTATAGTCATCATCAAGACAGTATAATACTGGCACAAAAACAGAAATATAGACCAATGGAACAATATAGAGAGCCCAGAAATATATCCATGCACCTATGGGTACCTTATTTTTGACAAAGGAGGCAAGAACATAGAATGGGGCAAAGATGGCCTTTTCAATAAGTGGTGCTGGGAAAACTGGATAGCTACATGCAAAACAATGAAATTAAAACACTTCCTAATACCATACACAGAGATAAACTCAAAATGGATTAAAGACCTAAATGTAAATGCATTTATTTTTTAATTGAAGGGAATTTGCTTTAGAGAATTGTGTTGGTTTCTGCCAAATATCAACATGAATCAATCATAGGTATACCAATGTCCCCTCCCTCTTGAACCTCCCTCCCATCTCCCTCCCCATCCCACACCTCTATATATTTAAAGAACCCCAGTTTGAGTTCCCTGAGTCATACAACAAATTCCCATTTGCTATCTATTTTACATATGGTAGTGTCAGTTTCCATGGTACTCTCTCCATACATCCTACTCTTTCCTTTCTCCCTGCCTCCCAATGCCCATAAGTCTGTTCTCTATGTCTGTGACCTCATGTCACTAATCTTAATTCCATCTACAAAGAAGTTATTCCCAATTAAGGACACATTTTGAAGTTCTGGGTGGGCTTGAATTTTATTCGTGAGTTCTATGCAACCTTTGACTAGGCTGGTGGCTCAGATGGTAAAGAATCTTCCTGCAGTGCAGGAGACCTGGATTCAATTCCTGGGTCTGGAAGATCCCCTGGAGAAGGAAATGGCAAATCACTCCAGTATTCTTGCCTGGAGAATCCCATGGGCCGAGTAGCCTGGAAGGCTACAGTGCATGGGTTCACAAAGAGTCAGACATGATTGAGTGACTAATACTTGTTCAACCTACTACCTACACTCAAAAAAGGATTTATAGGCCTCAATTCCCATGATTTTATTAGGGTGTCTGAAGTGGAGGTATAAAATGTATCCTAGTGCACATACACAATGTGTGTAAAAACCAGTTTAGCAAGACCATGGGAAATACTGAACTGCCAGTACTCTTGTTCCCCAGTTTTAAGCTCCACGGTTTAAAATATAGTGAGTAATTGATAGTGCAGGCTCTTAAGTGTCTGGGGTTTATGTCTTGGCTCTCCACTACCGTCATAGTCTTTTATCCAAACATTCTGTTTGGTTTCTATTCCATTTTATATAAGATGTGATGAAAAATAGAACCCACTTCATAGAGTAGTTGTGAAAATACAGTAATTGATACATTTAAGCATATGAGAAGTATATGGTTCATTAAGAAAATAAAGTTATCTCTCCTTCCTCCTCCTCTTTCCTCTCCTACCACAAATCTTAACAGTAAATTAATGTCAAATAAAATTTTAAATAGATGAATCTAATTTAAAAATGTGATTTCAGGACGTCTGTTATGGTCCAGTAGTTAAGACTGTGTGCTTACACTGCAGGGCCTATGGGTTTGATCCCTGGTTGGGGAACAATCTGTGTGCTATGTAGCATGCCTAAAATTGAAAAAAGTAACAATTAAAAGTAAATAAAATAAAATCTAAATTAAAATATGATTTCTACCTTAAAATATTATGACTAAAATATGCAAGATGTTTTCCAGTATATCCACTCTTAACAGACATGATTTTCTAACATAATTTGTGTTAAATTAAGATTTTGGATTTACTTAAAATTCTGAGTGATTACATACTCATTTCTAATTGCTGCACTTGTAGTAAATGCATGCCCCCTTTCAGGAATTATATGATATATTTCTTTAAATGTTTATAAATTGCTCTGATTCTCATTGACATATCTAAATATTTAATCTTTTAAAACTATTTTCTGGACTTATTAGTAAAGAGGATCTGATCTTTACTCTGGGGTAAATTTTCTCAGGAGAGAATGAATTGACATTAATGATTCATGACAATTTATTTTTACTGTATATATAATAAAATGTTCATAAAAACACTAATGTATAAACAAAATATAGTAGACCCCTGTGAAGATGGAAGATACTTTGAAATTGTTTGAGGTCACAGAGACAAAAGCCAGAATTGAAGGCATTGTTAACATCCCGATTATAGATTTAATATGAAATTTCAGATGACAAAAATTCATTATTTTATTATTAGAGAACTGGGAAAATGATGTTTCTACTTTTTTATAAATATGTCAAAATATTATGAATTTTAAAAGTACAATTGACACATAAAATAATTTCAGAACTTAACGGAAAGTATTTTTTTTTCTAGGCTTCAACTTCCAGGACATGAGAATGCTAATAATAAATGTGCACACATAAAATACGGCCAGATAATTGCTGAAGATTGCCATAGTAGTGGTTATTGTATCTGTAAGAAGACAATATATTCAGATTAGATAAAGTGCCTGAGATTTTCCAGTGAGATGACTTCAACTATGTAAAAATGTGTTTAGCTAAAAATAGATGTCATTAAACATTGAAGTCTATATGTTATTCTTTAACTTTAATCCATGATTTGTTACAGAATTAATACAATAAATAGTATTTTAGTAACACTGGATAATTGTTTAATTGTTAAGTTGTGTTTGACTCTTTTTGACCCCATGGACTGTAGTCTGCCAGGCTCCTCTATCCATGGAAATTCCCAGGCAAGAATACTGGAGTGGGCTGCCATTTCCTTCTCCAGGGATCTTCCTGACCCACAAGTCAGACTCATGTCTCCTGCATTCCAAGCAGATTCTTTACCACTGAGCCACAGGGAAAGCTCAACATTGGATCGTGTAGAGAAAATAAAGAATATGAGGGAACATTATGGAGATAGAAGTATGAAGGAAATTCCTCTATCACTGGGACAGAGGTACTAAATAAATCAAGCTTTATTCAGGTTTATTCAGGTCTTCCAGTACTTTCAAAATAAATTTTATCACTTTAGTCTCATGCTTTTAATTTTTTATAAAACACAATTTTTTCTTTGCCTTATTATGGTCATCTATCAGAGAAATAAATAGTTAAGTAAGAAGACCTTGATGCTGGGAAAGATTGAGGGTAGGAGGAGAAGGGGAAGACAGAGGATGAGATGGTTGGATGGCATCACCGACTTAATGGACATGGGTTTGGGTGAACTCTGGGAGTCGATAATGGACAGGGAAGCCTGGCATGCTGTGGTTCATTGGGTCACAAATAGTTGGACACTGAACTGAAGAAGATAAAATTGTCTCATAAAATGAATCTCAAAGAAAAATTGCATTTTTGATAAGATAGAAAATAATGACTTAAAAGTGGTTATAGAGAGCCAGGAGATGTTAAAACTTTGTTAGCCACAAAAATTATCAATACAATGAATGAAAATGGATAGTCTCAGCTGTATGGAATAAATAGCATTTATTTCATTCATAAACAAAAATTTTTTTCCTGTCACTAGTCAGGCACAGAGTTTTAAAGACTGGAGATCCACATTTGTACAAATCAAAGAACTATGTCTACTTTCATAGAGCTTTCAAACTAAATGAAAGGACATACATTAGTAAAGTTATCACATTGGTAGATGCATAATATAAGTAAAATAAGTTCTTAGAAAGGGGGAAAAGATAGTGAAAAAGGGAAAAAGTAGTTGTCAGATTATAACAAAGAATTTGATCTAGACTGAGAATTTAGTGAAGAACTTCCTGATATGGAGAGCTGAGAAATTAATAATTTTATTAAAAGAAAAGAGAAAGGATCCGGCAGTTAAGAGTATTTCAGAGACAAAAGGAGAAGGCAACAGCACCCCACACCAGTGCTCTTGCCTGGAAAATTCCTCGGACGGAGGAGCCTGGTAGGCTGCAATCCATGGGGTCGCAAAGAGTCGGACACGACTGAGCGACTTCACTTTCACTTTTACTTTCATGCATTAGAGAAGGCAATGGCAACCCACTCCAGTGTTCTTGCCTGGAGAAACCCAGGGACGGGGGAGCCTGGTGGGCTGCCGTCTATGGGGTCGCACAGAGTCGGACGCTACTGAAGCGACTTGGTAGCAGCAGCAGCAGAGACAAAAAAGAAACAACCAAACAGCAGGTGGAATGATCAGGGTGACTGAATCCCAGAGATGGAAGGGGAAAACAGTTTGATGTAATCCTAGAGGAGGGAAAAAAACCAGAAAACACAAATATTTGAAAACTGTGAGCAATTCTTGACTTCGTTAGGGTATTTTCAATCTTTAAACTCACCCAAGATTTGAGAGCCTACTGTATAGCTCAAGGAACTCGGGTAACCTAAATGGGAAGGAAGTCCAAAAAAGAGGGGATATAAATTTATGTTTAGCTGAATCAATTTTTTGTACAGCGGAAACCAACACAACATTGTAAAGCAACTATACTCCAATAAAAATTGATTTTTTAAAAAAGATAGAACAGAGAATCCAAATCCATACACAACCACAAACAAGGTTGCTACAACCACCAGATGACATAGGGCCACAGACAAAAATTATTAGATACCTAAGGAGCACAGTTCCTCTAAAAATATAGCAAAATAAAATTTCTAGTTCAAACAAATATAGCAGCACAAATTTAATAACAATTTTAAAATGGTTATTCTAGGAAAGCCTCAGTGACATGAAGGAGGATATGGTAATATAAAACAGAGACTCAAAATGCACATTTCTGCTTCCAGATATAATGTAGATAAAAGAAGTCAAAACAGGGAAGGAAAGACTCTAAAAATTTTTTTAAATACATTTTTAGTGTTTTAAAGGTCTACAGAAGGATTACTGTGCTCAGTCGCTCAGTTGTGTCTGACACGTTGCAACCCCATGGACTGGAGCCCAAAAGGTTCTTCTGTCCATGGCGATTCTCCAGGCAAGAATACTAGAGTGGGTTGCCATGCCCTCCTCCAGGGGTCTTCCCAACCCAGGGATAGAACCCAGGTCTCCCACATTAAATTAGTTTAAATTCCAGAATAGGGAGCATTAGTTATCAATCTGCCATTGTTGCTTCTCTTTGTGTGTGTGTGTGTGTGTGTGTGAATCAGATCTTAGCCAAAGCAGACAGCCTATGACCGAAGAAGGAGAAACTGACAAGCTTTCAGTGGTTACATAGACTAGAATAACAATATTAGAGATTTGAAGTTCCTCAAATTGTCACCTTTCCCACAAGCCATTTGTTCAAGTCTGAGATAAAACTGAGAGAAGACTTTGAAACAAAGTGAAAAGCTTCTGAGGGGAAATAAAAAGAGAAACCTCCCAAAGTTTTCCTGCTGTTGAGGAAGCAAAGACTAACCAGAAGAAAGAGTTATAAAGAAACAAAAAACAGTATATAGAAGCCATGGATGGAGTAGTGAACCAAGATTGGAGACCTGCACCAAGGTCACACCTCTGACAATGAGTCTGGGAATAGCTAAAAAGCCCGTTAAAAAGCACAAGTTTGTCCTTTAGTAGAAGGATGGCATGGCTTCAGGACAAAAAAAGAAAAAAAAAATGAAGTGGAGATTTTACTGTTTAAAAGTGGGGAGGGGATGTTGAAGCTGAAGAATAGTAGACTCTTATTTATTTTCTGTGTTTATTTATTTTTGGTTGTACTGAGTCTTCACTGATGCACACAGGCTTTCTCTAGTTGCAGAGAGTGGGGGCTGTTGTCTAGTTGCAGTGCACTGACTTCTCAGTGTGGGAGCTTCTCTTGTGGTGGAGCAGATTTTAGGCACACAAGCTTCAGTGGTTGTGGCTTGCAGGCTCTAGAGCGTGGGCTCAGTAGCTGTGGTGCCCAGGCTCAGCTGCTCCATGGCATGTGGAATCTTCCTGAACCAGGGATCAAACCCATGTCCCCTGCATTGGCAGGGGGATTCTGATCCACTGCACCACCAGAGAAGTCTAAGAAAAGTAGGATCTTACATACATGACTGGTAAGACCCTCAAGATATCTGCCAAAATTTGATGCTGTGTGTAGTAAGATGGGAAGTAATTAAAGTGAAAATAAGTCAAGAGAAGAACTGACTTTCTCATAGATCACAGAGATAAAATAACTGTGAAAATGAACGCTTTAGTCACTTAGTCATGCCTGACTCTTTGGGACCCCATGGACTGTAGCTCACCAGGTTCCTCTGTCCATGGGATTCTCCAGGAAAGAATACTGGAGTGGGTTGCCATTCCCATCTTTAGGGCATCTTCCCAACGCAGGGATTGAACCAGGTTTTACAGGCTGATTCTTTACCACCTGAGCCACCAGGGAAGCCCACAACTATAGTGGTACTCAAACTTAATCCCTCTAATTGCCTAATTAAAGTGACACATTCCCACCCTATCCACTTTAAAGAAAATTAAAAGATGAGTCACTTTATGGTGAAAGATAACTTCATCTGGACCAGTGTGATACTTTTATACATGGTATTTGACATAGAATCAAAAAATCATAAGACTTCCAAAAAGGTAGGAAAATATTATCAATAATCAAGGACAATCTATACACACACACACACACACACACACACACACAAAGTCATATACATATACAGTTCATAAGTGGTGTTACAAGACTAGAACTTTAAATAATTCTATACTGTGATAGTAGCCAGTAGCCAAGTCACTCAGTCATGTACAGTCCATGGAATTCTCCAGGCCAGAATACTGGAGTGGGTAGCCATTCCTTTCTCCAGGGGATCTTCCCAATCCAAGTATCGAACCCAGGTCCCTGCATTGCAAGTGAATTATTTACCAGCTGAGCCACAAGGGAAGCCCATACTATGATAAATGTGTTAAAAAATTATGAAAAAAACATAGACAAGAATAGATGTAATTAAGATGTGTTAAGAACATCACCAGAAAATTTTTTGTATCTAAAAACAACCTAATGGACATTTGAAAGCTGTGATATCTTAAAGTAAAAACTCAGGGGATAAATTAAAGATCAGATTGAAATGGAAAGTACAGTATTGGTGAACTCAAAGAGTGGTCAATATAAAAATACACAAACTCAAGCATAGAGACAAAATGAAGTAGAAAAAGAAAAACAGGTCGATAGAAGAACAAAACATGTCAGATACTCCACAAGACAAATTTATATAGAACCAGAGTCATGAGGCAAGAGTAGAAAAAGAATGGAACCAGTAACACCCACCTCACCCCACATCGTCCCAACAAAACAAAACGTAGCACACTCAGGTCAGTATAAACAAAAGCAAAACCATACCAAGGCACAAGTGCTAAGTTCTTCAGCCATGTCTGACTCTTTGTGACCATGGACTGCTGCCCACCAACCTGTCCATGGGATTCTCCAGGCAAGAATACCGGAGTGGTTGCAATGCCCTCCTCCAGGGGATTTTCGGAGCCCAGGGATGGAACCTGTATTTCTTGTGACTCCTGCATTGCAGGCTGGTTGTTTACCCCTGAGCCACCAGGGAAGCCCACCACAAGGCATATTGTGGTCAAAATGCTGACAACAAAGATGGAGAGAAAAATACCAATAATAACCAGAGAAAGAGAACATCAGTAATCCAAGAAGTTAACAGAAATAATGGAAGGCAGAATTTAATGCTATTTCACTTTGAAAATGACAAAAAAAAAAGAAACCTACCAAAATAATATTCCATATCCAGTAAAAATATCTTTCAAAGATTAAGGTAAAATAAAAATATTTAAGGAAAATAAATTTTTGGCAATTCATCAATAGCAGCAGGTCTGATAGTAATGGAGGTGATAAGAAATGAAGGCTGATGCATATATGTGCAGTGTTCAGATTTACTAATATATTAGATGTGGTGTGAAAGGGAAAGAGGGACTTCACGGATGATTGCAGGGGTGTTTGTTTCCTTTAGCTTTGCATTTTGACACACAAAAAAAACCTGAAAAAGTATATGCACACACTTACATATATATCCTTTATCCAGACTACTTCTATGCTAAAATATTATCATATTTGTTCTCTCTCTTCCCCTCGTAGATCATTCCCCACTCCCCATCCTCAATATTTGCCTTTGTCCAAGAAATCTGGAAGATTATTTTTCAAAATTTTTTGATAAGTGGATTGAAGCTGCTTTCTTTTGGAAGGTGTTAGTATTGTTAGTAGGCAGACCATTATTCACCTTGAACACTTTAAATACATTTTTGAATACTCCTGGGCTTCGCTGTCAGGCAGACTTTGAGCTATAAACTAAAAAAGAGGGCTGATTTGTGATCACAAATGCTCAGTGGAGACTTTTGCTTTCTCTTTTCATCAGAGGTCAAACTAGTGCAGGGAAGACAAAACTTGGCCTCTATCTATCCTTGGTTTTCACGTGGGTCTCTTGAATCAAACACTGGCTAACAACAGAAAAAGTTTACTAACACACGCAGTGCACATCACTTGGGGGAAACCTAAATGGAAGAGTAGTGAGGACTTAGAAGCGCAGGTTATGTAGCATCACAAAGGACAAGAAATTTGTAGAGAGATATTAGAACAAAAATAAACAATTTTAAGCTCCCCAGGGCAGCAAACTGTGGGAAGGTAAATATCTGGGAAGAAAGTAAAGAAGTAAGATTTAATATTTGTCTTGTGCTGTCAGTGGGCGAAAGGGTCCATTTCCAGTCAAATGAGAGTTTATAGCCTGACTTTACATGGAAAAAAAGAAGGGTAGAGAGACCTTGTTTTCTGTATTAGTTGTTTCTCTTTGTTTTTTGTTTTGTTTAGGTGATGAAAGGAAACCACCAACAGTTTTTTTTTTTTTCCTCTCACAGGTTTCATTGAGATATAATTGATACATAATGTTCTATACATTTAAGGTGTACAATATGATGCTTTACACACATATGTTATGAAATGAGTACTGCAATAAGCTTCGGAAACACATGTATCACTCCATAGAATCACCAAATTATTATTTTTTTTGTTATGGTGTGAAAATATTTCAGATTTACTCTCTTAGCAACCAATGTGTATAGCAAATCCCCAGACCTTATTCATCTTATATACTTGTTATTTTACTTTTTAAAAATTAATTTTATTAGAGTATGGTTACTTTACAATGTGGTGTTAGTTCCTACTGGACCGCAAAATGAATCCGCCACACATGTACCTAAATCCGCTTCCTTTTAGACTTCCTTCCCATCAGGTCACCTCAGTGTACTAAGTTCCCTGTGCTACACAGCATGTTCTCATTAGTTACCTGTTTATACATATTCATCTTATAATGGGAAATTTGTACATGTGACCAACATCTTCCCATTTTCCCTCCCCCTAGGCCTTGGCAACCATGATTCAATAATAGCAACCATGATTGCTAAAAAAATTAGTCAATATACAAGGTTCTTTCCTGGCCCAGTAAATGTGAAAATGCCATTAATAAGTTATTGGTAATATTAATTACAATATAATTAATAAGAATAACTTATTGTTCAACTTATTGAACAACTTTTAATTAATAAATTAGTGATAATTAATTGTAATTAATAAATTACCCTTTATAATATGGTGTAAAGGATTATTTCTGAGTTATTTAGTCATATCCCTGAGCACTTCACACTTCAGTGAATATAGTAGTTTCTTAATTAATTTTGCTCATCAGTTCAGTTCGGTCGCTCAGTCATGTCCGACTCTTTGCAAGCCTGTGAATCGCAGCACTCCAGGCCTCCCTGTCCATCACCAACTCCCAGAGTCCACCCAAACTCATGTCCATAGAGTCAGTGATGCCATCCAACAATCTCATCCTCTGTCGTCCCCTTTTTCTCCTGCCCCCAACCCTTCCCAGCATCAGGGTCTTTTCCAGTGAGTCAACTCTTCGCATGAGGTGGCCAAAGTATTGGAGTTTCAGCTTCAACATCAGTCCCTCCAATGAACACCCAGGACTGATCTCCTTTAGGATGGACTGGTTGGATCTTCTTGCAGTCCTAGGGACTCTCAAGAGTCTTCTCCAACACCACAGTTCAAAAGCATCAATTCTTCGGCGCTCAGCTTTCTTCACCGTCCAACTCTCACATCCTTACATGACTACTGGAAAAACCATAGCCTTGACTAGACGGATCTTTGTTGGCAAAGTAATGTCTCTGCTTTTAAATATGCTATCCAGGTTGGTCATAACTTTCCTTCCAAGGAGTAAGTTCATTTAAGAAATTTCATGGCTGCAGTCATCATCTGCAGTGATTTTGGAGCCCCCCAAAATAAAGTCTGATACTGTTTCCACTGTTTCCCCATCTATTTGCCATAAAATTATGGGACCAGATGCCATGATCTTAGTTTTCTGAATGTTGAGCTTTAAGCCAACTTTTTCACTCTCCTCTTTCACTTTCATCAAGAGGCTCTTTAGTTCACCTTCACTTTCTGCCATAAGGGTGGTGTCATCTGCATATCAGAGGTTATTGATATTTCTCTTGGCAGTCTTGAGTCCAGCTTGTTTGCTCACAGAAATGAACAAATAACAGATGCTTTTTGATTGAATAAATACCAGTAAAAAATGTTGGAAATTCCAACATTAATTGTGTTTTATATTCCAACCTTAGACTCTGGCTTCAGTGCTTGGAGAAAATAGATTGAATACAGATGTAACTTAGTTCTTTACTAATGAAGAATAAAGTTTAACAGAAAGCTGCGTTCTCTGTGCTACTCAGAATGTCATTAGACTTAAACTGGAAAGCAAAGATGAGTTAGGTGTACTTAATTCTGATTTTATACATTTTCTTTTGGCAGGTTTATCTAGGGAAGGAAACTAACCAAGTAAGTTGAATGCTTTGACATGGCTTCCCATTCAAATACTAAATGAATATTTCTTTAGAAAAGAATTGTTGGTTAATTCCCTGTACCTTGAAATACTCATTACAAAATTGGTACAAAGCACCTCAAAGATTTATAGAATAAGGATAAAAATCAAAGATATCATATAGAGTGTATGTAGCATTTTGGGAACAATTTATTAAGGGATGATAAATCAATATTTGATATGTGTCTAAAAATATAGAATACTATGATGCTATGAAAGTAAAATAATCTTAGTGTCATTAAAACATAAGTATTTTATATCTAAAGGATTTCATAAGGTACATATCAAACACTATTTTTTCAGATAAAAATATGAAAACGTGGGATCTTAGTTCCCTCACTGGTTTGATCAAAATCCCATGTGTCAAGTGCATTGGACAAAAAACATCAAAAAACAAAAAAAAACTGGCACTAAATTACACACATTGACTTTATTTCAGTGCTCCATGGGGCTTCTCAGGAGGCTCAGTGGGTAAGGAATTTGCCTGCCATGCAGGAGACTCAGGAGATGGGTTCAGTTCCTGGGTGGGGAAGATTCCCCTGAAGAAGGGAATGGCTACCCACTCCAGTATTCTTGCCTGGAGAATTCCATGGATGGAGGAGACTGGGGGCAGTAGTCCATAGGATCACACAGAGTGGGATACAATTGAAGAGACTGAGCATGCCCAGGCAAGAGTTAGAACTCACAGGTTCTGTTCAGTTCCAGCAGTTATGGGCTTCCCTAGTGACTCAGATGGTAAAGAATCTGCCTGCAATGCAGGAGACCTGGGTTCAGTCCCTGGGTTGGGAAGATCCCCTGGAGTAGGGCATGGCAATTCACTCCAGCGTTCTTGCCTGGAGAATCCCATGGACAGAGGAGCCAGGCGGGTTACAGTCCATGGGGTCACAAAGAGTCAGACACGACTGATCGACTAAGCACAGCACAGCATGTGGTCTGCTAACTTGGGAAGTTCCATCCTCAGTTTTCTGAAAAGAATAATTTCAGTGATTTTTTTGTCTCACTCTTTTGGAATGAAGATAAGGACTTTTGAAAAAGTGTAGAGCTGAAAAAGCATACAACAATTTGCTCATATATATTATCTGTAATACTGTGACATTATAGGAAATGCATGTTTGGTCTCACTCCCTGGTACCTGAGACTTTCTAAAACTCTCATAATTTCCTGTGTGGAGAGTGAAAGGAGCATCTTTTGTGGTTTATAATAAGCCCCTTGCAACCATTTTTAAATTTATACTCATGAGGTAACTCTTAAAGAACCAGGATTGGTTGCCCAAGGAGCCAACCATAGGATTAGAAAGTTGGAAATTTCAGTCCCAACTCAGAAGGACAGAGAGGGGAGAAGGGCTGATGATGAACTGAGTTGCCAATAGCCAATGATTTAATTAACCATGTATACATGATGATGCCTCCACAAAAACCCTAAGCAAAAGGATTTAGAGAGGTTCTGGATTGCTAAACACATCCATATGCTGGGAAGGTCGTGCACCTGCCCAGAGAGGGCATAGAAAGTCTCTGGTCTTTACACATGCCCTGTATTGTTCATTTCCTCCACTTGGCTGTTACTGAGTGAAGCTGAGTCTCCTTAAAACCAACTTCCCTTACTGAATTAATGATTAATCTTTCTGTCCAAAATTTTCTTCTCTTTCTTGTCTTCCCTGACCTCAATTCTATGCTGCTGCTGCTGCTGCTGCTAAGTCTCTTCAGTCGTGTCCGACTCTGGTCGACCCCATGGACTGCAGCCTACCAGACTCCCCCGTCCCTGGGATTCTCCAGGCAAGAGCAATGGAGTGGGTCAATTCTATGCTAACTGAATGCTAATCAACCAAAGTCAGGTGATTAACATTGCTGTTGTTGATAATATCATTCCTGTACTATAGTTGCTTCTTTTAAAATATTTATTTCTTCATTTTTGTCTGCAGTGGATCTTTGCTGCTTTGCGTGGGCTTTCTCTAGTTGCTGCAAGCAGGGGCTACTGTTTGTTGCAATACATGGGTTTCTCATTGCAGTGGCTTTCTTGTTACAGAGCACAGGTTCTGGGGCACACAGGCTTCAGTAGCTGCATCATGTGGGCTCAGAAATTGCAGCTTGCTGGCTCTATAGCACATAGGCTCTGTAGTTGTGTTGCATGAGCTTAGTAACTCTGTAGCATGTGGAAGCTTCCTGGACCAGGGATTGAACACGTGTCCCCTATATTGACAGGTAGACTCTTATTATCAACATACGAACTTGATGCTTTCTAACTGTGGTGCTGGAGAAGACTCTTGAGAGAGTCCCTTGGATAGCAAGGAGATAAAAACAGTCAATCCTAATAGAAATCAACCCTAAATATTTATTGGAAGGACTGGTGCTCAAGCTGAAGCTCCAATACTTTAGCCACCTGATGCGGACACCTGACTCGCTGGAAAACACCCTGATGCTGGGAAAGATTTAGGCCAAGAGGAGAAGGGGACGATAGAGGATGAATTGGTTGGATGGCATCATCAACTCCATCAACATGAGTTTGAGCAATCTCAGGGAGATAGTGAAGGACAGGGAAGCCTGGTGTGCTGCAGTTGATGGGGTCACAGAGTTGGACATGACTTAGCTACCTAACAACAACAATGTACAAGCTCTGGTTGTTTCCCCAGGTTAAGATGAGCTGACAGATTCCTAAGCCATGGACCACCTGGCCAGAGAATTATAAACCAGAGATATCCTGAATGCTGAAACTATGATTAAAATTTGTCACAGAAATGTTGGAAGATGATGATTAATTCCAGCTACTTTGTTCTTCCCCTTTAAAACACACCTCAGACTCAACTCAAAGACCACATTGGTGTGGATCTCAGATTTTTCTTTCATACTTTTCCTTGAAATTGAAAATGTTATTCTCTCAGTCACATCCAACTCTTTGCAACCCCATGTACTATATAGCCCTCGAGGCTTCTCTGTTCATGGAATTCTCCAGGCAAGGATACTGGAGTGGGTAGCCATTCCCTACTCCAGGGGATCTTCCTGATCCAGGGATTGATCCTAGGTCTCTCACACTGGAAGCAGATTCTTTACTGTCTGAGTCACTAGGGAAGCACCTTTGCTTCATTTGCTGCAAACTTCTTCAGAATCTGGCTTTCTCTGTTGCAGGCATCAGTACAGTAGTCTCCCCTTATTCACAGGGGAAATGTTCTAAGACACTCAGTGGATGCTTGAAACAGAAGATAGTATGAAGTTTTATATAAACTACTTTCCTCTATACTAAAACAAAACAAAAAGAATAGGTAGTATATATAGCATGGATAGTGTAAATGTTGGACAAATGAATGATCACATCAGAATGGCCAACATCATCATCATCAAAAAGTCTGCAAATAATAAGTGCTGGTGTGGAGAAAAGGGAACCCTCTGGCACTGTTAATGAGAATGTAAATTGGTGCAGCTACTATAGAAAGCAGTTTGGAGGTTTCTTAAAAACCTAAAGATAGAGCTACCTTATAATCTAGTAAATCCACTACTGGGTATATATATGAAAAAAATGAAAAGTGTAACTTAAAATAATACATGCATCCCAATGTTCATAGCACCATTATTTATAGTAGCCAAGACAGAACCAACCTGAGTGTCTGTCAATAGACAATTGGATTAGGAAGATGCGGCAATATATGAATATACTCAGCCATTAAAAGAATGAAATGATGCCATTTGTTTCAATGTGGATGGACCTAGAGAATAGTATGTTTAGTGAAATAAGTTAGACAGAGAAAGACAAATGCTGTATGATATCACTTATATGTGTATTATAAAAAAATAATACAAATGAATCTATATACAAAACAGAAACAGATTTATAGATGGAGAAAACAAATTTTGGTTACCAAAGGGGAAAGAGAGGTGAGGAAGGACAATTTAGGAGTACGGAGTTAACAGATGCAAACTATATAAAATAGGTAAACAACAAGAATTCACTGTATAGCATAGGGAATTATATCCAATATCTTGTAACAACCTATACTGGAATAAACACTGCAAAAAAAATCCCCCAAACAAATCATTATGCTGTATGCCTGAAACTAACAAATTGTAAATCAACTATACTTCAATTAAAAAATAAATTAGCATCCTGTTTCTATTCACTTTGAATGAAAAAATGCTTCTTACCAAAATTTAGCAACTTATTTCTTCATGAAATGGTTCCCTACTTCTTGTATTTTATTAGATTCCAGAGTTCTGAAAGAAATTGAGTTGGAAAAATTTTGCCAGTTTTGTCATTGATTTAGTGAAATGTCAATGTTTTGAAGTTTCTCATCCTGCCATTTTCCTCCCTAAACACATGAATGGAACAAATATTATTTATTACCTATATACTAATAAATATGCCACAGAAATATGTTTTTGTACTCTTAAGAAATGCACGGTAACTTTCTTATAATATAATTTATCCCATTATACTACATGTAGACATTTTAAATTTCCCCTTTGAATTATAAATTCCCATTCTCTGAGCAATAGAAAATGTTTCCCTTTTTTGGCTTATTTTCATTGAATTAATTTCCAATGGAGGAATTTCTGACTAAGAGAGAGTAAATTTTAAATACAATTTTCAAATATTGGTCTGCTAGCATTTAATACCTGAATAGCAGAAGTTATTTCTATTTAAACCATGTTTGCAAGGGAGATTAATTGAAGATTACTATTATATCTTATTATAGTAGAGTTTTAGAGAGTATAGTATAGTATCTTATTATAGTAGAGTTTTCCTTCTTCCTTTTATCTTAATTGATTAGTAATTTTGATTAACACTAAAAGTCTGTGAATGTTCTATGTTCTCTGTCTTTTCATATATTACAGAATTGGATTCTCAAGACATAATTACTTATACTTATTATTTGTAGGTTTTAGTATATGTATATATTTCACTCCCTGTTTACCTTCAATAATAAATTTAAAATTAAATAAAGATTTAAATAGTTCAGGGGGTCAAATACACTTTTTCCTTTGAAATTTATTTTATCATTTTTTAGTGATAAAGTTGTCCTGCTTTCTTGGATTTATTTGATACTTTATTATATTTTCCTTTTTTTCTATATTATATCCAGTTATAAAGGGATTATTACCCCTATTTCCACATATTATTTATTTATCCAAATATATATGTATCTTTTCTTTTTACTTAGTGTCTTGAACTATGTTCATTTTTCTGAGGGTGATGAAGAATGACCCAAGATTAACTAAATAAAAATCTTTGAAAATGTTAACAATGCAAAATGAATATAAAATTTAAACTAACCTAAGCTAAACTAATGCTAGAATTGCCCAAATGTCTTAAGTGTTTTCTATTCCACAAAGAGTAAAATTATTTTGAGAAAATGAATTTTATATAAATGTGAATAGTTCATTGATTAGTATTTGTACTTCTGTCTTTTAGAGACTATAGCTGTTTAAAATTATTTGGGAATTAATAACCCACTAATAATAAATGCTGAGAACTGTGACAATTGTGCATGCACCATCTAGTGATGAAAAATAGTACTTACCCTACAATGGAAAGAGTTCACAAAGAGACATCACAAGTGTCTATAAATAATAGTTCCAAAATAGCATGTAAAATGTAAATATAAAATGAATGTAAAATGTAATCAAGTCCACTGGAAACAATTAAAAGCACTTGAAGCTACTTTTTAAAAAAACAATAAATGATGTATTCAAGTATGTCTGTGACAAAGCAAGGGTTGAGTAAAACTGGTCTTTAGTGAAAATATGTTAGGTATCTTGTGTAATTCAAGGTAAGATTGATGACATGCCCAATCTAGAGATGATACAGAGCTAAAGTGAGCAGCAGTAAAACAGTTTCCTGTGTGGCTACATCCAGAGCACTCTTACTCTTGAATTCTGCTCTCACCTGACAGAGTCTCTCATACAACAGGCAAAGGCATTATTAGCCTGTGTATTTCTTTTCTTGGCTTATTTTCTGGGCTCTTGATGATCAAAATTCTTAAGTTCAAACTGCTGTGATAAAAGATAAGATTGCTTCTTCCGAGGATATATACACATACTCTGCAAAAGTTCAGACGCTGTCTTCTAAAAATCAGGTATTTGCTAATTTCGCAGATTTCTATTGTTTCTCAACATGTGTTTTTGGAATTTTGAGGGAATTTGGATCAAAGAAACTGAAGTTATAGTTGCAAAGACAAACTTGTATATCAATATGCAGATATGTTTTAAAAGTAATAATATAATTTTATATGATTATATATAATTTTCAATCATATATATATATTTATATATCTCTATAAATATCATTTGGGAGGAGAGGAAATAAAAGTATGAGTGACAGAGTGGGAAAAGAGAACAGAGAAGAAAGAAAGGGAGAAAGAATTGAAGAAAAGAGTGATGCTAGAAGAGAACTCAGATGAATTGGAATAAAGTGATTCTAATTATTATCTATTTTTAGTAATTTCACTGATACTATTTGATATGACATTATTATTATCACTGATACTATTTATTTAATTTGACAGTTTATGATACCTTGATATTATTAACTGGTATAAATTTGAGGTTTAAAGAAAATAAATGAAGAAACATAAAATTCCACCAGGGTAAAGCATAATTAGACATAATTAAGCTATGCATAACTTGGATATATTATCCTGTAGTAAGGGCATAAAAAATTTTCACACAGATTCCTATCAACTTTTCTAAAATGTTTAATCATGAAAAATATTTTTCAAATTTTCTCAAATTAAAGTTTAATACACAAACCGTTACTTTTTGTACTTCATATAGAAATCTAAGAAACAATTACAGCAGTAACAAGGTTAATAAGATGTATCAAGAAATTCATCATACATTGGGGAGACGTTAATGAAAGATAAGATAAGGTAAAAGGAGATAACTAATTGGATGGTGACAAACGAAAAGTAATGAGAAAAATTGGAAAAAGAGATGAATTGTTATTGGAGGATCTGGAAATTTTATTAAAGGTGGTAGAATTTGATCTACAGATTCATTATGAGCAAATAGAGGAGGAAAATGTACTTGAGAAGGAAGAATTTGAGCAAAACATTTAAAATTGGAGAAGTGCTTGTCATATGTTGAGAAAGAACAGACATGTCAGTGGAATTATGGGGAAAATGAAAATAGATTGAGTTGAAAGATGAGACTAGAAAGAAAGCAGGAACAGGTGAAATTGTGAAAGAATGGAAGTGCCAAGCTATAAGGATAAATTTCAGTCGAAAGAATTCAGTAAAGCCATCAGATCATCTTTTGCATTTTCACTTATAAATAAATGATATTAACAGATTTGCGATTGTGAATAGACAATATTTAAAAGGCCAAAAGTAATATACCATAGCAACTGCTTTGCATGTGTGCTCAGTCGCTCAGCTGTGTCCAACTCTTTGTGACCCTATGGACTATAGTCCCCCAGGATCCTCTGTCCAAGGGATTGTCCCAGCAAGAAGACTGTAGTAGGTTGCCATTTCGTCCTCCAAAGGCTCTTCCTGACCCAGGGATTGGACCTGCTTCTCCTGCATTGGCAGGTGGATTCTTTACCACGGAGCCACTTGAGAAGTCCTACCAACTCATTAAGTAACAGTTAAAAATTAAAATTTCTTCATTCTTAAAATATTTTGATATTTGTAATTGTATTCTAATCAAGAACTGGTTATTCAAATTCATTCCCAATATCATTTTATTCAATACCAATTTTACTTATGGATTTCACAATTTACATGAATTTAAAATGTATTTTTTTTCATTTTCTTGTATCTCTTCCTTTCAGTAATGAGTGAAGAAGTTGTAACTTACTCCGATTTGCTATTTCAACCATCATCTCAGCCACAGAGGAGCCAAAGACTTGAAACTACCAAGAAAAAAGGTCTTTCATGTTTTCTACTTAAAAAATATACAGAATTATTCATTATCAGGCTCATATGCACATACACATGATCTAAATTTTTTTCTCTTACTAAACAAGGAAAATAAGTGCTTTTGAGGGAAGATTATATTTTGCCCATGAGAGTCATAACTGTAACTATGTTGTAAACATTATATCAGCATTTTTAGAATGAGTAAAATGTTTGAGGATCGAGATATGTTGTTTATAATTTTCTGTCATTTAAGATATCAACACTATCTAGTAGGATATTTGGAAAATAGAGAAGTGAGAAAATGAAGAGATAATTTCATTATTCTAACACAGTTGCTGTGAATTAGGGACTATTTTTCCTGTTTTCCTGGTTTGTGTATTTGCCAGCCTAGTGAGTTCAAAGTATACTTTTTCCAAGTACCATGCTTCTTGATACACAAACACCGATGTTATTAATTTACTAGTGTATGTGATTATATGGAGTTCAATGATATATCTTCCTATCATTTAAAATTTGCTTTCATTTGTATTTTTTCCTGTTGCTTATTTGCAGTCCTCATATGTTTTAAATCAATATGTGGAATGATTAGAAGTGAGCTATATATCAGTGTGCTAATTCTATTTTGTCTTACATCAAATGGATATTCAGTACTTTGGCTAAGATGTATTATTTTAACGAGGACCTCAATTGATTACTTTCCAGTTTTTTAGATTGCTAATTATTACAATACGGTTTATGATATACAGATTCACCATGCAGTTAATGAAGAAGTATTTTTAAATTTTGCTTAATATATTGTTAACGAATTTTTAAAGAGCCCTTAATACCTAATACACTCTGCTTGTTATAGATTCAGAAATTGTTTTCTTTTTAAAATTCTGATGAACAATTCATTG
This sequence comes from Dama dama, assembly GCF_033118175.1. Classification (NCBI taxonomy): domain Eukaryota; kingdom Metazoa; phylum Chordata; class Mammalia; order Artiodactyla; family Cervidae; genus Dama; species Dama dama. The sequence goes on from NC_083702.1 coordinate 20,432,453, forward strand.
TACCAGTGTCTGTACTTCTTAGATTTGTATGGGAAAATCTACTGGTTTGGGAAAACTTGATTAATGATGTTGTTAATTGTATGTATGTGCATAAGTATGTATGAAATGACATACTTCACCACAGTTCATATTTTACCATGGATCAACCAGAATGACTTAGAGCCATTATCTTGTCTTGTAAGTTTATTTTTACCTAACAAAGCTTCTTAGATTTTCACTGTCTATAAAATTCTTTCACAGATGGAAATCAATTACCAAAAACTCCACAAGGTATGTTTCATGCTTACCCAATATAAAAATATAAACAGAGACATGATGGTTAAATGTTCTAGAGATTAGAGTGCATAATTGATGGAAATCCACTTTTAGCTGAAAAGACCAAAACCTTTCCTTCTCCTGATGACAACACGTGGATTTTCTGTCCTTCCTCTGTGGCATGTATCGTGTATTGGTGGATTTTGTGTGTGAGGAAGTTTCTTCTCTCCGCCCCAGCTAAGGTCCTCTGCTTTGTACAACTTCAGGATATTGGGAAGAAGCTTGTTTTCTGTCTCTTCTCTAGAAGCAGATGGCTTTTGCCTACTGTCAATGCAGGGTACAGGGTGGGCTTGTTGTTGTTTAGTAGCTAAGTTGTGTCTGATTCTTTGCAATCCCATGGGTGCAGCTCGCCAGGCTTCCCTGTCCTTCACTATCTTCTGGAGTGTGCTCAAACTCATATCTATTGAGTTGGTGATGCCATCCAACCATCTCATCCTCGGTCATCCCCTTCTCCTCCTGCCTTCAGTCATTCCCAGCATCAGGGTCTTTTCCAATGTGTCTGCTCTTTGCATCAGGTGGCCAAACTTCAGCTTCATCATCAGTCCTTCCAAAGAATATTCAGTGTTGATTTCCTTTAGAATTGATTGGTTTGATTGCCTTGCTGTCCAAGGGACTCTCAAAAGTCTTATCCAGCACCACAATTTGAAAGCATCGATTCTTTGTCCTTCAGCCTTCTTTGTGGTCCAACTGTCACATCCACACATGACTACTGGAAAAACCATAGCTTTGACTAGAGGGACCTTTGTTGGCAAAGTAATGCCTCTGCTTTTTAATACACTGTCTAGGTTTGTCATAGCTTTACAGGTTTCTCGGGAGTTTGGTAAGGTGATCTGCTATTCCTATCTCTTTAAGAATTTTCTACAGTTTGTTGTGATTCATACAGTTAAAGGCTTCAGTGTAGTCAGTGAAGCAGTAGTTGTTTTTCTGGAACACCTTTGCTTTTTCTATGATAAAACAGATATTGGCAGTTTGATCTCTGATTCCTCTGCCTTGAAGTCTGCTTTTAGCCTTGAAGATTTGTTGAAATACTTTGCCCTCATATGGCTGGCACTTTTCCTCCTATGCTTTGCCAAAGGTGAAGTAGAGTTTGCGTGCTGTCTTTCCGTAGAGTCGGGGCTTTATCTGTTTAGAATTCAGACCACCTGATCACTTTATCAATTCAGCTGCCTCATTCCCTCATTATGAGTTATGATTTTGTAGATTACCTCCCTTTTCTCTATTTTTAGGATGCGAGCTACTTTGCTGTAGAGTTTACTGCACCTAAAACAGAAGCAGAACTCGGAATAAACATTTAGAGTTGATGTTACAAGATGTATTTATCTCTCTCTTTATAGATCACCCTACTCCACTTTCTTCATGGAAATATGTTGCTGTGTTTCTGTGCATCATTTGCCTGGGGCTTCTTCTGTCTGTTGGATACTTGGTCACTGAGTGTAAGTCAAAATATGAAATAGAAGTTTACTTTTCCATTATTCACATAGTGAAATATGTTGAAAATAATACATTATTTTGATCAGTTCTACTTCTTAACAAAGTAAATATTCTCTGCACAGAACTTAAGTTAATTTCCTAGAGACACATAAAAATGTTGTCCATTTTTAAGCATATCAAGAACATTACATACTGCCTTACTATTTGTTCTCATGTTTCCTTTACCAGAAATACCTTTAAAAATTTCTTCTCTGTGAAAAAGCTTTCTCACACTGTTATCAGAACAATATTTCTTTCTTCTTTGATTTATGGCTGTGTGAACTTGCTGTATATGTACTATAATTTGATTTTTTATGATTATGACTTTATTACATTTAAGTTCTTGGAAGTAGATGATGCTTCACTCATCATTTTTTTAGCTCTGAATTCAGCACAATATTTTACCTATAGATATGTGTCAATTTTTTTTTTTTTTTGAGTTTAAACTGACCTTTCTGAGTTCTCTTCAGTGAATAAGAAGCCATTTCAACCAGAAGGATGTCCAGGAAATAGTTCCTCCAACAAGGAAGCAAATAAAACAGGTACTTTTGGATGAGTCCCTGAGTCATAATTTTATTTGCAGGAGATAAGAGACAATTAACTATTTTGTTTAATGCATGTTACTGGATACGTGTAAATATATATATGTCAAATCTATTAAGACTCAAATGATGATGGCACTGTCAAATGACAACTTGAAGTTAAATAAAATATTTCCACAAGGCATCATCATTTTGGGGCATATCTATATGATTTCATTTATGTATTTCTTATTGTCTTATTTTTGAAACTTACAGTTTTTTAAAGATAATTATATACATATTTTATTTTCATGTGAAAACAAAGGAAGAGTATTATGTTGATAATTTTTACAGTCATATACACTGGATGGTTTCCTGACACATTTCTAATTATGTCATTAAAAATTATTTCCTAATACACAGCTTATGAATCTTAAAGACCAAAATGTTTTCAATGAAGTGAGTTATTAACTTAAGATAAATTTAACACTAAATTTAAGTGCACACAGCCTATAATGTAAACATCAAAAAGTGTTTTTGTTTGTAGATGGTAGATTTGCTATGTCAACTTAGAGATGTGATCTGCACTGATGGAAATCATTCAGTTACATTTTAAATTTTTAGTAGTTTGGAAATACCCTACTTGTTCAAACAACTGGCATCAGTATGGAGAAAACTGCTACTATTTTTCAAGAAACAGTATTCCTTGGAAGGAATGTCGCCATTTTTGCACTGATTTACATTCTGGATTTCTTAAGTTGAATACTGAAGAAGAGATGGTAAGGACAAGATTTTGTTTTGTAAATTTTGGTATCAGAAAAATTTAGGATGACAGGAATTGCTCCAGTTTTATATTCTTCTGAATTACTTTCCATAGTGTAGTTACCAAAATCTCTGCAATTTGTAATTTTGAATGTGTACTTCAATAAAACCTGAGTGGTTTTCCTCTAGCACTTGGAGTAAAGTCTAAGTAAAATGTAGATAAGATCACTTGCAGTCTGATTTCGGCTGATTTCTCTATCTTCTTCTGCTGTTCTAAGGAAAGTGTGCCATGGTCTCCAACTGTATTGACGTTATTTAAATAGATCATGGTCCCCTTATGCTCTTTTATGTCCTTGTTCTGTTTACCTGTGACAAATTTTATTTCCTCTACCTCCTATCCCAAAATATCATCTTTCAGTTAATACATCTTGTTTTCAGATTTTAGCTTACTAGACGATCCACTTGGAAAATATCCTTAGTTCACTAAAATCTGTTAAAATTCCCTGTTAATTTCTCTCCTTCAATCCTGTATTTCTGATCTTGTACCATGTGTCACTACTATTTATTACATAAGTCAATGAATACTATTCAGTTTTTCAGTGCCTAATTTGAGCAACTACAGTTTCAAGATTTTATGCTTACTTTTACAACCCATAACTTAAGAAAATGACTAGAATAAAACGTGTCCCGAAAAAATTACTCAGTGAATACATGAGTTATTAGCTCTAAGCATCCAGCCTATGGCTGAAGAATTTAGGGTTAATCTCTCCAGATTCTTTCAATATTAAGAACAGAGAATCCAAAGAGAAGTAAAATATACATATTTAAACTATTATATTCCTCTTTTGCAAGAAAAGTTCCACTTTTTGATTCACTTTCCTTTTCCTGTCTGCAGAATTTTATAACAAAATTGTCAAAAATGCAATGCGGTTTGCAAAAAGAAAAGTTTCCAATTAGCTTACACTACAGCAATAAGCAACTGAACTGGGTTTGGCTAGATGATACAAAACTTACCCTGGACAAGTAAGTCTCTTGCTGTTTTAAAATTTCAGTACAGAACAATATTATTTCCTTCAAAATAGAAATATTTAATGTGGATGTGGGTAACATTTATAACAGATGCACCTGTAAGAAATCAATAAGTAAAAGACAGGAAAGATGGAAAGCAAGGAGTAAAATACTTAGTAAAATACTAAATACTATACTAAGTTAAATATGTTCCTTTCAAAGCTCATTGAAATTGCTTATTGAAGTATAACTATTTTGCATTTTAATAAAAGGTAATTGAATAAATAAACTTGCATAAGGTTACAAAGTAAATATATTTCAGATTTGTCATTTTAATTTCAGTGTAGTTTGTCTGACTGCAATACATGTGCATGTATTGAAATTTTCTTAAAATGTGCCTTCCAATTCTCTAGGACTCACCTAGCATACTTTGTCTGGTTTGCTGTCATAAAAAAGTCACTACAAACTGGGTGGCTTAACGCACAGAAATTTATTCTCTCAAGCAGAGGGAACAGAGGTTTGAAATCAAGATCTTGGTAGGGTTGATTCCTCACTGGAAAGATCCTTTGTCTGAAGGAGCTTGCTAAACTTTTCCAGAGAGAAAGCTAACTGTTGTTGATGACTAAAACATTTTTTTTGTTCAGCATACACTGTGGAACTTGTTTATAAAAATCTTAATAAAGGAAATACAGTAAACTTCCATGAAAATATAAGATATTCTGCCAATCCTTGGCATCATTTAAAGACAAGCCAGCCCTCTGTATCTGCGGGCTCTGAATTCTCAAGTTTAAGCAACCATGTAGACACAGAGGACTGACTGCGATTTGAGTATCTGTAGACTAGGATATCTTGGGGATCCTCGTAGAATCTCCCCACCCCCACATCCTGGATACAAAGAGACAACTGTCTATACCCCCAACTTCCTTTGCTCCTTCTCTGCATCTCTCTGTGTTTGTTGCTCTCCCATAAGGATATTCTTATTGGATTTAGGGTACAATCCAATATGGTTTCATCATGACACTAGTCTTCTTTGTTTTCAATTTTCAACTTATTTATTTAAAAAAATTTAAATTTATTTATTTTTAATTGAAGGATAACTGCTTTACAGAATTTTGTTGTTTTCTGTCAAACATCAACATGAATCAGTCATAGGTACATATGTCCCCTCCCTCTTAAACCTCCTTCCCATCTCCCTCCCCATCCCTCCCCTCTAGGTTGATACAGAGACCCTGTTTAAGCTCCTTGAGACATACAGCAAATTCCCTTGGGCTATCTATTTTACATAATGTAAAGTAAGTTTCCATGTTACTCTTTCCATACATCTCACCTTCTCCTCCCCTTTCCCCATGTCCATAAGTCTGTTCTTTATGTCTGACCTGCAAATAAATTCTTCAGTACCATCTTTCTAGATTCTGTATAATTGTGTTACTATACAATATTTCTCTTTCTCTTTCTTACTTACTACACTCTGTATAAAAGGCTCTAGGTTCATCCACCTCATTAGAATGGACTCAAATGCATTTGTTTTTATGGCAGAGTAATATACCATTGTGTATATGTACCACAACTTCTTTATCCATTCATCTGTTGATGGACATCTAGGTTGCTTGCATGTTCTAGCTATTTGTAAATAGTCCTGCGGTGGACATTGGGGTACATGTGTCTTTCTCAATTTTGCTTTCCTCAGGGTATATGCCTAGGAGTGGGAAAGCAGGGTCATATGGTGGTTTTTTTTATATCTAGTTTTTTAAGGAATCTCCACACCACCTTCCATAGTGGCTGTATCAACTTACATTCCCACCAACAGGGCAAGAGCATCCCCTTTTATTCACACCCTCTCCAGCATTTATTGTTTGTAGACTTTTTGATGATGGCCATTCTGAACAGTGTAAGGTGATATCTCATTGTGGTTTTGATCTGCATTTCTCTAAGAATAAGAGATGTTTAGCATCTTTTCATGTGTTTGTTAGCCATCTATATGTTTTCTTTGGAGAAATGTCTGTTTAGGTCTTTTCCCCACTTTTTAATTGGATTGTTTTCTATGTGGTATTGAGTTGTATGAGTTGCTTGTATCCTTTGGAAATTAATCATTTGTCAGTTGTTCCATTTGCTATTATTTTCTCCCATTTTGAGTGTTGTCTTTTCACCTTGTTTATAATTTCTTTTTACTGTGCCAAAGCTTTTAAGTTTAATCAGGTTCCACTTGTTTACTTTTGTTTTTGTTTCCATTATTCTAGACAGTGGGTGGGTCATAGAGGATTTTGCTTTGATTTATGTCATCGACTGTTCTGTCTATGTTTTCCTCTAACAGTTTTATAGTTTCTGGTCTTATCTTTAGGCCTTTAATCCATTTTGAAGATGCAAAAATCCTCAACAAAACTCTAGTACACAGAATCCAACAACACATTAAAAAGATCATACACCATAAGCAAGTTGGGTTTATTCCAGAGATGCAAGGATTCTTCAATATACATAAATCAGTCAATGTGATACACCATATTAACAAATTAAAAGATGAAAACCAAATGATAATCTCAATAGATGCAGAAAAAGCCTTTGACAAAATTCAAAACCCATTTATGATTAAAACTCTTCAGAAAATGGGCATAGAAGGAACCTACCTCAACATAGTAAAGACCATATATGATAATCTCACAGGAAACATTACACTCAATGGTGAAAAATTGTAAGCATTCCCCCTAAGATCAGGAATAAGACAAGGGTGTCCACTCTCACCGCTATTATTCAACTTAGTTTTGAAAGTCCTAGCTATAGCAATCAGAGAAGAAAAAGAAATAAAAGAAATCCATATCGGAAAAGAAGAAGCAAAGCTTTCACTGTTTGTAGGTGACATGATACCATACATAGGAAGCCCTAAAGATACTATCAGAAAATTATTAGAGCTAATCAGTGAATTTAGAAAAGATGCAGGATACAAACTCAATACACAGAAATCACTTGCAATACTATATACTAACAATAAAAGTCAGGAAAAGAAATGAAGGAATCAATCCCATTCACCATTGCAGCAAAAAGAATTAAATATCTAGGAATAAACCTACCTAGGGATAGACAGGAGGCCTGGTGTGCTGTAGTTCATGAGGTCACAAAGAGTTGGACATGACTGAGCGACTGAACTGAACTGAACTGAAGGAGACAAACGAACTGTGTACAGAAAATTATAAGACACTGATGAAATAAATCAAAGTTGACATAAATATATGGAGAGATATTCCATGTTCCTGGGTAGGAAGAATAAATATTGTGAAAATGACTATACTGCCAAATGCAATATACAGATTCGGTGTGATCCCTATCAAATTACCCAATGGTATCTTTCACAGAACTAGAACAAAAAATTTCTCAATTCATACAGAAACATGAAAGACCCTGAATCACCAAAGCAGTCTTGAGAAAGAAGAATGAAGCCGGAGGAAGCAACCTTCCTGACTTCAGATTACACTACAAAGCTACAGTCATCATCAAGACAGTATAATACTGGCACAAAAACAGAAATATAGACCAATGGAACAATATAGAGAGCCCAGAAATATATCCATGCACCTATGGGTACCTTATTTTTGACAAAGGAGGCAAGAACATAGAATGGGGCAAAGATGGCCTTTTCAATAAGTGGTGCTGGGAAAACTGGATAGCTACATGCAAAAGAATGAAATTAAAACACTTCCTAATACCATACACAGAGGTAAACTCAAAATGAATTAAAGACCTAAATGTAAATGCATTTATTTTTTAATTGAAGGGAATTTGCTTTAGAGAATTGTGTTGGTTTCTTCCAAACATCAACATGAATCAATCATAGGTATACAAATGTCCCCTCCCTCTTGAACCTCCCTCCCATCTCCCTCCCCATCCCACACCTCTATATATTTAAAGAACCCCAGTTTGAGTTCGCTGAGTCATACAACAAATTCCCATTTGCTATCTATTTTACATATGGTAGTGTCAGTTTCCATGGTACTCTCTCCATACATCCTACTCTCTCCTTTCTCCCTGCCTCCCAATGCCCATAAGTCTGTTCTCTATGTCTGTGACCTCATGTCACTAATCTTAATTCCATCTACAAAGAAGTTATTCCCAATTAAGGACACATTTTGAAGTTCTGGGTGGGCTTGAATTTTATTCGTGAGTTCTATGCAACCTTTGACTAGGCTGGTGGCTGAGATGGTAAAGAATCTTCCTGCAATGCAGGAGACCTGGATTCAATTCCTGGGTCTGGAAGATCCCCTGGAGAAGGAAATGGCAAATCACTCCAGTATTCTTGCCTGCAGAATCCCATGGGCCGAGTAGCCTGGAAGGCTACAGTGCATGGGTTCACAAAGAGTCAGACATGATTGAGTGACTAATACTTGTTCAACCTACTACCTACACTCAAAAAAGGATTTATAGGCCTCAATTCCCATGATTTTATTAGGGTGTCTGAAGTGGAGGTATAAAATGTATCCTAGTGCACATACACAATGTGTGTAAAAACCAGTTTAGCAAGACCATGGGAAATACTGAACTGCCAGTACTCTTGTTCCCCAGTTTTAAGCTCCACGGTTTAAAATATAGTGAGTAATTGATAGTGCAGGCTCTTAAGTGTCTGAGGTTTATGTCTTGGCTCTCCACTACCATCATAGTCTTTTATCCAACATTGTTTGGTTTCTATTCCATTTTATATAAGATGTGATGAATAATAGAACCCACTTCATAGAGTAGTTGTGAAAATACAGTAGTTGATAAATATAAGCATGTGAGAAGTATATGGTTCTTTAAGAAAATAAAGTTCTCTCTCCTTCCTCCTTCTCTTTCTTCTCCTACCCCAAATCTTAACAGTAAATTAATGTCAAATAAAATTTTAAATAGATGAATCTAATTTAAAAATGTGATTTCAGGACGTCCGTGGTGGTCCAGTGGTTTAGACTCTGTGCTTACACTACAGGGCATATGGGTTTGATCCCTGGTTGGGGAACTAACCTTTGTGCTATGTAGCATGCCTAAAATTTAAAAAAAAGTAATAATGAAAAGTAAATAAAATAAAATCTAAATTAAAATATGATTTCTACCTTAAAATATTATGACTAAAATATGCAAGATTCCTTCCAGTATATCCACTCTTAACAGACATGATTTTCTAACATAATTTGTGTTAAATTAAGATTTTGGATTGACTTAAAATTCTGAGTGATTACATATTCATTTCTAATTGCTGTACTTGTAGTAAATGCATGCCCCTTTTCAGGAATTATATATTTCTTTAAATATTTATAAATTGCTCTGATTCTCATTGACATATCTAAATATTTAATCTTTTAAAACTATTTTCTAGACTTATTAGTAAAGAGTAACTTGATCTTTACTCTGGGGTAAATTTTCCCAGGAGAGAATGAATTGACATTAATGATTGATGGCAATTTTTTTTTACTGTATATATAGTAAAATGTTTATAAAAACACTAATGTATAAACAAAATATAGTAGACTCCTGTGAAGATGGAAGATACTTTGAAATTGTCTGAGTTCACAGAAACAAAAGCCAGAATTGAAGGCATTGTTAACATCCCGATTATAGATTTAATATGAAATTTCAGATGACAAAATATTCATTATTTTATTATTAGAGAACTGGGAAAATGATGTTTCTACTTCTTTTTTATAAATATGTCAAAATACGAATTTAAAAAGTACAACTGATACATGAAATAATTTCAGAACTTAATGGAAAGTATTTTTTTTCTAGGCTTCAACTTCCAGGACATGAGAATGCTAATAATAAATGTGCACACATAAAATATGGTCAGATAATTGCTGAAGATTGCCATAGTAGTGGTTATTGTATCTGTAAGAAGACAATATATTCAGATTAGATAAAGTGCCTGAGATTTTCCAGTGAGATGACTTCAACTATGTAAAAATGTGTTTAGCTAAAAATAGATGTCTTAAACATTGAAGTCTATATGTTATTCTTTAACTTTAAGCCATAATTTGTAACAGGATTAATACAATAAACAGTATTTTAGTAACACTGGATAATTGTTGTTTAATTGTTAAGTTGTGTTTGACTCTTTTGTGACCCCATGGACTGTAGTCTGCCAGGCTCCTCTGTCCATGGAAATTCCCAGGCAAGAATACTGGAGTGGGCTGCCATTTCCTTCTCCAGGGATCTTCCTGACCCACAAGTCAGACTCATGTCTCCTGCATTCCAAGCAGATTCTTTACCACTGAGCCACAGGGAAAGCTCAACATTGGATCATGTAGAGAAAACAAAGAATATGAGGGAACATTATGGAGATAGAAGTATGAAGGAAATTCCTCTATTACTGGAACAGAGATACTAAATCAAGCATTATTCAGGTTTATTCAGGTCTTCCAGTACTTTCAAAATAAATTTTATCACTTTAGCCTCATGGTTTTAATTTCAAAAAAAATTTTTTTATGCTTTTAATTTTTTATAAAACACAATTTTTTCTTTGCCTTATTATGGTCATCTATCAGAGAAATAAATAGTTAAGTAAGAAGACCTTGATGCTGGGAAAGATTGAGGGTAGGAGGAGAAGGGGAAGACAGAGGATGAGATGGTTGGATGGCATCACCGACTTAATGGACATGGGTTTGGGTGAACTCTGGAAGTTGATGATGGACAGGGAGGCCTGGCATGCTGTCGTTCATTGGGTCACAAATAGCTGGACACTGAACTGAAGAAGATAAAATTGTCTCATAAAATAAATCTCAAAGAAAAATTGCATTTTTGATAAGCTAGAAAATAATGACTTAAAGTGGTTATAGAGAGCCAGGAGATGTTAAAACTTTGTTAGCCACAAAAATTATCAATACAATGAATGAAAATGGATAGTCTCAGCTGGAGTAGAATAAATAGTACTTATTTCATTCATAAACAAGAATTTTTTTCCTGTCACTGGTCAGGCACTGAGTTTTAAAGACTGGAGATCCACATTTGTACAAATCAAAGAACTATGTCTACTTTCATAGAGCTTTCAAAATAAAAGAAAGGACAGACATTAGTAAAGTTATCACATTGGTAGATGCATAATATAAGTAAAATAAGTTCTTAGAAAGGGGGAAAAGATAGTGAAAAAGGGAAAAAGTAGTTGTCAGATTATAACAAAGAATTTGATCTAGACTGAGAATTTAGTGAAGAACTCCCTGATATGGAGAGCTGAGAAATTAATAATTTTATTAAAAGAAAAGAGAAAGGATCCGGCAGTTAAGAGTATTTCAGAGACAAAAGGAGAAGGCAATGGCACCCCACTCCAGTGTTCTTGCCTGGAAAATTCCTCGGACGGAGGAGCCTGGTAGGCTGCAATCCATGGGGTCGCAAAGAGTCGGACACGACTGAGTGACTTCACTTTCACTTTTACTTTCATGCATTAGAGAAGGCAATGGCAACCCACTCCAGTGTCCTTGCCTGGAGAATCCCAGGGACTGGGGAGCCTGGTGGGCTGCCGTCTCTGGGGTCGCACACAGTCAGACGCTACTGAAGCGACTTAGCAGCAGCAGCAGCAGCAAAGACAAAAAAGAAACAAACAGCAGGTGGAATGAAGATCAGGGTGACTGAATCCCAGAGTTGGAAGGGGAAAACAGTTTGATATAATCCTAGAGGAGGAAAAAAAACCAGAAAACACAAATCTTTGAAAACTGTGAGCAATTCTTGACTTCTTCAGGGTATTTTCAATCTTTAAACTCACCTAAGATTTGAGAGCCTACTGTATAGCACAAGGAACTCTATTCAGTGCTCTGTGGTAACATAAATGGGAAGGAAGCCCAAAAAAGAGGGGATATAAATTTATGTTTAGCTGAATCAATTTTTTTGTACAGAAGAAACCAACACAACATTGTAAAGCAACTATACTCCAATAAAAATTGATATTTTAAAAAAGATAGAACAGAGAATCCAAATCGATACACAACCACAAACAAGGTTGCTAAAACGGCCAGATGACATAGGGCCACAGACAAAAATTATTAGATACCTAAGGTGCACATTTCCTCTAAAAATATAGCAAAATAAAATTTCTAGTTCAAACAAGCATAGCAGCACACATTTAATAACAATTTAAAAATGGTTATTCTAGGAAAGCCTCAGTGAACTGAAGGAGGATATGGTAATATAAAACTCAAAATGCACATTTCTGCTTCCAGATATAATGTAGATAAAAGAAGTCAAAACAGGGAAGGAGAAACTCTAAAAAAATTTTTAAATACATTTTTAGGGTTTTAAAGGTCTACAGAAGGATTACTGTGCTTAATCGCTCAGTTGTGTCCAACACTTTGCAACCCCATGGGGATTCTCCAGGCAAGAATACTAGAGTGGGTTGCTATGCCCTCCTCCAGGGGATCTTCCCAACCCAGGTCTCCCACATTAAATTAGTTTAAATTCCAGAATAGGGAGCATTAGTTATCAATCTGCCATTGTTGCTTCTGTTTGTGTGTGTGTGTGTGTGTGTGTGTGTGTGTGTGAATCAGATCTTGGCCAAGGCAGACAGCCTATGACCGAAGAAAGAGAAACTGACAAGCTTTCAGTGGTTACATAGACTAGAATAACAATATTAGAGATTTGAAGGTCCTCAAATTGTCACCTTTCCCACAAGCCGTTTGTTCAAGTCTGAGATAAAACTGAGAGAAGACTTTGAAACAAAGTCAAAAGATTCTGAGGGGAAAAAAAAGAGAAACCTCCCAAACTTTTCCTGCTGTTGAGGAAGCAAAGACTAACCAGAAGAAAGAGTTACAAACAAACAAAAAACAGTATATAGAAGCCATGGATGAAATAGTGAACCAAGATTGGAGACCTGCACCAAGGTCACACCTGTGACAATGAGTCTGGGAATAGCTAAAAAGCCAGTTAAAAAGCACGAGTGTGTCCTTTAGTAGAAGGAAGGCATGGCTTCAGGACAAAAAAAAAAAAAAAATGAAGTGGAGATTTTACTGTTTAAAAGTGGGGAGGGGATGACAAAGCTGAAGAATAGTAGACTCTTAAACATTTATTTTATGTATTTATTTATTTTTGGTTGTACTGAGTCTTCACTGATGCACACAGGCTTTCTCTAGTTGCAGAGAGTGGGGGGTGTTTTCTAGTTGCAGCGCACTGACTTCTCAGTGTGGGAGCTTCTCTTGTGGTGGAGCAGACTTTAGGCACACAAGCTTCAGTGGTTGTGGCTTGCAGGCTCTAGAGCATGGGCTCAATAGCTGTGGTGCACAGGCTCAGCTGCTTCATGGCATGTGGAATCTTCCTGGACCAGGGATCAAACCCATGTCCCCTGCATTGGCAGGTGGATTCCTATCCACTGCACCACCAGGGAAGTCCAAGAATAGTAGGATCTTACATACCTGACTGGTAAGACCCTCAAGATATCTGCCAAACTTTGATGCTGTGTGTAGTAAGATGGGAAGTAATTAAAGTGAAAATAAGTCAAGAGAAGAACTGACTTTCTCATAGATCACAGAGATAAAATAACTGTGAAAATGAACGCTTTAGTCACTTAGTCATGCCTGACTCTTTGGGACCCCATGGACTGTAGCTCACCAGGTTCCTCTGTCCATGGGATTCTCCAGGAAAGAATACTGGAGTGGGTTGCCATTCCCATCTTTAGGGCATCTTCCCAACGCAGGGATTGAACCAGGTTTTACAGGCAGATTCTTTACCACCTGAGCCACCAGGGAAGCCCACAACTATAGTGGTACTCAAACTTAATCCCTCTAATTGCCTAATAAAAGTGACACATTCCCACCCTATCCACTTTAAAGAAAATTAAAAGATGAGTCACTTTATGGTGAAAGATAACTTCATCTGGACCAGTGTGATTCTTTTATACATGGTATTTGACATAGAATCAAAAAATCATAAGACTTCCAAAAAGGTAGGAAAATATTATCAATAATCAAGAACAATCTACACACACACACACACACACAAAGATGGAGAGAAAAATACCAATAATAACCAGAGAAAGAGAACATTAGTAATCCAAGTAGTTAACAGAAATAATGGAAGGCAGAATTTAATGCTATTTCACTTTGAAAATGACAGAAAAAAAAAAAAGAAACCTACCAAAATAATATTCCATATCCAGTAAAAATATCTTTCAAAGATTAAGGTAAAATAAAAATATTTAAGGAAAATAAATTTTTGGCAATTCATCAATAGCAGCAGGTCTGATAGTAATGGAGGTGATAAGAAATGACGGCTGGTGCATATATGTGCAGTGTTCAGATTTACTAATATATTAGATGTGGTGTGAAAGGGAAAGAGGGACTTCACCGATGATTGCAGGCATGTTTGTTTCCTTTAGCTTTGCATTTTGACACACAAAAAAAACCTGAAAAAATATATGCACACACTTACATATATATCCTTTATCCAGACTACTTCTATGTTAAAATATTATCATATTTGTTCTCTCTCTTCCCCTCTTAGATCATTCCCCAGTCCCCCTCCTCAATATTTGCCTTTGTCCAAGAAATCTGGAAGATTATTTTTCAAAATTATTGATAAGTGGATTGAAGCTGCTTTCTTTTGGAAGGTGTTAGTATTGTTAGTAGGCAGACCATTATTCACCTTGAACACTTTAAATACATTTTTGAATACAATACTCTTGGGCTTCGCTGTCAGGCAGACTTTGAGCTATAAACTAAAAAAGAGGGCTGATTTGTGATTACAAATGCTCAATGGAGACTTTTCCTTTCTCTTTTCATCAGAGGTCAAAACTAGTTCAGGGAAGACAAAACTTGGCCTCTATCTATCCTTGGTTTTCACGTGGGTCTCTTGAATCAAACACTGACTAACAACAGAAAAAGTTTACTAACACACGCAGTGCACATCACTTGGGGGAAACCTAAATGGAAGAGTAGTGAGGACTTAGAAGCGCAGGTTATGTAGCATCACAAAGGACAAGAAATTTGTAGAGAGATATTAGAACAAAAATAAACAATTTTAAGCTCCCCAGGGCAGCAAACTGTGGGAAGGTAAATATCTGGGAAGAAAGTAAAGAAGTAAGATTTAATATTTGTCTTGTGCTGTCAGTGGGCGAAAGGGTCCATTTGCAGTCAAATGAGAGTTTATAGCCTGACTTTACATGGAAAAAAAGAAGGGTAGAGAGACCTTGTTTTCTGTGTTAGCTGTTTCTCTTTGTTTTTTGTTTTGTTTAGGTGATAAAAGGAAACCACCAACAGTTTTTTTTTTTTTCTTTCACAGGTTTTATTGAGATATAATTGATACATAATGTTCTATACATTTAAGATGTACAATATGATGCTTTACACACATATGTTATGAAATGAGTACTGCAATAAGCTTCAGAAACACATGTATCACTCCATAGAATCACCAAATTATTATTTTTTTTGTTATGGTGTGAAAATATTTCAGATTTACTCTCTTAGCAACCAACGTGTATAGCAAATCCCCAGACCTTATTCATCTTATATACTTGTTATTTTACTTTTTAAAAATTAATTTTATTAGAGTATGGTTACTTTACAATGTGGTGTTAGTTCCTACTGGACCGCAAAATGAATCCGCCACACATGTACCTAAATCCGCTTCCTGTTAGACTTCCTTCCCATCAGGTCACCTCAGTGTACTAAGTTCCCTGTGCTACACAGCATGTTCTCATTAGTTACCTGTTTATACATATTCATCTTATAATGGGAAATTTGTACATGTGACCAACATCTTCCCATTTTCCCTCCCCCTAGGCCTTGGCAACCATGATTCAATAATAGCAACCATGATTGCTAAAAAAATTAGTCAATATACAAGGTTCTTTCCTGGCCCAGTAAATGTGAAAATGCCATTAATAAGTTATTGGTAATATTAATTACAATATAATTAATAAGAATAACTTATTGTTCAACTTATTGAACAACTTTTAATTAATAAATTAGTGATAATTAATTGTAATTAATAAATTACCCTTTATAATATGGTGTAAAGGATTATTTCTGAGTTATTTAGTCATATCCCTGAGCACTTCACACTTCAGTGAATATAGTAGTTTCTTAATTAATTTTGCTCATCAGTTCAGTTCGGTCGCTCAGTCATGTCCGACTCTTTGCAAGCCTGTGAATCGCAGCACTCCAGGCCTCCCTGTCCATCACCAACTCCCAGAGTCCACCCAAACTCATGTCCATAGAGTCAGTGATGCCATCCAACAATCTCATCCTCTGTCGTCCCCTTTTTCTCCTGCCCCCAACCCTTCCCAGCATCAGGGTCTTTTCCAGTGAGTCAACTCTTCGCATGAGGTGGCCAAAGTATTGGAGTTTCAGCTTCAACATCAGTCCCTCCAATGAACACCCAGGACTGATCTCCTTTAGGATGGACTGGTTGGATCTTCTTGCAGTCCTAGGGACTCTCAAGAGTCTTCTCCAACACCACAGTTCAAAATCATCAGTTCTTCGGCGCTCAGCTTTCTTCACCATCCAACTCTCACATCCTTACATGACTACTGGAAAAACCATAGCCTTGACTAGACGGATCTTTGTTGGCAAAGTAATGTCTCTGCTTTTAAATATGCTATCCAGGTTGGTCATAACTTTCCTTCCAAGGAGTAAGTTCATTTAAGAAATTTCATGGCTGCAGTCATCATCTGCAGTGATTTTGGAGCCCCCCAAAATAAAGTCTGATACTGTTTCCACTGTTTCCCCATCTATTTGCCATAAAATTATGGGACCAGATGCCATGATCTTAGTTTTCTGAATGTTGAGCTTTAAGCCAACTTTTTCACTCTCCTCTTTCACTTTCATCAAGAGGCTCTTTAGTTCACCTTCACTTTCTGCCATAAGGGTGGTGTCATCTGCATATCAGAGGTTATTGATATTTCTCTTGGCAGTCTTGAGTCCAGCTTGTTTGCTCACAGAAATGAACAAATAACAGATGCTTTTTGATTGAATAAATACCAGTAAAAAATGTTGGAAATTCCAACATTAATTGTGTTTTATATTCCAACCTTAGACTCTGGCTTCAGTGCTTGTAGAAAATAGATTGAATACAGATGTAACTTAGTTCTTTACTAATGAAGAATAAAGTTTAACAGAAAGCTGCGTTCTCTGTGCTACGCAGAATTTCATTAGACTTAAACTGGAAAGCAAAGATGAGTTAGGTGTACTTAATTCTGATTTTATACATTTTCTTTTGGCAGGTTTATCTAGGGAAGGAAACTAACCAAGTAAGTTGAATGCTTTGACATGGCTTCCCATTCAAATACTAAATGAATATTTCTTTAGAAAAGAATTGTTGGTTAATTCCCTGTACCTTGAAATACTCATTACAAAATTGGTACAAAGCACCTCAAAGATTTATAGAATAAGGATAAAAATCAAAGATATCATATAGAGTGTATGTAGCATTTTGGGAACAATTTATTAAGGGATGATAAATCAATATTTGATATGTGTCTAAAAATATAGAATACTATGATGCTATGAAAGTAAAATAATCTTAGTGTCATTAAAACATAAGTATTTTATATCTAAAGGATTTCATAAGGTACATATCAAACACTATTTTTTCAGATAAAAATATGAAAACGTGGGATCTTAGTTCCCTCACTGGTTTGATCAAAATCCCATGTGTCAAGTGCATTGGACAAAAAACATCAAAAAACAAAAAAAAACTGGCACTAAATTACACACATTGACTTTATTTCAGTGCTCCATGGGGCTTCTCAGGAGGCTCAGTGGGTAAGGAATTTGCCTGCCATGCAGGAGACTCAGGAGATGGGTTCAGTTCCTGGGTGGGGAAGATTCCCCTGAAGAAGGGAATGGCTACCCACTCCAGTATTCTTGCCTGGAGAATTCCATGGATGGAGGAGACTGGGGGCAGTAGTCCATAGGATCACACAGAGTGGGATACAATTGAAGAGACTGAGCATGCCCAGGCAAGAGTTAGAACTCACAGGTTCTGTTCAGTTCCAGCAGTTATGGGCTTCCCTAGTGACTCAGATGGTAAAGAATCTGCCTGCAATGCAGGAGACCTGGGTTCAGTCCCTGGGTTGGGAAGATCCCCTGGAGTAGGGCATGGCAATTCACTCCAGCGTTCTTGCCTGGAGAATCCCATGGACAGAGGAGCCAGGCGGGTTACAGTCCATGGGGTCACAAAGAGTCAGACACGACTGATCGACTAAGCACAGCACAGCATGTGGTCTGCTAACTTGGGAAGTTCCATCCTCAGTTTTCTGAAAAGAATAATTTCAGTGATTTTTTTGTCTCACTCTTTTGGAATGAAGATAAGGACTTTTGAAAAAGTGTAGAGCTGAAAAAGCATACAACAGTTTGCTCATATATATTATCTGTAATACTGTGACATTGTAGGAAATGCATGTTTGGTCTCACTCCCTGGTACCTGAGACTTTCTAAAACCCTCCTAATTTCCTGTGTGGAGAGTGAAAGGAGCATCTTTTGTGGTTTATAATAAGCCCCTTGCAACCATTTTTAAGTTTATACCCATGAGGTAACTCTTAAAGAACCAGGATTGGTTGCCCAAGGAGCCAACCATAGGATTAGAAAGTTGGAAATTTCAGTCCCAACTCAGAAGGACAGAGAGGGGAGAAGGGCTGATGATGAACTGAGTTGCCAATAGCAAATGATTTAATTAACCATGTATACATGATGATGCCTCCACAAAAACCCTAAGCAAAAGGATTTAGAGAGGTTCTGGATTGCTAAACACATCCATATGCTGGGAAGGTCGTGCACCTGCCCAGAGAGGGCATAGAAAGTCTCTGGTCTTTACACATACCCTGTATTGTTCATTTCCTCCACTTGGCTGTTACTGAGTGAAGCTGAGTCTCCTTAAAACCAACTTCCCTTACTGAATTAATGATTAATCTTTCTGTCCAAAATTTTCTTCTCTTTCTTGTCTTCCCTGACCTCAATTTTATGCTGCTGCTGCTGCTGCTAAACCTCTTCAGTCCTGTCCAACTCTGTGTGACCCCATGGACTGCAGCCTACCAGACTCCCCCGTCCCTGGGATTCTCCAGGCAAGAACAATGGAGTGGGTCAATTCTATGCTGACTGAATGCTAATCAACCAAAATCAGGTGATTAAAATTGCTGTTGTCCATAATATCATTCCTATAGAATAGTTGCTTCTTTTAAAATATTTATTTCTTCATTTTTGTCTGCAGTGGATCTTTGCTGCTTTGCGTGGGCTTTCTCTAGTTGCTGCAAGCAGGGGCTACTGTTTGTTGCAATACATGGGTTTCTCATTGCAGTGGCTTTCTTGTTACAGAGCACAGGTTCTGGGGCACACAGGCTTCAGTAGCTGCATCATGTGGGCTCAGAAATTGCAGCTTGCTGGCTCTATAGCACATAAGCTCTGTAGTTGTGTTTCATGAGCTTAGTAACTCTGTAGCATGTGGAAGCTTCCTGGACCAGGGATTGAACACGTGTCCCCTATATTGACAGGTAGACTCTTATTATCAACATACGAACTTGATGCTTTCTAACTATGGTGCTGGAGAAGACTCTTGAGAGAGTCCCTTGGACAGCAAGGAGATAAAAACAGTCAATCCTAATAGAAATCAACCCTGAATATTCATTGGAAGGACTGATGCTCAAGCTGAAGCTCCAATACTTTAGCCACCTGATGCGGACACCTGACTCACTGGAAAACACCCTGATGCTGGGAAAGATTTAGGCCAAGAGGAGAAGGGATCGATAGAGGATGAATTGGTTGGATGGCATCATCAACTCCATCAACATGAGTTTGAGCAATCTCAGGGAGATAGTGAAGGACAGGGAAGCCTGATATGCTGCAGTTGATGGGGTCACAAAGTTGGACATGACTTAGCTACCTAACAACAACAATGTACAAGCTCTGGTTGTTTCCCCAGGTTAAGATGAGCTGACAGATTCCTAAGCCATGGACCACCTGGCCAGAGAATTATAAACCAGAGATATCCTGAATGTTGAAACCATGATTAAAAAATGTCGCAGAAATGTTGGAAGATGATGATTAATTCCAGCTACTTTGTTCTTCCCCTTTAAAACACACCTCAGACTCAACTCAAAGACCCCATTGGTGTGGATCTCAGATTTTTCTTTCATACTTTTCCTTGAAATTGAAAATGTTATTCTCTCAGTCACATCCAACTCTTTGCAACCCCATGTACTATATAGCCCTCGAGGCTTCTCTGTTCATGGAATTCTCCAGGCAAGGATACTGGAGTGGGTAGCCATTCCCTACTCCAGGGGATCATCCTGATCCAGGGATTGATCCTAGGTCTCTCACACTGGAAGCAGATTCTTTACTGTCTGAGTCACTAGGGAAGCACCTTTGCTTCATTTGCTGCAAACTTCTTCAGAATCTGGCTTTCTCTGTTGAAGGCATCAGTACAGTAGTCTCCCCTTATTCACAGGGGAAATGTTCTAAGACACTCAGTGGATGCTTGAAATAGAAGATAGTATCAAGTTTTATATAAACTACTTTCCTCTATACTAAAACAAAACAAAACAAAAAGAATAGGTAGTATATATAGCATGGATAGTGTAAATGTTGGACAAATGAATGATCACATCAGAATGGCCAACATCGTCATCATCAAAAAGTCTACAAATAATAAGTGCTGGTGTGGAGAAAAGGGAACCCTCTGGCACTGTTAGTGAGAATGTAAATTGGTGCAGCTACTATAGAAAGCAGTTTGGAGGTTTCTTAAAAACCTAAAGATAGAGCTACCTTATAATCTAGTAAATCCACTACTGGGTATATATATGAAAAAAATGAAAAGTGTAACTTAAAATAATACATGCATCCCAATGTTCATAGCACCATTATTTATAGTCGCCAAGACAGAACCAACCTGAGTGTCTGTCAATAGACAACTGGATTAGGAAGATGTGGCAATATATGAATATACTCAGCCATGAAAAGAATGAAATTATGCCATTTGTTTCAATGTGGATGGACCTAGAGAATAGTATGTTTAGTGAAATAAGTTAGACAGAGAAAGACAAATGCTGTATGACAGCACTTATATGTGTATTATAAAAAATAATACAAATGAATCTATATACAAAACAGAAACAGATTTATAGATGGAGAAAACAAATTTTGGTTACCAAAGGGGAAAGGGAGGTGAGGAAGGACAATTTAGGAGTATGAAGTTAACAGATGCAAACTATATAAAATAGGTAAACAGCAAGAATTCACTGTATAGCATAGGGAATTATATCCAATATCTTGTAACAACCTATACTGGAATAAACACTGCAAAAAAAAATCCCCCAAACAAATCATTATGCTGTATGCCTGAAACTAACAAATTGTAAATCAACTATACTTCAATTAAAAAAAAATTAGCATCCTGTTTCTATTCACTTTGAATGAAACAAATGCTTATTACCAAAATTTAGCAACTTATTTCTTCATGAAATGGTTCCCTACTTCTTGTATTTTATTAGATTCCAGAGTTCTGAAAGAAATTGAGTTGGAAAAATTTTGCCAGTTTTGTCATTGATTTAGTGAAATGTCAATGTTTTGAAGTTTCTCATCCTGCCATTTTCCTCCCTAAACACATGAATGGAACAAATATTATTTATTACCTATATACTAATAAATATGCCACAGAAATATGTTTTTGTACTCTTAAGAAATGCACGGTAACTTTCTTATAATATAATTTATCCCATTATACTACGTGTAGACATTTTAAATTTCCCCTTTGAATTATAAATTCCCATTCTCTGAGCAATAGAAAATGTTTCCCTTTTTTGGCTTATTTTCATTGAATTAATTTCCAATGGAGGAATTCTGACTAAGAGAGAGTAAATTTTAAATACAATTTTCAAATATTGGTCTGATAACATTTAATACCTGAATAGCAGAAGTTATTTCTATTTAAACCATGTTTAAAGTGAGATTAATTGAAGATTATTATTATATCTTATAGTAGAGTTTTAGAGAGTAGAGTATAGTATCTTATTATAGTAGAGTTTTCCTTCTTTCTTTTACCTTGATTAGTAATTTTGATTCACACTAAAAGTCTGTGAATGTTCTATGTTCTCTGTCTTCTCCTATATTACATAATTGGATTCTCAAGACATAATTATTTATGCTTATTATTTGTAGGTTTTAGTATATGTATATATTTCACTTCCTGTTTACCTTCAATAATAAATTTAAAATTAAATAAAAATTTAAATAGTTCAGGGGGTCAGATACACTTTTTCTTTGAAATTTACTTTATCATTTTTTAGTGATAAAGTTGTCCTGCTTTCTTGGATTTATTTGATATTTTATTATATTTTCCTTTTTTTCTATATTAATTATCCAGTTATAAAGGGGTTATTGCCCCTGTTTCCACATATTATTTATTTATCCAAATATATGTATATATATATATATCTTTTCTTTTTACTTAGTGTCTTGAACTATGTTCATTTTTCTGAGGGTGATGAAGAATGACCCAAGATTAACTAAATAAAAATCTTTGAAAATGTTAACAATGAAAAATGAATATAAAATTTAAACTAACCTAAGCTAAAATAATGCTAGAATTGCCCAAATGTCTTAAGTGTTTTCTATTCCACAAAGAGTAAAATTATTGAGAAAATGAATTTTATATAAATGTGAATAATTCATTGATTAGTATTTGTAGTTCTGTTTTTTAGAGACTATAGCTGATTAAAATTATTTGGTAATCAATAACCCACTAATAATAAATGCTGAGAACTGTGAAAATTGTGCATGCACCATCTAGTGATGAAAAATAGTACTTACCCTACAATGGAAAGAGTTCACAAAGAGACATCACAAGTGTCTATAAATAATAGTTCCAAAATAGCATGTAAAATGTAAATATAAAATGAATGTAAATTGTAATCAAGTCCACTGGAAATAATTAAAAGCACTTGAAGCTACCTTTTTAAAAAAACAAAAAATGATGTATTCAAGTATGTCTGTGACAAAGCAAGGGTTGAGTAAAACTGGTCTTTAGTGAAAATATGTTAGGTATCTTGTGTAATTCAAGGTAAGATTGATGACATGCCCAATCTAGAGATGATACAGAGCTAAAGTGAGCAGCAGTAAAACAGTTTCCTGTGTGGCTACATCCAGAGCACTCTTACTCTTGAATTCTGCTCTCACCTGACTCTGACAGAGTCTCTCATACAACAGGCAAAGGCATTATTAGCCTGTGTATTTCTTTTCTTGGCTTATTTTCTGGGCTCTTGATGATCAAAATTCTTAAGTTCAAACTGCTGTGATAAAAGATAAGATTGCTTCTTCCGAGGATATATACACATACTCTGCAAAAGTTCAGACGCTGTCTTCTAAAAATCAGGTATTTGCTAATTTCGCAGATTTCTATTGTTTCTCAACATGTGTTTTTGGAATTTTGAGGGAATTTGGATCAAAGAAACTGAAGTTGCAGATGCAAGGCAAACTTGTATATCAATATGCAGATATGTTTTAAAAGTAATAATATAATTTTATATGATTATATATAATTTTCAATCATATATATATATTTATATATCTCTATAAATATCATTTGGGAGGAGAGGAAATAAAAGTATGAGTGACAGAGTGGGAAAAGAGAACAGAGAAGAAAGAAAGGGAGAAAGAATTGAAGAAAAGAGTGATGCTAGAAGAGAACTCAGATGAGTTGGAATAAAGAAGTGATTCTAATTATTATCTATTTTTAGTAATTTCACTGATACTATTTGATATGGCATTATTATTATCACTGATACTATTTATTTAATTTGACATTTTATGATACCTTGACATTATTAACTGGTATAAATTTGAGGTTTAAAGAAAATAAATGAAGAAATATAAAATTCCACCAGGGTAAAGTGTAATTAGACATAATTAAGCTATGCATAACTTGGATATATTATCCTTTAATAAGGGCATAAAAAATTTTCACACAGATTCCTATCAACTTTTCTAAAATGTTTAATCATGAAAAATATTTTTCAAATTTTCTCAAAGTTTAATACACAAACCGTTACTTTTTATACTTCATATAGAAATCTAATAAACAATTACAGCAGTAACAAGGTTAATAAGATGTATCAAGAAATTCATCATACATTGGGGAGACGTTAATGAAAGATAAGATAAGGTAAAAGGAGATAACTAATTGGATGGTGACAAACGAAAAGTAATGAGAAAAATTGGAAAAAGAGATGAATTGTTATTGGAGGATCTGGAAATTTTATTAAAGGTGGTAGAATTTGATCTACAGATTCATTATGAGCAAATAGAGGAGGAAAATATACTTGAGAAGGAAGAATTTGAGCAAAACATTTAAAATTGGAGAAGTGCTTGTCATATGTTGAGAAAGAACAGACATGTCAGTGGAATTATGGGGAAAATGAAAATAGATTGAGTTGAAAGATGAGACTAGAAAGAAAGCAGGAACAGGTGAAATTGTGAAAGAATGGAAGTGCCAAGCTATAAGGATAAATTTCAGTCGAAAGAATTCAGTAAAGCCATCAGATCATCTTTTGCATTTTCACTTATAAATAAATGATATTAACAGATTTGCAATTGTGAATAGACAATATTTAAAAGGCCAAAAGTAATATACCATAGCAACTGCTTTGCATGTGTGCTCAGTCGCTCAGCTGTGTCCAACTCTTTGTGACCCTATGGACTACAGCCCCCCAGGATCCTCTGTCCAGGGGATTGTCCCAGCAAGAAGACTGTAGTGGGTTGCCATTTCATCCTCCAAAGGCTCTTCCTGACCCACGGATTGGACCTGCTTCTCCTGCATTGGCAGGTGGATTCTTTACCGCGGAGCCACTTGAGAAGTCCTACCAACTCATTAAGTAACAGTTAAAAATTAAAATTTCTTCATTCTTAAAATATTTTAATATTTGTAATTGTATTCTAATCAATCACTGGTTATTCAAATTCATTCCCAATATCATTTTATTCAATACCAATTTTACTTATGGATTTCACAATTTACATGAATTTAAAATGTATTTTTTTTCATTTCTTGTATCTCTCCCTTTCAGTAATGAGTGAAGAAGTTGTAACTTACTCCGATTTGCTATTTCAACCATCATCTCATCCACAGAGGAGCCAAAGACTTGAAACTACCAAGAAAAAAGGTCTTTCGTGTTTTCTACTTAAAAAATATACAGAATTATTCATCAGGCGTAAATGCACGTACACATGATCTAAATTTTTTTTCTCTTACTAAACAAGGAAAGTAAGTGCTTTTGAGGGAAGATTATATTTTGCCCATGAGAGTCATAACTGTAACTATGTTGTAAACATTATATCAGCATTTTTAGAATGAGTGAAATGTTTGAGGATCGAGATACGTTGTTTATAATTTTCTGTCATTTAAGATATCAACACTATCTAGTAGGATATTTGGAAAATAGAGAAGTGAGAAAATGAAGAGATAATTTCATTATTCTAACACAGTTGCTGTGAATTAGGGACTATTTTTCTTGTTTTCCTGGTTTGTGTATTTGCTGGCCTTGTGAGTTCAAACTATACATTTGCCAAGTAACATGCTTCTTGATACACAAACACCGATGTTATTAATTTACTAGTGTATGTGATTATATGGAGTTCAATGATGTATCTTCCTATCATTTAAAATTTTCTTTCATTTGTACTTTTCCTATTGCTAATTTGCAGTCCTCATATGTTTTAAATCAATATGTGGAATGATTAGAAGTGAGCTGTATATGAATGTGCTAATTCTATTTTGTCTTACATCAAATGGATATTCAGTACTTTGGCTAAGATGTATTATTTTAACGAGGACCTCAATTGATTACTTTCCAGTTTTTTAGATTGCTAATTATTACAATACAGTTTATGATATACAGATTCACCATGCAGTTAATGAAGAAGTATTTTTAAACTTTGCTTAATATATTGTTAACAAATTTTTAAAGAGCCCTTAATACCTAATACACTCTGCTTGTTATAGATTCAGAAATTGTTTTCTTTTTAAAATTCTGATGAACAATTCATTGTACCAGTGTCTGTACTTCTTAGATTTGTATGGGAAAATCTACTGGTTTGGGAAAACTTGATTAATGATGTTGTTAATTGTATGTATGTGCATAAGTATGTATGAAATGACATACTTCACCACAGTTCATATTTTACCATGGATCAACCAGAATGACTTAGAGACATTATCTTGTCTTGTAAGTTTATTTTTACCTAACAAAGCTTCTTAGATTTTCACTGTCTATAAAATTCTTTCACAAATGGAAATCAATTACCAAAAACTCCACAAGGTATGTTTCATGCTTACCCAATATAAAAATATAAACAGAGACACGATGGTTAAATGTTCTAGAGATTAGAGTGCATAATTGATGGAAATCCACTTTTAGCTGAAAAGACCAAAACCTTTCCTTCTCCTGATGACAACACGTGGATTTTCTGTCCTTCTTCTGTGGCATGTATCGTGTATTGGTGGATTTTGTGTGTGAGGAAGTTTCTTCTTTCCACCCCAGCTAAGGTCCTCTGCTTTGTACAACTTCAGGATATTGGGAAGAAGCTTATTTTCTGTCTCTTCTCTAGAAGCAGATGGCTTTTGCCTACTGTCAATGCAGGGTACAGGGTGGGCTTGTTGTTGATTTTTAGTCGCTAAGTTGTGTCTGATTCTTTGCCACCCCATGGGCTGCAGCTCGCGAGGTTTCCCTGTCCTTCACTACCTTCTGGAGCATGCTCAAACTCATGTGTATTGAGTTGGTGATGCCATCCAACCATCTCATCCTCTGTTGTACGCTTCTCCTCCTGCCTTTAGCCTTTCTGAGCATCAGGGTCTTTTCCAATGTGTCTGCTCTTTGCATCAGATGGCCAAAGTATTGAAACTTCAGCTTCATCATCAGTCCTTCCAAAGAATATTCAGTGTCGATTTCCTTTAGAATTGATTGGTTTGATCGCCTTGCTGTTCAAGGGACTCTCAAAAGTCTTATCCAGCACCACAATTTGAAAGCATCGATTCTTTGTCCTTCAGCCTTCTTTGTGGTCCAACTGTCACATCCAAACATGACTACTGGAAAAACCATAGCTTTGACTAGATGGACCTTTGTCGGCAAAGTAATGCCTCTGCTTTTTAATACACTGTCTAGGTTTGTTATAGCTTTACAGCTTTCTCAGGAGTTTGGTAAGGTGATCTGCTATTCCTATCTCTTTAAGAATTTTCTACAGTTTGTTGTGATTCATACAGTTAAAGGCTTCAGTGTAGTCAGTGAAGCAGTAGATGTTTTTCTGGAACACCTTTGCTTTTTCTATGATACAACAGATATTGGCAGTTTGATCTATGATTCCTCTGCCTTGAAGTCTGCTTTTAGCCTTGAAGATTTGTTGAAATACTTCACTCTCATATGGCTGGCAATTTTCCTCCTATGCTTTGCCAAAAGTGAAGTAGAGTTTGCGTGCTGTCTTTCCATAGAGTTGGGGCTTTATATCTTTAGAATTCAGACCACCTGATCACTTTATCAATTCAGCTGCCTCATTCCCTCATTATGAGTTATGATTTTGTAGATTACCTCCCTTTTCTCTATTTTTAGGATGTGAGCTACCTTGCTGTAGAGTTTACTGCACCTAAAACAGAAATAGAACTCTGAATAAACATTTAGAGTTGATGTTACAAGATGTATTCATCTCTCTCTATATAGATCACCCTACTCAACTTTCTTCATGGAAATATGTTGCTGTGTTTCTGTGGATCATTTGCCTGGGGCTTCTTCTGTCTGTTGGATACTTGGTCATTGAGTGTAAGTCAAAATACGAAATAGAAGTTTACTTCTCCATTATTCACATAGTGAAATATGTTGAAGATAATACATTATTTTGATCAGTTCAATTTCTTAACAAAGTAAATATTCTCTGCACAGAACTTGAGTTAATTTCCTAGAGACATATAAAAATGTTGTCCATTTTTAAGCATATCAAGAACATTACATACTACCTTACTATTTGTTCTCATGTATCCTTTACCAGAAATACCTGTAAAAATTTCTACTCTGTGAAAAAGGTTTCTTACACTGTTATCAGAACAATATTTCTTTCTTCTTTGATTTATGGCTGTGTGAACTTGCTGTATATGTACTATAATTTGATTTTTTATGATTATGACTTTATTACATTTAAGTTCTTTGAAGTAGATGATGCTTCATTCATCATTTTTGTAGCTCTGAATTCAGCACAATGTTTTACCTAAAGATATGTGTCAAATTTTTCTTTTTGAGTTTAAAACTGACCTTTCTGAGTTCTCTTCAGTGAATAAGAAGCCATTTCAACCAGAAGGATGTCCAGGAAATAGCTCCTCCAACAAGGAAGCAAATAAAACAGGTACTTTTGGATGAGTCCCTGAGTCATAATTTTATTTGCAGGAGATAAGAGACAATTAACTATTTTGTTTAATGCATGTAACTGGATACGTGAAAATATATATATGTCAAATCTATTAAGACTCAAATGATGATGGCACTGTCAAATGACAAGTTGAAGTTAAATAAAATATTTCCACAAGGCATCATCATTTTGGGGCATATCTATATGATTTCATTTATGTATTTCTTATTGTCTTATTTTTGAAACTTACAGCTTTTTAAAGATAATTATATACATATTTTATTCTCATGTGAAAATAAAGAAAGAATATTATGTTCATAATTTTTACAGTCATATACACTGGATGGTTTCCTGACACATTTATAATTTTGTCATTAAAGATTATTTCCTAATATACAGCTTATGAATCTTAAAGACCAAAATGTTTTCAATGAAGTGAGTTATTAACTTAAGATAAATTTAACACTAACTTTAAGTGCACACAGCCTATAATGTAAAAATCAAAAAGTGTTTTTGTTTGTAGACGGTAGATTTGCTATGTCAACTTAGAGATGTGATCTGCACTGATGGAAATCATTCAGTTACATTTTAAATTTTTAGTAGTTTGGAAATACCCTACTTGTTCAAACAACTGGCATCAGTATGGAGAAAACTGCTACTATTTTTCAAGAAACATTATTCCTTGGAAGGAATGTCACCATTTTTGCACTGATTTCCATTCCGGATTTCTTAAGTTGAATACTGAAGAAGAGATGGTAAGGACAAGATTTTGTTTTATAAATTTTGGCATCAGAAAAATTTAGGATGACAGCAATCGCTCCAGTTTTATATTCTTCTGAATTACTTTCCATAGTGTAGTCACCAAAATCTTGGCAATTTGTAATTTTGAATGTGTACTTCAATAAAACCTGAGTGGTTTTCCCCTAGCACTTGGAGAAAAGTCTAAGTAAAATGTAAATAAGATCACTTGTAGTCTGATTTCTGCTGATTTCTCTATCTTCTTCTGCTGTTAGGGACTCTCTATCACACTGTTCTAAGGAAAGTGTACCATGGTCTCCAACTGTATTGACGTTATTTAAATAGATCATGGTCCCCTTATGCTCTTTTATGTCCTTGTTCTGTTTACCTGTGACAAATTTTATTTCCTCTACCTCCTATCCCAAACTATCATCTCTCTGTTAATACATCTTGTTTTAAGATTTTAGCTTACTAGACGATCCACTTGGAAAACATCCTTAGTTCACTAAAATCTGTTAAAATTCCCTGTTAATTTCTCTCCTTCAATCCTGTATTTCTGATCTTGTACCATGTGTCACTACTATTTATTACATAAGTCAATGAATACTATTCAGTTTTTCAGTGCCTAATTTGAGCAACTACAGTTTTAAGATTTTATGCTTACTTTTACAACCCGTAACTTAAGAAAACGACTAGAATAAAACGTGTACCAAAAAAATTACTCAGTTAATAAATGAGTTATTAGCTCTAAGCATCCAGCCTATGGCTGAAGAATTTAGGGTTAATCTCTCCAGATTCTTTCAATATAAAGAACAGAGAATCCAAAGAGAAGTAAAATGTACATATTTAAACTATTATATTCCTCTTTTGCAAGAAAAGTTCCACTTTTTGATTCACTTTCCTTTTCCTCTCTGCAGAATTTTATAACAAAATTGTCAAAAATGCAATGTGGTTTGCAAGAAGAAAAGTTTCCAATTAGCTTACACTACAGCACTAAGCAACTGAACTGGGTTTGGCTAGATGATACAAAACTTACCCTGGACAAGTAAGTCCTTGCTGTTTTAAAATTTCAGTACAGAACAATATTATTTCCTTCCAAATAGAAATATTTAATGTGGATGTGGGTAACATTTATAACAGATGCACCTGTAAGAAATCAATAAGTAAAAGACAGGAAAGATGGGAAGCAAGGAGTAAAATACTTAGTAAAATACTAAATACTATACTAAGTTAAATATGTCCCTTTCAAAGCTCATTGAAATTGCTTATTGAAGTATAACTATTTTGCATTTTAATAAAAGGTAATTGAATAAATAAACTTGCATAAGGTTACAAAGTAAGTATATTTCAGATTTGTCATTTTAATTTCAGTGTAGTTTGTCTGACTGCAATACATGTGCATGTATTGAAATTTTCTTAAAATGTGCTCTCCAATTCTCTAGGACTCACCTAGCATACTTTGTCTAGTTTGCTGTCATAAAAAAATCACTACAAACTGGGTGGCTTAATGCACAGAAATTTATTCTCTCAAGCAGAGGGAACAGAGGTTTGAAATCAAGATCTTGGTAGAGTTGATTCCTTTCTGGAAAGATCCTTTGTCTGAAGGAGCTTGCTAAACTTTTCCAGAGAGAAAGCTAACTGTTGTTGATGATTAAAAACACTTTTTTTTTCTTTATACACTGTGGAACTAGTTTATAAAAATGTTATTGTATAAAGGAAATACAGTAAACTTCCATGAAAATACAAGATATTCTGCCAATCCTTGGCATCATTTAAAGACAAGCCAGCCCTCTGTATCTGTGGGTTCTGAATTCTCAAGTTCAAGCAACCATGTAGACACAGAGGACTGACTGCGATTTGAGTATCTGTAGACTAGGATATCTTGGGGATCCTCGTAGAATCTCCCCACCCCCACATCCTGGATACAAAGAGACAACTGTCTATACCCCCAACTTCCTTTGCTCCTTCTCTGCATCTCTCTGTGTTTGTTGCTCTCCCATAAGGATATTCTTATTGGATTTAGGTACAATGCAATATGGTTTCATCATGACACTAGTCTTCTTTGTTTAAAATTTTCAACTTATTTATTAAAAAATTTTTTAAATTTATTTATTTTTAATTGAAGGATAACTGCTTTACAGAATTTTGTTGTTTTCTGTCAAACATCAACATGAATCAGCCATAGATACATATGTCCCCTCCCTCTTAAAATTCCTTCCCATCACCCTCCCCACCCCACTCCTCTAGGTTGATACAGAGACCCTGTTTGAGTTCCTTGAGACATACAGCAGCTTCCCTTGGGCTATCTATTTTACAAATGGTAATGTAAGTTTCCATGTTACCCTTTCCATACATCTCACCCTCTCCTCCCCTTTCCCCATGTCCATAAGTCTGTTCTTTATGTCTGACCTGCAAATAAATTCTTCAGTACCATCTTTCTAGATTCTGTATAATTGTGTTATTATACAATATTTATCTTTCTCTTTCTGACTTACTACACTCTGTATAAAAGGCTCTAGGTTCATCCACCTCATTAGAATGGACTCAAATGCATTTGTTTTTATGGCAGAGTAATATACCATTGTGTATATGTACCACAACTTCTTTATCCATTCATCTGTTGATGGACATCTAGGTTGCTTGCATGTTCTAGCTATTTGTAAATAGTCCTGCGGTGGACATTGGGGTACACGTGTCTTTCTCAATTTTGCTTTCCTCAGGGTATATGCCTAGGAGTGGGAAAGCAGGGTCATATGGTGGTTTTTTTTATATCTAGTTTTTTAAGGAATCTCCACACCACCTTCCATAGTGGCTGTATCAACTTCCATTCCCACCAACAGGGCAAGAGCATCCCCTTTTCTTCACACCCTCTCCAGCATTTATTATTTGTAGACTTTTTAATGATGGCCATTCTGAACAGTGTTATGTGATAACTCATTGTGGTTTTGATATGCATTTTTTTAAGAGTAAGAGATGTTTAGCATCTTTTCACGTGTTTGTTACCCATCTGTATGTTCTTTGGAGAAATGTCTGTTTAGGTCTTTTTCCCACTTTTTGTTTGGGTTGTTTTTTATCTGGTATTGAGTTGTATGAGTTGCTTGTATACTTTGGAAATTAATCATTTGTCAGTTGTTCATTTGCTATTATTTTCTCCCATTTTGAGGGTTGTCTTTTCACCTTGTTTATAATTTCTTTTTGCTGTGCCAAAGCTTTTAAGTTTATTCAGTTTCCACTTGTTTACTTTTGTTTCTGTTTCCATTATTCTAGAAGGTGTGTAGGTCATGGAGGATTTTGCTTTGATTTATGTCATCGACTGTTCTGTCTATGTTTTCCTCTAACAGTTTTATAGTTTCTGGTCTTATCTTTAGGCCTTTAATCCATTTTGAAGATGCAAAAATCCTCAACAAAATTCTAGTACACAGAATCCAACAACACATTAAAAAGATCATACACCATAAGCAAGTTGGGTTTATTCCAGAGATGCAAGGATTCTTCAATATACGTAAATCAGTCAATGTGATACACCATATTAACAAATTAAAAGACGAAAACCAAATGATAATCTCAATAGATGCAGGAAAAGCCTTTGACAAAATTCAACACCCATTTATGATTAAAACTCTTAAAAAAATGGGCATAGAAGGAACCAACCTCAACAAAGTAAAGACCATATATGATAATCTCACAGGAAACATTATACTCAATGGTGAAAAACTGTAAGCATTCTCCCTAAGATCAGGAATAAGACAAGGGTGTCCACTCTCACTGCTATTATTCAACTAAGTTTTGAAAGTCCTAGCTATAGCAATCAGAGAAGAAAAAGAAATAAGAGGAATCCACATCAGAAAAGAAGAAGCAAAGCTTTCACTGTTTGCAGGTGACATGATACCATACATAGGAAGCCCTAAAGATACTATCAGAAAATTATTAGAGCTAATCAGTGAATTTAGAAAAGTCACAGGATACAAACTCAATACACAGAAATCACTTGCAATACTATATACTAACAATAAAAGTCAGAAAAAGAAATGAAGAATCAATCCCATTCACCATTGCAGCAAAAAGAATTAAATATCTAGGAATAAACCTACCTAAGGATAGACAGGGAGGCCTGGTGTGCTGTAATTCATGAGGTCACAAAGAGTTGGACATGACTGAGTGACTGAACTGAACTGAACTGAAGGAGACAAAAGAACTGTGTACAGAAAATTATAAGACACTGATGATATAAATCAAAGATGACATAAATAGATGGAGAGATATTCCATGTTCCTGGGTAGGAAGAATAAATATTGTGAAAATGACTATACTGACAAATGCAATATACAGATTTGGTGTGATCCCTATAAAATTACCAATGGTATCTTTCACAGAACTAGAACAAAAAATTTCTCAATTCATACAGAAACATGAAAGACCCTGAATCACCAAAGCAGTCTTGAGAAAGAAGAATGAAGCCAGAGGAAGCAACCTTCCTGACTTCAGATTACACTACAAAGCTATAGTCATCATCAAGACAGTATAATACTGGCACAAAAACAGAAATATAGACCAATGGAACAATATAGAGAGCCCAGAAATATATCCATGCACCTATGGGTACCTTATTTTTGACAAAGGAGGCAAGAATATAGAATGGGGCAAAGATGGCCTTTTCAATAAGTGGTGTTGGGAAAACTGGATAGCTACATGCAAAAGAATGAAATTAAAACACTTCCTAATACCATACACAGAGATAAACTCAAAATGGATTAAAGACCTAAATGTAAATGTATTTATTTTTTAATTGAAGGGAATTTGCTTTAGAGAATTGTGTTGGTTTCTGCCAAATATCAACATGAATCAATCATAGGTATACCAATGTCCCCTCCCTCTTGAACCTCCCTCCCATCTCCCTCCCCATCCCACACCTCTATATATTTAAAGAACCCCAGTTTGAGTTCCCTAAGTCATACAACAAATTCCCATTCGCTATCTATTTTACATATGGTAGTGTCAGTTTCCATGGTACTCTCTCCATACATCCTACTCTCTCCTTTCTCCCTGCCTCCCCGTGTCCATAAGTCTGTTCTCTATGTCTGTGACCTCATGTCACTAATCTTAATTCCATCTACAAAGAAGTTATTCACAATTAAGGACACATTTTGAAGTTCTGGGTGGGTGTGAATTTTATTCGTGAGTTCTATGCAACCTTTGACTAGGCTGGTGGCTGAGATGGTAAAGAATCTTCCTGCAATGCAGGAGAACTGGATTCAATTCCTGGGTCTGGAAGATCCCCTGGAGAAGGAAATGGCAAATCACTCCAGTATTCTTGCCTGGAGAATCCCATGGGCCGAGTAGCCTGGAAGGCTACAGTGCATGGGTTCACAAAGAGTCAGACATGATTGAGTGACTAATACTTGTTCAACCTACTACCTACACTCAAAAAAGGATTTATAGGCCTCAATTCCCATGATTTTATTAGGGTGTCTGAAGTGGAGGTATAAAATGTATCCTAGTGCACATACACAATGTGTGTAAAAACCAGTTTAGCAAGACCATGGGAAATACTGAACTGCCAGTACTCTTTTTCCCCAGTTTTAAGCTCCATGGTTTAAAATATAGTGAGTAATTGATAGTGCAGGCTCTTAAGTGTCTGGGGTTTATGTCTTGGCTCTCCACTACAGTCATAGTCTTTTATCCAAACATTCTGTTTGGTTTCTATTCCATTTTGTATAAGATGTGATGAAAAATAGAACCCACTTCATAGAGTAGTTGTGAAAATACAGTAGTTGATACATTTAAGCATGTGAGAAGTATATGGTTCATTAAGAAAATAAAGTTCTCTCTCCTTCCTCCTCCTCTTTCCTCTCCTACCCAAAATGTTAACAGTAAATTAATGTCAAATAAAATTTTAAATAGATGAATCTAATTTAAAAATGTGATTTCAGGATGTCTGTGGTGGTCCAGTGGTTAAGACTCTGTGCTTACACTGCAGGGCATATGGGTTTGATCCCTGGTTGGGGAACTAACCTGTGTGCTATGTAGCATGCCTAAAATTTAAAAAAAAGTAATAATGAAAAGTAAATAAAATAAAATCTAAATTAAAATATGATTTCTAACTTAAAATATTATGACTAAAATATGCAAGATTCCTTCCAGTATATCCACTCTTAGCAGACATGATTTTCTAACATAATTTGTGTTAAATTAAGATTTTGGATTGACTTAAAATTCTGAGTGATTACATATTCATTTCTAATTGCTGTACTTGTAGTAAATGCATGCCCCTTTTCAGGAATTATATGATATATTTCTTTAAATATTTATAAATTGCTCTGATTCTCATTGACATATCTAAATATTTAATCTTTTAAAACTATTTTCTGGACTTATTAGTAAAGAGTAACCTGATCTTCACTCTGGGGTAAATTTTCTCAGGAGAGAATGAATTGACATTAATGATTCATGACAATTTATTTTTACTGTATATATAATAAAATGTTTATAAAAACACTAATGTATAAACAAAATATAGTAGACTCCTGTGAAGATGGAAGATACTTTGAAATTGTTTGAGGTCATAGAGACGAAAGCCAGAATTGAAGGCAATGTTAACATCCCAATACCAGATTTAATATGAAATTTCAGATGACAAAATAGTCATTATTTTATTATTAGAGAACTGGGAAAATGATGTTTCTACTTCTTTTTTATAAATATGTCAAAATATGAATTTAAAAAGTATAAGTGATACAGAAAATAATTTCAGAACTTAATGGAAAGTATTTTTTTTCTAGGCTTCAACTTCCAGGACACGAGAATGCTAATAATAAATGTGCACACATAAAATATGGTCAGATAATTGCTGAAGATTGCCATAGTAGTGGTTATTGTATCTGTAAGAAGACAATATATTCAGATTAGATAAAGTGCCTGAGATTTTCCAGTGAGATGACTTCAACTATGTAAAAATGTGTTTAGCTAAAAATAGATGTCTTAAACATTGAAGTTTATATGTTATTCTTTAACTTTAAGCCATAATTTGTAACAGGATTAATACAATAAACAGTATTTTAGTAACACTGGATAATTGTTGTTTAATTGTTAAGTTGTGTTTGACTCTTTTGTGACCCCATGGACTGTAGTCTGCCAGGCTCCTCTGTCCATGGAAATTCCCAGGCAAGAATACTGGGAGTGGGCTGCCATTTCCTTCTCCAGGGATCTTCCTGACCCACAAGTCAGACTCATGTCTCCTGCATTCCAAGCAGATTCTTTACCACTGAACCACAGGGAAAGTTCAACATTGGATCATGTAGAGAAAACAAAGAATATGAGGGAACATTATGGAGATAGAAGTATGAAGGAAATTCCTCTATTACTGGAACAGAGGTACTAAATCAAGCTTTATTCAGGTTTATTCAGGTCTTCCAGTACTTTCAAAATAAATTTTATCACTTTAGCCTCATGCTTTTAATTTTTTTTATGCTTTTAATTTTTTACAAAACACAATTTTTTCTTTGCCTTATTATGGTCATCTATCAGAGAAATAAATAATGAAGTAAGAAGACCTTGATGCTGGGGAAGATTGAGGGTAAGAGGAGAAAGGAAAGACAGAGGTTGAGATGGTTGGATGGCATCACCGACTTAATGGACATGGGTTTGGGTGACTCTGGGAGTTGATGATGGACAGGAAGGCCTGGCATGCTGTGGTTCATTGGGTCACAAATAGTTGGACACTGAACTGAAGAAGATAAAATTGTCTCATAAAATGAATCTCAAAGAAAAATTGCATTTTTGATAAGCTAGAAAATAATGGTTTAAAAGTGGTTATAGAGAGTCAGGAGATGTTAAAACTTTGTTAGCCACAAAAATTATCAATACAATGAATGAAAATGGATAGTCTCAGCTGGAGTAGAATAAATAGTACTTATTTCATTCATAAACAAGAATTTTTTTCCTGTCACTAGTCAGGCACCGAGTTTTAAAGACTGGAGATCCACGTTTGTACAAATCAAAGAACTATGTCTACTTTCATAGAGCTTTCAAACAAAATGAAAGGACAGACCTTAGTAAAGTTATCGTATTGGTAGATGCATAATATAAATAAAATAGGTTCTTAGAAAGGGGGAAAAGATAGTGAAAAAGGGAAAAAGTAGTTGTCAGATTATAACAAAGAATTTGATCTAGACTGAGAATTTAGTGAAGAACTCCCTGATATGGAGAGCTGAGAAATTAATAATTTTATTAAAAGAAAAGAGAAAGGATCCGGCAGTTAAGAGTATTTCAGAGACAAAAGGAGAAGGCAACGGCACCCCACTCCAGTGCTCATGCCTGGAAAATTCCATGGACAGAGGCGCCTGGTAGGCTGCAATCCATGGGGTCGCAAAGAGTCGGACACGACTGAGCGACTTCACTTTCACTTTTACTTTCCTGCATTGGAGAAGGCAATGGCAACCCACTCCAGTGTCCTTGCCTGGAGAATCCCAGGGACGGGGGAGCCTGGTGGGCTGCCGTCTATGGGGTCGCACAGAGTCGGACGCTACTGAAGCGACTTAGCAGCAGCAGCAGAGACAAAAAAGAAACAACCAAACAGCAGGTGGAATGAAGATCAGGGTGACTGAATCCCAGAGATGGAAGGGGAAAACAGTTTGATATAATCCTAGAGGAGGAAAAAAAACCAGAAAACACGAATCTTTGAAAACTGTGAGAAATTCTTGACTTCTTCAGGGTATTTTCAATCTTTAAACTCACCCAAGATTTGAGAGCCTACGATATAGAACAAGGAACTCTATTCAATGCTCTGCGATAACCTAAATGGGAAGGAAGCCCAAAAAAGAGGGGATATAAATTTATGTTTAGCTGAATCAATTTTTTGTACAGAAGAAACCAACACAACATTGTAAAGCAACTATACTCCAATAAAAATTGATTTTTTAAAAAAGATAGAACAACAACAAAAAAAAAAGATAGAACAGAGAATCCAAATCCATACACAATCACAAACAAGGTTGCTAAAACCGCCAGATGACATAGGGCCACAGACAAAAATTATTAGATACCTAAGGAGCACAGTTCCTCTAAAAATATAGCAAAATAAAATTTCTAGTTCAAACAAGTATAGCAGCACAAATTTAATAATAATTTTAAAATGGTTATTCTAGGAAAGCCTCAGTGAACTGAAGGAGGATATGGTAATATAAAACAGAGACTCAAAATGCACATTTCTGCTTCCAGATATAATGTAGATTAAAAAAGTCAAAACAGGGAAGGAAAGACTCTAAAATTTTTTTTAAATACATTTTTAGGGTTTTAAAGGTCTACAGAAGGATTGCTGTGCTTAGTCGCTCAGTTGTGTCTGACACTTTGCAACCCCATGGACTGGAGCCCACCAGGTTCTTCTGTCCATGGGGATTCTCCAGGCAAGAATACTAGAGTGGGTTGCCATGCCCTCCTCCAGGGGTCTTCCCAACCCAGGGATAGAACCCAGGTCTCCCACATTAAATTAGTTTAAATTCCAGAATAGGGAGCATTAGTTATCAATCTGCCATTGTTGCTTCTGTTTGTGTGTGTGTGTGTGTGTGTGTGTGTGTGTGAATCAGATCTTGGCCAAAGCAGATAGCCTATGACTGAAGAAAGAGAAACTGACAAGCTTTCAGTGGTTACATAGACTAGAATAACAATATTAGAGATTTGAAGTTCCTCAAATTGTCACCTTTCCCACAAGCCGTTTGTTCAAGTCTAAGATAAAACTGAGAGAAGACTTTGAAACAAAGTCAAAAGATTCTGAGGGGAAAAAAAAGAGAAACCTCCCAAAGTTTTCCTGCTGTTGAGGAAGCAAAGACTAACCAGAAGAAAGAGTTATAAAGAAACGAAAAACAGTATATAGAAGCCATGGATGGAGTAGTGCACCAAGATTGGAGACCTGCACCAAGGTCACACCTGTGACAAAGAGTCTGGGAATAGCTAAAAACCCAGTTAAAAAGCACAAGTTTGACCTTTAGTAGAAGGAAGGCATGGCTTCAGGACAAAAAAAAAAAAAAAAAAAAAAAAATGAAGTGGAGATTTTACTGTTTAAAAGTGGGGAGGGGATGTTGAAGCTGAAGAATAGTAGACTCTTAAACATTTATTTTCTGTGTTTATTTATTTTTGGTTGTACTGAGTCTTCACTGATGCACACAGGCTTTCTCTAGTTGCAGAGAGTGGGGGCTGTTTTCTAGTTGCAGTGCACTGACTTCTCAGTGTGGGAGCTTCTCTTGTGGTGGAGCAGACTTCAGGCACACCAGGTTCAGTGGTTGTGGCTTGCAGGCTCTAGAGCATGGGCTCAATAGCTGTGGTGCACAGGCTCAGCTGCTTCATGGCATGTGGAATCTTCCTGGACCAGGGATCAAACCCATGTCCCCTGCATTGGCAGGGGGATTCTGATCCACTGCACCACCAGGGAAGTCCAAGAATAGTAGGATCTTACATACCTGACTGGTAAGACCCTCAAGATATCTGCCAAACTTTGATGCTCTGTGTAGTAAGATGGGAAGTAATTAAAATGAAAATAAGTCAAGAGAAGAACTGACTTTCTCATAGATCACAGAGATAAAATAACTGTGAAAATGAAAGCTTTAATCACTTAGTCATGCCTGACTCTTTGGGACCCCATGGACTGTAGCTCACCAGGTTCCTCTGTCCATGGGATTCTCCAGGAAAGAATACTGGAGTGGGTTGCCATTCCCATCTTTAGGGCATCTTCCCAACGCAGGGATTGAACCAGGTTTTACAGGCAGATTCTTTACCACCTGAGCCACCAGGGAAGCCCACAACTATAGTGGTACTCAAACTTAATCCCTCTAATTGCCTAATTAAAGTGACACATTCCCACCCTATGCACTTTAAAGAAAATTAAAAGATGAGTCACTTTATGGTGAAAGATAACTTCATCTGGACCAGTGTGATTCTTTTATACATGGTATTTGACATAGAATCAAAAAATCATAAGACTTCCAAAAAGGTAGGAAAATATTATCAATAATCAAGAACAATCTATACACACACACACACACACACACAAAGTCATATACATAAACAGTTCATAAGTGGTGTTACAAGACTAGAACTTTAAATAATTCTATACTGTGATAGTAGCCAGTAGCCAAGTCACTCAGTCATGTGCAGTTCATGGAATTCTCCAGGCCAGAATACTGGAGTGGGTAGCCATTCCTTTCTCCAGGGGATCCTCCCAATTCAGTGATCAAACCCAGGTCCCCACATTGCAAGTGGATTATTTACCAGCTGAGCCGGAAGACAAGCCCTTACTATGAAAAATGTGTTAAAAAATTATGAAAAAAACATAGACAAGAATAGATGTAATTAAGATGTGTTAAGAACATCACCAGAAACTTTTTTGTCTCTAAAAACAACCTAATGGACATTTGAAAGCTGTGATATCTTAAAGTAAAAACTCAGGGGATAAATTAAAGATCAGATTGAAATGGAAAGTACAGTATTGGTGAACTCAGAGACTGGTCAATATAAAAATACACAAACTCAAGCATAGAGACAAAATGAAGTAGAAAAAGAAAAACAGGTCGATAGAAGAACAAAACATGTCAGATACTCCACAAGACAAATTTATATAGAACCAGAGTCATGAGGCAAGAGTAGAAAAAGAATGGAACCAGTAACACCCCCCTCGCCCCCCCTCGTCCCAACAAAACAAAACGTAGCACACTCAGGTCAGTATAAACAAAAGCAAAACCATACCAAGGCACAAGTGCTAAGTTCTTCAGCCATGTCTGACTCTTTGTGACCATGGACTGCTGCCCACCAACCTGTCCAAGGGATTTTCCAGGCAAGAATACTGGAGTGGTTGCAATGCCCTCCTCCAGGGGATTTTCGGGCCCCAGGGATGGAACCTGTATTTCTTGTGACTCCTGCATTGCAGGCTGATTGTTTACCCCTGAGCCTCCAGGGAAGCCCACCACAAGGCATGTTGTGGTCAAAATGCTGGCAACAAAGATGGAGAGAAAAATACCAATAATAACCAGAGAAAGAGAACATCAGTAATCCAAGTAGTTAACAGAAATAACGGAAGGCAGAATTTAATGCTATTTCACTTTGAAAATGACAAAAAAAAAAAGAAACCTACCAAAATAATATTCTATATCCAGTAA
The DNA here is from genome assembly GCF_033118175.1 of Dama dama. NCBI lineage: Eukaryota > Metazoa > Chordata > Mammalia > Artiodactyla > Cervidae > Dama > Dama dama. The sequence goes on from NC_083702.1 coordinate 20,473,718, forward strand.
AAATATCTTTCAAAGATTAAGGTAAAATAAAAATATTTAAGGAAAATCAATTTTTGGCAATTCATCAATAGCAGCAGGTCTGATAGTAATGGAGGTGATAAGAAATGACGGCTGATGCATATATGTGCAGTGTTCAGATTTGCTAATATATTAGATGTGGTGTGAAAGAGAAAGAGGGACTTCAAGGATGATTGCAGGAGTGTTTTGTTTGTTTCATTTAGCTTTGCATTTTGACACAAAAAAAACCTGAAAAAGTATATGCACACACTTACATATATATCCTTTATCCAGACTACTTCTATGTTAAAATATTATCATATTTGTTCTCTCTCTTCCCCTCGTAGATCATTCCCCACTCCCCATCCTCAATATTTGCCTTTGTCCAAGAAATCTGGAAGATTATTTTTCAAAATTTTTTGATAAGTGGATTGAAGCTGCTTTCTTTTGGAAGGTATTAGTATTGTTAGTAGGCAGACCATATTCACCTTGAATACTTTAAATACATTTTTGAATACAATACTCTTGGCTTCGCTCTCAGGTAGACTTTGAGCTATAAACTAAAAAGGAGGGCTGATTTGTGATCACAAATGCTCAATGGAGACTTTTGCTTCTCTTTTCATCAGAGGTCAAAACTAGTGCCAGGAAGACAAAACTTGGCCTCTATCTATCCTTGGTTTTCACGTGGGTCTCTTGAATCAAACACTGACTAACAAGAGAAAAAGTTTACTAACACACACAGTGCACATCACTTGGGGGAAACCTAAATGGAAGAGTAGTGAGGACTTAGAAGCGCAGGTTATGTAGCATCACAAAGGACAAGAAATTTGTAGAGAGATATTAGAACAAAAATAAACAATTTTAAGCTCCCCAGGGCAGCAAACTGTGGGAAGGTAAATATCTGGGAAGAAAGTAAAGAAGTAAGATTTAATATTTGTCTTGTGCTGTCAGTGGGCGAAAGGGTCTGTTTCCAGTCAAATGAGAGTTTATAGTCTGATTTACATGGAAAAAAAGAAGGGTAGAGAGATCTTGTTTTCTGTGTTAGCTGTTTCTCTTTGTTTTTTGTTTTGGTTAGGTGATAAAAGGAAACCACCAACAGTTTTTTTTTTTCTGTGATAGGTTTTATTGAGATATAATTGATATATAATGTTCTATACATTTAAGGTGTACAATATGATGCTTTACACACATATGTTATGAAATGAGGACTGCAATAAGCTTCGGAAACACATGTATCACTCCATAGAATCACCAAATTTGTTGTTGTTGTTGTTATGGTGTAAAAATATTTCAGATTTACTCTCTTAGCAACCAACTTGTATAGCAAATCCCCAGACCTTATTCATCTTATATACTTGTTATTTTACTTTTTAAAAATTAATTTTATTAGAGTATGGTTACTTTACAATGTGGTGTTAGTTCCTACTGGACAGCAAAATGAATCAGCCACACATGTACCTAAATCCGCTTCCTTTTAGACTTCCTTCCCATCAGGTCACCACAGTGTATTAAGTTCCCTGTGCTACACAATATGTCCTCTTTAGTTATCTGTTTTATACATATTCATCTTATAATTGGAAATTTGTACTATAATTGGAAATTTGTACATGTGACCAACATCTTCCCATTTTCCCTCCCCCTAGGCCTTGGCAACCATGATTCAACTCTTCACTTCTATGAATTTGGCTTTTTTAGATTCCACATAGAACTGAGATCATACAGTGTTTGCCTGTGTCTGGCTTATGCCAGGTTCACTGATATTGTTGCAAATGACAAGGTTTCCTTCCTCTTTATACCTGAATAGTGTTCCCTTGTTTATGTATCACACTTTTTTTATGCACTCATTTGTTTGATGGTTGACAGACACTTGGGCTGTGTCCATGTCTTGGTGTTTTGAATAACCATGCTATGAAAATAGGGTGCAGATATATTTGAGGTAGTGATTTCAAGTTACTTCTTAGTTATTTTTAGCTCAAAATGCTTTTCATCTCAAAGAGGTATATTTTGGGGTGACATATTCTGATTTGCTTCACTAGCAAGGGTCCTTGTTACTATTTCCTGAAGTACAACTTTTATTTTTTATTCAGTATATGAAATTGGGCTTCTCTGGCGGCTCGTGGTAAAGAACCTGCCTGCAATGCAGGAGATGTAAGAAACGCGGGTTTGATCCCTGGGTCAGAAAGATCCCCTGAAAAGAAAATGGCAACCCATTCCAGTATTCTTGCTTGGGAAATCCCATGGACAGAGGAGCATGGCAGGCTACAGTCCATGGGGTTGCAAAAGAGTTGGAAATTATTTATTGACTAAACAACAACAACAATATGAGATTGTAGCCTTTGAAGGTCCCAGGTTTAGAACGAAAACTTGTATTTAATCCTTTAATTAGGTGGCCCCTGAACTTTATTGCTTGTTTCCAGTGCTTTATCACAACCATCAAAACAGAAAGTAAGGTTCCCCAAGATTATTAAAAACCCTCAGAATGAAAGTAAGTTTCTGTAGTTGATTTGCTCTCAGGGTTTTCATTTTCACTAAATTCTGAGTTTCCACAGTGTTTTTATCATTGTTTGTTTAGCAGTGCTTTCTCTAAACTGTATACACTATATCATAAAACTTCTTTGTTGTTAGTTTCAGTGAAACTTAATAATTTCCCCTCCTTAGTTCCAGAAACAGAAGCCAAGCCCAATTTAAGTTTCTTAATTTCTCCAAAGCAAACATATGTGCTTTTTTGCATGCTTTTTATGACTTAAAAATTTAATAATAAAATCTTAAGGCAAACATGACTGAATGTTGGTGGTGGTTTAGTCACTAAGTCTTGTCCTACTCTTGTGACCCCATGGACTGTAGCTAGCCAGGATCCTTTGCCCACGAGATTCTCCAGGTAAGAATACTGGAGTGGGTTGCCATTTCCTTAATTCTGGGTGGTGCCTATTATACAAATTCAGGCAATAATTTAAAAACTTAAGTTGAACTAAGACATTCCTCAGCCCTTGATTGGCTGGGTAGAAAATAGTTTTCTTCATGGTATTTTATACTAATTTCCACCTAAATATGCTGTTCAACCCACTTCTTAATGCCCTTCATAAAACACACAGAGAATAATTGCCCTGAGAATAGAGAATAAAATGCAAAGTTATTACTAGTTGTTACTCTGCTTCTCTCTCCACCACATCTTATGTTCCTCGTCTTCTCTACCATTCTATTTCCACCAAACCGGCTTTCCCTAGTCACAGACTCTTCTAACATCTGCATGTTTGCATGTAGCATTTCATTTGCCAAGAATTCTGGTACCCTAAATGATTTGCCCAGACAACGTCTAGTCATTCTACAGGTTTCAACTCAGGCATAGAATTCTTTTTCCCTAGAAGCCTTGTAAATCTCCTTCAAATTCAACTATTTGTTTTCTAAGTTTTGTGGCGATTAATGCCATATTCTTATTGCAAGGAATAATTCAACTTCTGCCAAACATGTCATATGCTTTATTAAATTTGTAGAGGAATTTTGAAGATTTGAGGGTGTATTTATTGATTTTTCAACTTTCACTTTGAAAATTTCAAGTATAGAATATTAAATGAAATCTCATATAACCTCCACCAAGCTTTAATTTTTTAAAACAAATTTTAAAAAGTTTTTTATTATGGAAAATTTCAAATATACACAAAACTGGAAGAAATAGTGTAGTAAATCCCCATGGAGTCACCAATTAGCTTGAAAAATTATCAACACATGGCCAGTCACATCTCATCTATATCATTCTCTTGTTCCCTTTCCATTTTTTTAACCAGTAGATTCTTGTTGATTATTTATTTTAAATATAGCAGTGTGTACATGTTAATCCTAAGCTCTCTAAGTATCCTTCCACTCCCAGGTAACCATAAATTCATTTTTTAGGTCTGTAATTCTGTTTCTAGTTTGTAGATAAGTTCATTTATAACATTTATTTTTTAGAGTCCAAAAATAACCTATTTCATACAATAATTTTCTTTCTCTGTCTTCATTCAATATGACAATCTCTAGGCCCATCTATGTTGCCACAAATGGTATTATTTTGTTCTTTTTTTATGGCTATTACTCCATTGTTTATGTGTACCATTTTGTCTTTATCTATTAGTTTTTATTCCCTGCAAAAAAATTTTTATATGCTATACATGGAAAAATTCAGTAACTATATAGAATTTTCTTCTTTTCTTCAAGAAATGTGTGTGTTGAACACATTCTTGAACACAAGAAGAACTGTTCTTGTTGTGAGCTTTCTTTGAGTACACTCAGAGAATGGCTTTTGAGTCTTTGAATACTTCATATTTTATTAACTATAAGATTTTACACAATTCTCTGCATACAGATGTATGTGTTTGGAGTTAAGCAATTTTCTGTATAAGCTTTAAAACTTGAGCCATAGACTGCACAGGTTCCATTCTGCATTTCAACCATTGTTAGTCTAGGTTAGAGAGAAGGGCAGATTATATTCACAGCTTTATTAATGTAGAAATACAAACATGAAATAATATTTAAATATAGACACTGAAATAATATCATTCAGGAGATTTTAGGACCATGTGTGTTCTTTCTTAATTCATAGATATGCAAAATACAGCCAACTAAGATAATAACAATAAAAATTGCATTCTATTAAAAAATTATGTCACTATTTTTTGTACATTAGAAATTAGTCACTTTGAAAAGTCTGAAATCTTTTCATCTATGTATGTAAGTCAAAATGAAAGCAAAAAAACCCAAATACTTAGAAATGAATTCAGAATTCAATTTAGAAGTTGGCAGATGTCTTGGTTTGTGCAAAAATAAACAATCTTCTTCAGATATATGCAATTTTACTTGGTAAAAAATATAAAAATAAACTGTGAAATCCTCTAATACACATATACAAGTGTGTGTGCATATGTGTGTTTAGCTATTCCATGTGCATGCATGCTAAGTCATATCAGTCCTGTCTGACTCTTTACAAACCCATGAACTATAGCCCGCCAGGCTCCTCTGTCCGTGAGATTCTCTAAGCAAGAATACTGGAGTGGGTTGCTGTGCTTTGCTCCTGGGGAGCTTCCCATCTCAGGGACTGAACCCGAGTCTCTTAAGTCTCCTGCATTGGCAGGCAGGTTTTTTACTAGTAACACTACCTGGGAAGCCTGGTAGTCCATGTAGAGATTGCTATATCTGTATATCTATTTTGTCCCAGGATTTTGAATATTTTATAGTTATATAATTAATGTAATAAATGGTGGTTTGTTTTCTACTAGGAACCAGTAGGAAATTGAAAGTTGAAGAAAGGGTAATGATGCTACATCAGTGTGAAACTGAGAAAATGCAAAGTACAAGGTTTGATAGCGTATGTATTTAAAAAGACGAAAGAACAAACTTTGTTAATGTAGGAAACACTAGCCATTCTAGGGAAAAAAATTAAGAATTTTTTTTAGTAACTGCTCTTAGTTGGTCTCAATCTATGTACATTAAAGCTGCAATTTTTCTCACATTTTTTCATAAGCTTCTTCAATTTCTGTGTTTGTTTCCCCAACCAACTCTCATCACATTTCATGAGGATAATGATTACACTGGATTATACATTATTTATTTATAACTATATCTCTGAAGTGTGAAGTTTTTGAAGACTCTAAGCCCTATTCATCTCTGTAGTTATTTCTGTGTAGTTCCTTGGGAACCAAGTCACACTCAACAAATATTAATAATATGCAGAAACAGAACTTGTGTATGCTAGTTGTTTTGCTTTTAGCAAAAATGAAATTTTGTACTTGCAGCATGAAAAATATTGAAATGAGATGATACAAGATCTTAGTATTTCCAGAGAGTAAAATCTTTTTTGTTAAAAGTAAAACCTTGGGTAACACAGAAATGAGGCCATCCCAGATCAATTCTAAGATGTACAAGGGGTTTCAAATTCCAAGTATATAACGAAGTCAGAAGATAGATAGTCCTTTTTGCAATATTACATGAAATACAATATTACATTTCCTTCCAATTGTTAAGGAAACTTACAGGTTGGGCGAGAGAATGGAGCCATCTTCCCACTGCCAGGAACCATTTGTGGAAACTTGTACTAGTCCCATCCAATGATATGACTTCACCAATCTAAAGAAATCCTGTTTGAAACCGCAAATAAAATCAGAATTCAGAATTTCATAAATGCAAGGCCATAGCCATTTAACCATTTCCCCCACACTTGGGGGAATGCATTCTCTCCACTAGCATAATTCTGACTTAAACACCGCATACAAAATACCTGGAATTTCTGTGCTTTCTTATTTCTAACGCAGAAAGATTTGGTTTTGTTATATGTGAGTCTTAGTGCCTCTCTTGTGTTTCAGGTTCACATTCCAGTGAGTCAGTTCATATCTTAAGACTATATATAAAAAGGGGAATTAAAACAAATACTCAACCTGGTCATCTTTGCTGTATATCTTCAGGAGACTGGAATTTTGAGACATACAAGAAGCTTGGCTCTGGTACCAGCTTTTGCTCTCATTAAAAAATTGGTAGCAGTTATTTCTATAACATATCCAGTTTTTAGGACATGGACCACAGTAATTTTCTAGAAAGGTAGAGTACATTGTTAATTCTGCATGTCTGGACATTATGTGTGTGTGCATGCTGTTTCTTCAGTCGTGTCTGACTCTTTGTGACTCCATGGACTGTAGCCTGCCAGGCTCCTCTTTCCATGGGATTCTCTAGGCAAGAATACTAGAGTGAGTTGCCATGCCCTCCTCCAGGGATCTTCCTACCCCAGGGATCTAACCTGCTCTCTCTTATGTCTCCTGCATTAGCAGGTGGGTTCTTTACCCCTAGCACCACCTGGTCTGAACATAAGAGCAGATTTTACCTGGACAGGTTAAATACCTTTTTTATTTCGACTCTAAAATTCAATATAATTAACTCATTATGATCCTGCCCAAGGACATATCTCTACAGATTTATACAGGGAGGGATGCCAAAATGATGTCCTTTACTTTTTACAAGTACCTCCTCATTATAAGTAAATACATCTACAGTGAATTATGGACAAGAATTCATCATTTTCATATTCACTTTCTTGTTCATGCCATCAGATATGTGCCTATACCCATGTATAGATGCATGCAGTTTGTGCATCAAAATATCAGAAAATTTTCACTTACCTTTCAAAGAAATTGGAGCTTCTTGGTTGAATAATGCTATTAAAATAATAGTTATTGAAAGAATTTATATTGTTAGTAACTTATAGTCTAAGCAAAAATATAAGCTCAATAAAAAATATACTCAATATTACTAGTTTATATTTCTGTGCCTCTGAATACTAGTCAAAGTAATGCATTACAATGGTTAGATCAATATTGCTGCTAATTACTTTCTCTATTATCACTTACGAGTTATGATCATGGCACTGCAGATTATTGCCATTCCAATGAAACGAATCCCCATAGCTATAGCAACGGATCTGGCAAGGACAAATGGAGATGCTGTCAAAGACAAAAAAAAAAAAAGAGTGAGAAAGATGAGAAAAGGTTCTGTTATCTTTCTGTTTAACTTAAATATTAGAAGTGTTTTTAATTGAGGGGTGAGGCTTGATATCAGTTCTTCTCTGTGATTATTTTTCTCAGGAAAGGTAAAACAAGTATTTTGTAAATTATTTAAAAATAAGGGTATAAAAATGTAATATCCACTCTTACTCCTTTCTTCAAGTTCCCTAGTCCTACTCCTCCATTAGAATAAATTTCAGTTATCATTTTAAAAATTTAAAAATTTTCACACAGATATAATTAGAAATGCAGACAGTTTCCTTCAATTCTCTTTTAAAAACACATGCTTAAGGAAGTACACAAAATATTCTGGAAACATTAAGAAAATATCCTGGTGATTATTCCATATTATGTCTTACAAAGTTGTCAATTTTTTTTTAATTAGCTTCTTGCATTGTGTTTCATCAGTATATGAGCAAAATCTAATTATTGGCAGATGTTTATTTTTTTCAGTACATACTTAAATGATTTCTTAGTTTTTGCTTTTAGATATAATGATATGAGTAATATTCACATATATCTGTGCATGTTTTTTAAGTACCTCCCTAGGAGAAATTAATTAAAGGGCACATGCTTTTTCAATTTTTATAATGATTGAATGTTTCAGTCAAAAGAAGCCATACCAATTTATGTAGCACCAAAAATAAATTCAAAAGCCTGTTTCTTCACACTTTCCTTCACACCAAATATTTCTATTTCTTTATATTTTAAGTATATATATATATATCTGATGCACAGTATTATTTTTAAAATCTAACTTTGTTTTTCCTGTTATGAATGAGATTAAACATTTTTCCATGAGGTTAAACAATGCTTTTTAAAAAAAATTTCTCTGAGACGTCTATGTCTGGTCTGTTTCTTTTCAGGTTAAAACTATTAGTTCACTTCATGTCAATGTTTTGTAAATACATGTCCCAGATACCATTTTGTTTTAACTTTACATATGATACTTTTGAGATGTCAAAATGGGTAATGGTTGACTTAATCAAACATTTCTTTATGGCTTATGCTTTTTCTGATATGAATAAAAGTGTCTTAATTATTCTGAGTTTATAAAATATGTTATGCCCATGTTCCTTTGTGATATTTTGTGGTTTCCTTTTGTATTTGGTTTATTTGGTTAGGGGTGTGTGTGTGTGTGTGTGTGTCTGTTCACTGTTATGTGGGAGCTAAACTTATAAAAAATTTATTTTCCAAGTGGACACTGACTTTTTGTAACATATTTGCTCAATAAATCAATGTGTTCTCATTGATATGAAACATACCTTTAGCATATAATATATTCCAATTTGTACCTGCATTTGTTCCTATACGTTTTAGTCTATGTTTCCATTTAAACAATATGTAAAATTTTCTAATATGTAAAATACTTGAGTATTTGTTAGTGCACACAATATAATATATATTTCATTTTTCAGATGATTTTCCCTATCATTACATTTCATATGTGCCTGTGCTTAGTCGCTCAGTCGTGTCAGACTCTGCGACGCCATGGACTGTAGCCCATCAGGCTCCTCTGTCCATGGGGATTCTCCAGGCAAGAATACTAGAGTGAGTTGACATGCCCTCCTCCAGGAAATCTTCCCAACCCAGGGACTGAACCCAGGTCTTCCTCATTAGCAGGCTGATTCTTTACTGTCTGAGCCAATAGGGAAGCCCCATATATACCTTAAGAATTTTAATATCAGCCTTCCAAGAACCTGTCAGTTTAAAAATATGATACAATGGTTTTTCCATAGAATTACACTAAATGTATAAATTCAGTTCAGTTCATTCACTCAGTCGTGTCTGATTCTTTGTGATCCCATGAACTACATGCAGCATGCCAGGCTTCCCTGTCCATCACCAACACCAGGAGCTTGCTCAAACTCAAGTCCATCCAGTTGGTGATGTCATCCAACCATCTAATCCTCTGTCATCCCCTTCTCCTTTAATACGGAGATAATTTACATTTTTAAAATGACTTTTATCCTTGAACAGTTTCTATTTCTATAACACATGTCTTATTTTATGTTCACCAGTACAATTTTAAATGAGTAAGTTTATTTCTAGGGTTTTCAATTTAAAAGTGTGCTGCTATTCTTTCCTGATATTTTGTTTTATGCATATGGCATTTGTTTTTTATCACATTTTCCTTGTTTTGTAGTTAGTAAGGTAATTGATTTTGTCTTATTTTCAATCAAGTCCACTTACTAGATATCTTTATTGTTTGTAATATTTTAGGTGAAGGTTTAAAAAATATTTTTTTCAAATAATATTAATTTTGCCTTTTAACTCCAATTTTATATCATTTACCTCTTTCTTTTCTTGTTAATTCTGCTAACACCAGCAAAACAATCAATATTATTCAACAGTAATAATAATGAAAGTTCTTCTCTTTTTCTAACTACAGTGAAAATGCTGCTGCCATTTAGCAATAAGCATAATGGTAGCTTTAGAAAAAAAAATACATCAAAGGCAGTACTTATATTTTAGAGGTTTCTAAAATTAAGTTCTTTTTAATTAAAAATTCATATCGATTTTTATCTGAAACCTTTTTAGCATTATGTATACATTTATACAATCTTTCCACTTTGATTATTACATAGTGCACAGTTTCATTCCTGTAATTAATCATTGTAAAATGATGTTATTTGATAATATATTTTGAACATTTAATCAAAATTTATAGGTGAGAGTAACCTGTTGTTTTTCCTTTTGTGTAAGCTATCTCAGGCTTTATTTTTCACCATATTCCAGATTGGTTAAGAGAGCATACCTTCTTCACCACCCAGAAACATTTCTGTGAATAGCGGTCAAGTCATCTCCTCCATAATGTTTAAGGACATAACTGAACTGAAGGAAATTTGATATTTCCTTTCTGTTTTCCTTTTCTATTTACTTCTCCTTAAGGCTAGGTTTTCATGGCTTCCCAGGTGGCTCAGTGATAAAGAATCTGTCTGCCAATGCAGGAGACTCAGGTTTGATCCCTGGCTTAGGAAGATCCCCTGAACCCCTGGAGCAACCCACTCCAGTATCCTTCCCCAGAAAATTCCATGGACAGAAGTACCTGGCAGGCTACAGTCCATGAAGTTGCAAAGAGTAACTGAACACACACACAAGTCTAGTTGTTCAGCAATCCCTTAGAAATTACTGTCTTCATTATTATGATGATTTCTTCATTTTTAGGGCATGAAAAGATTCTAAACACAACAGCTTCTGCTAAATTTTATTATATATTCCAATAGCACATAAGCTACCAGAGAAGACCATATAGCATATGAGAGAGAATCTCATATCTGCTTTCTTCATGAAGGTAAAATAAACTGAATGCTTATCATCAATTTAGTCACAGTTTCTAAGATTCACCTCAGGACACTGAGAGAGACAAATGAAACATAAGACTTACGGTTTTGTCCACGTTGACTTGTGGTTAATATACATGTTCTCTTTTGGCTTTGTCTAGAAGCACCAGACTTTACTCGTTCACTGGCATAAGTATGAGATTCACTCATCTCTGGAGAAAAACAGTTCAAGCCACTATGTCATGGTCTTTCTGCCACTCAGCTCATAAATGTTAAAATTTAAGTTGGCATTCCCATCCATATCCTTTTTAAAGCATAACATCAAATTACTTTTATTTTGTATTACCTTATGATTTTTATGCTTTGTGATGTAAACAAATGCTGGGCTGAATGAAGCCCAAGCTGGAATCAAGATTGCCGGGAGAAATATCAATAACCTCAGATAGGCAGATGACACCACCCTTATGGCAGAAAGTGAAGAAGAACTAAAGAGCCTCTTGATGAAACTGAAAGAGGAGAGTGAAAAAGTTGGCTTAATGCTCAACATTCAGAAAACAAAGAACATGGCATCTGGTCCCATCACTTCATGGGTAATAGATGGAAAAGCAGTGGCAATAGTGGCAGACTTTAATTTTGGGGGCTCCAAAATCAGTGCAGATGTTGACTGCAGCCATGAAATTAAAAGAAGTTTACTCCTTGGGAGAAAAGTTATGACCAACCTAGACAGCATATTAAAAAGCAGAGACATTACTTTGCCAACAAAGGTCTGTCTAGTCAAGGCTATGGTTTTTCCAGTGGTCATGTATAGATGTGAGAGTTGGACTATAAAGAAAGCCCACTGAAGAATTGATGCTTTTGAACTGTGGTGTTGGAGAAGACTCTTGAGACTCCCTTGGACTGCAAGGAGATCCAACCAGTCCATCCTAAAGGAAATCAGTCCTGGATATTCACTGGAAGGACTGATGCTGAAACTGAAGCTCCAATACTTTGGCCACCTGATGCGAATAGCTGACTCATTTGAAAAGACTGATGCTGGGAAAGATTGAAGTCGGGAAGAGAAGACAGAGGATGAGATGGTTGGATGGCATCACTGAATCAATGGGCATGAGTTTGAGTAAACTCAGGGAGTTGGTGATGGACAGGGAGGCCTGGCATCCTGCAGTCCATGGGGTCGCAAAGAGTCAGACACAACTGAGCAGCTGAACTGAACTGAACTGATATAAACAAAAGTACATTTATGCTATGGCAAAATATCTCTAGCAAGATCTTATGTACTATTAAAGTGCTAATGTGTTGTAATGAAATATAACATCAAAATAAAACAGTGCATCATGAAAAAGACTGGTTTCTAAGGAGTTACACACTTGTTTGATTCACAGTGCCATTTACTAAGTTAATAACTTCACAAATTGCAAGAAGAAAGAAAGAGAAAGAAAAAGGGAGGGGTTTGGATGAAGGAAGACAAAGAATATTAACACAGTCTGGCGTGGATCTTTTAAAAAGTTAAAGTAAATAATATACATCTAGTGTCAATAATGTAAATTTGGTAGTAAAGAGTATATAGTAGTGTATCTAATGTTCTTCATAGTGAAGAACTTGCAAAGAATAAAATAGGGTCTATAATTTTAGGATAAAGATAAGCAAAGACTCTTCCCTCTGAACAAAGCAAGTGAAAACTCATTTTTTCTTTCTTTTTGAACAGTAATCATTACTGAATATGTAAAAGCCTCTTTATAAATGAAATGCTAATACAAATTACCTTTTACACCTAAAATTAAACTAAAACAGTATTTTCTCAGATGGCAAAGAATCTGCCTGCAATGAGAGAGACCTGGGTTTGATCTCTGGGTCAGGAAGATCTCCTGGAGAAGAAAATGGCAACCTGCTTCAGTATTCCTGCCTGGAGAATTCCATGGAGAGAGGATTCAGGTGGGCTACAGTCCACAGGGTCACAAAGAGTCAGACACGAATGAACGACAAAGACTTTCACATAATATGTAATGTAGCAAACTTTGTTATTAAATGTGTGAATAAGGTAAGAATATTTTATGGTTGAAGAAATTAAATTTTAGAGGTGGCCAAATTCATACTGCTTACTTAATATAGTGCTACCACTTATAAGTAATTTATAATACTTTAGTTTAAGAAGCATTTTCAAATTTATGTCACTTGAGTTGAATATCACAGAGATCCACTAAGGTAAATATGAAATGTTTTTTATCTCTATTTACTAGAAAAGGAAACTTAAGTCCATAGAGGTTGTGGAGTGTCCCAGATCTCAAAGCTAGAGACTGGTAAAAGCTTGATTAAAATTCAATTCTAACTCCAAATCCTAAAGCTGTTATTATTTTAGGCTGCCTCAAATTGTGAGATACATTACTTTGTTAGTTAATGAAGGGGAGAAAAAGCTTTCAAGTTTTTGAAGCCTTGATTTAAAATATAATATGAACATAAGTGATTCAAAGTAAATTGCCTTTCTGTGACTTATATGTTTGATTAAATTCTGGGTATTTTAAAATTATACAGAAAGAGTAAACTCCATTTATACAGAAAGTATGTACCTTTGCCATGATGAACCCACCTATCTCAGACCAATCCCACTGTATAATTATGACTGCTTATCTATATCAAAGATGAATTCAGAGTTTTCATTTTTTAGAAAGGGTTCCTGAATAAAATAAAAATGGGATTTTTTTTTCTAGTTTTGTCTCCTTGTGGTAAGTTGATATGTTTACATTAGAAAAGTGAGACTACAGAAAAGGTTCATGCATGCAGATATTAAAAAAAGGAAAGAATGGAAATGAGAATTCATATAAAATCAAGTAGCATTAAGCTTTAAATTTTCCCTTACTAGAAAATAAAAAAATAATCATTTCAAACTGTTAGAAAATGTAATAGTTGCTTTTAATTCACAGGATATAGCGGTAACTGCTTTCTTTGCAAGGTAAATCTGGGTAGGATATATAAACTTTTACTGAATGATTTTTCCTAGTATGCTTTTTTTGAGCTTCTGTCCATATCATTGCCATCATTTACAAGTTATCACCATCATCATCACTAACAAAACTAATCTCACATTTGTTTATATATTAATATCTTAACATTGTCTAGCATAGCTCTCAGACAAAATGTGTTGAATAAGTATGCATAATGCTTAGAATTTTTAAAAATGTTGTTTTATATTTGACTATGATTGTTGGGAACAATGAAAATAATTTGTTTCCTTTTAGCAAGTAATATTGTATGTCACAGAGGGTAAGTGACTTGCACAAGAGTAGAAAACTCATGTGTGAAATTTTAAATTGAAATTCAGTTCTCTAGTCCCAAAAGTAAAGATTTATTCTTTTAGCTTTATTTGAAGACTTCATCTTATAGCAACATCATAACTTCTGATTCTTCAATAAGTATATCCTACTTATCCATCATTAAATAAAGTGAAAAATAATATACCCCTGAAGTAATAAGTATTCCTTGCCTTCAGTAAGTCAGTTCAAACACTTAAGAAACAACTAGAATTACCTTACAGCATAAATATTTTTAGAAACTTTCTTGAGGTTAAAACCTCAAGAGTTCTTATTTCTTGAACAACAGCTGTTAGAAACACACAGAGCGACTCACACAGACACACACCTGATCAGAGAAAGAAGATCCTGATTCTTGTGGATAAGAGCCTCCTGAAAAAAAAAGACATGTCCCGAGTTTCCCATTTAAAAATGACACTAGTGATTTCCACTCAATTTTGATCCCTGAAGAAAGATATGATAGGTGTTTTTCTCATCTCATCTTTCTGTTGAAAAAGCACCACACAAACCACAGTACTTCCGCCTCTCATTGCACAGAATGTTTCCCTTTTGATAGAATAAATGTTAGGTTCTAACATCACTTTATGACTTAAAAATGGTAAATTAAGTGATAACAAATAGCCAGAGTTTTAAGAAACAAATGATGGGATAACAGAATCACTTTCTGAATTTTTTCCAAAAGTGAGTACTTTGTTATAAAACATGGCTGTAAGTAGTGGGTGGAAGAAAAAAGGAGAAAAAATTAAACTTCTTAATCACTTTGTGAAAAATTAAACTTCTTAATCATTTCATTTGAGTGGACTTAACTGTGCTGTATCATATAAACTGAAACCACAGAAAGATAGCTTTCATATATATACTATTAATACGTACATACGTATATAGGTATATATACCTAAACATGTATGTGTATATATACATATGTGTGTACATGTTAGTGGTGTTCAGTCCCTAAGTTGTGTCTGACTCTTTGCAACCCCATGAACTGAAGCACACCACTCTCTTCTGTCCTCCACTTTCCCCCAAGTTTGCTTAAATTCATGCCAATTGAGTCGATGATGCTATCTAACCATCTCATTGTCTGCCACCCAATTCTTTTGCCTTCCATCTTTCCCAGCATCAGATTCTTTTCCAATGAGTCAGTTCTTCACATCAGGTGGCCAAAGTATTGGAGCTTTAACTTCAGCAACAGCCTTCCAATGAATATTCAGGGTTGGTTTGATCTCCTTGCAGACCAAAAGACTTGTAAGGGTCTTCTCCAGCATCACAGTTTGAAAGCATCAATTCTTCAGTGCTCAGCTTTCTTTATGGTCCAACTCTCACATCTGTACATGATTACTGGAGAAACCATAGCTTTGATTATACGGACATTTGTATGTATGCATACCCACGACTTTTTAATAATGAAAATAGTGTTCACAAAATAAAAATTCTAGGATGAATCATCATATGCCTAGTGTAAATAATTATCAACTTACATCCCAAATTTCATTTTCTATGTATGTGAGTGACTCAGGTCTATCTCTGCTCATAAGTAGGGCTCTTTTCTCTTTTTTCCTTCTGAACACCACTCATTGTATAACTGCTCCTCTGTTGCTCAGAACAATAGCAACAAATCTCTTGGCAGAGTAGCAACAAAAATCAACTAATGCCTTAATGCTCTGGTTTTTAGCTATTTATAACTTCTGTTATAAATTATAAATTTATAATTTATATTTAAGAAATGATGGCATTTCATTTCATTAACAAATAATGACAATCAAACTGTGACATTCAAAAGTTTAAAGAGATTGAATGACTAAATGTAATAAACATTAGATGGTGTCCTGGATGGAATAATGGAACAGAAAATAGACATTAAGTAAAAACTAAAGAAATATGAATAAAGTAGTTTCTTTAATATCAGCATCAGTTCATTTGTTGTGAAAAAAGCACCATTCTAATATATGCTGCCAATAATAACAGAAACTGGACACTGGGTTATGGGAACTCTTTGTATTATTTTTTGTACTTTTTATATTAAAGACTATTCTAAGATAAAAATTTATTTAAAGTAAGTTTTAGTGAAAGTTGGACTCTTTGTACTTCTTTATAATATTATATTCTATAGAATAGCAGCTATCATTATCTTTATTTTTATTATAAATTAGAGGGGGCAATTTGAAGGAGAAAACAAAAAATATGTACTCTAAAGGAAAATAACTTTAAAAAAGAGTCATTTTTATGAACTCTCACTGAACATTTCAGTTCAGTTCAGTCACTCAGTCGTGTCCAACTCTTTGCAACCCCATGGACTGCAGTATGCCAGGCCTCCCTGTCCATCACCAACTCCTGGAGTTTGCTCAAACTCAAGACCATAGAGTCAGTGATGCCATCCAACCATCTCATTCTCTATTGTCCCCTTCTCCTGCCTTCAATCTTTCCCAGCATCAGGGTCTTTTCCAATGAGTCAGTTCTTCACATCAGGTGGCCAAAGTTTTGGAGTTTCAGCTTCAGCATCAGTCCTTCCAATGGATATTCAGGACTGATTTCCTTTTGGATGGACTGGTTAGATCTCCTTGCTGTCCAAGGGACTCTCAAGAATCTTCTCCAACACCACAATTCAAAAGCATCAATTCTTCAGTGCTCAGCTTTCTTCATAGCCCAACTCTCACATCCATACATGACTACTGGAAAAACTATAGCCTTGACTACATGGACCTTTGTTGGCAAAGTAACGTCAATGCTTTTTAATATGCTGTCTAGCTTGGTCATAGCTTTTCTTCTGGAGCAAGCATCTTTTAATTTCATGGCTGCAGTCACCATCTGCAGTGATTTTGGAGACCAAAAATGTGAAGTCTGTCACTGTTTTCATTGTTTCCCCATCTATCTGCTATGAAGTGATGGGACTGGATGCCATGATCTTACTTTTCTGAATGTTAACTTTTAAGCCAACTTTTTTTACTCTCCTCTTTCACTTTCATAGAGAGGCTCTTTTGTTCTTCTTTGTTTTCTGCCATAAGGGTGGTGTCATCTGCATATCTGAAGTTATTGATATTGCTCCTGGCAATCTTGATTCCAGCTCGTGCTTCATCCAGTCTAGCATTTCTCATGATGTACTCTGCATATAAATTAAATAAGCAGGGTGACAATGTACTGCCTTGACGTACTCCTTTCCCAATTTGGAACCAGTCTGTTGTCTCACTGAACATGTGCTTGTAAAAACAGAACTTCAGCCAGTAAATTCATGGCCTATTCAATAAATAAGAGATAATTATCAGGAAATAATTTTTAGTTAATAGAGCAATTACATAGACACTGTAATTATTTGCTATGTACCAAATGTGTAAGATAAAATTAACATAGGTAAAAGTAAGCTCTGCAATATTTGGTAAAGCTATAGCTATTTTTCTGGAATCAATACATCATTTTAAAAATTTCTGTATGGATAGCACAGACGTCAAATAGTTTTATAGGCGAGAGAAATTAACTTTCAAGGACTTTCATTATAAATTATACAAAGTTTTCTAAACTATAGGGGGAAAAGGAGTTGTTGCTATTTTTTTCACTACAACTAGAGTTACCTTGATTTCCAAATTAGATGAAAATGTGTTAGAAAAAGGAAAAGTTAACCTTATTTATGAACATTGTTACAAGATTGTAAACAGTCCCAAGTCATATCAAACACTGTATAAAACTGCTTAGCATATAGATGACCAAATTCAGTTTATTTCAGGATTGCAATAATTATCTTTCAGAAGAATGTTAAATAAAATGCTACAAACAATAGATTTAAGAAATAAAAGAACATGATTGCATCAAGATGGAGTACATGCTTCTTACAATTCAACAACTTTTCATGATAAACAATCTTAGTATATATACCAGAATCTATATAAACATTCTTTTTTTTTTCAAAGTTTAAACTTTTATTTTGTATTGGAGCATGGCCAATTAAAAATGGTGTGGTAGTTTCAAGTAAACAGCAAAGAGACTCAATCATACATTTACATGCATCCATTTTCTCCCACACCACCCCTCCTATCCAGGCTGGCACAAAACATTGAGTAGAGTTTCATGTAATATACAATAGGTCATTGTTGGTTATCCATTTTGAATATAGTAGTGTGTATAATGATCTCCCCAAACTCCCTAACTATCCCTTCCCCCTGACAGACCTGAATTTGATAAACATCATTCTTAACCTCAAGGTATTAGTAGCTTTTTAGAAAATCATTACGACAAAATGATGATAATACCACTTTGTTTCAAAATCATTGAGGAGATTCTCCAGCACCCTTAAGACCACCACAAAAGTTTAAAAGATAAGGACTTAAAAAAGTTTTTGCTGATGATATAATTATCAACATAGAATATAAAAATAATTTAATGACTAGTTAATAGAAATAATATTAGTATAACTGAATGTAACATTAATTTGTAAATTCTCTCATACTAGGGGTCAATAATAAACAGAAACAATTAATTAACAGCCATAGTAGAAACATTGTTAGATACTTATGAGCAATCTAACAGAAATAGATAAGATCTACATGGAACTTATTCTATAATTTTATATAAATATTGTTAAACACAGCTAAGTTTTAATAGGACCACTGGATCTAATAAATATGCCAATTAATCCTAAAATAGTTCAGGGGTTAAATTCACTTCCAATTAATATCCCCTGTTATGCTATGTTCCTTAAAGAAAAATCCAAGAGTAGACCTGTCACTGTTGAAGAAGAAAAAACAATAGTGACCTTTTTCTTCTAGATATCAAGACTTTTGCTAAAGCTACGTTCAACAAAGTTTTGTTACAACAAAATGATATGAGAACATAAACAAATCAGGCAAACTGAAATAGAAAAGATACAAACAAAAAATCATGTTTATCAATGAAAAAATAGATTAGGTATCATTGTAGATAGAGTAGAAAATCAGGTACTATTACATAATTACTGCTGTGAATTTTTAAACCATTATAAAAACCCAAATGTGAATATATACATTGTGCCATATATACATCATATGCAGAATTAGGAAATTAAATCATAACCTGGTGTGCATAAAAATAAGTAAATCCATGAAAATTGATATCAATTCATAAGATTGATTCAGTATACATTTTATTTATTTTCATTTCATTTATTACATTTATTTGAAACACAAATAAAATATAATATAAGATAACAAAACACTAAAATTATAAGGAAATGCAAGGTTATCAAACTCAAAAATTTTAACAATATACTGGGAAAAGAAGGAAAGCAAATTTGGTAATATGTTTCAACTTGAACAATAAACAATTGTATTTAATATATATATATATATACATATATCTCTCTCTATATATCCTTTAGTGACAACTATTTGCTAGACGCTTTTCTAAACCTTGAGAATGTTAAATAATCTAGGCAAAATTTCTTGCCTTGTAATGAAGATTACATTTTAGTGTAGGTGATAGAAAAATGGAAAAGAGAGTGCAAAATAATTTCAAGAATAAACAAAACAAGTGACTGTAAAACACATTGAGGGGAAAAAATAGTTATCTTCTGATAGTCTTTGACCAATATTCTTTTCAGCTAATCCACATTTTCCATTGCCAATGCTACAGAATAAAGCAAGACCTTGACATAAGAAATACAGGCAGACATTTTCTTAAAACCACATTTTTAAAAAAAATTTGATCTATAAAAGGAAATGAATGTGGGTTTTTTTATGGGGAAATCTAAATCACACTTACTTGAAGGGTTATTTTTTATGTTAGCAGCTTTAGGTTTAACCAATGTGTCTTTTAAATAAAAGACCAAGAAAAAAAAGTAAAAATAAAGTAGAAACAGAACATCTGAATAGTCTACTCATTTCGTTTATTTCAAATAAGAACTTAGAGTCCCGTGGAAAACTCACAAAAATATACTTACAAGAAGAGTTTCTGGAAAGAGACAACGTAAGCATGAGGAGTGTCGTGTCATAGGTAAATCTCCCTCTATAAAGTGAGAGTGAGAAAAGGAATTTTTTTTTTAAGATAGAGGGCAAATAATTTTTCATTAATTTATTAATTAAGGTATGATTAGCATATAACATTATATTAGTTTCAAATGTATAACAATGATTCAATATTCACATATATTGCAAAATGATCACCACAAAAGTCCAGTCAACATCTGTCTTTAAGGATTCTTAAAGAGATATGTTCTGAGTCAGGAATGTGAGCTAAAAAAATGAAAAGGCAGGGGAGACATTTAAAACTTACTAGTGTAAAGAGATACTATGTATAATGAAATTCCAACATTTTTCTCAATGCTCAGCACACATTCACCCTGCCCCAGTCATCGTGGATCATTTACTGAGGATGTGCTCAACAGTAGTAATATTTCAGTGACATGTGAAACTGCAGAAGTACATGACATTGCTTTCAGAAGACATACTTTCTAATAAATGGTGTTTTATTGGACCAACAAAATGAATTTATGCAGATGGAGTAATTTGACTGCAAAAATACATGTATAGGTTTCATAGGGACATATCTATATGACATTTTAAAACTACTGGAGATAGACATTTACAATGCTTTGCAAACAGCCTGGGTTCAAGTCATCTGAGAATAACCACTGCCACCTCAACAAGCTCTTCAAAATTAAATTTGTTAAGTGAGAATAACCACTACGGTTAATCAACAGGCCTTCTTGGCCAGTAAGGTACAGTCTGGCTTACATGACTGAGCCTGTGTTAAGCTCTTCCTGTGTACAATAAGGGGCGGAGGTGGTGAGGCCACAGTGCAACTTTGTGGTGGGGAGCTGTCCTCGGGGCCGGATACTCATCTCAAGCTGTGATACTAAAACTGGATGTGGTCAGGGGTGTTTGCTGGACAGTTGCCTGGAAATGCAAGCATAAGTTGTATGACCATGACCAACAGAAACTTTTATAGTATTTATTTTTTCATAAATGTGTTTGAATCGATGAGACAGGACAAGAAGATTCTAAAATTCATAACAAGAGCAATGAAGTAAATAAACCTGAGTGGAAGAAACAGAGCTGAGTCTGGATACTCACGGGCGTGTTGGAGCAGAATGAAATGCCCAGTGACAAAGTGAAAGATCGGCAAACACACTTGAATAAATAACTACTCAGAACTTAATATAAATTCATAACACAGCTAGGTGTTACATACTTGGCAAGTCACATGTAAAGTCAACTAGTACATTGTAGTAGAGTGAACATAAGGCAGGGATTTCATAAATATTGAATGTATACTTCAGCAGGAAGAGGAAGAGACTAGATCACCATCTTGGCAACTAATATTGATTGGCACAATTTCTTGAGTTAGTAACAGATATATAATTACTTAGCCCCATCTTAGTTGAAGCCTTCTGTGATTTAAAAAAGAAACAATTCTACCGAGGGGTCATTTCTTCAACAAAGAAATGTTTTCACTGCATTAACTTAGCCCATGCTAGAAGGCTTCACATTTGTTTTGTTTTGTTTAATATCAATCTATTTGATATAGTGAAACATAAGAGCATTTCCCTGCTGTGGTATTAACTTATAATTTGTGAATAAATGGCCATGTAAATAGTAACTCTTTTCAAAATCACTCTCAAGTGAAAAATAGGCATGACTTACAAGTTAAATGTCTTCAAATTACTATTAGCATTCTAGTTTTTTTCCTTGTTTGATTGCTTGTTTGACATTTAATCTTAAGTTTTCTACCACAATGGTAATCTCCACAGTCACAGAAAAAAGGAAATATGCCATTTACAACTTCTGTGTCTTGAATCCAAACTCACTTTCAATATCAAAGAATACTAGGATTTTGTCAATATCATGAAATGTGGATATTACTTACCCCAGGTACACAAAGAAATAGATCTAGGAATAAGGCAGCACTTTTTCCAAGGAAAATGGGTCATTAGTTGCAGATGTAGGTAGAATCAAAGTCTCTCAAATCACTTTTTAAATGCACCTAATAGCAGTTGGTCAAATTCTAATTTATTTATTGCCTCTTCATTTATTGTTAGCAGATTCATTTACATACACAGGAATAAAAATGCATTGTTTAAACTCTACAGTTCTTACATTATCCTCTTGGAGAGTTTGAAAATATCTACTGAAACCTTGCAGTTTTCCTTCTATGGTAGTAGCCAACCTCCTTGAGCCTCTTTATACTGGCTTATTTTTTCTCCATTATTATATACAGAATTAATAACATCACAGCACAATAGAATATATATATGTACACACACAAATAGGAAACTACTTGTACTTTCATGAAGACTCTATCCTATTTCTTGTTTGAGTTAGTCTTTGTTAAGGATTTCTGTGTGTCAAGTATATTGTTTGGCAACAGATATATATATACAGTTAAAAAAAATAAAAAGCACAGTCCCTATTATCTAATTGTTCACAGTCTGTTTATAGACATAAGCATATGGTTTTAAATGAACATGTAATTTGCAATGGTAAACACAATTGCTAGGTATTATAGAAGAGAGAATTATATCTGACAATTTCATAATGGATTACCAATATCAACTGTGAGGAAATGGTGTTCGGGAGATGTCCTGGATTAGGTGATTTAGAAGGAGTTTATTTAAAAACAATATGTCTCATATCAAACTTCCCTTGTGGCTGAGCTGGTAAAGAATCCGCCTGCAATGCAGGAGACCTGGGTTCAATCCCTGGGTTGGGAAGATGCCCTGGAGAAGGGAAAGGCTACCCACTCCAGGATTCTGGTCTGGAGAATTCCATGGACTACATAGTCCATGGGGTCACAGAGAATCAGACATGACTGAGCAACTCTCATACATACATGTTACATAGAAAGTTGAATGGGGCTAAGATATACCAAGAATTGATTATAGAAAGGATAAAGACTTAGAAGAAAGAGGCATTAAAATGAATAAAGAGAGCTATGTGTAGTCCAGTATTGTTGGTTTAAGTGAGGTTATGAATATCTGGAGATGGATGGAACATGGAACAGTCTAGAATGACAAGAATTGAGTGTGAGTCTTTGTCTCACTCACTTTACTGAGTGTGACAATCTCCAGGTCCATCCATGTTGCAGCAAATGATATTATTTCATTCTTTTTCTGGCAGAGTAATACTCCATTGCATAAATGGACCACATCTTCTCTGTCCATTCATCTGTTAATTGACATTTAGGTTGTTTTCATGTCCTGGTTGTTGTTGTATTATAAATAGTGTTGCAATAGAGTTGGGGTGTATGTATCACTTTGAATTAAATTGGGAGATTGAGATTGACATATAACACTACTATATAAAAATAAATAATTAATAAGAACCACTGTTTAGTACAGGTGGCTCTACTTAATACTCAGGAACGACCTATAAGAGAAACTTAACCTCCTGCCCTCAGTCTTTCCCAGAATCAGGGTCTTTTCCAGTGAGTCGGCTTTTCACATCAGATGGCTTCCAAAGGATATTCAGCATCAGTCCTGATTCAGCTTCAGCATCAGTCCTTCCAATAAATAATCAGGGTTGGTTTCCTTAAGGATTGACAGGTTTGATTTCCTTGCTGTCCAAGGGACTCTCAAGACTTTTCTCCAGCTGTACAACTCAAAAGCATCAATTCTTCAGGGCTCAGCCTTCTTTATGGTCCAGCTCTCACATCCGTACATGACTATTGGAAAAACCATAGTTTGACTTACGGATCTTTGTTGACAAAGTGATGTGATGTCTTTGCTTTTTAATATGGTATCTAGGTTCATCATAGCTTTGCTTCCAAGGAGCAAGAGTCTTAATTTCAGGGCTGCAGTCACCATCGCAGTGATTTTGGAGCCCAAGAAAATTAAGTCTGTCACTGTTTCTATTTTTTCCCATCTATTTGCCGTGAATTGATAAAAGTGTATGCCATGATCTTAGTTTTTTGACTCTTGAATTTTAATCCAGCTTTTTCACTCTCCCCTTTCACTTTCATCAAGAAGCTCTTTAGTTCCTCTTCACTTTCTGTCATAAGGATGGTATATCTTCATATCTCAAGTTACTGAAATTTCTCCCAGCAGTATTGATTCCAGCTTGAGCTTCATCCAGCCTGGCATTTCACATGATGTAATCTGCACACAAGTTAAATAAGCAGGGTGACAATATACAGCCTTGACATACTCCTTTCCCAATTTGGAACCAGTTTGTTGTTCCATGTCTGGTTCTAACTGTTGCTTCTTGACCTGCATACAGGTTTCTCAGGAGGAAGGACAGTTGCTCTGGTATTTCCATCTCTTGAAGAATTTTCTACAGTTTGTTGTGATCAACACAGTCAAATGTTTTAGTGTAGTCAATGAAGCAGACGTAGATTTTTTTTGGAATTCCCTTGCTTTTTCTATGATTCAGCGGACTAGGGCAATTTGTTCTTTGGTTCCTCTGCCTTTTCTAAATCCAGCTTGAACATCTGGAAGTTTTTGGTTCACATACTGTTGAAGTCTAGCTTGAAGGATTTTAAGCATTACCTTGCTAGCATGTGAAATGAGTGCAATTGTGTGGTAGTTTGAACATTTTTTGGTATTGCTCTTTTTTTAGAATGGAATGAAAACTGACCTTTTCCAGTTCTGTTGGCCACTGCTGAGTTTTCCAAATTTGCTGGCATATTGAGTGCAGCACTTTCACAGCATCATCTTTCAGGATTTGAAATAGTTCAACTAGAATTTCATCACCTCCACTAGCTTTGTTTGTAGTGATGCTTCCTAAGGCCCACTTGACTTCACATTCCAGGATGTCTGGCTCTAGGTGAGTGATCACACCATTGTGATTATCTGGGTCATGAAGGTCTTTTTTTGTACAGCTCTTCTGTGTATTCTTACCACCTCTTCTTAATATATTCTCTTTCTGTTAAGTTCATACCATTTCTGTCCTTTATTGTGCCTGTCTTTGCATGAAATATCTCCTTGGTATCTCTAGTTTTTTTTTTAAAGAAATCTCTAGTGTTTCCCATTCTATTGTTCCTCTATTTCTTTGCACTGATCACTTAAAAGGCTTTCTTATCTCTCCTTGCTATTCTTTGGGACTCTGCATTCAGATGGGTATATATTTCTTTGTCTCCTTTGCCTTTCTCTTCTCTTCCTTTCTCAGCTATTTGTAAGGCCTCCTCAGATAATCATTTTGCATTTCTTTTTCTTGGGTTTGATTTTGATCACTACCTCCTGTACAATGTTTTGAACCTCCATCCATAGTTCTTCAGGCACTCTATCAGGTCTAGTCCCTTGAATCTATTTGTCACTTCCACTGTATAATCATAAGGGATTTGATTTAGTTCATACCTGAATGACCTAATGGTTTTCCCTACTTTCTTTAAGTCTGAATTTTGCAATAAGGAGTTCATGATTTGATGAGTGTGAAGTGAGAATTGACAAAGTCAGATTTTCACTCTGTAGGTAAACAATATGACCTGTCCAGAAGATGGGAGATTTGTTATAAATGCAGGTATGATGAAAAAATCTTAAAACAAACCTAACACTTGAAGATGAAATATTGAAATGTTGTCCCGCTAATATAGGAAGGACACATATAGGATCTTTACTGTAACTTCTATTCAATATTGAAGATAAAGCCCTTCCCTGTAAAAATAAGCCAAAAACAAACCAACAATTGCACAGGAGGGAAGAAATGAAGTGCAATTGTTTATAGATGAAATAACTTTTTATATAAGAAATCCAGAGGAATATATATTCAAAATGACAGAATTAATATATAAAATCAGAGAAGTCATTGGAGTTAAGGTCAAGCTGTAAATCTCATTGTATTTCTGTTTGCAACAGCAAAATTACTAAAAATTTAAAAAATAAAGATGACATTTACAAAAACATGACTAGGAAATACCTATATTTCTGTAAGATTTCAATATATAAAAATATAAAATACAAGGGAGAAATGAATGAAAACCTAATTCATGAAAGGATAAAGCATGATATTGACTAGAAGAGTAAATACTGTAACTATGAATCTCTTTACAAAATATTTTAAAGATTAAATGAAGTCCCAAGCATAATTTCAGTTTTTAAAATGGCTTTATTGTGGTATAATTTACACAGCAAAAAATTCATCCAGTTAAAGTATATAAAATAGCGATTTTAAATATATTTACAACTTACAACCATTACCATTATAAAAATCTAGGAAGTATTCATCATTGATCAGTTATCAGTCATTTCCTATTCCCATCTCCAACACAGCTCTAGGTAATCACTAACCTGCTTTTGGTGTCTGTTCTATTTTTGATATTTCATGTAAATGGACTCATACACCATGTGATCGTTTAGAAAGTTTGATTGTCATAAACATGTTGAGCAAAAATGTCAGACACCAAAGGAATGATATCTGTACTTTTTGGTATGTATATTATATTTCAACTGTTTTTGAAAAAAACTTTTATTATTAGAAAAAAGAATGTAATTCATTTTAAACTTTATGCAGTCATAATATTATTTCTAGCATATTAAAAAGCAGAGACATTACTTTGCCAACAAAGGTCTGTCTGGTCAAAGCATTGGTTTTTCCACTAGTCATATATGGATGTAAGAGTTGGACTATAAAGAAAGCTGAGCGCTGAAGAATTGATGCTTTTGAACTGTGGTGTAGGAGAAGACTCTTGAGAGTCCCTTGGACTGCAAGGAGATCCAACCAATCCATCTTAAAGGAAGTCAGTTCTGAATATTCATTGAAAGGACTGATGCTGAAGCTGAAACTCCAATACTTTGGCTACCTGATGCGAAGAGCTGACTCATTTGAAAAGACCCTGATGCTGGGAAAGATTGAAGGCGAGAGGAGAAGGGAATGACAGAGGATGAGGTGGTTAGATGGCATCACCAACTCAGTGGACATGAGTTTGAGTAAACTCTGGGAGCTGGGGATGGACGGGGAAGCCTGGCGTGTTTTAGTCCATGGGGTTTCAAAGAGTTGGGCATGGCTGAGTGACTGAACTGAACTGAATATTATTTCCATTTCACAAGAGCTAAAGTTACCCAATAGCATCCAAACTCACCTTTTAAGTCTCAAGTTTGTTCTTGCAAGTACACTTATTTGGGAATTTATAATCATCTGATTTTAAGCCCCCCCGAGGTTAGCACTGCACAATTTTTTTTTTTTTTTTCAGGTAATAAATCTGTTGTCTTATAATGGAAAAAAATGTATAATTTTGTCATATCACTTAAGAACAACTCATGAAACAATAGCATATTTCATGTAACTGTCATAAAAGATTTTTGAAAACAGGTCATGATTTTAATATAATTTTAGCAAGAATTTGTTGTTTGGAAAATTCTTTAATATTTAAATCATTTCTTTAACATTCAACATCTTCCTTCAGCTTTCTATAATTCAATTTAAACAAATCTTTGATATTATTCTTAAAATTTTTAGTTTTCATATTTCCTTCCTCTATATAGTATTATTTTAAAAGAACTTACTGTACTTTGCAAGTTGAGCCACTTTGCCACACCCATGGAAGATCACTGCCTTCTTGAAAGACTGGAATCCATGACATAATTGAGAGGGACTTCAGGTATTTCTACACAAAAGTAAAGCATTTTCACTTAATGACTATGAAAAATTTTATTATTTCTTAAAATGCAGGTAGTGTGTTCTTTCAGAGGATCCTTAGTTTCCTGAACAAAATGAGAGTGTTAGATCCCTAATCTAATACTGAAGACATAAAGTTGAAAGTTTTAATATAGCCAAGACATTAACTAATATCTGTACTTCTGATTTAAAATTAGCTCAGTTATGCTTAGGATTTTCATTGTTTTTTTATGTAAATAAGGAAAATCTGCTTTACATATTTTGTTACTCATGTTGTAAAAACTCTCATAGCAAGATTTCAAATAAGTTTTTAGATTCTGTGTTTTTTATTTCTCTAGATACTGTCACTCTATCCATGAATTTCTCTACTATATTTTTCAGAGTTTAAGTTTTAGAAGGAAATTAAGGGGTTGAAATTGAGAAAATAAGTGACATGAAAGCCAAATTTTTGGTTGCTGGACTTCACACCATTTGTTAACTAAATAAACCCTGAATCAACCTGTTTCTGTATTGGTGGATTCTAGTGAACCAGACAAGGGGTCAGAGACTCATTTATCTCTGCTACTCCCTACTAAGTACAACTATAAACACTGTTTCTGTATTGGTGGATTCCAGTGAACCAGATAAGGTGTCAGAGACTCATTTCTCTCTGCTAATCCCTACTAAGTACAACTATAAACACTCGAATTAAGGATAGGCACAAGAGTGGAGAATTCTGAAAGAGAAAGGTGAAATGGTTGGAGACCCTGTATTAGGGAACAACAATTAGAAGCATTTTGTGTCTTCCCCCCAAAGAAGAATATGACCTAGGCCTGCTGCTTTCCAACACCCAACACCCAGCTTTTCCGTAGAAGGTGGCCCAGGTAAGCCACTCCTCTGCTGTGTGAATCCTGTAGGCAATACCAGATGAGCCTTAAAGGGGATCCATCAGGACACCTGCTCACACGGAGCAGTCAGAGGAAGTTCTTCTCCTTCCTCCACTGAGAGACACTAGGATTGGGCGGTAAGGGTGGAAATGGGACCAGCAAAGGGAATCCCATGCCTAAAAGTACTGAACCCAGAAAACCTCTTTATCCCTGAGGACATAAGACTCCACTTTTACCCAGAGACATTGCATAGAATTGATCTTAAATGTTACATTTACTTTATGAGCAGTGGAAAATAACAAATTATGCAAAAATTCAGTAGTATGGATGAACTGCAAAAACATCATATGTGAGTGAGCAGAGACAGAAAGAAAACTGCATGATATATGATTCCGTGTATGTATCCATGCGTGCTTAGTTGCTTCAGTCATGACTGACTCTTTGTGACCCCAAGGACCGTAACCTACCAGGCTCCTCAGTCCATGGGATTCTCCAGGCAAGAATACTGGAGTGGGTTACCATGTCCTCCTCCAGGGCATCTTCCTTACCCAGGGATAGAACCTCCACTCCTGCATCACAGATGGATTCTTTACTGCTGAGCCACTGGGGAAGCCCATGATTCCATGTATATGAAATTCAAAAACAAGCAGAGATTCTGTAGTATTAAGTCAAGACAGCAATTAGATAAGGAGGGAGGAGATGTGATGGGAAAATACACAGAATCGGGTACTGGGGCCAGGAAACTTCAATTTGATGCTCTGTTATGTAATCACATGATTCTATACACTTTGTGATCAATATGCTCACCTATATATTTAGTTTCCTTAATGTATGAGAAAATGAAATAACGAAGTTTATTTTAGGAAGAAAATCATTTATTAGGGCTAGATTTCCATGAAAAGCAAGAAATGGAAATTATCAAATGTGCATTAAAGTTGTAAACACAGAAATAAAACATAAAGTCACACAGTGGAGTATTAACAGACTAAAAACTACAACTATGTACAGAACATGAATGAATCCCACAAAAATAACATTGGCTGATTCAAGACTTTAGCAAAGTGTTAGATACCTTTAATGTCTTACCATTTCTTCTTCATTATCTATATAAAGCAGAGTAAAATTCTTAGAAGCGCAGGCCGTCAAACTCTCATTCCATTTTTTTCCCCCCAAAACTAGTGTAATAGCAATTGTTGGACTATGTAAACCAGCTGAGCCACAAGGGAAGCCCATAGAGGAGCTTGGTGGGCTACAGTTGGTGGGGTCGCAAGGAGTCAGACATGCCTGAGTGACTACACAATGGAGGGAAATTACCAACTGACTCTAAGTAAAGGAAATATTTAACATCTTCTAAAGAAGAAATTTAATTTAGGTTAAATTTTGTAAGAAAAGGAGATTTGAAGAAAGGAAATTATGTGACTATATCCAAATAAATATTGAGAGGTAAAATGTTAATGATAAAATTTCAAATTGTAAATATACATTTGTATTCAAATCCAAGAGAACAAATATGGCATGAACAGTGAATAAAAGTAGAGAATAAATGTTTTTTCATTGTTTGAGAAGTAGGTGAAAGCAACTTGTTTTTTGCTGAGTAGAGGATACAAACTGTAAAATGTAGGGCACTAATAAAACTAAGGCATATTAAATGAATAAGTTCCAGTAGAGGAAAGTAAAAAAATATCTATTGTGAAAAATAAGAAAAAGATAAAGCAGAATGCAAAGAAACAATACACTATACTTAAAAATTAATTATATATGCTTATATAAAAATAATATATATAAAGTTTACAGTGATTTTGAAATTAAGTTAAATACATATGGAATAGCTTTCCATTTAAATTTTAAGAATGTTTTAATTTAAAATATTGTACTTAATACAGCTATTATTGTGAGATATAAGAAAAAGATAAAGGACAATGCAAAGAAACAATATATTATATTTAAAAATTAATTATATACACTTACACACAAATAAGTATATAAAGAATACAATAATTTTAAAATTAGGTTAAATATATATGGAATAGCTTTCCACTTAAATTCTAAGAATGCTTGTAATGTAAAACATTTTATTAAATATAGCTATATATATATAAGAATTATTTTAATAACTGCTATCTTAATGACACTTTTTAAAATGAAACATAAAGAGGAAATTTAAGAAGATGAAAAATGATATCATGCAGCCCAAGCTGATAGAACTGCTAAAGTTAACTGTCAGTACATTAACTGTACTGTCAGTACTGTCTGTACATTAACTGTCACAATATAAGGCAAGAATCATGTTAGAAAAGATGAAGCATGTTTCATAACAGTGTATTGAGGATCATACCATTAACAATTAAAAAAAATCTGCATGTCCTTAATAGTACAACTTCAAGAAGGATTTGAGAAAGGTATGTAGGTTAACCTCAAACCAGGGCTCTGTAACAACCAGCAGGGTGGGAAAGGCAGGGAGGTGGGAGGGAGGTCCAAGAGGGAGGGAACACATGTATAGGTATGGCTAATTCATGCTCATACATGGCAGAAATCAAACCAATATTGTAAAACAATCATCAATCAATTAAAAATAAATAAATATAATTTCAGAAATTTTAAAAAAGCAATCATAAATGGAGATTTAAACAATTCCCAGTCACTGCTTATCTGGCAAACAGATATACCAGTAAGATTATAGACAGATCTAAACTAGAAAATTAACCAACACATATGTGCATGCACACATTTATATACTCGTATGGAATACTCACATTTTTAATTATACTTAAATTTTCCAAAAATTCACTATATATTAATATGAACTATATAGAACTGTAGTGTCATTATAATAGCCTTCAGTCAAATTTGGCAGAGGGACACTTGAAGTGTGAGTATTCAAATTTAGTTTTTAATTAATTATAAAGAAATAAAATGTAATAATTCCTCCTCATTCACACCAGCCACATATAATAGAGATATAGATTGTTTCCAGATTCATAGAAATATTCTACAATTTAAACTAGAAGCAAGACGGAGTGGGTAGAGAGGGAGGTGGGAGGGGGGATCGGGATGGGGAATACATGTAAAACCATGGCTGATTCATGTCAATGTATGACAAAACCCACTAC
This sequence comes from Dama dama, assembly GCF_033118175.1. Classification (NCBI taxonomy): domain Eukaryota; kingdom Metazoa; phylum Chordata; class Mammalia; order Artiodactyla; family Cervidae; genus Dama; species Dama dama. The sequence goes on from NC_083702.1 coordinate 20,505,305, forward strand.
AATATTGTAAAGTAATTAGGCTCCAACTAATAAAAATAAATGAAAAAAAATAAAAATAAAAAAATAAACTAGAAGCAATAACCAAAAATGTGAAAATCTTTATCTGGTTTTAAGTTCAGTTAAACATTTCTAAATAACATATGAACCCAAGAAAAATCCAAAGTGAATGTTCTGAATTTTTATATGATTTAAAAGGAAAATATAATAGCAAAAGGCTGTCTTGTGAAATATTGATTGCCTTAAATGTATACACCACAAACAAAAAATAAGAAATAATAAATTTAGTGAGGTTCCCCAAGAAACCAAAAATTAAAAAGTGATTAGGTAAAATTAAATTAAGGTAGTCCAGATAAAGAAATAAAAGGAAAATAAATGAAACAAAATCATGACAAAGAAAGAAACTACATTAGAAAGGAGTAAAATAGCCAAAGTTATTTTCACTTCAAAAGCAATATAATTGATAAAAGATATTTTAAGAAAAAATGAGAAGCCATAAATCTTTTACATCTATACTAAATATGACAATACCATTATGGCTTTTACAGATGTTAAATAGATAATAAGGCCATAGTATGAATTTGTTTGAATATCTGTATTAAATAGAAAATGCATAAAAAATAAAATTACCAAATGTAGTACAACTAGAACTCCAGTTGAGCTATTTCAATCCTAAAAGATGATGCTGTGAAAATGCTCCACTCAATATGCCAGCAAATTTGGAAAACTCAGCAGTAGCCACAGGAATGGAAAAGGAGAGTTTTCATTCCAATCCCAAAGAAAGGCAATGCTAAGGAATGCTCAAACTTCTGCACAATTGCACTCATCTCACACGCTAATAAAGTAATGCTCAAAATTCTCCAAGCCAGGCTTCAGAAACACATGAACCATGAACTTCCAGATGTTCAAGCTGGTTTCAGAAATGGCAGAGGAACCAGAGATCAAATTGCCAACATTCACTGGATCATCAAAAAAGCAAGAGAGTTCTAGAAAAAAACATCTATTTCTGCTTTATTGAATATGACAATGAGTGTGTGGATCACAACAAACTGTGGAAAATTCTCAAAGAGATGTGAATAACAGACCACCTGACCTGCCTCTTGAGAAACCTGTATGCAAGTCAGGAAGCAAGAGTTAGAACTGGACATGGAGAAATGTCTGTTTAGTTCTTTCGCCCATTTTTTGATTGGGTCATTTATTTTTCTGGAATTGAGCTGCAGGAGTTGCTTGTATAGTTTTGAGATTAATCCTTTGTCTGTTGCTTCATTCGCTATTATTTTCTCCCAAACTGAGGGCTGTCTTTTCACCTTGCTTATAGTTTCCTTTGTTGTGCAAAAGCTTTTCAGTTTCATTGGGTCCCATTTGTTTATTTTTGCTTTTATTTCCAATATTCTGGGAGGTGGGTCATAGAGGATCCTGCTCTGATTTATGTTGGAGAGTGTTTTGCCTATGTTCTCCTCTAGGAGTTTTATAGTTTCTTTTCTTACATTTAGATCTTTAATCCATTTTGAGAAGACCTACAGATGGCTAATAAACACATGAAAAGATGCTCAACATCACTCATTATCAGAGAAATGCAAATCAAGACCACAATGAGGTACCATTACCTGCCAGTCAGGATGACTGCTATCCAAAAGTCTACAAGCAATAAATGCTGGAGAGGGTGTGGAGAAAAGGGAACCCTCCTACACTGTTGGTGGGAATGCAAACTAGTACAGCCGCTATGGAGAACAGTGTGGAGATTTCTTAAAAAACTGGAAATAGAACTGCCATATGACCCAGCAATCCCACTTCTGGGCATACACACCGAGGAAACCAGATCTGAAAGAGACACATGCACCCCAATGTTCATCGCAGCACTGTTTATAATAGCCAGGACATGGAAGCAACCTAGATGCCCATCAGCAGACGAATGGATAAGGAAGCTGTGGTACATATACACCATGGAATATTACTCAGCCATTAAAAAGAATTCATTTGAATCAATTCTAATGAGATGGATGAAACTGGAGCCCGTTATACAGACTGAAGTAAGCCAGAAAGGTAAAGAACATTACAGCATACTAACACATATATATGGGATTTAGAAAGATGGTAATGATAACCCTATATGCAAAATAGAAAAAGAGACACAGATGTACAGAACAGACTTTTGGACTCTGTGGGAGAAGGCGAGGGTGGGATGTTTCGAGAGAACAGCATCTAAACATGTATTTTATCTATAGTGAAACAGATCACCAGCCCAGGTTGGATGCATGAGACAAGTGCTCAGGCCTGGTACACTGGGAAGACCCAGAGGAATTGGGTGGAGAGGGAGGTGGGAGGGGGGATCGGGATGGTGAATACGTGTAACTCCATGGCTGATTCATGTCAATGTATGACAAAACCCACTTCAATATTGTAAAGTAATTAGCCTCCAACTAATAAAATAAATGAAAAAAAAAAAAAAAAAAAGAACTGGACATGGAACAACAGACTGGTTCCAAATAGGAAAAGGAGTATGTCAAGGCTGTATATTGTCACCCTGCTTATTTAACTTATTTGCAGAGTACATCATGAGAAATGCTGGATAGATGAAGCCGAAGCTGGAATCAAGATTGCCAGGAAAAATATAAATCACCTCAGATATGCAGATGACACCACCCTGATGGCAGAAAGTGAAGAAGAACTAAAGAGTCTCCTGGTGAAAGGAAAGAGGAGAGTGAAAAAGTTGGCTTAAAGCTCAACATTCAGAAAACTAAGATGATAGCATCCAGTCCCATCACTTCATGGCAAACAGATGGGGAAACAGTGTAAAGAGTGTCAGACTTTATTTTTTGGGGCTCCAGAATCACTGCAGATGATGATTGCAGCCATGAAATTAAAAGACACTTACTCCTTAGGAGGAAAGTTATGACCAACCTAGACAGCATATTAAAAAGCAGAGACATTACTTTGTCAACAAAGGTCCATCTAGTCAAGGCTAAGGTTTTTCCAGTAGTCATGTATGGATGTGAGAGTTGGACTGTAAAGAAAGCTGAGCCCTGAAGAATTGATGCTTTTGAACTGTGGTGTTGGAGAAGACTCTTGAGACTCCCCTGGACTGCAAGGAGATCCAACCAGTCCATCCTAAAGGAAATCAGTCCTGGTGTTCATTGGAAGGAAGGACTGATGTTGAAGCTGAAACTCCAATACTCTGGCCACCTGATGTTAAGACCTGACTCATTTGAAAATAACCTGATGCTCGGAAAGATTGAGGGCAGGAGGAGAAGGGGATGATAGAAGATGAGATGGTTGAATGTCATCATTGATTCAATGGACATGGGTTTGGGTAGACTCCAGGAGTTGGTGATGGACAGGGAAGCCTGGTGTGCTGCAGTTCATGGGGCTGCAAAGAATCAGACACGACTGAGTAACTTAACTGTAGTGAATTACTTTACAATATTGTAGGGGTTTCGGCCATACATTGACATGAATCAGCTGTGGGTGTACATGTGTCCCCCATCCTGATCTCTCCTCCCACCTCCCTCCCCATTCCATCCCTCCAGGTTGCCCTAGTGCACTGGCTTTGTGTGCCCTGTTTCATGTATTGAACTTGGACTGGTGATGTATTTCACATGTGGTAATATACATGTTTCAATGCTATTCTCTCAAATCACCCCACCCTCACCCTATCCTACAGAGTCCAAAAATCTGTTCTTTATATCTGTCTCTTCTGCCGTCTCGCATATAGTGTCATCATTACCATCTTTCTAAATTCCATATGTATGCCTTAATATACTGCATTGGTGTTTTCCTTTCTGACTTACTTCACTCTTTATGATAGGCACCAGTTTCATCCACCTCATTAGAACTGATTCAAATGCATTCTTTCTAATAGCTGAGTAGTAGTCCATTGTGGATATGTACCACAGCTTTTTTATCCATTTGTCTGGCGATGGATATCTAGGTTGCTTCCATGTCCTAGCTATTGTAAACAGTGTTGCAATGAACATTGGGGTGCACGTGTCTCTTTCAATTCTGCTTTTCTGAGTATGTATACTCAGCAGTGGGATTACTGGGTCATATGGCAGTTCTATCTCCCCCCTTCCCCTTTTTTAAGAGGAGGTAGGAGCTGTATATCTTTTTCTTAAAATTAATTTATTGAATTCAATTGGAGGCTAATTACTTTACAATATTGTAGTGGTGCCAAACATCGACATGAATCAGCTATGGGTGCACATGTGTTACCCATCCAGCACCCCTCTCTCACCTCCCTCCCCATCCCATCCCCCAGGGTCATCCCAGTGCACCAGCTGTGAGCAGCCTGTCTCATGCATTGAACCTGGACCGGCGATACACTTCACATATGATAATATACAGGTTTCAACGCTACTCTCTCAAACCATTCCACCCTCGCCTTGTTCCACAGAGTTCAAAATTCCCCACAGACCCGCAGGTGAGAGGTTTTCCTGTTGTTTGGAAACTTCTCCTCTTTCACGACTCCCTCCCCGGGACAGGGCTCCATCCCTAAGTCTTTTGTCTCTCTTTTTATCTTTTATATTTTGTCCTACCTACTTTCGAAGACAATGGGCTGCCTTTCTTGGTGCCTGGTGTCCTCTGCCAGCTTCCAGAAGTTGTTTTGTAGAATTTGCTCAGCGTTCAAATGATCTTTCAATGAATTTGTGGGGGAGAAAGTGGTCTCCCCATCCTAGTCTTCTGTCATCTTAGGACTGCCCCTTATTTCCATTTTTAAAGGAATCTCCACGCTCTTCTCCACAGTAGCTGTACTAGTGTACATTCCCACCAACAGTGTAAGAGGGTTCCTTTTTCTCTGCACCCTCTCCAGCATTTATTTTTTGAGGACTTTTTGATAGCAGCCACTCTGACCAGTGTGAGACGGTGCCTCATTGTGGTTTTGCTTTGCATTTCTCTGCTAGTGAGTGATGTTGAGCATCTATTCATGTGTTTGTTAGCCATCTATATGTCTTCTTTGGAGAAATGTCTGTTTAGTTCTTTGGCCCATTTTTGGTTTGGGTCATTTATTTTTGTGGTATTGAGCTGCAGGAGCTGTTTGTATATTTTTGAGATTAATTCTTTGTCAGTTGCTTCATTTGCTATTATTTTCTCCCATTCTGAAGGTTTCCTTTTCACCTTACTTGTAGTTTCTTTCATTGTGCAAAAACTTTTAAATTTAATTAGGTCCCATTTGTTTATTTTTGCTTTTATTTGCATTACTCTGAAAGGTGGGTCATAGAGAATCCTGCTATGATTTATGTCAGAGAGTGTTTTGCCTATGTTTTCCTCTAGGAGTTTTATAGCTTCTGGCTTTACATTTAGATCTTTAATTCCATTTTGAGTTTATTTTTGTTTATGGTGTTAGAAAGTGTTCTAGTTTCATTCTTTTACAGGTGGTCGACCAGTTTTCCCAGCACCATTTGTTAAAGGGATTGTCTTCTCTCCATTGTATATTCTTGGCTCTTTTGTCAAAGACAAGTTGTCCATAGCTGTGTAGATTTATCCCTGGGCTTTCTATTTTGCTCCATTGACCTATATTTCTGTCTTTATGCCAGTACCATACTGTCTTGATGACTGTAGCTTTGTAGTATAGTCTGAAGTCAGGCTGGTTGATTCCTCCAGTTCCATTCTTCTTTCTCAAAATTGCTTTGGCTATTTAAGATTTTTTTTTTGTATTTCTATACATTTTGTAAAATTATTTGTTTTAGTTCTTTGAAAAATACTGTTAGTAGCTTGATAGGGAGTGCATTGAATCTATAGATTGCTTTCAGTTGTATACTCATTTTTACTATATTGATTCTTCCAATCCATGAATTTTGTATATTTTTCCATCTATTTGTGTCATCTTTGATTTATTTAACATAAAATAGACAACTTGGAAGAAATGGACCAATTCTTAGAAAAATATAACCTTCCAAAACTGAACCAGGAACAAATAGAAAATCTTAACAAACCTATTACAAATATGGAAATCAAAACTGTAATTAGAAATCTTCCAACAAACAAAATCCCAGGACCTGATGGCTTCACAGGTGAATTCTACCAAAAATTTAGAGGAGAGCTAACACCTATCCTGCTCAAACTCTTCCAGAAAATTGCAGCAGAAAGTAAACTTCCAAACTCATTCTATGTGGCCACCATCACCCTAATACCAAAACCAGACAAAGATACCACAAAAAGAGAAAGATACAGGCCAATATCACTGATGAACATAGATGCAAAGATCCTCAACAAAATTCTAACAAACAAAATTCACAATATATTAAAAATATCATGCATCATGACCAAGTGGGCTTTATCCCAGGGATACAAGGATTCTCAATACTCACAATTCAGTCAATGTGATACACCACATTAACAAATTGAGAGATAAAAAGCATATGAAGATGTCAATAGATGCACAGAAAGCTTCTGACAAAATTCAACATCAATTTATGATAGAAACCCTCCAGAAAGCAGGCATAGAAGGAACATACCTCAACATAATAAAAGCCATATATGATAAACCCACAGCAAACATTATCCTCAATGGTGAAAAATTGAAAGCATTTCATCTAGAGTCAGGAACCCACTCTCACCACTACTATTCAACATAGTTTTGAAAGTTTTAGCCACAGCAATCAGAGAAGAAAAAGAAATAAAAGGAATCCAGATTGGAAAAGAAGCAAAACTCTCACTGTTTGCCGATGACATGATCCTCTATATAGGAAGCTGTAAAGACAGTGTAAAGACACCACCAGAAAATTACTAGAGCTAATCAATGAATATAGTAAAGTTACAGGATATGAAACTAATAATTCATAGAAACCCCTTGCATTCCTATACACTAACAATGAGAAAACAGAAAGAGAAATTAATGAAACAATTTCATTCACCATTGTGATGAAAAATAAAATACTTAGATTAAATCTACCTAAAGAAACAAAAGACTCATATATAGAAAACTATAAAACACTGATGAAAGAAATCAAGGATCCTTAGTTTTCTGAACAAGATTAGAGTCAGTCTAATCTCACACTAAAAGTACAAAATTGAAAGTTAATATTTGTCAAAGCATTAACCAATGTCTGTACTTTGGGTTTAAAATAAACTCAAATATTTATGTTTAGCAGTTTCATTGCTTTTCTTATGTTAATAAGGAAAAGTCTGATTCATGTATTTTAATTGTTACCCATGTTGTCAAATTGAATATAGCAAGGTTTTAAATGTTTTCAGATTCTGCAACATTCGTTTTTCCAAATACTGTGATTATATCACTGGATTTCGCTAATATGTTTCTCAGAGTTTCAGTTTTAGAAGAAAATTAAGCAAATGAAATTGAGAAAATAAATGACATGAAAGACAAAGATTTGTTTTCTGGGTCCCGCACCATTCTTTGACTAGGTAAACCTCAAAACAATCTGTTTCTGTATTGGTGAAATCCAGTGGACCAGACAAGGGATCAGAGACTCATTTCTCTCTGCTCCTCCCTGCTAAGTTCAACTGTAAACACAGGAACTAATGAAAGACACAAGAAAGAAAGAAGGGTAGGAAGAGAAAAGTGAAATGGTTTGAGACCCTGAGGTGACGGAAAAATTAGGGGCATTTTATATCCCCTCCCCAACAGAAGAAAGTGATGGAGGCCTGCTGCTTCCCAATACCCAACACCCAGCCTAGCTCTAGGAGGTGGCACAGATAAGCCATTCCTCCTGTGTGAAGGGAATCCTGTGAGCAGCACCCGGTGAGCCTTAGAAGGTGATTGGTCAGAACACCTGCTAACAAGGAGCAATCAGAGGAAGTGCTTGTCCTTTCTCCACCAAGAGGCACTAGAAGCAGGTTGTAGGGGGAAGGATGGGGTCAGCAAAGGTGATTCCATGACTTAAAGTACTGAACCCAGGAAGCCTCTTTATCTCTGAAGGCATAAGACTCCATTTCCAGTCAGAGACATTGGATGGAATGGATTTTACATAATGAGCAGTAGAAAAGAACAAACTCCAGGTAAATGCAAGAATAGGGATGATTTTAAAAGTAGCATACGGCAGTGAGTGGAGACAGAAAGAAAAATGCATACTGTATGATCCCACTTTTATGAAGTGCAAAAACATGCAAAAAGATACTGTAATATCAAAAGTCATGACAGTGGGTAAATAAGGAGGACATAGACGTGATGAGAAATCACAGAGGATGGGGCTGCTGGGCTTCTCTTCTGACTCAGCTGGTAAAGAATCTGCCTACAGTACAGGCAATCGGATTCTATCCTGGGTCAGGAAGAACCCTGGAGAAGGGAATGGCTACTCATTCCAGTATCCTTGCCTGGGAAATTCCATTGACAGAGGAGCCTGGCGGTCTGCGGTCCACTGGATCGCAAAGAGTCCCACACGACTGACCGACTAGCACTTTCAGTTTTCAGGGCAGCTGGGTGTTGAAAATTTGTAATCTATGGTCTGATGTGCAATTACATGGTTCTATTTTTTATCAATATGCAAAATTATGACATGTATACTTTCCTTCATATTTGGGAAAATTAAATAGCACAGTTTATTTTAGAATTTAATAACATTTGTAGAGGCATGGTTTTCAAAAAAAGCAGGAACTGGAAATTATAAAGCATGCATTAATAAGAAAAATATAAATAAAATACCATTAAGTTGTATTCTATTGTTTAATGAAATAAAAAACCTTAAACATACTACAAATATGTACAAAAACACAAATGAATTCTAACAAATATAATATTGACTGAATCAAGCCTTTAGCAAAGTGTTGGAAACATTTAATATATTACCATTTCCTCTTCATTATCTATATAAAGCAGAGTAGAGTTCCTAGAAGTACAGGCTATCAAACTCCTATTCCATGTTTTTTCAAAAGTAATATAATAGCAGTTGTTGGAATATGTAACCAGCCTTTTGGACAATGACCAGAATGACATTCTGAAGAAAGATTATGAATTATTATCCAAAAAAATTATCTTAAAGAAATTAAAATTCACTTACATATTTGCTAAGTATAAAATATATGTATGTAACATAGTTATGCATTCTCACAGGCTGATACATACTCACATACACACTCACAGAGAAAGGTCAACCTCTTAATCCCCAGTGTTCCCATAGGAAGCAAACAGACAAAATATGTACTCTCTACATAACCTGATAATCAATGACACTCCTTTTGTAGAATGCAAAATTATTTATATTGTGGAACTTTAAGCCAATTGGCAGCAGTAGGCATGGTGACTGCAACTGAATATTTCTATGTATTGTCTAAGAAGGAACACTCTTCTATGATCATTTATGAATGTTCATCATTTGATTTTATAATTTATGCTTTCCTGTCAAAGACTATTATTATCTTTGTCTAACCTAAGACAGAGACAAAACTAACTGTATTTAATATCAGAACTTTGAAAATCATTATGTAACTTTTCAGAGCTTTGTTATCATACAGGAATTGTTCTGCTCTGGTATTTTAGTACCTAGAAAACATTGAAATGATCTTTTTAAAAATTAACACTGATCTAAATAAATCATAATAATTTTAGTTTCTTAGTTTAAATGTAGTGTTTTTTAGAATTAGAATTATCTGGAATAAAATTGCTTTTACCAATAAAAATTAATAAAGTAATGAAAATTGGGGGGTATATTAACAAAAGCCTAAAGGAATAGACTTCACCACCTCTTACAGTATTTGGTTTAACCAATCTCAAGAATTAACTTGTATTTATCAATAAGGTCTTTCAACTTCCTAAAGCCTGTGTTTGAGTTATGAAGTCAGAAAAAGATATATATATACATGCACACATATATACATACATATATACATATACATACATACATACATACATATATATGTGTGTATATATATATATATATATATAATGTTCCCTAGAATCATTCTCTTATTTATACTTTGGACAGTCTGAGAATAGCTATTCCACATTTAGGCTGAATGCACATATTAAAATAAGAGTTTTATTTCATCATATGATTTTTGAGAGGCACTGATGATCATTAAAGTGAAAAGTTCAATCACAATTTCAAAAATTGACTTATGTGGAATAAGTTATCACTCTCACTAGAGTATACATCAAGACAAAACAGATAATTCCCAGGATAACGGCAACAACTTCTCTCAAGGTGATGGTAAATCTACAGGGAGAGAAAAGGAAACACTGAGAAAGGAGCGATGGAGACAATTGTTTTAGAAGAACAAAAGATCCCACATCCATGAGAATTCATAGACATCAACTTGGACCCTGAATCCATATGAAACATTGTAATCCTCCTCTCAGAATATATACATTTTCAGCAAAGATAGCACTTCACAAGTTGTAGATCAAAGACTACAAATTAGAACAATGCTGGAATAGATAAGCTCTTCTGTCCATGGGACTTGCCAGGGATCCAACCCGCGTCTCCTGCATTGGCAGGTGGATTCTTTATCACGAAGCCACCAGGAAGCTCATATTAGAGTACTGTATTTCAAAGTCAAACTCTGATCCTCATAAATAAAAAGTGTGTGAGCTACTAAATTCTCACACTTGCACTGGTAGCTCCTGTCATTCCATTGAGGATAGTGAGAAGCATTTTGAAATTTTAATTCCATGTAGGTTTTCTCCTATTCGGTGGCTAAAATGGAACTTTATCTGCTCTGACCTCTCATTTGCTGTTTCCTGGCGTCCTTAGCCAGATTGGGTTCTGGGTAGTTTTTCATTTGATTGTTCATCTCCACAGCTGTGCAATGTCAAGGATGGCGCTCTATGAACACTGTACCTATGTAGTTAATAAATGGTGTATAAAATCACAAGAAGCCTGGAGTGGATGGTGTGCGAAATTAGTGACAGCACTCATTTTACAGTTAAGCAAGGTACATGTTTGGTTCTCATTTCCACAGAGTGTTTGTAAGTGTTTCATGATAGGCTAAGTTTTAAAAATAATATTCTATGTTTGAAATAATGCTATTCATCATTGGAACAATGAAATTAATAAACTGGTGAAAAATAAAGTTCGTAAAGAATAATATCCTTATCAATTTACTGTCTATTTGCATAGAAACATTTTAAAACTATTACAGCAACTGTGTTGAAATTAAAATGCCATACTGGAAAAAACAAATGCACCAATATAACAATTTTTATTATAATTTTAAAGCCCATTAATGTTTAAGGATTGAGTCTTCTAAAGAAGAGAGAATAATACTATTGTCATATGTAATATTTCCTGCACTAAACTACTTTAATTAGTGATATCATCTATTAAAAGAAAATGAAGTGCTATCAAATAATTTTTTAATTTTATTTTGACTTGCAAGTTCTTCAAAATCATTAGAAATTTAGAGAAATATTTTGCATGTTAAAATGTTACATGACATATTAAACTATCCAAAACTTGACAAACAATAAAAGAAAACAATATTAAAAAGATTTTAAAATAAATACTTTTTTACAAAAGTAGTAACTGATAATGGATGAGATATGAAATCATAAAATGACAAATAAAAGTGTCAATCATTTATGGAAGAGCAATTCTGATACAAACTTCCAGAAAGATCATATAGGTTTCAAATCAATGAGAGTAGCTTTATTTGTATCAACAGTTAAATGTCAGATAATGCACATTAATAATTCTGTCTCTGGAGACTGTAGTTAATGAGATCTAGAAATAATTCTGGCTTTGAAGTTTACAATGTGTGACCTTTAAAAATTATTTAGTATCTAACAAACTAGCTTACTAATCTAAAATGAGAATAAAATATGCTTTATATAAATCATATAAAACACTTGACATTAAATTTTGTATTTTTAAAATTATTTTAATATAATAGCCATAATGACATTCATATCAGTTAAAAAATGTAACAATTTATTAGACAGGATCTCTGTATCTGTGTCATTTATCTTTTTTATTCAATGCTTTATTCACATTTTTAAAAGCATATGATTGTTTATAATTACATCTAAATTAGCATTTTACTGAACTACATCAGTCTTATTTTTATTAAAACTAAACTGCTTTTATTGTATCTAAATCTATGAAAAATTACATTGGCCCTTTACAGTTCCATGAATCCCCTTTGAGAATCTATTTTTAAAAGCTGAGTGAAATGTTTAATGACATATATAAATATATCTCTATTGACAAAATATAGTAGTAATTGTTCCTTGTCATGATGTTTATGAGATTTCACTTAAAATCGCATTGATTCACAAGCTCATTTACAAATGCGTATATGAACTTGAATAACAGGCAAGAATTTGAATATCTTAGAAATCCTCCATAATATTTCATATCTTATGCTTACATAATTCTCAGAATTAGTCAAATAAAGCTACCAATATATCCTTAATTTGGCTATATAGCAGTTGTCCATAAACTGAATCACATCTAGGCATGTATAATCTCCTACCAAATGAGATGAGGAATTAGGAAGGAGAGGGAGACACATACCTTCCTCAGGCAAGAGTCCTGCCTCCTCTTGTGGGTGACCAAGTTACTGTAATAAACAGTATCTGTGGTTTTCACAGACTATCCTGTGAAAGCCCATCGTGAAGCAATAGTAGAAAAGGCAGATTTCTCATCAAAATGTCACAAAGTTTAAACAGGAAATTCTTACACTTGAGTATTTTGAAGACGGTTTATCTCATGACAACTCCAGAATGATAGGAGACTTTGGATATGTAATGTGACACTTAGTTTGTCCTTTGGTAAGTGCCCCTGAGAAGTTTTTTTACCTTCTAAAAGATATTGGGGAAAAAAGATGACAACAATACTGTTAACTTGTTTTTATCTCAATCACACATACTACAAACTAAGGCCTTGTTAAGGGTACTTTCAATGTTTAAGTTTTACTTCTACATAAAGTTGCTAAATCTTGGTATTACATTTTTCATTTCCTTATACTCATGATTTCATTTCTGTTGTGGAAAAAATCATAATTCTATTAGCAATATTTGTCACTAGGGCTTCCCAGGTGAACCTAGTGGCAAAGAAACCTCCTGCCAAGGCAGGAGGCAGGAGATGTGGGTTCAATCCCTGGGTCAAGAAGATCCCCTGGAGGAGAGCATGGCAATTCACTCCACTAGAATCCCTATGGAGAGAGGATACCGGTGGGCTACAGTCCATAGTGTTGCAAAGAGCCAGACATGACTGAAGTGACATAGTACATACAAGTCACTAATTCAGAAGATTTACTACTTGGCATTACATATTTCTTTTCCTTATATTATTATTATGTCTTTTCTGCTATAATGAAAAAAAAAACACATAATCCATTAACAATAATTATTTAAGGATTGTAGTTTTTCAGTTGCTAAGTCATGTTCAATAATTCAACACTGTAAGAACTGTAACATTCCAGGCTTCACTGTCCTTCACTATCAACCTTTGCTCATACTCATGCCCATTGAATCAGTGATGCCATCCAACCATCTCATGCTCTGTTTGTTTCCACAGGTTGTTGTGATACACACAGTCAAAGGCTTTGGCATAGTCAATAAGGCAGAAGTAGATGTTTTTATGGAACTCTCTTGTTTTTCGATGATCCAGCGGATGTTGAGCTTTGGTTTCTCTGCCTTTTTTAAATCCAGCTTGAACATCTTGAAGTTCACTGTTCATGTACTGTTGAAGCATTGCTTGGAGAATTTTGAGCATTACTTTACTAGCATGTGAGATGAGTGCAATTGTGCAGTAGCTTGAAAACTCTTTGGCATGCCTTTATTTGAGATTGGAATGAAAACTGACCTTTCTCAGTCCTGTGGCCACTGCTGAATTTTCCATTTTGCTGGCATATTGAGTGCTGCAATTTCACACCATCATCTTTTAGGATTTGAAATAGCTCAACATGAGTCCCACCACCTCCACTAGCTTTGTTCATAGTGATGCTTCCTAAGGTCCACTTGACTTCACACTCCAGGATGTCTGGATTTTGCTGAGTGACCATACCGGTTCAGTTCAGTCCCTCAGTCATGTCCACTCTTTGTGACCCCATGGACTGCAGCACACCAGGCTTCCCTGTCCATCACCAATTTCTGGAGCTTACTTAAACTCATGTCAATCCAACCATGTCATCCTCTGTCATCTCCTTCGCCTTCTGACTTCAATCTTTCCCAGCATTAGGGTCTTTTACAGAGTCAGTTCTCATCAAGTGGCCAAAGTATAGGAGTTTCAGGTTCAGCATCAGTCATTCTAATGAATATTCAGGACTGATTTCCTTTAGGATTGACTGATTTGATTTTCTTGCAGTCCAAGGACTCTCAAGAGTCTTCTCCAGAAGGCGAGGGTGGGATGTTTCGAGAGGAATCGGGTGGAGAGGGAGGTGGGAGCGGGGATTGGGATGGGGAAGACGTGTAAATCCATGGCTGATTCATATCAATGTATGACAAAACCCACTGAAATGTGAAGTAATTAGCCTCCAACTAATAAAAAAATTAAAAAAAAAAAAAAAAAAGAGTCTTCTCCAGCACCACAGTTCAAATGCATCAATTCTGCGGTGCTCAGCTTTCCTTATAGTCCAACTCTCACATCCATACATGACTACTGGAAAAACCATAGCTTTGACTAGACAGACCTTTGTTGGTAATGTCTTTGCTTTTTAATATGCTGTCTAGGTTGGTCATAACTTTTCTTCCAAGGAGCAAGCGTCTTTTAATTTCATGGCTGCAGTCACCATCTGCAGTGATTTTGGAGCCCCCCAAAAGACTGAAAACAGTCTTTCACTGTTTTCATTGTTTCCTCATCTGTTTGCTATGAAGTGGTGGGACTAGCTGCCATGATCTTAGTTTTCTGAATATAGAGTTTTTAGCCAACATTTTCACTCTCCTCTTTCACTTTCATTGTGAGGATTTTTAGTTATTCTTTGCTTTCTGCCAAAGGGTGTTGTCATCTGCATATCTGAGGTTATTGATACTTCTCCCAGCAATCTTGACTCCAGATTGTGTTTCATCCAGCCCAGCATTTCACATGAGGTAATCTGCACACAAGTTAAATAAGCAGGGTGACAATATACAGCCTTGACATACTCCTTTCCTGATTTGGAAGCAGTCTCTTTTTCCATGTCTGGTTCTAACTGTTGCTTCTTGACCAGCATACAGATTACTCAGGAGGCAGGTAAGGTGGTCTAGTATTACAATCAGTTGAAGAATTTTCCACAGTTTGTTGTGATCCACACAGTCAAAGGTTTTGGCATAGTCAATGGAGCAGAAATAGATGTTTATCTGGAACTCTTGCTTTCACAATGATCCAGTGGATGTCGGCAATTTTATCTCGGGTTCCTCTGCCTGTTCTAAATCTATCTTGAACATCTGGAAGTTCACAGTTTACGTACTGTTGAAGCCTGACTTGAAGAATTTTAAGCATTACTTTGCTAGCATATGAGATGAGTAGAATTGTGCAGTAGTTTGAAAATTCTTTGGCATTACCTCTCTTTGGGATTGGGATGAAAACTGACCTTTTCCAATCCTGTGACTACTGCTGAGTTTCCAAATTTGCTGGAATTTTGTGTGCAGCATTTTCACAGCATCATCTTTTAGGATTTGAAAGAGCTCAACTGGAATTCCATCACCTCCACTAGCTTTGTTCATAGTGATGCTTCCTAAGGCCTCATCCTGACTTCACATTCCAGGATACATGAGTTATCAACCAGCATGGCTATCTGGGACATGAAGACCTGTTTTGTATAGTTCTTCTGTGTATTCTTGCCACCTCTTCTTAATATCTTCTGCTTCTGTTATGTCCATACCATTTCTGTCCTTTATTGTGCCCATCTTTGCATGAAGTGTTCCCTTGGTATCTCTAGTTCGCTTGAAGAGATCTCTAGTCTTTCCTATTGCTTTCCTCTATTTCTTTTCATGGATCACTAAGGAAGGCTTTCTTATCTCTCCTTGATATTCTTTGGAACTCTTATTTCAAATGGGTATATCTTTCTATTTCTCCTTTGCCTTTTCTTCTCTACTTTTCTAAGGCCTCTTCAGAGAACCATGTTGCCTTTTTGTATTTCTTTTTCTTGGAGATGGTCATGATCACTGCCTCCTGTACAATGTCATGAACTTCCACTCATAGTTCTTCAGGCAGTCAGTCTATCAGGCTAATCTCTTGAATCTATTTGTCACTTCCACTGTATAGTTGTAGGGGATTTGATTTAGGTCTTACTGAAATGGTCTAGTGGTTTTCCCTACTTTCTTCAATTTAAGTCTGAATTTTGCAATAAGGAGCTCATGATCTGAGCCACATCCAGCTTCCCATCTTGTTTTGATGACTGTATAGAGCTTCTCCATCTTTGGCTACAAAGAATATAATCATTCTGATTTCGGTATTGACCATCTGATGATGTCCATGTTTAGACTCATCTCTTGTGCTGTTGGAAGAAAGTGCTTGTTATGACCAATGTGTTCTCTTGGCAGAACTCTGTGAACCTTTATCCTGCTTCATTTTGTACTCTAATGTCAAATTTCCCCATTATCCAGGTATTTCTTGACTTCCTACTTTGGCATCCAGTTCCCTATGATGAAAAGGGCATCATTTTGGGGTGTTAGTTCTAGAAGGTCTTCATAGAACCATTCAACTTCAGCTTCTTCAACATTACTGGGTGGGATATAGACTTGGATTACAGTGATATTGAATGGTTTGCCTTGGAAACGAACAGAGATCATTCTGTCATTTTTGAGATTGCACCTTAGTACTGCATTTTGGACTCTTTTGTTGACTATGAGGGCTACTCCATACCATTTGTCACTAATTCAGAAGACTTACTACCTTGTCTACATTAAAATAACTGTTACAAAGAGATGAATGCCTAAACTTACTTTTCAACTTTTCACCCCCGTTCTTAAAGAGCTACACATAATTTTATTATTCTTAAATAAGTTATTCAGGTTTCCTCTGATAAAAATAAATGTCTTTGGGAAGGGTAAAACATCAAACAATATCAAGCTGTATCACCATGGCAGAGATTGAAATACTGAATACTCGCTGTATCATTCATTGATGGTCCTTAAATCATAGCTTATTATTTGTATTTTTAACAGGAATATTTGTTGTAAATAACAAAAGCCCAAGTTTCTGTCAGGAGGATGATAAGCATTTAAATTAAATTTTCACTTCACAAGAAAATAGGGAAAGCAGAAGAGTTGACCTTTTAGCAAAACACACGTGAACATCCAAAAACATAAAACATTAAATAAACTATCAAATTTGCCTCAAATGCATTTTTTCATCAATTGTCACTTATATCAAGAAAAGGGTAAATGTTTATCATATCCTTACCATTCCTAAGGATATTCAGTTTCAGCATAACTTCTAGACCATTGAATTCAAACAAGCACTATTTTTTAGCTTTCTAAAATCTAGAAAGATGGAATATAAACTCAGTTATGTCCTTGTAATGAAGATTAATATTTGAGTCTTCTAAAACAATGACTAATGGCTACCTATATGGTTGCATCTATCAATTATATTTTATTTTCATAAACTAAATTGATAATTTTCTGTTACATCCTAGAATTATAGCAATTGAAACATTCATTAGAGATCAATGTAAAATGCACTGATGTTGACTTTTAAAATTTGAAGTACTTATGTCTACTACTGTCATACACTTTGCTGTTTTCAATTAAATAATGTTATACATGTCAGGTTCTTTTTTATATGTCAAAATATGGGTTTACTCTGAAGAATCTGCCTGACATACCAGAGACCCGGGTTTGATCTATGGGTTGGGAAGATCCCCTAGAGAAGGGAATGACTACCCACTCCAGTAATATTGCCTGGAGAATTCCATGGACAGAGGAGCTTGGCAGGCTACAATTGATGGGGTTGCAAAGAGTCAGGTAAGACTGCATGACTACACTTTCATTTTCACTTTCTTTGGCATTTAACTTTAATAAAATCTATGTTCAGACAACATACAGCAAAGATAAAATTATGCAAAATATGATTAGTAGTTTTACTAATAGCAACTTATGTTTTATGATATGAATTTACTTTTTATGATATGAACATATCTATTTGTGACAATGTTTATTAATGGCCATGCCTAGTGAGATAGATAAATTGAAAGTCAATAACAAGTGAAAATGTCCTTTTAACATAATGATAAGATCAATTCATTTTTAAGGCAGTTTTTAAATGGAGGGAAATTACCAACTGACTTTAAGTAAAGGATATATTTATGTTCTTCTGAAGAAGAAACTCTTAATCTAGGTAAAATTTTATAAGAAAAAATTTGAAAAAAAGAACCTGTGTGACTGTATTCAAATAGATATTGAGAGGTAAAATATTAATGATAAATAAATAAAAGTAGAGAATAAATATGTCTTTTCATTGTTTGAGAATGGGTGAAAGTACTAACTTGCACTTTATTGAGTAGAGAATACAAGCTGTAAAATGCAGGGCACTAATAAAACTAAGGCATATTAAATAAATAAGTTCTTCTAGAGGAAAGTGAAAAATATTTATTGTGAAAGATAAGAAAAAGATAATGTAGAATGCAAAGAAGCAATATATTATACTTAAAATTGATTATGTAGGATTACATACAAATAATACATATGAGTTTACAATAATTTTAAAATTAGGTTAAATATATATGGAATAGCTTGCCAGTTATTTTAAGAATGTTTTAATTTAAAATCTTTTATTTAATGCAGCTATTATTGTGAAAGATAAGAAAAAGATAAAGTAGAATGCAATGAAACAATATACTATACTTAAAATTAATTATATATACTTACATACAAATAGAAAGAGCAACATTGCATAGGAACCTGGAATGTTAGGTCCATTGAATCAAGGAAAATTGGAAGTGGCCAAACAGGAGATGGCAAGAGTGAGCATCAACATTTTAGAAATCAATGAACTAATGGACTGGAATGGGTGAATTTAACTCAGATAACCATTATATCTACTACTGTGGGCAAGACTCCCTTAGAAGAAATGGAGTAACCATCATAGTCAACAAAAGAGTCAACAAAAGAGTCTGAAATGCAGTACTTGGATGCAATCTCAAAAACGACAGAATTATATCTGTCCGTTTCCAAGGCAAACCATTCAATATCATGGCAATCCAAGTCTATGCCCTGACCAGTAATGCTGAAGAAGCTGAAGTTGAATAGTTCTGTGAAGACCTACAAGACCTTTTAGAACTAATATCCCCAAAAGATGTCCTTTTCATTATAGGGGACTGGAATGCAAAAGTAGGAGATCAAAACACCTGCAATAACACACAAATTTAGCCTTGGAGTACAGAATGAAACAGGGCAAAGGCTAATAGAGTTTTGCCAAGAGAATGCACTGGTCATAGCAACACTCTCTTCCAACAACACAAGAGAAGACTCTACACATGAACAACACTAGGTGGCCAACACCGAAATCAGATTGATTATACTCTTTGCAGCCAAAGATGGAGAAGCTCTATACATTCAGCAAAAACAAGACCAGGAGTTGACTGTGGCTCAGATCATGAACTCCTTACTGCAAAAATTCAGACTTAAATTGAAGAAAGCACATAAAACCACTAGACCATTCAGGTATGACCTAAATCAAATCCCTTATGATTATACAGTGGGAGTGATGAATAAATTTAAGGGACTAGATCTGATAGACAGAGTGCCTGATTAAGTACGGACAGAGATTCATGACATTGTACAGAGGACAGGGATCAAGATCATCCCCAAGAGAAAGAAATGCAAAAGAGCAAAATGACTGTCTGAGGAGGCATTACAAATAGCTCTGAAAAGAAGAGAAGTGAAAAGCAAAGGAGAAATGGAAAGATATACTCATTTGAATGCAGAGTTCCAAAGAATAGCAAGGAGATATAAGAAAGCCCTCCTCAGAGATCAGTGCAAAAATAGAGGAAAACAACAAAATAGGAAACACTAGAGATCTCTTCAAGAAAATTAGAAATACTAAGGGAACATTTCATGCAAAGAAGGACTTAAAAAAAGGAAAGAAACAGTATGGACCTAATAGAAGCAGAAACTATTAAGAAGAGGTGGCAAGAATACACAGAAGAACTGTACGAAAAAGATCTTCATGACCCAGATAATCACGATGGTGTGATCACTCACCTAGAGCCAGACATCTTGGAACGTGAAGTCAAATGGACCTTCAGTTCAGTCCAGTTCAGTTCAGTTGTCGCTCAGTCATGTCCGACTCTTTGCGACCCCATGAATCGCAGCACGCCAGGCCTCCCTGTCCATCACCAACTCTTGGAGTCCACTCAATCCCATGTCCATTGAGTCGGTGATGCCATCCAACCATCTCATCCTCTGTCGTCCCCTTCTCCTCCTGCCCCCAATCCCTCTTGGCATCAGGGTCTTTTCCAATGAGTCAGTTCTTCGTATGAGGTGGCCAAAGTATTGGAGTTTTAGCTTCATCATCAGTCCTTCCAATGAACACCCAGGACTGATCTCCTTTAGGATGGACTGGTTGGATCTCCTTGTAGTCCAGGGGACTCTCAGGAAGCATCATTAAGAACAAAGCTAGTGGAGGTGATGGAATTCCAGTGGAGCTCTTTCAAATCCTAAAAGATAATGTTGTGAAAGTGCTGCACTCAATATGCCAGCAAATTTGGAAAACTCAGCAGTGGCCACAGGACTGGAAAAGGTCAATTTTCATTCCAATCCCAAAGAAAGGCAATGCTAAGGAATGTTCTAACTCCTGCACAATTGCACTCATCTCACATGCTAGTAAAACCCACTCCAGTGTTCTTGCCTGGAGAATCCCAGGGGCAGGGGAGCCTTGATGGGCTGCTGTCTATGGGGTTGCACAGAGTCGGACATGACTGAAGCGACTTAGCAGCAGCAGCAGCAGCACATGCTAGTAAAGTGATGCTTAAAATTCTCCAAGCCAGGCTTCAGCAATATGTGAACCATGAACTTTCAGATGATGTTCAAGCTAGTTTTAGAAAAGGCAGAGGAGCTAGAGATCAAATTGCCAACATCCACTGGATCATCAAAAAAGCAAGAGAATTCCAGAAAAACATCTATTTCTGCTTTATTGACTATGCCAAAGCCTTTGACTGTGTGGATCACAATAAACTGGAAAATTCTTAAAGAGATGGGAATACCACACCACCTGACCTGCCTCTTGAGAAATCTGTATGCAGGTCAGGAAGCAACAGTTAGAACTGGACATGGAACAACAGACTGGTTCCAAAAGGAAAAGGAGTATGTCAAGGCTGTATATTGTCACCCTGCTTATTTAACTTATATGCAGAGTACATCATGAGAAATGCTGGGCTGGAGGAAGCACAAGCTGGAATCAAGATTGCCGGGACAAATATCAATAACCTCAGATATGCAGATGACACCACACTTATGACAGAAAGTGAAGAAGAACTAAAGAGCCTCTTGATGAAAGTGAAAGAAGAGAGTGAAAAAGTTGGCTTAAAGCTCAACATTCAGAAAACTAAGATCATGGCATCGGGTCCCATCACTTCATGGCAAATAGATGGAGAAACAGTGGAAACAGTGGCTGACTTTATTTTTCTGGGCTCCAAAATCACTGCAGATGGTGACTGCAGCCATGAAATTAAAAGATGCTTACTCCTTGGAAGGAAAGTTATGACCAAGCTAGACAGCATATTAAAAAACAGAGACATTACTTTGCCAACAAATGTCCATCTAGTCAAGGTTATGGTTTTTTCCGGTGGTCATGTATGGATGTGAGAGTTGGACTATAAAGAAAGTTGAGTGCCAAATAATTGATGCTTTTGAACTGTGGTGTTGAAGAAGACTCTTGAGAGTCCCTTGAACCACAAGGAGATCCAACCAGTCAGTCCAATCTAAAGGAGGTCAATCCTGGGCGTTCTTTGGAAGGACTGATGTTGAAGCCGAAACTCCAATATTTTGGCCACCTGATGTGAAGAACTGACTCATTTGAAAAGACACTGATTCTGGGAAAGATTGAGGGCAGTAGAAGAAGGGAACGACAGAGGATGAGATGGTTGGATGGCATCACCGACTCAATCGACATGGGTTTGGGTGGACTCCGGGAGTTAATGATGAACAGGGAGGCCTGGTGTGCTGCAGTTCATTGGATCACAAAGAGTCGGACACGACTGAGTGACTGAACTGAACTAAATTCTAAAAACATGTATAATTTAAAACATGTTGTTTAATGCAGCCATATATATAGAAAAGTTACTTTAATAACTGCTGTCTTGGTGAGACTTTTTTTAAATGAACAAATAAAGAGGAAATTTAAAAAGATGAAAAATGGTATCATGCAACACAAGATGATAAAACTGAGAAAGTTAATATACTGTCACAATACAAGGCAAGAACTATGTTAGAAAAGATGAAGCATGTTTCATAACTAAATACTGAGCATCCAAACCATTAGCAATTACAAAAAAAACCCTGCATGTACTTAATACTAAAAGTTCAACAAAGATTTGAGAAAAGTATGTAGGTTAAACAATCATAATTGGAGATTTAAACAATTACCTCTCATTGCTTATCTGGCAAGCAGATATACCAGTAAGGCTATAAACATTTTTAAACTAGACAATTAACCAACACATAGATGAACATGCACACTTATATACTCATATAGAAATACTCATATTTTTAATTACACTTAAATTTTCCAAAAATTCACTATATTTTCATAATCCTGATTATATTAATATGAAATATATAGAACTGTAGTGTTACTATAATAGCCTTCAGTCAAGTTTGGCAAATGGACACTTGAAATGTAAGCATTAAAATTTAATTTTTATTAGTTATAAAGAAATAAAAATTTAAGATATCTTCCTCATTCACATCAGATATAATCTATATAGTATATCACATATAGTAGAGATATAAATTGCTTTCATATTCATAGAAATTCTCTACAATTTAAGCTAAAAGGCAATAAGCAAAAATGTGAAAACTTTTATCTGGTTTTAAGTTAAGTTACACATTTCTAAATGACATACAAACCCAAGAAAAATCCACAGTGAAAATTCTGTTTTTATATGATTTAAAAGGAAAATGCAATAGCAAAATCTGTCTTGTGAAATATTGATTGCCCTAATTGCATACATCACAAACAAAAAATAAGAAAGAATAGATTTGAGGAGGTGCCACAAGAAACTAAAAATTAAAAAGTGGTTTCAGTTCAGTTCAGTCACTCAGTCGTGTCCGATTCTTTGCTGCCCCATAAATCGCAGCATACCATGCCTCCCTGTCCATCACAAACTCCCAGAGTCTACTCAAACTCATGTCCATCGAGTCGGTGATGCCATCCAGTCATCTCATCCTCTGTCGTCCCCTTCTCCTGCCCCCAGCCCCTCCCAGCATCAGGGTCTTTTCCAATGAGTCAGCTCTTCGCATGAGGTGGCCAAAGTATTGGAGTTTCAGCTTCAGCATCAGTCCTTCCAATGAACACCCAGGACTGATCTCTTCTAGGATGAACCAGCTGGATCTCCTTGCAGTCCAAGGGATTCTCAAGAGTCTTCTCCAACACCACAGTTGAAAAGTATCAATTTTTCAGCGCTCAGCTTTCTACTAAATATGACAACAACATTATGGTTTTTACAGATGTTAAATAGATAATAAAGCCATACTATGAATATATATTTTACTATCTATATGAAATAGAGAATGCCTAAAAAACGCAAATCTCCAAATGCAGTGTAACTAGGAACCTGAATAAACTTAACATGTGTTAAAGATATGGAGTTCATTGTATAAACTTCCTACAGAAAGAGTTCTAGAAGCTATAATGGAAACAATAGTGAATCAATTCAGTTCAGCTCAGTCGCTCATTCATGTACGACTCCTTGCTACTCCATGGAATGTAGCCCGCCAGGCCTCCCTGTCCATCACCACCTCCCAGTGTTTACTCGAACTCATGTCTTTTGAGTCAGTGATGACATTCAACCATCTCATCCTCTGTTGGCCCCTTTTTCTCCCACCTTCAATCTTTCCAGCATCAGGGTCTTTTCATAAGTGTCAGTTCTTCGCATCAGGTGTCCAAAGTATTGGTGTTTCAGCTTCAACATTTGTCTTTCCAATGAATATTCAGTACTGATCTCCTTTAGGATGGACTGGTTGAATCTCCTTGCTGTCCAAGGGACTCTCAAGAGTCTTCTCCAACACCACAGTTCAAAAGCATCAGTTCTTTGGCACTCAGCTTACTTTATAGCCCAACTCTCACATCCATACATGACTTCTGGAAAACCCATAGCTTTGACTAGGGAGACCTTCACTGGCAAAGTAATTTTTCTGCTTTTTAATGTGCTATTTGGTTGGTCATAACGTTTCTTCCAAGGAGCAATTGTCTTTTAATTTCATGGGCACAGTCACCATCTGCAGTGATTTTGAAGCCCCGAAAAAATGACATTTGTCACTGTTTCCACTGTTTCCCATCTATTTACCTTGAAGTGATGGGACCAGATGCCATGATCTTAGTTTTCTGAATGTTGAGTTTTAAGCCAACTTGTTCACTCTTCTCTTTCACTTTTTTTAAGAGGCTCCTTAGTGAATAATAACATTTAAAAATTTACCAGGTCTTTCACAAAGTCACCAGGTAATATGAAAAAAGGAATGCTTCCCAATAGAGCCTTGATAACAAAACTTGTCAGCTTACATAATGTTAAGGAACTCTGTCCTGTCTCTTTGTGAAAATGAAGAAAATATTTTAATCTAAATATGATATGAGCAGTGATTTTTAAGAGAAGGAAATACAGAATGATCATTGTGGTTTCATTTCAGGAATTCTTGACTGGTTAATATTTGAAGGAAATAGGAATATTTGAAAGAAAACTTCATAAACATTATTTTTAATTAATTTGTTTATTTTAATTGGAGGTTAATTACTTTGCAATATTGTGGTAGCTTTTGCCATATAGAAACATTATTTTTAAAAACATTTCTCATTCTATGGAAGAAAAATTAAAATGTAACACTACTGAGTGTTTACAAACTCTATGAGAAAAATATGAATAATATGGAAGTGCTTTCATAGAAAAAAGTGTGATGAAAAAACTCCTTAAACCTCATACTTGAAGATAAAGTATTCAAATATATTCCCATAATATAGGAATGATTCATATAGGACCTTTACTGTAAATTCTATTCAACATTGGAAGTAAAAGCCTGCCCTGTAAAAATAAGTCATAAAAAAACCAACAACAACAACACGCCATTGCACCTGGAGAGAAGAAATAAAATGTGACTATTTATAGTTGCAATAGGTCTTTTTATTTTAAAAATCTAGAGGAATATATGTTTGAAACAATAGAATTAATATATAATATCAGGGAAGTCATTGAACATAAGATACACCTGTAAACCTCTGAGTTTTATTTTATTTATTTCTGCTTCAGAGCAAAAATTATTAAAAATTTAAAAAACAAAGATGACATTTACAAAAGCATGGCTATGAAATACCCATATTCCTCTAAGATTTCAATATTGAAAAATGTAAAACATGATAAGTGGATTTCTTTGGCAGTTCAATGGTTGGGACTGTGCTTCCCAGTGTGGGGGGTGCAGGTTGGATTCTTGGTTGGGAAACTAAGATTCCACCCACATGTAACCTGGCATGGCCAAAAATAAATAAATTTTAAAAAATAGAAAGAAAGAGAAAACCTGAATTATTGGAAAGATAAAGCATAGTACTGATTGGAAGAGTCAATATTGCAAAGATGACTCTCTATGCAATTTATTTTAAAGATTAAATGCAGTTCCAAGCAGTTTTTTAAAACAGCTTTATTGAGGTGTAACTTACACAGCCTAAAATCCATCCATTTAAAGTGTATAAACAGTTATTTTAGATACATTTTTAATTTGCAATGATCACCACTATCAAAATCTAGAAAGTATTCATTACTGTTCTGTTAGCAATAATTTCCTATCCCCACCTCCCCACTGCTCTTGGTCATCACTAATCTGCTTCTGGTCTCTCTTTTCTTATTTTTGATATTTCATGTAAATGATGTACCATGCGATCCTTTAGAAAGTTTGATTGCTGTAAATATATAGTTGAGCAAAAAAAGCCAGACACCAAAGGAATGATATCTGTACTTTCTGGTGTGCATATTAAATTCCAATAATTTTTGAAAAAACTCCCACTTTTAGAAAAAAGAATACAATGCATTTGGAAGTTTATGCAATCATACTATTATTTCCATTTCATAGAGATGAAGCTACCCAACAGCAGCCAAACTTACTTTTTAATTCTCAAGCTTGTGCTTGCAAGTATACATATTTGGGAATTCACAGTCATCTGATACTATCATCTCCGAAGATAGCACTGCAGTTTCTTTTCTCAGGTGATACGTCTGATATCCTGTAATGGAAAGTATTGCATAATTCTGTTATGACATACAAGGACAGCTCATGAAGTTATAGCATTTCTGTATAACTGTAATAGAAAGATATTTTGAAAGTAGGTAATGGTGTTTTAATATAATTGAAATAAGAGTTTGTTATTAGCAAAATGGGCTACTGAGTAGCCCATTTTTTTATATTTCTATCAACATTTTATTAACCTTCAACATCTTCCTTCATCATTGTGTAATTCAACCAAATGTTTTAATAATATTCTTAAAATATTTATTTTTAATATTGTCCTCTGGGTCAGATGGTAAAGTGTCTGCCTGCAATGCGGGAGACAAGGGTTCGATCCCTGGATTGGGAAGATCTCCTGGAGAAGGAAAAGGCAACCCACTCCAGAATTCTTGCCTAGAGAATCCCACAGATGGAGGAGCCTGGTAGGCTACAGTCCATGGGGTTGCAAAGAGTCAAACACGCCTGAGCGACTTCACTTCCTCTATATAGTATTGTTTTTAAAAACTTACTGTAGTTTGCAAGTTGAGCCATTTTGCCACATCCACGGATGACCATGGCCTTCACGAAAGACTGGAATCCATGACATAACTGATAGGGACTTCAGAAATTTCTACACAAAAGTATTTTCATTTAATCATTATGAAAGAATTTATTAATTCTTAAAATGCAGTGTGCTCTTTCATAGGATCCTGAGTTTTCTGCACAAGACGAGTGTTAGAATCTAATCTAACTCTAAAAATACAAAGGTGAAAGTTTTAATATTTGTCAAACATTAACCAATGTCTGTACTTTTGATTAAAAATAAACTCAAACATTTATGTTTATCAGTTTCATTGCTTTTCTTATGTTAATAAGGAAAAGTCTGATTCATGCAGTTTAGTTGCTACCCATGTTGTCAAATTGAACATAGCAAGGTTTTAAATGTTTTCAGATTCTGTGACATTCGTTTTTCCAGATACTGTGATTATACCACTGGATTTTGCTACTATGTTTCTCAGAGTTTCAGCTTTAGAAGGAAATTAAGGGATTGAAATTGAGAAAATAAATGACACGAAAGACAAAGATTGATTTTCTGGGACCCACACCATTCCTTGCCTAGATAAACCCCAAATCAATCTTCTTCTGTATCGCTAGAATCCAGCAGATAAGATAGAGTGTCAGAGACTCATTTCTCTCTGCTCCTCCCTGCTAAGTACAACTGTAAACACAGGAACTAATGAAAGACACAAGAACGGAGAACTCTGAAAGGTGGAAAGGGAAGGGTGATGTGCTTGGAGACTTAACAGCAGCTTGACTTCTGTAATCTCTCATCACTTCTCCAGGATGGGAGAACAAGGTGAGGTTAGGGAACCACAATTAGGGGCATCTTATAACTTCCCCAAAAGAAGAAAATGACCTAGACCTTCTAAATGACTTACCCAGCCAAGCTGTAGGAGGGGGCACAGATAAGGCATTCCATTCTTCCTGTGTGTTGAGCGGAATCCTGTCGACAATACCATGCGAGCCTTACAAAGTGTCCATCAGGACACCTGCTAACAAGGAGAAGTTAGAGGAGGTTCTTCTGCCTCCACAAAGAGAAGTAGAGTTGGGAGGCCAAGATGGAGGTGGGGCCAGCAAAGAGGATCCCATGTCTAAAAGTGCTGAACCCAGGAAGCCTCTTTTCCTTGAGGGCATAAGACTCTATCTCCACTCAGAGACATTGGATAGAGTGGACTTTAAATGTTTTATTTACATAATGAGCAATGGAAATTAACAAATTCCACATAAATGCAAGAATATGGATGAATTGCAAAACTAGTATATGGAGGGTGCAGAGACTGAACAAGAATGCATATGGTTTGAGTCTATGTACATGAAAAGCAAAACATGCAAAGAGATTCTATAACATCAAAAGTCATGACAGTGGGTAAATAAGGAGGACACAGGATGATGAGAAATTACAGAGAATAGGCTGCTGGAAAGTGAAAGCTTCTAATCCATGATCTGATGTGTAATTACACGGTTCTACTTATTTTGTGATCTATGTGAAAATTTGTGATATGTATACCTTCCTTGATATATGGTAAAATTAAATAGCACAGTTTAACTTAGAATATAATAGCACTTGGAGAAGCATGGTTTTCAGTGAAAAGCAAGTGGAAATAATTACGTGTGCATTAGTAGGATAAAAATATAAATAAAATCACAAATTTGTATTTGTGAAATTGTATTGTATTGTATTATAAATTGTAAATTGTATTGTATTGTAAAATATCAAATTTGTATTCCATTGTTTATGAAATAATAGGCCTTAAACAAACTGCAAATACAAACAAAAACACAAGTGAATTCTAACAAATATAATATTGACTGAATCAAGCCTTTAACAAAGTATTGGAAACATTTGATATCTTACCAGTTCCTCTTCATTATCTAAATAAAGCAGAGTAGAGTTCCTAGAAGCACAGGCTGTCAAACTCTTATTCCATGTTTTTTCTTCAAAAGTAATATGATAGCAGTTGTTGGAATATGTAAACCAGTCTTTTGGACAATGACCACAATGGCATTCTGAAGAAAGATTGTGAATTACTAGCCAAAAAATATTGAATTTTATACAATAAAAGAAACTATATATATGCATAGATATAAACATATCTATGTATATACATGTTTATACAACATATCTATGCACCCTCAAGGCTGGTACATATTAAACAAACCAACACATACATTCACAGAAAGGATCAGTCTCTCATTAGCCAATTTATGTCTCCATGTAAAGCAAACACACACAGAAATACCCACTCTTTACATGTCCTGAGGACCAAGAAATGAAACCTCTGTTTTAGAATACCAAACTTATTTGTTTTTTATCATATTATAGCAAAAGGAAATTAGAACCAATTTTCACCAATGCATATGGTGATCATATTGTGGCACAGACAGAAGCATTCTCCTATAATCATTACTTATAAATATATGTTGCTCCATTTTACAATTTATGTTCTACCTTATAATCTATTCTTATTTTCATTAGCCTAAGACAGAGACAAAATACCAACTGTACATATGCCAGAGCTTTAAAATCATTATGTACCTTTCTGGAGCCTTGTTGTCCGAGAGGAGTTATTCTGTTCCTGTATTAGAGTAGCTACAAAAGTAATTATTATTAAAGTTAATATTGCTCTAAATAAATCATAATGATTTTAGCTTCTGAGTCTAAAATTTGCTTAATTGTTTAAGATTAAAATAATCTAAAATAAAACTGACTTTACCAAGAAAAATCAATTAAGCAATGAAGATTTGATGGGAAAAAAAAATTCAAAAACCAAAAGGAACAGATGCCACCACCTCTTACAGTATTTGGTTTAGCCAATCTCAAGAATTAATTTTTGTTTCTCAATAAGGTCTTTCAGCTTCCTAAAGCCTGTGTTTGAGTTATGATATCAGAAAAGCATATATATACATGTAAACCTATATACATATATATATATATATATATATAGTATTCTCTAGAATCATTGTGTTATTTATACTTTGGACAACCTGAGAACAGCTATTCCACATTTAGGCTGAATGCACATATTAAAATAAGAGTTTTATTTCATCATATGATTTTTGAGAGGCACTGATGATCATTAAAGTGAAAAGTTCAATCACAATTTCAAAAATACACTTACGTGGAATAAAAGTTATCACTCTCACTAGAGTATACACCAAGACAAAACAGATGATTCCCAGGATCACAGCAACAAACTTCTCTCGAGGTGATGGTAAATCTACAGGGAGAGAAAAGGAAACACTGAGAAAGGAGCGATGGAGACAATTGTTTTAGAAGAACAAAAGATCCCACATCCATGAGAATTCATAGACATCAACTTGGACCCTGAATCCATATGAAACATTGTAATCCTCCTCTCAGAATATATACATTTTCAGCAAAGATAGCACTTCACAAGTTGTAGATCAAAGACTGCAAATTACAACAATGCTGGAATAGATAGGCTCCTCTGTCCGTGGGATTTTCCAGGGATCCAACCCGCGTCTCCTGCATTGGCAGGTGGATTCCTTATCAGGAAGCCACCAATATTAGAGTACTGTATTTCAAAGTCAAACTCTGATCCTCATAAATAAAAAGTGTGTGAGCTATGAAAGTCTCACACTTGCACTGGCAGCTCCTGTCATTCCATTGAGGATAGTGAGAAGCATTTTGAAATTTTATTTCCATGTAGGTTTTCTCCTGTTCAGTGACTAAAATGGAACTTTGTCTGTTCTTACCTCTCATTTGCTGTTTCCTGGCTTCTTTAGCCAGATTGGGTTCTGGGTAGCTTTTCATTGGAGAAGGCAATGGCACCCCACTCCAGTGTTCTTGCCTGGAGAATCCCAGGGACGGGGGCCTGGTGGGCTGCCGTCTACAGGGTCGCACAGAGTCGGACACGACTGACGCGACTTAGCAGCAGCAGCAGTTTTTCGTTTGATTGTTCATCTCCGCAGCTGTGTAATGTCAAGGATGGCGCTCTATGAAAACTACTTAGGTAGTTAATAAATGGTGTATAAAATCACAAGAAGCCTGGAGGGGGTGGTGTGTAAGATGAGTGACAGCACTCATTTTGCAGTTAAGCAAGGTACATGTTTGGTTCTCATTTTCACAGAGTGTTAGTAAGTGTTTCAAGATAGACTAAGTTTTATTTATTTTTTTCTTTTTTAATTTTTATTATTATTATTTTTTTTCCCAGTGGGTTTTGTCATACATTGATATGAATCAGCCATGGATTTACATGTATTCCCAATCCCGATCCCCCCTCCCACCTCCCTCTCCACCCGATTCCTCTGGGTCTTCCCAGTGCACCAGGCCTGAGCACTTGTCTCGTGCATCCCACCTGGGCTGGTGATCTGTTTCACCATAGATAGTATACATGCTGTTCTTTTCAAATATCCCACCCTCACATTCTCCCACAAAGTTCAAAAGTCTGTTCTGTGTTTCTGTGTCTCTTTTTCTGTTCTGCATATAGGGTTATCGTTATCACCTTTCTAAATTCCATATACATGTGTCAGTATGCTGTAATGTTCTTTATCTTTCTGGCTTACTTCACTCTGTATAAGGGGCTCCAGCTTCATCCATCTCATTAGGACTGGTTCAAATGAATTCTTTTTAATGGCTGAGTAATATTCCATGGTGTATATGTACCACAGCTTCCTTATCCATTCATCTGCTGATGGGCATCTAGGTTGCTTCCATGTCCTGGCTATTATAAACAGTGCTGCGATGAACATTGGGGTGCACGTCAAGATAGACTAAGTTTTAAAAACAATATTCTAAGTTTGAAATAATGCTATTCATCATTGGAACAATGAAATTAATAAATTGGTGAAAAACAAAGCTCATAAAGAATAACATCCTTATCAATTTACAGTTAATTTGCAAAGAAACATTTTAAAACTGTTACAGTAACTGTGCTTAAATTAAAATGCCATACTGGAAAAAACAGATGCACCAATATACCAGTTTTTATTATAACTTTAAAACCTATTAACGGTTAAGATTGAGCCTTCTAAAGAAGAAAGAATAATAGTATTGGTATATGAAATATTTCCTGCACTAAACTACTTTAATTAGTGGTATCATTTATTAAAAGAAAATGAATTGATATCAAATTTTTTTTAATATTTTTGATTGACTGCAAGTTTGAAATCATTAGAAATTTAGAGAAATATTTTGCATATTAAAAATGTTACATGACATATTAAACTATCCAAAGCTTAGTAAACAATAAAAAGAAAATAATATTAAAAAGATTTTACAATAAATACTTACTTTACAAAAGCAATTAGCAATTTATAGTGACTGAGATATGAAATCATAAAATGATAAATAAAAGTATTGATCATTTATGGAGGAGGGATACTGACACAAACTTCCAGAAAAAATCCTATAGGTGTCAAATCAATGAGGGAGCTTTAGTTGTATCAGCAATTAAATGTCAGATAGTGCACAATAATAATTCTGTCACTGAAGTCAGTAGTTAGTGAGAGCTAGAATTATTTCTGGCTTTGAAATGTACAATGTGTGACCTTTAAAAATTATTTAGTATATAAAAACTAGTTTGCAAATCCAAAATTTTAATAAAATATGTATTATATAGATCATATAAAAGTCATATTAAATTTTGCATTTTATTATTTTAATATAATTGCCATAATGCCATTCATATCAGTCAGAAAAATGTAACATAATTTCTTAGACAGAATCTCTGTATCTGTGTCATTTATCTTTTTTATTCAATGTTTTGCTCAAGGTTTTAAAAAGCATTTGGTTGTTTATAATTGGATTTAAATTAGGATTTTACTGAAGCTGCATCAGTCTTATTTTTATTAAAACTCAACTGCTTTTATTCTATCTAGATCTACGAAGAATTACACTGGCCCTTCACAATTTCATGAATCCCCTTTAAGAATCTATTCTTAAAAGCTGAGTGAAATGCTTAATGATATATAAATATATCTCTATTGATGACAAAATTCAGCAGTAACTGCTCCTTGTCATGGTGCTTATGAGATTTCACTTTAAATTGCATTGATTTAGAAACTCATTTACACATGTGTATATGCACTTGAATAATAAACAGGCAAGAATTTGAATATTTTACAAAATCCTCCATAATATTTCATATTTATGCTTACATAATTCTCAGAATTATTCAAATAAAGCTACCAATATATCCTTGATTTGGCTACATATCAGTTGTCCCTAAATTGAACCATATCTAGGCGTGGGTAATCTCCTACCAAATGAGATGAGGAATTAGGAAGGAGAGAGACACATACCTTCTGTAGGCTAGAGTCCTGCCTCCTCTTGTGGGTGACCAAGTTACTGTAGTAAACAGTATTTGTGGTCTTCACAGACTGCCCTGTGAAGGCCCACAGTGAGGCAATAGTGGAAAAGCTAGGTTTCTCATCAACATGTCACAAAGTTTAAACAGGAAATTCTTACACTTGAGTATTATGAAGACAGTTTATCTCATGACACAACTCCAGAATATAGGAGACTTTGGGTATGTAGTGTGTCTCATAGTTAGTCCTTTCTCAAGTGTCTCTGGGAATTTTTTTATTTTCTAAAAGATACGGGGGAGAAGATGACTACAATACTATTAAATTGTTTTTATCTCAATCACACATACAACAAACTTAGGTTTTGCTAAGGGTGCCTTCAATGTTTTAAGTTCTACGTTTATATAAAGTTGCTAAATCTTGGCATTACATTTTTCATTTCCTTATAGTCTCATGTTTTCATTCCTGTTGTGGAATATTCATAATTCTATTAACAGTATTTGTCACTAGGGCTTCCCAGTTATAGTTAGTGGTAAAGAACCCTCCTGCCAATACAGGAGACAAAAGATATGTGGTTTCAATCCCTGGGAAGATCCCCTGGAGCAGGTCATGGCAATCCACTTCACTATTCTTGCCTGAGAATCCCTATGGAGACAGGAACCTGGTGGCTACAGTCCATAGTGTCGCAAAGAGTCAGACATGACTAAACCGACTTAGCACATACAGTTCAGTTCAGTAGCTCAGTCATGTCCGACTCTTTGCGACCCCATGAATCGCAGCACACCAGGCCTCCCTGTTCATTACAAACTCCCGGGGTTTACTCAAACACATGTCCATCGAGTCGGTGATGCCATCCAGCCTTCTCATCCTCTGTCGTCCCCTTCTCCTCCTGCCCCCAATCCCTCCCAGCATCAGGGTCTTTTCCATTGAGTCATCTCTTCGCATGAGGTGGCCAAAGAACTGGAGTTTCAGCTTCAGCATCAGTCCTTCCAATGAACACCCAGGCCTGATCTTTAAGGTGGACTGGTTGGATCTCCTTGCAGTCCAAGGGATTCTCAAGAATATTCTCCAGCACATACAACATATCACTAATTCAGAAGATTTACTACATGGCATTACATACTTCTTTTCCTTATATTAGCATTATGTCTTTTTGGTGATAATGAAAACAATCATAATCCATTAACAGTAGTTATTTAAGGATTGTTGTTTTTCAGTCGCTAAGTTCGATAATTCACCGCCCCCCACCCCCAAGATGAACTGTAACATTCCAGGCTTCCCTGTTCTTCACTATCAACCTTTGCTCAAACTCATGCCCACTGAGTCAATGATGCCATCCAACCATCTCTTGCTCTGTTTGTTTCCATGGTTTGTTGTGATCCACACAGTCAAAGACTTTTGCATAGTCAATAAAGCAGAAGTAGACGGTTTTATAGAACTCTCTTGCTTTTTGATGATCCAGCAGATGTTGGCAAATTGGTCTCTGGTTCCTCTGCCTTTTCTAAATTCAGCTTGAACATCTGGAAGTTCACAGTTCACATACTGTTGAAGCCTGGCTTGGAGAATTTTGATGATTACTTTGCTAGCATGTGAGATGAGTGCAACTGTGCAGTTGTTTGAACAGTCCTTGGCATTGCTTTTCTTTGGAATTGGAATGAAACCTGACCTTTTCCAGTCCTGTGGCCACTGCTGAGTTTTCTAAATTTGTTGGCATTTTGAGTGCAGCACTTTCACACCATCATCTTTTAGGATTTGAAATAGCTCAACTAGAATTCCATCACCTCCACTGGAATTCCATCACCTCCACTAACTTTGTTCGTAATGATGCTCCGTAGGCCCACTTGACTTGATATTCCAGGATGTCTGGCTCTAGGTGAGGGATCAACCATCATGGTTATCTGGGTCATGAAGATCTTTTTTGTATAGTTGTTTTGTGTATTCTGCCACCTCTTCTTAATATCTTCTGCTTCTATTAAGTCCATACCATTTTTGTCATTTATTGTGCCCATCTTTGCATGAAATGTTCCCTTGGTATCTCTAATTTTCTTGAAGAGATCTCTAGTCTTTCCCATTCTGTTGTTTTCCTCTATTTCTTTTCATTGATTGCTGAGAAAGGCTTTCTTATCTCTCCCTGCTATTCCTTGAAACTCTGTTTTCAAATGGGTAAATCTTTTTCTCTTTTGCCTTTAGCTTCTCTTCTTTTCTCAGCTATTTGTAAAGCCTCCTCAGACAACCATTTTGCATTTTCTACTTGGGGATGTTCTTGATCACTGCCTCCAGTACCATGTCATGAACCTCTGTCCATAGTTCTTCAAGCACTGTGGCTATCAGATTTAATGCCTTCGATCTATTTGCCACTTCCTCTGTATGATGGTTTTTGCTGACTGTATAGAGCTTCTCCATCTTTGGCTGCAAAGATTATAATCAATCTGAGTTCGGTATTGAGCATCTGGTGGTGTCCCTGTGTAGAGTCATCTCTTGTGTTGTTGGAAGAGGGTGTTTGCTATGACCAGTGAGTTCTCTTGAAAAAACTCCGTTAGCTTTTGCCATGCTTCATTTTGTACTCCAAGGCCAAACTTGCCTGTTCATCCAGGTATCTCTTGACTTTCTCCTTTTGAATTCCAGTTCCCTATAATGAAAAGGACATCTTTTTTTGAGTGTTAGTTCTAGAAGGTCTTGTAGGTCTTCATAGAACCATTCAGCTTCAGCTTCTTCAGCATTACTGGTTGGGATATAGACTTGGATTACTGTGATATTGAATGGTTTGCCTTGGAAATGAACAGAGATCATTCTGTTGTTTTTGAGATTGCACCCTAGCACTGCATTTTGGACTCTTTTGTTGACTATGAGGGCTACTCCATACATTGTCACTAATTCAGAAGAATTACTACCTTGTCTACATTAAAATAACTGTTACAAAGAGATGAATGCCTAAAGTTACTTTTTTATTTTTCTGCCAGAGTACTTAAAATAGCTGCATCTAATTATATTATTCCTAAATAAGGTATTTAGGTTTCCTCTGATAAAATAAATGTCTTTGGGAAGCAGAAAACATCAAACAATATCAAACTATATCACCATGGCAGAGATTGAAATATTGAATACTCACTATATCATTCATTGATGATCCTCAAATCATAACTTGTTATCTATATTTTTAATAAGAATATTTGCAGTAAATAACAAAAGCCCAAATTTCCATGGGGGAAAAATAAGCTTTTAAATTTTCACTTCACAAGAAAATGGGAAGACAGAAAATGTTGATCTTTTAACAAAACACACATGCATATCCAAAAACATAAGACATTATATAAACTATCAAATTTGCCTCAAATACATTTTTTTCATCAATTGTCACTTGTATCAAGAAAAGGATAAATGTTTATCTACCATTCCTAAGGATATTCCCTTTCAGCATCACTTCTAGAACACTGAAGTCAGGGAAACACTATTTTTAGCTTTCTGAAATCTAGAAAAATGTAATGCAAACTCAGTTATGTCCTTGTAATGGAGACTAATACTTGAGTCTTATAAAACAGTGACTAATGGCTACCTATATGGTTGAATCTATCCATTATATTTTATTCTCATAAACTGATAACTTTCTCTATTACTCACATCCTAGAATTATAAGAATTGAAACATTCATTAGAGATGTCACACAATATAAAATATACTAATGTTTAATTTTAAAATTTGAAGTAGTTGTACCTACTGCTGTCATACACTTTGCTGTTTTCAATTAAATAATGCTATACATGTCAGGTTCTTTGTTATATGTCAAAATATGAGTTTAATTTGAAGAAACTGCCCTCCATGCAGGAGACATGGGTTCGGTCCTTGGGTTGGGAAGATCCCCTAGAGAAGGGAACGATTACCCACTCCAGTAATCTTGCCCCGAGAATTCTGTGGACAGAGGAGTTTGACAGGCTACAGTTAATGGGGTTGCAAAGAGTCGGATACAACTGAGTGAGTACATTTTCATTTTCACTTTCTCTGGCATTTAACTTTAATAAAATCTATGTTCAGACAACACACGGCAAAGATAAATTTACTCAAAACACTGAAAGTAGTTTGAATTTGCTTTTTATGATATGAATATATCGATTTGTAACTATGTTTATTAATGGCCATACTTAGTGACCTAAAAGAGAGAGATAAATTGGAAGTCAATAACAAGTGAAAATGTTCCTTTGAACATAATGACAAGATCAATTCATTTTCAAGGAAGTTTTTTAAATGGAGGGAAATTACCAACTGACTCTAAATAAAGGAAATATTGAGGGTCTTCTAAAGAAGAAACTCTTAATTTAGGTAAAATTTTACAAGAAAAGAAGGTTTGAAGAAAAGAACTTGTGTGACTATATCCAAATAGATATTGAGAAGTGAAATATTAATGATAAAATTTCAAATTGTAAATATACATTTGTATTAGAATTCAAGGGAGCCAATACAGCATGAGCAGTAAATAAGAGTGGAGAATAAATACATCCTTTCATTGTTTGAGAGGTGGGTAAAAGTGCTAACGTGGACTTTATTGAGTAAAGAATGCAAGCTGCAAAATGTAGGGCGCTAATTAAACTAAGGCATATTAAATGAATAAATTCTTATAGATGAGTGTAAAAAATATTTATTTTGAAAAATAAGATAAAGATAAAGTAGAATTCAAAGAAACAATGTATTATACTTAAAATTAATTATATATACTTACATACAAATAAAATATATAAAGTTTACAATAATTCTAAAATTAGGTTAAATATATATGAAATAGCCTTCCTCTTCTAAGAATGTTCATAATTTAAAACATTTTGTTTAATACAGCTATATATGTAGAAGAGATATTTTAATAACTGTTATCCTAGTTAGAATTTGTTAATGAAAAAATAAAGAGGAATTTTAAATTGATGAAAAATGATTTGATGCAGCACCAGATGATGAAACTAATGAAGTTAATGAACTGTCACAATACAAGGGAAGAATCTTGTCAGAAAAGATGAAGCATGTTTCATAACAATATACTGAGGATCCAAACCTTTAGCAATTACAAAAAAAAACACATGTACTTAATAGTACAAGTTTAACAAGAATTTGAGAAAAGTATGTAGGTTAAATAATCATAAATAGAGATTTAAACAATTACCTCTCACTGCTCATCTGGCAGGCAGATATACCAGTCAGGCTACAGACAGATCTAAACTAGACAATTAACCAACACATTTGTGCACACACACACTTATATAGTCATATAGAATACTCACATGTTTAATTACACTAAAATTTTCCAAAAATTCACTATATATTCATAATCCTGATTACATTGATATGAAATATATAGAACTGTGGTGTCACTATAACAGCCTTAAGTCAAGTTTGGCAGATGGACACTTGAAATGTGAGTATTCAAATTTAATTTTTTAATTAATTATAAAAAATTAAAAATTTAAGATTTCCTTCTCGTTCACACCAGCCACATATAATAAAGATATAGATTGCTTCCAGATTCATAGAAATTCTTTACAACTTAACTAGAAGGTAATAACCAAAAATGTGAAAACCTTTATCTAGTTTTAAGTTCAGTTACACATTTATAAATAACATATGAACCAAAGAAAAATCCACAAAATTCTCAATTTTATATGATTTAAAAGGAAAATACAATAGTAAAATCTGCCTTGTGAAATATTGATTGCCTTAAATGCACACATCACAAACAAAAAAGTAAGAAAAAATAAATTTGAGGAGGTGCCACTAGAAACTAAAAGTTAAAAAGCAATCTGGGTGAAATTAAATTCAAGTATATTCCAAATAAAGAAATAAAAGGAAAATAAATGATGCAAAATCATGACAAAGAAAGCAAGTACATTAGAAAGGAATAAAATGGTCAACGTCATTTTCACTTGAAAGGCAGTATAATTGATAAAAGACATTTAAAGAAAAAATGAGAAGACATAAATCTCTTACATCTATAATAAATATGACAACACCATTCTTGTTTTTACAGGTGTTATATAGGATAATAAAACCATACTATGAATATATTCTACCATCTATATCAAATAGAGAATGCCTAAAAAATGCAATTTACCAAATGTAGTACAACTCGGATCCTGAATAAATTTAACATGTGTTAAAGATATGGCGTTCATTATATAAACTTCCTCCAAAAAATGTTCTAGAAACTCTAATGGTAACAGTAGTGAATAATAACACCTAAAATTATACCAGGTCTTTCACAAAGTCTCCAGGTGAGATTAAAAAAAAAAAAGGAATGATTCCCAAAAGAGCCTTGAGAACAAAACTTGCCAGCTTACATAATATTAAGGAACTCAGTCCTGTCTCTTTGTGAAAATAGATGAAGAAAATATTTTAATCTAAGTATGATATATGTACTGATTTTAAGAGAAAGAAAATACAGAATGATCATTGTGGTTTAACTTCAGGAATGCTTGACTGTTTAATATTTGAAGTAAATAGGAATATTTGGAGGAAAAAATTTTATAAACTTTATTTTTTTAATTAATTAATTTATTTTAATTGGAGGCTAATTGCAATATTGTGGTAGTTTTTGCCATACATAAGCATTATTTAAAAAAACATTTCTCATTCTATTGAAGAAAAAAGAAAAATGAAGCACTACTGATTGGTTACAAAATTTAAAAGAAAAAATTAAATAATATGGAATTGCTTTCATAGTAAAAAAAAGTATGATAAAAAAATCCTTAAACCTCATACTTGAAGATAAAGTATTGGCATATATTCCCATAATATAGGAATGATACATACAGGATCTTTACAGTACCTTCTATTCGACATTGAAGATAAAAGCCTGCAGCGTAAAAATAAGTCAAGAAAAAAACAAAGCAATTGCACCCGGAGAGAAGAAATAAAATGTGATTATTCATAGTTGCAATATCTGTTTTTATTTTAAAATCCAGAGGAATATAAATTTGAAACCATAGAATTAATACATAAAATCAGAGAGGTCATTGGACATAAGATCAGCCTGTAAACCTCTTTTTTTTGTTTATTTCTGCTGCAGCAGCAGAAATTACTAAAAATTTAAAAAGCAAAGATGACATTTACAAAAGCATGGCTACGAAATACCCATATTTCTCTAAGATTTCAATATTGAAAAATTTAAAACATGCAAGGTGAATTTCCTTGAGAGTTCAGTGGATGGGACTCTGCGCTCCCCAGCGTGGGG
Organism: Dama dama; assembly: GCF_033118175.1. Taxonomy (NCBI): domain Eukaryota; kingdom Metazoa; phylum Chordata; class Mammalia; order Artiodactyla; family Cervidae; genus Dama; species Dama dama. Next base: position 20,545,555 of record NC_083702.1, read on the forward strand.
GGTGCAGGTCAGATTCCTGGCTGGGAAACCAAGATCCCACATGCCACCTGGAGTGGCCAAAAATAATTAAATAAATAAAATACAAAGAAATTAAGAAAAAACCTAAATTATTGGAAGGATAAAGCATGGTACTGATTGGAAGAGTCAACATTGCAAAGATGACTCTCTTTACAATTTACTTTAAAGATTAAATGCAGTCCCAAGCAGTTTTTTAAAACAGCTTTATTGAGGTGTGATTTACATAGCATAAAATTCATCCATTTAAAGTGTATAAGCAGTTTATTTTATATACATTTGCAATTTTCAACTATCACCACTATCAAAATCTAGAAAGTATTCATCACAGTTCAATTAGCAGTCATTTTCTATCCCCACCTCCCCACAGCTCTTGGTCATCACTAATCCGCTTCTGGTCTCTCTTTTCTTATCTTTGATATTTCATGTAAACAGTCCTATACACCGTGCAATCCTTTAGAAAGTTTGATTGCCGTAAATATATTATTGAGCAAAAAACGTCAGACACCAATGGAATGATATCTGTACTTTCTTCTGTGCATATTAAATTTCAACAGTTTTTTTTTTAAAAAACTGCTGTTATTAGAAAAAGGAATATAATGCATTTTGAAGTTTATGCAATCATACTATTATTTCCATTTCATAAGAGATGGCGTTACCCAACAGCAGCCAAACTTCCTTTTTAATTCTCAAGCTTGTGCTTGCAAGTATACATATTTGGGATTTCACAGTCATCTGAGTTTATGTCCCCTGAGGACAGCACTGCACAGTTTCTTTCCTCAGGTGATATGTCTGATATCCTGTAATAAAGTATTGCATAATTCTGTTACGATATATGAAGACAGCTCACGAAGTTATAACATTTCTGTATAACAATAATAAAAAGATATTTTGAAAGTGGATAATGGTGTTTTTAACATAATTTCAGGAAGAGTTTGTTATTAGGAAAATGGAATACTGAGTATCCCATTTTTAAATATTTCTATCAACATTTTATTAACTTTCAACAGAATCCTTCATCATTGTGTAACTCAACCAAAACAAATGTTTTAATAATATTCTTAAAATATATTTTTTAATATGTTCCTTCTCTATATAGTATTGTTTTTAAAAACTTACTGTAGTTTGCAAGTTGAGCCATTTTGCCACATCCACGGATGACCATGGCCTTCACGAAAGACTGGAATCCATGACATAACTGATAGGGACTTCAGAAATTTCTACACAAAAGTATTTTCATTTAATCACTATGAAAGAATTTATTAATTCTTAAAATGCAAACAGTGTGCTCTTTCATAGGATCCTGAGTTTTCTGAACAAGATGACAGTGTTAGAATCTAATCTAACTCTAAAAATACAAAGGTGAAAGTTTTAATATTTGTCAAACATTAACCAATGTCTGTACTTCTGATTAAAAATAAACTCAAACATTTATGTTTATCAGTTTCATTGCTTTTCTTATGTTAATAAGGAGAAGTCTAATTCATGCAGTTTAATTGCTACCCATGTTGTCAAATTGAACATAGCAAGGTTTTAAATATTTTCAGATTCTGTGACATTTGTTTTTCCAGATACTGTAACTATATCACTGAATTTCGCTACTATGTTTCTCAGAGTTTCAGTTTTAGAAGGAAATTAAGGGACTGAAATTGAGAAAATAAATGACACGAAAGACAAAGTTTTGATTTTCTGGGACCCACACCATTCTTTGCCTAGATAAACCCCAAATCAATCTTTTTTCTGTATTGCTAGAATCCAGTGGACAAGACAAAGGGTCAGAGACTCATTTCTCTCTGCTCCTCCCTGCTAAGTACAACTGTAAACACAGGAACTAATGAAAGACAAGAGAAGAGAGAACCTTGAAAGGTGGAAAGAGAAGGGTGATGTGCTTGGAGACTTAACAGCAGCTTGACTTCTGTAATCTCTCATCACTTCTCCAGGATGGGAGAACAAGGTGAGGTTAGGGAACCACAATTAGGGGCATCTTATATCTTCCCTAAAAGAAGAAAATGACCTAGACCTTCTAAATGACTTACCCAGCCAAGCTGTAGGAGGGGGCACAGATAAGGCAGTCCATTCTTCCTGTGTGTTGAGGGGAATCCTGTCGATAATACCATGCGAGCCTTACAAAGTGTCCGTCAGGACACCTGCTAACAAGGAGCAGTTAGAGGAGGTTCTTCTGCCTCCACAAAGAGAAGTAGAGTTGGGAGGCCAAGATGGAGGTGGGGCCAGCAAAGAGGATCCCATGCCTGAAAGTTCTGAACCTAGGAAGCCTCTTTTCCCTGAAGTTATTGCATAAGACTCCATCTCCACTCAAAGACATTGGATAGAATGGATTTTAAATGCTATATTAACATAATGAGCAATAGTCAGTAACAAACACCATGTAAATGCAAGAATACGGATGAATTGCAAAACTAGTACACGGGAGTGTGTGGAGAATGAAAGAAGAATGCATACTGTTTGATTCTATGGACATGAAGAGCAAAAACATGCAAAGAGATTCTATGACATCAAACGCCACGAAAGTGGGTAAATAAGGAGGAAATACAGGTAATGAGAAGTTACAGACGATGGGGTGCTGGAAAGTTGAAACTTCTAATCCACAATCTGATGTGTAATTACATGGTTCTATTTATTTTGTGATCTATATGAAAATGTATGATATGTATACTTTCCTTGATATATATTAAAATCAAATAACACAGTTTATCTTAGAATATAATAGCAATTGGAGAAGTGTGATTTTCAGTGAAAAGCAAGAATGGAAATAATCAAGCATGCATTCATAGGATAAAATATTAATAAAATATCATTAAGTTGTACTCCACTAATAAAATAACAGACCTTAAACAAACTACAAATACATACAAAAACACAAGTGAATTCTAACAAATATAATATTGACTGAATCAAGCATTTAGCAAAGTGTTGGAAACATCTGATATCTTACCATTTCCTCTTCATTATCTATATAAAGTAGAGTAGAGTTCCTAGAAGCACAGGCTGTCAAACTCCCACTCCATGTTTTTTCTTCAAAAGTAATATAATAGCAGTTGTTGGAAAATGTAAACCAGTCTTTTGGACAACGACCACAATGACATTCTGAAGAAAGATTGTGAATTACTAGCCAAAAAATATTGAATTTTAGAAAATAAAAGTCAATTTACATATATGTATGCTGCTGCTGCTGCTGCTAAGTCGCTTCAGTCGTGTCCGACTCTGTGCGACCCCATAGATGGCAGCCCACCAGTCTCCCCTGACCCTGGGATTCTCCAGGCAAGAATACTGGAGTGGGTTGCCCTTTCCTTCTCCAATGCATGAAAGTGAAAAGTGAAAGTGAAGTCGCTCAGTCATGTCTGACTCCTAGTGACCCCATGGACTGCAGCCTACCAAGCTCCTCCATCCATGGGATTTTCTAGGCAAGAGTACTGGAGTGGGTTGCCATTGCCTTCTCCGACATATATATGTAGATATAGACATATATATGTATATACATGTTTATACAAAGTATCTATGCATCCTCAAGGCCGGTACATATTAAACCAACACATACATTCACAGAAAGGGTTAGTCTCTCATAACCCAATTTATGTCTCCATATAAAGCAAACACATGGAAATTCCCACTCTTTACACATCCTGATAATCAAGAAATGAAACCTCTGTTTTAGAATAATAAACTTATTTGTCTCATCATATTATAACAGAAGGAAATTAGAACCAATTTTCAACAATTGTTGTATTGTTCATATTGATCATATTGTTGTATAGGCAGAAGCATTCTCCTATAATCATTGCTTATAAATATTTGTTGCTCTATTTTGTAATTTATGTTCTACCTTATAATCTATTCTTATTTTCATTAGCCTAAGATAGAGACAAAATACCAACTGTATATATGCCAGAGCTTTAAAATCATTATGTACCTTTCTGAAGCCTTGTTATCCGAGAGGAGTTATTCTGTTCCTGTATTAGAGTAGCTACAAAAGTAATTATTATTAAAGTTAATATTGCTCTAAATAAATCATAATGATTTTAGTTTCTGAGTTTAAAATTTGGTTTATTGTTTAGGAATAGAGTAATTTAAAATAAAACTGATTTTACCAAGAAAAATTAATTAAGCAATAAAGAGTTGGTGGAAAAACATATTTCAAAAACCAAAAGGAACAGATGCTACCACCTCTTACAGTATTTATTTTAACTAATTTTAACAATTAATTTGTGTTTATCAGTAAGTTCTTTCAATCTGCTAATAAATGTTTTTGAGTTATGAAATCAGAATATACAAATATGTACCCCCTATATTCTGTGTTGTATATTTTTGACAGATTCAGAATTACCATTCCACATTTAGTCTAAATGCATATATTTTAATGATAGGCACATTCTATAATATTATGAAATGTTTAGAGGACTGAGCATCATTAAAGTGAAAAGTTGCCTTACAGTTTTTAAAAAATGTACTTACAGGGAGTAACAACAATCATTGTTACCACAGTGGACATCAGGACTAGGCAGATGATTCCGAGGATCCCAGCAATGAGCTTCTCTGGAGGTGATGGTGAATCTGCAGGGAGGGAAATGGAACTACTGAGAAGGGAGTGATGGGGGCAATTGTTTAGAGACTAGACACACACTAGAACCCAAGAAAACAGAGAGTTATGTACATCAACTTGGACCCCAAGCAATTTCTGCCACTCTAGTCTTTCTCTCAGAATATACCATTTCATTTTCAGCAAATATAATGCTGCATTAGTTGTTGATTAAAGACTACAAATTTCAGCAATGCCAGAATGAAAGTAGTTCTCTGATTTCACATTAGATACCATACCCAATTTTAAGCTCTCTTCCTCAAATGAAAAATATGTGAGCTTATCCCCTACTCTTTCTCCACATCTTTGCACCCCAACCTCATATCCTAGAACAGTTTCACCTAGTGACTGGTAATGTTTTACCTTTGGAGTGGTAGTTCTCCTCATTCCCTTGAAGATTCTGAGAAGCATTTTGAAGATTTAATTCTGCATATATTAATTCCTGCTGAGCTATTGAAATGAGATCTTTAGAGCCCTTAGGTTTTATTCCCTGTCTTTCTGAGTTCTTGACTCCCTTCAGTTCTGCATAGATTACTCCTTGGTTATTCATCTCTGAAGCTGAGTGATGTCAAAGACTGTGTTCTAAGTGAACTGAGGAATGAGTGGTGTATATGAGACAAGAATCCTACTGCAATAACACGGGCGGGGCAAAGAGCTTAGTGTTCACTTTGCAGGTGAACAAACTTAAAGCCTGATTCTAAATTCCTTGGAACTTCAAACAAGGATTTCATGATAGAACACATTTTTTTTAAAAAAAGATATTTTATATTTGACAATATATTATTGTTTAAACAATGAAAAGCAATAAATCAGGGAATAATGAAGTTCATGACTGATAATAGCCTCATGAAGTTAAGTCAGATTCCACAGAAATATTTTAACAGCATTACAGTGCTTGTATTAAAATGAAAATATTGTGTATTGCAACAGAAAGATTCAACTATAATTTTGATTATTTTGAAATCCAACACTGGTTATAGACTAAGTACTTTAAAGATGAGGATAAAGTTAGTATTTCCTGCACTAAATTACAGTATATGGTGACTTACATTTATTTATTAAAAAGGGTACCAAATGCTCATTATTTTGAATGGTTGAGGAATTCTGAGAAAACTTTAAAATTTGAGGTACTATTTCATATATTGAAAAATATTATGTGACAAAATAAACATAACCTAAACAGTATTAAAAAAAAGCAATAGAAAAAGACTGAAAAATATTTATTTTACAAACGTAATTGATAATTTAGTGGCTAAGGTCTGAATCCACAAAATGATTAACAAATATAGGTCATTCATGGAAGAACACTGTTGGTTCAAACTTCCACAAAGATCTGATAGATGTCAGAGTTAGTAACGGTCATTTTATTTGTATGTGATGATAATTGCTTATAAAATGCAGAAAACATAGCTTAATAATTCAGTCAAAGGATGCATTAGTCAGAAAGATCTAGAAATTAATTATGGATTTGAAACTTAAAGAAGTGTGTTCTTTAAAAGTTATTTAGTGCCTAGTAGCCTATATTATTAATCTAAAATGGAAATAATATGTAATATATAATGCATGTTACACTGAGCACTCAATCTGGTACCTATATGTTCTATAAATATTAGTTTTTAACTACTGTTTAAGTTACAATTTCTGTGTTACTATTTCTGATTTATCAGTTAGAGCCTGGCGAGTAATTTATTAAATGAGAGTGTCTTTAATTAGTATAGTACATCTTTTTTGAAATGTTTGTTCAATATTTTTAAAAATCCTTTCATTACTTACAGTTAAGTTTATATTAGCATTTAGGAAGCTACTTCATCTTGATTTTTATTAAAAATAAAACTGATTTTATTCAATCTAAGTGCATATATAAAGATTTATGTTTGGCCTTTTTATGCAATGAATTCTTTCCCAAGAATCTATTTATAGAAGTTGAGAGAAATATATATTAACAAATTATTATACAAGAAACCTACCTTCTACTGATTATAAAATCCCAAACTAGTTGTTCTCTGTCAAGATGCCTGCAGATTTCACTTAAGATTATATACAAATCCAAATATGCACTTGACTAGCATTCTACAGACACTAATTTGAATACTTGGAGAAATCTTCCATTATATTTGATATTTTATGGTTGTTTTTTACCCTGAGTTATTTTTTTAGAAAAACTAATATACTTTGATTTTGTTGTATATTAACTATACCTCAGTTGTTTCACATCTAACATTTGCTAGTTCCCACTAAGTGAGATGGTCTAGTAGAGAGACAGGCGAGAAGGGACACATACCTTCTGTTGGCCAGAAAGTCGTGCATCCTTTAGTGGGGAGGTCAGATTACTCTCACAAAAGAGGCCTGTTATAGCTGGGTAATAAAAGGAGAAATTTAAAAACATAAATCCAAGACAAGCATTAACAATGTCTGTGACCTTTACATACTACCCCGTGAAGGCTCAGAGTGAAGTGAGAGTGGAAAAAGTTGATTTCTCATCAATGTGTCACTTCAGGTTTGGACAGGAAATTCTCACATTTGGCCTATTCTCATATTTAGGTCACCACACACCTCCAGAAAATAGGAAAGTTTGGACTCCAGTTGAAAGGACAGATGGACCTCTAAGTGTGCTATTTATATTTTCAATTTTCAAATGCCTCTGAGAAATTATTTCCATATTCTGTAAGATCTGAGGAGACTGAGGTTTAACCACCCATGCAGTTATCTTGCTTCCATCTCAATCAAATATAGTGCAAACTTAAAGTACTTCAAGTTTTCCTTTTAAAACTAGATTGCTAAATCTTGGCAGTACATATGCCTTTTCCTCACATCCATTATTACTTCATTTCCATTGTCATTAAAGAAGTTCTATGAATCATAATCCCATTTTCAATAAATATTTAAAGATAATTGTCCCAATTATTCTGAGAAATTACTGCTTTGCCAACCATAGTGTACCTGGCACAGAGTCCATTACTTTCAAAATACCATCTCTCTTTCTCTGCCTTAGTTCTTACATTCAGCTTTGATCTTATTAAATAAATGTTTTAATGTATAAATTTCCTCTGATAAAAATAAATTCCCCTTGAAAGGATAAATGTAAACAATATTAAATGCATCATCATGACATAGGTTGAGATATTAAATAACTACTCATCATATCAGATAACTCATCACTTCCCAGCTACTCACCTTCAAACTTTATATTCTCATCTTTCCTTCTCTTTTTGTTATAATGAAAGAAGTATTAGTACCTTTACTTTCTATCCACCCATTCCTACCTTTAGAGACTAAATGAGTCACCACAGGCATGTCCACTGTTGATCACCATCAGTTTGTTTTACTTTCCTAGTTTCTTCCCACTTCTGTTTTCTCCTTAGGATTCACTTTGTTAGTCCTTTACAACATGAAAAGTGTCAGTTCTTACCCCCAAACTGAACCATCTTCGAACTACTTGCAATCCAGCATTTTCCTGAGTGCTCAAACCAGAAACCTAGGATGAAATTGAGGCTGGGTCATAGAGGTTTGTGATGTGACTAAGATTGGAAGAAAACTATTGGCAATGTCAAGAGATGTCCAATATGCTGTCAGAGTAGGAAATGGAAACTCACTCCAGTATTCTTGCCTGGAGAATTCCATGGACAAAGGAGACTGGTGGGCTACAGTCCATAGGGTCACAAAGAGTCAGACACAACTGAGCGACTAACACACACATCAAATCAGTTGTGAATTCATCCTCCAATCCTCAATCATGCCTAGTTGTATATATTTTACTAGGAATATTTATATCATAATATAAACCCAAGTCAAACTTTAAAGCTCAAGAAAAGGTAATTTTTAAACATATCTAACAAAACAGTGGGAAGGGGAAGAAAAGAAGACATAAGCCACAAGATGAATGGCACATGCAAATGAGAATGAGAGGAAAACAGGTATAACAGTACTCGGATCAGATAAAATAGTCTTTAAAGCAAATTTCATAATGAAAGACAAAGGACACTATGGGATGATAAACAGATCAATATAAGAAAATGATATTATACTTGTTAGCATATATCCACACAATATATTTAGGAGGACCTAAATACATAAAACAAACACTAAAGACATAAAAATAGTAATTGAAGGGAATACAATAATAGTAGGAGTTTTAAACACTGCACTGACATCACTGGACAGATCTTCTGGACATAAAATCAGTAAGGCAGCAGAGAATCTAAGTGACACAATAGAATTGATGGACTTAATTGATATCTACAGGACATTACATACAAAAACCCCAGACTATCCTTTTAAGTGCACATGGAACATTCTCAAGGATAGACCACATACTAGGACATAAAATATGCCTTAAGAAATGTAAGGGGTAGAAATTATTTCACACATCTTTTCTGACCACAACTCTATGCAAATAGTAATAAAATGAGAAATAAAATAAAATGAAAAAAGAATGATTACATGGAAGCTAAAAACACAATACTAAAACCCAATGGGTCAGCAATGAAATGAAAGAGGAAAATCAGAAAATACCTAGAGACAAATGATGATGAAAAGACAACCTTATAAAACCTATGGAATTGAGCAAAAGCAATTCTAAAATGGAAGGTCATAGGGATACAGGACTTTCTCAAAGAAGAAAATCTCAAATATACAACCTAACCTACTACTTAAAAAAATTAGAAAAAGAGTAACAAACAGACCCAAAAGTCATCAGAAGGAAGGAAATAACAAGGATCAGAGAGGAAATAAATAAGAGATTAAAAACAATAGAGGAAATAAAAGAAAGATAAATTTTTTTTGAGAATGTAAAGAAAATCAAGCCAAGTTCACCAAGAAGAAAAGAGAGCTCGAATTTTTTAAAAAAGTTAAAAAATAAAAATGAAAAATAACAACCAATACCAGAGAAATTTTTGAAAAATAAGAAAATACTATGAATCCTTATGTCAACAAACTGAACAACCTAGAAGAAATGAACAAGTTTCTAGAAATGTACAACCTTCCAAAGTGAGGCAAGAAAAAAAGATAATTTGAACAGAATGATCACTGGAAGTGAAATAGAATCTGTCATCTTAGAAAACTCCCTATGAGCAAAAGTTCAGGTCTGGATGGCTTCACGGGGAAATTTTACCAAATATACAAAGAAAAAAAATTTATATTAGTTCTTCTTGCACTATTCTCAAAGACTGAAAAGAAAGAAACACTCCTAAAGACATTCTAAGAAGCTACCAGCATCCTGATATCAAATCAGGCAAAGATACGACCAAAAAAGAAAAAAGAAAGAAAAGAAAGAGAAAATTATTAAAGGTCAGTATCCCTGATTAATGTAAATGGAAAATTCCTCACAAAATGTTAGAAAAATGAATGCAGCAGTAAGTAAAGAGATCATATTCTATGATCAAATTAAATTCATTCCAGGGTCCCAAGAATGGTTCATCATATACAAATCAATTAACATGATACACCACAATAAAAAAAGACAACAAACACTGATCATCTCAATAGATGAAGAAAAAGTCTTTGATAAAATTCAGCATCTATTCATGATAAAAACTTTCACCAAAGTGGCAAAGGGGGAACATGTCTCAGCATAAACTTTTTATGTCAAATCCACAGTCAGTATAATACTCAACAATGAAAAACTGAAAACCATTCAGTTAAAATCTAGGACAAGGGTGCCCATTCTCACCAATTCTATTCAATATAGTATTCAAAGTACTGCTGATAGCAGTCAGACAGGAAAAGAAAATAAATGGTATCTAAATTGGGAGCTTAGCAGGTGGTGCACAAGACATAAGAGAAGCAATTTTGCTTCTTGGGTTGGGAAGATCCCCTGGAAAGAGCATGGCAAGTCATTTCCTAGGCAGGTTGATAAGAAGTCTAGGGCTCCTCAAGGAGAGAGGGGTCTGGAATTCTCAAAGAGGAAGAAAGGGCAAACTTTATTCCGCTCTACATTCCTTCAGTTCAGTTCAGTCACTCAGTCATGTCCGACTCTTTGCGACCCCATGAATCGCAGCACGCCAGGCCTCCCTGTCCATCACCAACTCCCAGAGTCTACTCAAACTCATGCCCATCGAGTCGGTGATGCCATCCAGCCATCTCATCCTCTGTAGTCCCCTTCTCCTCCTGCCACCAATGCCTCCCAGCATCAGGGTCTTTTCCAATGAGTCAACTCTTCAGATGAGGTGGCCAAAGTACTGGAGTTTCAGCTTCAGCATCAGTCCTTCCAATGAACACCCAGGACTGATCTCCTCTAGGATGGACTGGTTGGATCTCCTTGCAGTCCAAGGGACTCTCAAGAGTCTTCTCCAACACCACAGTTCAAAAGCATCAATTTTTTGGCGCTCAGATTTCTCCACAGTCCAACTCTCACATCCATACATGACCGCAGGAAAAACCACAGCCTTGATGAGACGGACCTTTGTTGGCAAAGTGATGTCTCTGCTTTTTAATATGCTATCTAGGTTGGTCATAACTTTCTTCCCAAGGAGTAAGCATCTTTTAATTTCATGGCTACAGTCATCATCTGCAGTGATTTTGGAGCCCCCCAAAATAAAGTGTGACACTGTTTCCACTGTTTCCCCATCTATTTCCCGTGAGGTGATGGGACCAGATGCCATGATCTTAGTTTTCTGAATGTTAAGCTTTAAGCCAACTTTTTCACTCTCCTCTTTCACTTTCTTCAACACGCTCTTTAGTTCGTCTTCACTTTCTGCCATCAGGGTGGTGTCATCTGCATATCTGAGGTTATTGATATTTTTCTCAGCAATCTTAATTCTGGCTTGTGCTTCATCCAGCCCAGCATTTCTCATGATGTGCTCTGCATATAAGTTAAATAAGCAGGGTGACAATATACAGCCTTGACGTACTCCTTTTCCTATTTGGAACCAGTCTGTTGTTCCATGTCCAGTTCTAACTGTTGCTTCCTGACCTGCATACAGGTTTATCAAGAGGCAGGTCAGGTGGTCTGGTATTCTCATCTCTTTCAGAATTTTCCACAGTTTATTGTGATCCACACAGTCGAAGGCTTTGGTATAGTCAATAAAGCAGAAATAGATGTTTTTCTGGAACTCTTGCTTTTTTGATGATCCAGCGGATATTGGCAATTTGATCTCTGGTTCCTCTGCCTTTTCTAAAACCAGCTTGAACATCTGGAAGTTCACAGTTCATGTATTGCTGAAGCCTGGCTTGGAGAATTTTGAGCATTACTTTGGTAATGTGTGAGATGAGTGCAACTGTGCAGTAGTTTGAGCATTCTTTAGGATTGCCTTTCTTAGGGATTGGAATGAAAGCTGACCTTTTCCAGTCCTGTGGCCACTGCTGAGTTTCCCAAATTTGCTGGCATATTGAGTGCAGAACCTTCACAGCATCATCTTTCAGGATTTGAAATAACTCAACTGGAATTCCATCACATCCACTAGCTTTGTTGGTAGTGATGCTTTCTAAGGCCTACTTGACTTCACATTCCAGGATGTCTGGCTCTAGGTGAGTGATCACACCATTGTGATTATCTGGGTCATGAAGATCTTTTTTGTACAGTTCTTCTGTGTATTCTTGCCACCTCTTCTTAATATCTTCTGCTTCTGTTAGATCCATACCATTTCTGTCCTTTATCGAACTCGTCTTTGCCTGAAATGTTCCCTTGGTATCTCTAATTTTCTTGAAGAGATCTCTAGTCTTTCCCATTCTGTTGTTTTCCTCTATTTCTTTGCATTGATCGCTGAGGAAGGCTTTCTTATCTCTCCTGGCTATTGTTTGGAACCCTGTATTCAAATGGGAATATCTTTCCTTTTCTCTTTTGCTTTTCGCTTCTCTTCTTTTCACAGCTATTTGTAAGGCCTCCTCAGACAATCATTTTGCCTTTTTGCATTTTTTTTTCCATCGGGATGCTCTTGATCCCTGTCTCCTGTACAATGTCATGAACCTCTGTCCATAGTTCATCAGGCTCTCTGTCTATCAGATCCAGTTCCTTAAATCTATTTCTTACTTCCACTGTATAGTCATAAGGGATTTGATTTAGGTCATACGTGAATAGTCTAGTGGTTTTCCCTACTTCAGTTTAAGTCTGAATTTGGCAATAAGGAGTTCATGATCTGAGCCACAGTCAACTCCTGGTCTGTTTTTGCTGACTGTATAGAGCTTCTCTGTCTTTGGCTGCAAAGAATATAATTAATATGATTTTGGTGTTGACCATCTGGTGATATCCACGTATAGAGTCTTCTCTTGTGTTGTTGGAAGAGGGTGTTTTCTATGACCAATGCGTTCTCTTGGGAAAATTCTATTAGACTTTACCCTGCTTCATTCCATACTCCAAGGCCAAATTTGCCTGTTACTCCAGGAGTTTCTTGACTTCCTACTTTTGCATTATAGTCCCCTATAATGAAAAGGACATCATTTTTGGGTGTTAGTTCTAAAAGGTCTTGTAGGTCTTCATAGAACTGTTCAACTTCAGCTTCTTCAGCATTACTGGTTGGGGCATAGGCTTGGATTACCATGATATTGAATGATTTGCCTTGGAAACTAACAGAGATCATTCTGTCATTTTTGAGATTGTATCCAAGTACTGCATTTCGGACTCTTCTGTTGACCATGATGAGTACTCCATTTCTTCTAAGGGATTCCTGCCCACAGTAGTGGATATAATGGTCATCTGAGTTAATTTCACCCATTCCAGTCCATTTTAGTTCACTGATTCCTAGAATGTCAACATTCACTCTTGCCATCTCCTGTTTGACCACGTCCAATTTGTCTTGATTCATGGACCTAACATTCCAGGTTCCTATGCAATATTGCTCTTAACAATAATGTATCCTGCCTGAAGACAGTCTCTGGATTAAACCTTCTGGCTAGTCCTGTTATCTTAAAATGTAAATTATGGCAGTAGGTCTGGTGAGGCCTTTACAACCTCCAGACATTCTTTGGATTCATTGAAGAGTACGTAACTCCATTGCTAACACTAGCAAGGGGGTACTCTTTCTATCCCCTTCTGATGTCTATGTCAGAAGCTTTCTCTATCTCCTTTATACTTTAATAAAACTTTATTACATGAAAGCTCTGAGTGATCAAGCCTCATCTCTGGCCCCAGATTGAATTCTTCTCCAGAGGCCAAGAATCCTGGCGTCTTTTCGAGGTTCAGCAACAACCTTTCATCTTGGAGGCTCATTTGGGATTCTTCAGTACAAGGTAAGGATGCTTGGAGCTCTAGTGCTTTGTTCTCCTAGCAAACACATTTTCTGCTGTACATTACTAACTCTATGGTGTGCTTGCGTGAATGAATGAAATGCCCTGCAGGAAGCAAGTGAGGAGCCCTGCTCTGCGGTTCCGCAGTGACCTCATACGGCTTATGGCAGAAACCTGTTGGGGGTGTATACCGACCTGCCAATGCCAAGAGGCACCCAATGGCTCCTTTGGGGACCGACCAGAAATGGGCAAAGTGTGTGGACCAAACTCTCCTTTCTCGGTCATACTTTTTGGTCTCTTTGACCATTTCATAACTCCTTGGAAATTAGAAGTACTAACCTGATCTGTCGGATCATAGACTTTCAAGGGACTTGTGATCTATGCTGTTACTGTGTACTATGACTTAGATCCCAAATTTGGATTAGTAGTCAGGAAGCACCTAGCCTCGCTAGGAATTGAAAGTTCGGAAGTTAGATGGAACTTTAGCTCCAAGAGCATCTCTGAGGTTAAAAGTTACTCAGATTGGAACTACAGTGTTTTATTTTTATTTTTTTCCCCTTTGGTAATACTGGCTCTTAGCGGACAAGAGGAGACTCTTATACTGGTGTGGTGATGCTTGGAAGGAACATCTTAGTTTTATGTTAGTATCGGTCTTACTGTGCTCAGGAGTATACTCAGGGTTGTGCACAAGCACTCAGGTGACAAATGTTTCCCCCAGCAGTCTTAGCCTGGGCGGCACTCCAGAAGGTTACTCTGATCGCACCCCGGGTGGCATCAAAGGCAAGTAAGGTTTTAATGGTGAGGAGCTGGACGTCAGTCAGGGATGCCATCAGGTCTACCCCTGGTGCATCTCCACCCCGTCTCAGTGGTAGAACCAGGAGAGATGTGCCAGTAAGGGACAAAGTCCGACCAGGAAAGAAAAGCTTTGGTGTAATGTCTGTCTACACCCCCATCTAGAGCAGGGAGGGATGCCTCCGGTAGAAAGAGGGCGCTGGTTGCTTTTTTTCTCTCTTACAGATGGGAGCTAACAATTCCAGCCTCAGTCCTTTGAACTGTATCCTGAAAAACTGGGATAGATTTGATCATCAGGGCTTAAAGAAGACACACCTGATCTTCCTATATGATACTGCATGGCCATGGTATCCATTGGAGGATGGCAAATTGTGGCTGGTTGGAGGGTCTCTTAAGTATAATACTGTTTTTCAATTAGACTGGTTCTGTAGAAAACAAGGGAAATGGGTAGAAGTAGCATATGTGTTGCCCTTTTTCTCTCTGCAAAATATGCCAGACTTGCGTCCTAAGGGTATAGATTTGGGTGTGATTCCTTCAGCTCCCTCCTGTCCTCCTACTTTGCTAAATGAGATGGAGGACAGGAGACAAAGAGATAAAGAAAAGCAGGTTTCTCCAATCTATCCTGGGGATCATATGTGCAGAGCAGCCAGAGAGACTAAGGAACAGCCACACAAGCTGTTGCCTCTTCATGAAGCACCCATCGGGAGAAAGTCTATGAGAGTTAATAAACTTTTTTCTTATCATGAAATACAAAGAATCAAGGAAGATCTGGGAGACTATTTAGAGGACCCAGAAAAATGTATTAGTGCTTTTAAAGGTGTTACTCTGCTTTATGACCTTACTTGGAAGGATGTGATGTATATCTTGGGACAAACACTGACTCCCGACTCAAAAACTCGAGTTTTGGGGAAAGTGTTGCTTATGGAGATGAATGGCTTGGTAATAAATCAGTAGTAAAGAGGGGGGACGAGATAACCACCCTCCCCACTGGGAATCAGGTGGTCACAATTACAGAACCAGATTGGGACTACAACACAGCTAAAGGAAGATGGGATCAGAGTCATTTTGTCAGATATATTCTTGAAAGACTCAGGCAGGCACATGCTAAGCCTCTAAACTATGGCAAATGGGCAACATAGAACAGGAGGAGAAGGAAGCTCCTGGTAAATTCCTAGATAGACTGAGAGAAGCCCTTCGCAGATTCACTGAGATTGATCCCGAAAGTGAAGAGGGAAAAGTGATCTTAAAGGATAGATTTCCCACTCAGTCGGCTCCAGATACCCGCTGTAAAAGGGTGTATGGATCAAATCAGTCTTTAGATAATCCGTTACAACTGTCTCAGACAGTCTATTATGGTAAGGAATATGAGGAAAAGAAAGAAAGGCAGAAAAGGACAAAGGAACAGGCGAAAGCTCTCTCAATGGCTATGAGAACCATTCTTAAACAGCCTGAGAAAAATGCCCAGAGGGACCCAGGTGAAAAGAGATGGGTTTGCTATTACTGTGGAAAGTAGGGGAACCTCAAGCAGGATTGCCCTCAGGCATCTAAGCCGCCCCCGGCTCCATGTCTGATCTGCAAAGGACCACACTGGAAGAGAGACTGCCCCTAGAGGTGTAGGTTTCAGGGGCCGGACTCTCAAGACAATCAGGACTGAAGGTGCCCAGGGGTCCCCACACAAGCTCCTGTCCTAATTACACCTGAGGAACCCCGGGTATTAATAACTGTGGGGGGCCTATCCATCAATTTCCTTTTAGATACTGGGGCAACTTACTCTGTGCTTACTGAAGCCCCTGGCTCACTTTCTTCCTGATTCGCTTCCGTAATGGGACTGTCTGGCTGAGCCAAAAGGTATTACTTCATTTCTTCTGTAAGCTGTGATTTCTTCTGTGCTATTTTCACACGAGTTTCTGATTGTGCCAGAGTCTCCCTCATCCCTTTTGGGGAGGGATATACTGAGCAAGGTCCATGCCTCTGTTTTCATGAATATAGAGCCTTCCCTTTCTCTCCCTTTTATTGAACAAAATGTAAATCCTAGAGTACGGTCTGATGGAAAATCTTTGAGTCAAGCACAAAATGATATTTCTATAGTTGTCAAGCTCAAAGACCCATACTTATTTCCACATAAGAAGCAGAATCCACTGAAACCTGAGGTTAAGGAAAGGTTAAAACCCATTATCGAAAATTTAAAGTAGCAGGGACTGTTAATTCCCTGTAACACTCCTATTTTGGGTATAAAGAAATCAAATGGCAAATGGAGACTAGTTCAAGATTTACAAATAATAAATAAGGTTGTAGTTCCTTTACACCCCGTAGTGCCTAATCCTTACACTCTACTGTCTGAAATTCCTGAATGAGCCAAATATTTCTCAGTAATTGATTTGAAAGATGCCTTCTATTCAGTGCCTTTGGCGGAGGGAAGTTAATTTCTATTTGCCTCTGAGGACCCTACGCAGCCAGCTTCTCAGTTAACCTGGACAGTTTTGTGCCAGAAATTTTGTGACAGTCCTCACTAATTTGGACAAAGTTTGTCACGGAATCTACAAAACTTTAATAGCTCCGAAGCGGTGGTGTTACAATATGCAGATGATATTTTGCTCTGTGCTGAGGCAGAGGAAGCTTGTTCACGAACCTCAGAAGATTTCTTAAACTTTCTGGCAGGCTTCGGCTACAGGGCATCAAGAGAAAACGCTCAGCTTTGTCAACAATCTGTTAGATATCTGGGCCTAATTATATCGGAAGGGATAGGGCCATAGGCACCGAGAGAATCAAACCTATACTAAATCAGCAACCCATTCCAGTATTTTTACCTGGAGAATCCCATGGAAAAAGGAGCCTGGCAGGCTACAGCTCATAGGATTGCAAAGTTGGACACAACTGAAGCAACTGGGTGAACATGCATTCAAACTGGAAAGGAAGAGGGAAAATGTCATTATATGCAGATGACATGACACTGTATATAGAAAACCCTAATAACTGTGCACAAAATCCACTAGAACTAATAAATTCAGCAAAGTAGGAGGATGCAAAATTAATACATAGGAATCTGTTGCATTTCTTTACACTAACAATGAACTATCAGAAAGGGAAAGTAAAAATGATTCTGCTTTAAATGCATTAAAAAAAATACCAAAGAATAAATATAACCATGGATGTGAAAGATCTAAAGGCTGAGAACTGTAAAATATTGATAAAAGAAACATGATTTAAAGAAGTGGAAAGGTGTTCTTGTATTGGAAGAATTAATACTGTTAAAATGGCCATACTACCCCAAAGCAATCGACAGATTTAATGCAATTCCTGTCAAATTACCCACGACATTTTTCACAAAATTATAGCAAATAATTCTAAAATTTGTATGGAACCAGGAAAGATCCAGTAATCCAGAGGAAAAAGAACAAATCTAGAGATAGATCCTTCTCAGGACTCAAACAATACTACAAAGCTACAGTAATTAGTGTGATACTGGCACAAAAGAAGATATATGGATGAATGGAGATATATATGAAGCAGAGAGCATGGAATCAAACCCTCAAACCTACAGTTAATTAATCTTTCACAAAGGGGGCAAGAGTAAACAACAGAGAAAAAGTCTCTTCAGCAAGTGGCATTGGGAATCCGGACTTCTGAACGTAAATCAATGAAGTTAAAAAACACTCCCCTTGAACCATTTGTTGTGTTGTTCAGTCATTCAGTCGTATTCAACTCTTTCCAACCCCATGTACTGCAGCATGCCAGACTTTCCTGTCCTTCAGCATCCCTTTGAGCTTTCCCAAATTCATGTTCATTGAGCCAGTGATGCCATCCAACCATCTCATCCTCTGTCGTCCCCTTTTCCTCCTTCCTTCAATCTTTCCCAGCATCAGGGTCTTTTCATATGAGTCAGTTCTTTGCATTAGGCAGCCAAAGTATCGGAGCTTCAGTTTCAGCATCAGTCCTTCCAATGAATATTCATGATTGATTTCCTTTAGGATTGACTGGCTTGCTCTCCTCGCAGTCCAAGGGACTCTCAAGAGCCTTATCCAACACCACAGTTAAAAAACATCAATTCTTCAGTGCTCAACTTTCTTTATAGTCCAACTCTCACATCCGTATGTGACTACTGGAAAAACCATAGCTTTGACCAGACACACCTTTGTTGGTAAAGTAATGTCTCTGCTTTTTAATATGCTGTCTAGGTTGGTCATAAGATAAGAAAGCCTTCCTTAATGAACAGTGCAAAGAAATAGAAGAAAATAATAGATCTCTTTCTTGAGATCTCTTCAAGAAAATTAGAGATACCAAAGGAACATTTCATGCAAAGATGGGCACAATAAAGGACAGAAATGGTGTGGACCTAACAGAAGCAGGAGATATTAAGAAGAGGTGGCAATCCCAAAGAAAGGCAATGCCAAAGAATGCTCAAACTACCGCACAATTGCACTCATCTCACACGCTAGTAAAGTAATGCTCAAAATTCGCCAAGCCAGGCTTCAACAGTACGTGAACTGTGAATTTCCAGATGTTCAGCTGGATTTAGAAACAGCAGAGGAACCAGAGATCAAATTGCCAACATCTGCTGGATCATCAAAAAAGCAAGAGTTCCAGAAAAACATCTATTTCTGCTTTATTGGCTATGCCAAAGCCTTTGACTGTGTGGATTACCATAAACTGTGGAAAATTCTGAAAGAGATGGGCATATCAGACCACCTGACCTGCCTCTTGAGAAACCTGTATGCAGGTCAGGAAGCAACAGTTAGAACTGGACATGGAACAACAGACTGGTTCCAAATAGGAAAAGGAGTACATCAAGATTGTATATTGTCACCCTACTTATTTAACTTATATGCAGAGTACATCATGATAAATGCTGGGCTGGATGAAGCACAAGCTGGCATCAAGATTGCCAGGAGAAATATCAATAACCTGAAACACCACGATATGACACCACCCTTATGGCAGAAAGCGAAGAAGATTTAAAGAGCCTATTGAAGAAAGTTAAAGAGGAGAGTGAAAAAATTGGCTTAAAACTCAAAAATCAGAAAACTAAGATCATGGCACCTGGTCCCATCACTTCATGACAAACAGATGGGGAAACAGTGACAGACTTTATTTTTTTGGGCCCAAAATCAGTGCAGATGGTGACTGCAGCCATGAAATTTTAATTTCATGTGTCCTTTAAGACACTTACTCCTTGAAAGAAAAGTTATGACCAACCTAGACAGCATATTAAAAGGCAGAGACATTACTTTGCCAACAAAGTTCTGTCTAGTCAAAGCTATGGTTTTTTAAGTAATCTTGTATGGATGTGAGAGCTGGACTATAAGGAAAGGTGAATGTTAATGAATTGATGCTTATGAACTGTGGTGTTGAAGAAGACTCTTGAGAGTCCCTTGGATTGCAAGGAGATTGAACCAGTCCATCCTAAAGGAAATCAATCCTGAATATTCATTGGAAGGACTGACGCTGAAGCTGAAACTCCAAAAGTTTGGCTGCCCGTTGAGGAGAAGTGACTCATTTGAAAAGACCCTGATGCTGTGAGTGATTGAAGGTGGGAGAAGGGCACAACAGAGGATGAGATGGTTGGGTGGCATCACGGACTCAATGGACATGAGTTTGAGTAAGCTCTGGGAGTTGGTGATGGACAGAGAGGCCTGGTGTGCTGCATTCCATGGAGTCGCAAAGAGTCAGACACAACTGAGTGACTGAACTGAGGTTGATCATAGTTTTTCTTCCAAGGAGCAAGTATCTTTTAATTTCATGGCTACAGTTCACCATCTGCAGTGATTTTTGAGCCCAAGAAAAAAAACTGTCACTATTCCCATTGTTTCCTCATCTATTTGCCATGAAGTGATGGGACTGGATGCCATGATCTTAATTTTTTGAATGTTGAGTTTTAAGCCAGCTGTTTTACTCTCCTCTTTCACTTTCATCAAGAGGCTCTTTAGTTCCTCTTCACCTTCTTCCATAAGGGTAGTGTCATCCACATATCTGTGGTTATTGATATTTCTCCTAGCAATCTTGATTCCAGCTTATGCTTCCTCCAATCTGACATCTCACATGATGTACTCTGCATATAAGTTAAATAAGCAGGGTGACAGTAAAAAGTCTTGATGTACTCCTTTCCCTATCTGGAACCTGTCTGTTGTTCCATGTCCAGTTCTAACCATTTCTTCCTAACCTACATACAGATTTTTCAGGAGACAGGTCAGGTGGTCTGGTATTCCCATCTCCTGAAGAATTTTCCACAGTTTATTGTGATCCACAGTCAAAGGCTTTGGCATAGTCTATAAAGCAGAAATAGATATTTTCCTGGAACTCTCTTGCTTTTTCAATGATCCAATGGATGTTGGCAATTTGATCTCTGGTACCTCTGCCTTTTCTAACTCCTGCTTGAATATCTGGAAGTTTATGGTTCATGTACTGTTGAAGCCTGGCTTGGAGAATTTTGAGCATTACTTTCCTAGTGTGCAATTGTGTGGTAGTTTGAACATTTTTGGCATTGCCTTTCTTTGGGATTGAAATGAAAACTGACCTTTTCCAGCCCTGTGGTCACTGCTGAATTTTCCAAATTTGCTGGCATATTGAGTTGAGCACTTTCCCAGCACCATCTTTTAGGATTTGAAATAGCTCAACTAGAATTCCATCAGCTCCATTAGCTTTGTTTGTAGTGATGCTTCCTAAGGCCCACTTGACTTTGCCTTCTAGGCTGTCTGGGGTATGTTTAGGGGTATAGGGAGTATGAATTGGGACATGAAGTATCTAGTACAGTCATCTAGGTGAGAGATGATAGTGGCTTGATGAGCAATGATGAACATTAAGGAGAAGGGGATGACAGAGGATGAGATAGTTGGATGGACATGAGTTAGCGTAAACTTCAGGAGTTGGTGATGGACAGGGAGGCCTGGTGTGCTGCAGTCCATGGGGTTGCAAGAGTCAGACACAACTGAGCAACTGAACTGAACTGAACTGATGAACATTGGTTGAGTTGGTCTGCTGACAGATTCCAAATGTATTTAAAGATGTGTGAGTCAGAGATGTCAGGGATGCTTCCAAGGTTTTTGGTCAGTAATTGTAAGAATATTTGCCATTGACTCTGATGGGGCATATTTGGAATTTGGTTTTAGATATGTTAGATAAACATATTAAACATTTAGCTATCCACAAGATATCACATGATGGTTTTTGTACATGGTTATGAAGTTCAAATGAGAGGTCTGTGCCGGGGATGCAAGTGTAGCATGAATCATTGCAGAGACGTTGTCAATGCTATGAAGCTGCGAGTGACCTTCAGGAAATCTAAACCTGAACTTTTTCAAAATGTTTAAGATAATGGGGAGAAGAGGATGATGAGGAGAAACTACTAGGAAGAGTGGTGAAAGAGACATAAGGAAAACAGTGAGGCAGGTAGGATCATGGGATACCTTAAATAGAAGTGCTACTGAGATCATTAGCAGAAGTTGAAAGTTTGGTGAATTCACACAGATAATCTTGCTATTTAAAAGTATTGCTCACTATTGGTTAGATCCAGGAACATTTACAGAAAGTTAAAATTAAGCAACATTTTCTCCTACATATTGCAGCCTCCTCCCCCTAAAATGTAAAATCTATGTTCCCTAATCTCATTGCTCAATTTCACAGAATTTTAGTACATTCTTTGGTATGAAATTCTTTAAAAAAGTGTTAGTTGCTCAGTCATGTCTGACACTTTGTGACCCCATGGACTGTAGCCCACCAGGCTCCTCTGTCCTTGGGATTCTCTAAGCAAGAATACTGAAGGAGGTAGCCATTCCCTTCTCCAGGGGATCTTCTTGACCCAGGGATAGAACTCAAGTCTCCTGCATTGCAGGCAGATTCTTTACCAGGGAAAGAATCTCAGCTACTAGGGAAGCCCAAAAGTCCTTAAGGTCAGTAGGAAAAAATCTTACTCTCATTTTAGTTATTTATGTAAAATTTTACTGAAGTATAGTTGACATACAGTAAGTTTCAGGTGTACAACATAGTGTCTATGTCTATTTGTCTCCTTGTTGTGCTTAAATTAACTCTCTGTGCTTGTGATAAGTCACTCAGTCATATCCAACTCTTTGCAACCCCCTGGACTGTAGTCTGCCAGATTTCTCTGTCAAGGCACTCTCCGGGCAAGAATATTGGAGCCAGTAGCCATTTCCCATTCCAGGGAATCTTCCCAACTCAGATATTAAACTCATGTCTCTTGCTTCTCCTACTTAGCAGGCGGATTCTTTATCACTGAACCACCTGGGAAAGAGCAACAGGAATGGTGCCAACGAGTGCTGGGTTAGTTAGGTGGATGAAGAGTTAAGAAAAAAAAAAAAAGTATCACCCACCAGTGTTTCCATCCCCGTGGAAAGTTCTACCAAATCTCTGCCCCTTTAGCACCGGCCCTAAAATTACTCAATTTTTTTCTTGTATGACTCTGGTACTTTTCAAGCTTCTGCTGCTGTTCTGGAATCAGAGCAAGTTAGTTTGTGTGTGAGTCCTTCAAAACTAGACTCTCAGTCTCATACTGAACTCTGGCTCCCTGGGATGTAAAAACCCCACTAGTTTTCAAAGCCAGATATTACGGGGCCTCATCTTCCTAGTGCAGGTCCCCTGGTCTGGGGACCCCAGTGAAGGGCCAGAACCCTTGCTTTTCAGGGGTGAATTCTGCAGTTGTGCTCACAGCTCATGGCACTGGGAATGCAGGTTCTGAATCACTAAATATCTATGCATTGCCTGTTTTAAATTTTAATTTATTTTTGGCTGTGCTGAGTCTTCATTGCTGCATGAGGATTTTCTCTAGTTGTGGCGAGAGGGGGCTACCCTCTAGTTGTGATGCATAGGCTTCTCATTGCAGTGGCTTCTCTTGTTGCAAAGTATGGGCTCTGGAGCACAGGCTCAACAGTTGTGGTGCACATGCTTAGTTACTCCATGGCCTGTGTGATCTTCCTGTAGGAGAGATCGAACCCATGTCTCCTGGATTTGCAGGCAGATTCATTACCAATGAGCCACCAGGAAAGCCCCTATGCAGTGTCTTTATATCCTTAGTTATGGAAAATCTGCTCTATTGGTCTTTAACTCATTCTCAGAGATCGTTGTTCTACATACGGTTGTAGTTTTAGTTTGTCTGTGGAAGGAAATAAGCTCAAGATCTCCAACTCAGCTATCTTGCTTTCAAAACATACACTCTTGGGACTTCCCTGACAGTCCAGGTCGAAACTTTGCCTTCCAGTTCAATTCCTGGTTGAGGAACTAAGATCCCACGGGCCTCATGGCCAAACCCCCCCCCCCCAAAAAAAAAAAAAGAAAGAAAATTATAATAAATCCAATATAAACTTTAAAAATGACCAAACTAAAAAAAAATTAAAAATATACATTCATTTTTAATGCATATAAGCACTTTCTGCACTCAAAGTGAGGCTAGTATAGTAGAAAATTGCTCTCAGCACATATTCTGAATAATAGGAAACTGGAAATATTTTTATATCTAGTTACAATTGGCAATACTTATTTTAGTTTTATATATAAAGTTACACTTTACAATTTTATTGTTGTACATCTGTCACAAGATTTGCATCTGAACATTGAAATAATTACACATATGTTTTAAATTTGTGATAATCAAATTTTTCCTAGAGAATGACTATCTAAAATAAATATATTTTCTGTTGTAGGAATTTCCAACAGAATTCACCTGATGGAAAATGTGGACACCTCAAGTCAGTGAGTATTATTTCTGATGTTTGTATTAGACAGCTTCATTACATTTGTGAAAAGAAGTTTATTTGCCCTGATAACTAAATGATTATTGTGTTCAAAGTCGATATTTTAATTCTTTAATAGATATTATGAAAAAAACTTAGGATGTTCATTCAAATTACTCAACTACACATGATTTATGAAGGATTATGATCTCTCAAACATTTTTGAAGGATAAAACAATAAGTTTTATATGTAATGAAATCAAAAGTCAAAAAAATAAATTTAGTTTTTAAAAATTTCAAGAACCAGTAAATAAGAAAACGTCAAACAAATTCATTTAATGGAGTAGATATTTTAAAGTTATCTATGTAAGTCATTTTAAATGTATTTGAGGAGGTTTGAAATTGATACTTTCATAATATTCAAAATATGAAAGGTGTGAAATAATGGACAAAGTCTTTTATTTTTCCTAATTTCTTTCTCAGAACAAATATTATATTTGTCTAGATGTTATTCCAGAGATATTGTAGGAACATAAAATTATATACATGCTATATGCTAAATCAAATGTTATGTAATCATGGAACAACAGACTGGTTTCAAGTACGAAAAAGAGTACATCAAGGCTATATATTGTCACCCTGCTTATTTAACTTATATGCAAAGTATATCATGAGAAATGCTGAGCTGGAAGAAACACAAGCTGGAATCAAGATTGCTGGGAGAAATATCAATAACCTCAGATATGCTGATGACACCACCCTTATGGTAGAAAGTGAAGAAGAACTAAAGAGCCTCTTGATGAAAGTGAAAGAGGAGAGTGAAAAAGTTTGCTTAAAACTCGACATTCAGAAAACTAAGATCATGGCATCTGGTTCCATCACTTCATGGCAAATAGATGGGGAAACAGTGGAAACAGTGTCTGACTTTATTTTTCTGGGCTCCAAAATCACTGTGGATGGTGATTGCAGCCGTGAAATTAAAAGACATTTATTCTTTCAAAGGAAAGTTATGACAAACCTAGACAGCATATTGAAAAACAGAGACATTACTTTGTCAACAGACATCCATCTAGTCAAGGCCATGGTTTTTCCAGTGGTCATGTATGGATGTGAGAGTTGGGCTATAAAGAAAGCTGAGCATAGAAGAATTGATGCTTTTGAACTGTGATGTTGGAGAAGGCTCTTGAGAGTCCCTTGGACTGCAAGGAGATCCAACCAGTCCATCCTAAAGGAGATCAGTCCTGGGTGTTCACTGAAAGTACTGATGTTGAAGCTGAAACTCCAGTACTTTGGCCGCCTGATGTGAAGTACATTGGAAAAGACCCTGATGCTGGGAAAGGTTGAGGGCAGGAGGAAAGGGGACGATGGAGGATGAGATGGTTGGATGGCACCACCGACTCAATGGACATGGATTTGGGTGGACTCCGGGAGTTGGTGATGGACAGGGAGGCCTGGCGTGCTGTGGTTCATGGGGTCACAAAGAGTCGGACACTCCTGAGCGAATGAACTGAACTGAATTATAAACAATAGTCCTGCTTCTTTATTTTTTTATTTAAGTACCTTTCTTGCAAATTGTTCCATGTCAGCATATAAAGAACTAGCTCACTTTTTGTAAACAATTGTAAGTATTATGATAAAATTTAACTGCTTACTTGATAAAATATTCTCAGAGAAATGTTAACTTGTCTCATTGTGATTATATATTTTTTCTTTTCCCTTTTATTCCTTCTGATGTTTGCTTTATATATCTTTGTTTCTTTGCTGTTAAGGTAGCTAATAGTTTATGATGTCTATCTTCTTTGTGAATTGTACCTTTTATCATTAAAAATATTTATCTTTGTTTCATTTAAAATAAATTACTTCTAAAAAATTTAACTGCTTATTTCAATGGATATTTAGTTTCATCCCAGAATTTGGTAATTATAGAAAAATCCTCCAATAAATAGCATGACATACCGTATCATTTGCCATAGAGCTTATCCATAATATAAATCTCCTGCAGTGCAATTTCTGTGTCCAAAAAATATGTAAATTAAGCTTTGATAGATATTTAATGTTTAATAGAGCTTGTGCCCTTACTATCCTCAAATAGCATCATTCAAAAGTGCCTGATTCCCTACATCTTTACCAACAAAGTGTCTTATGAATCTGTTTGATTTTGACGATAAAGCCTTTACCAATGGAAACAGTTGTCTTGAGTCATTTAAATTTACAATTTCCTATTATTTGTGACACCAAGCATCTCTTTTTGGTATTTCTTTTATTTAAACTATCTGTTCATGTCATTGTGGATTAATAACACAAACACAATTTTGAGCAAAAAATAAGACACAAAATAGTTTTTTCTATAAAATTCCATTTATTTATACATAACTCTAATCTCTGCTGTTATAAATTAGGACAGAATTTATTTTAGAAGGAATTTATTTCTAGAAGGTATAATAATGGGAATGAATAATAGTTACCATGGTTAGAAGTCATTGCTAGAGACAAAGTCCAAGAGGCATTTCTCAAGTGCTTGTGATATTGTTTAACACAATTGACCAGGGGATGTTTGCAGATACTGACACCTGTGGTTGGTGATTTGTTACATAAGTGAACACTGAAACATCTTCAGTCACTAAAGTTTCAGTAACAAAAGATGTATCAATATGTTTCTGGTCAAAACCTTGTTAATTATCTGGTGCTGATTACTTGGATGTTGTATTTGTTTCCTAGAGCTTCTATAACAAAGTAGCACAACTTGAGTGTCTTAAAAGAACAGAATTTTTTTTTTCACAGCTCTGGAATATAGAAGTTCAAAATAAAGTGGTCAGCAGGTCCTACATATGAGCATATTTGATTAGGCTTCTCTCTAAAGAGAGAACTAACTTTAACTTGATTGTATCCACCAAGACCTATTTCAAATAAGTCCATATTCTCAGGTACTGGGGGATTAGGACCTTGACATATATTTTGGGTTAGGAACTTAACATATATTTATATGTTAGGATCTCAACATATAAATATACAAGTATATTTATTTTGTGAAAATTAGACAAGCTCTACATTAATAGTCTGTGCAGTTTTTCTGTGTGTTTTATTTACACTATGAATTTGTTTAATATAATAGATGATTTCATTTACATTAGGAAAAAAATTAAATACCTAGAAGTATCTGGAGTAAATATCAGAAGATATTCATTATTTCTATGTAGAAAATTATGAAGTTTACTGAAAATTATTAAAGAAGATGTAAATTACTAGTGATATCTCTTGCCAATTCATTGAAATATTTACTTACATTGTAAATATGCAAACTCTACCCAAAGTAATCTAAACACTTAGTGTAACTAAAACAAACACCCTATCATTCATTAGACCTTAATCAATTATTTCGAAAAATTTATATTAGGGCAAAGAGCCTAGAATAGATATTTTATTTCTAAAACTGAAGAATGGTAGGAAAGAATTTGGCATGGTAAATACAAAGCTACATATTATAAAGCAACCTTAATTTAGATACTTGATAATGAAATAAGTCAGAGACAAATAAATATTACATGATATCACATACATATGGAATCTGAAAAAGCCAAATTCAGAAAACAGAGAGGAAGTGATTGTCACCAGGAACTGTGAGTGGACTGTGGAAATACTAATCAAATGATATAAATTTCCAGTTATAAGATTAACAAGTTATAGGGATCTAATGTACAGTATGATGAATAAGGCAATAATATTGTAGTATATACTTGGAAGTTGCTAATAAACTAGATCTTCAAAGTTTTCATCACAAAAAAGAAATATATGTCTGTGATAAGAGAGATGTGCTAGTTAACGCAATGATGATAGTCATTTTGCAATACAAATGTATCAAATCAACATGCTTGACTTACACAATGTTGGACGTTGATTATATCTCAGTAAAACTTTGGAATAAAGTCTTTGGGTCTATCAGGAAGATACTACTTAAAAAGTAGAAAAAAAAAGTGACAACATGGAAAAATGTTTGCTGCAAATATAACCAACAATATGGGGACAACCCCACCTAACAGTGTCCCCAAAGTAGTCATCCTATGCTGTCCAGAGTCACCCCTAGAACATATGGCTCTGGTGACCAGAAGAGTCTGCTGCTGGCCCCATAGGACATCTCCTACATAAGACCACTTCTCCAAGAACAAGAAATAAGACCAAACTACCTAATACAGAGAAATAAACACAGAGAATTAGAGGAAATGATAGAGACAAAATGTTCTAAATGAAAGAGCAAGGTAAAATCACAGAAAAAGAAGTAAAATGGATATAATCAATCTACCTGACAGAGTTCAAGGAAATGATCATAGAGATACTCAATGAACTCAGGAGAAGAAAGGATAAGCACAGTATTTTTAACAAAGAGAAAATAACAGAAGAAACACACAGAGCTGGAGAATTCAATAACTAAAATTTTAAAATACACATGAAGGAATCAACAACAGATTAGATTACACAGATGAATAGTTCAGTAGTCTGGAAGAGAGAGTAGAGAAAATCACTTAAGTTGAAGAGAAAAAGAAAAAAAGAGAAAAGACTTTCAAAAATCGCGGACAGTTTAAGACACACATTATGCAATATCAAGTGCACAAACAACTGTATCATACAGATCCCCAGTAAGATCAGAAAACTCATATGAAGAAATAGGAGCAGAAAAGTTCCCTAACCCAAGAAACAAGTAGCCCTGTCTGGGAGGACAGATGGTGCAAAAACATATGAACCCAAAGTGGTCCACAAAGAAATACATTATAAAGATAGTGGCAAAAATTACAAATAAAAAGAATATTATTAATAAAATCATCAAGGGAAAAGCAACTGGTAATGTACAAGGGAGAGGCTTCCCTGGTAGTTCAGCTGATAAAGAATCTGCCTGCAATGCAGGAGACCTGGGTTCAGTCCCTGGGTTGGGAATATCCCCTGGAGAAGGGAAAGGCTACCCACTCCAATATTCTGGCCTGGAGAATCCCCATGGACAGAGGAGCCTGGCAGGCTACAGTTCATGGGATCGCAAAGAGTCAGACAAGACTGAGTGACTAAGCATAGCACAGCAAAGTACAATGTATAAGGGAACTCCTGCAAGACTATCATTTGGCTTTTCAGCAGAAACTTTACAGATCGAAAGACAGGGATGCTATATGCAAACTGACTAAAGGAAGTTCAGATCAATATGATGGAGTAAAAGGGCATAAAGCTCACCTACTCCTTCACAACATGTCAAAAATATATCCACATGTGGTACAATTCTCACTGAAACCTAACTGCTGCTGCTGCTGCTGCTAAGTCGCTTCAGTCATGTCTAACTCTGTGCGACCCCATAGACGGCAGCCCACCAGGCTCCACCATCCCTGGGATTCTCCAGGCAAGAACACTGGAGTGGGTTGCCATTTCCTTCTCCTAACTGGAAACTGGCAAGAGGACTCCTGTTTAACCAAGACTGTAAGAAAGATACACAAATAATCAGGTAGGAAGGAAAGAGAAGTGGTTGGGTCAGGACTGGTGCATCTTGGAATGGACTCAGAGGAAAAGGGAGATTATACTGTTGGAGACCCACTCTTGGGATTGAGCGGGTCAAGCCATGAATGGGGTGTCACAGTCTGGAGTCCTATGTGGGGGGGACAAATACCTGTGACTGATTGTAAGACTGCTGAAACAGATGGAAGGGCTGTGGGAAGCCTGGACTTTGTTCTTAAGGAGTGTGCATGAACATGAGCACACTGGTTTGCCTCCAAGACTGGACAGACAAAGGTTTATAAATCTTGCTATTTTCTGTTTTTCCATTAAACCTCACCCATTTGGTTTACCACTGCAAACCTCTCGAACAGTCTTAAATGTCTGTTTCATGCCAGAACCCTAACTGATATAGGTAGAAGCCCTTTTTATTTTTATATCCCTATTTTACAAATTTTTTAGTTCACAAAGGATGTTTGCTAACTTTATTAAATAAATAATTACTAATATGAGCTCTCATAAGGAGACTACTCACTCCCAAGGAATTTATGGGTGGTAAATTTTCCTCACTTTGAGTACATTTAAAATTTGGAAATGTAACTGAAGTATTCTGCATGCAGTAAAAAAAAAATTTTTAAGTCATAACTAATAAAATTTTATAAAAGCAGCAACATATTTTATGCTCTTTAATTAATTAGGATTCACTAACAACTTGTATTAGCAAAATTGAGCTGCTATACAGTAAACTCACACACGTAACTTTTTCCAGATGAACAGTTAGCAGGATAAACATAATTTCCTTCAATATATGCACAACCATCTTTCTCCATTTTCAGGAATCCAAATCTGTAAAAAAAATTAAAGCAATAAAATCTTCAAATGCCAATTTTATCTCAAGCTTAAAATTAACAAAACAAACAAAATGAGAAAGAGTAAAAGAACAAACTAAACAAATAAAATAAGAACAAAACCCTGAAGATTGACAGTCTTTAAGCCAAGTTTAGCAGATAATACTAAACATTATCTAATCCTGTTTGTTTAAATAGAATTATAAGCCAAATGACAATTTATAAACCAAACGAAATCAATCCTGAATATTCTTTGGAAGAAGCTGAAGCTCCAATACTTTGGCAACCTGATGTGAAGAGCTGACTCATTGGAAAAGACCCTGATGTAGGGAGAGAGTAAGGGCAAGAGGAGAAGAGGGTGATAGAGGATGAGATGTTTGGATGGCATCCCTGACCCAATGGACATGACTTTGAGCAAACTCAGGGAGTTAGTCAAGGACAGGGAAGACAGTCCAGTGGGTCACAGAATTGGAAATGACTTAGCGGCTGGACAACAACAAAATCAAATCACAAAAGATAAAACTATGATAGACACATATAGATTTACAAACTTGGCTAAAACTATGCCCAAATTTCTTCTAAGAGTCCAGTAATGTTAACAATGTAAAGGTTCTAAAGCTGAGATTATTTAGAAAGAACTGACACTTCTTTTCCAATTAAATCACATAGACTGATCCTCAAAACACATAATGATTTCCTTTATCTTGGTTGCTCTTTCTGTTCCTTACACACATAACACACACACACACAACCACATATAATCTAGAAAAGTTCAGTTATCAAAACACCATACTTACAGGTTTTCAATTACTGTGGTGCCATCTTCCCATAACCAGGATTCACTGGTTTCATTGATTTTGAGACCTATCCATCCTTTTACTTCAAGCATTGATAAAAGTTCCTATTTGGAAACAGTCATAAACCATAAATGTGAACATATTATAATTCACTTCTTTCTGATTCAAAGACTATTGGTTAAATTTCTCCCAAGGGCTTGCACACATCTACTTAGTATTAATAAGATTTTTTTCTAAAGATATCTCATTTATTAATGTGTTTTTTTTTCCTAGCATTAAATGTTCAAAAAGTGGAGTTTCTCCAACTTCTCCCTAATAAAACAGAGTCAAAGAAAGAAAATATCATAGACTTTTGAGAACTTCAGTTTTCCCAAATTATAGCATCAATCACTAATATTTTCAAACCAAATACAGTTACAGTATAACAACAACAACAACAAAAACAAACAAATAAACAAAAGCAGAAGTGTCTCCCCTACCAGCTCTGCCTTGATATCAATCTTTAGAAGGTGAGTGTTAAGCTCTTCACAGGCAGCATGGCTCTCCACCCAGGTTTTGGCTTTACAGGAAAGATAATAAGAACTACTTCCAAATCCAATCCAGTGAGTTGAACAACGGTCACAGGAACATTCTAGAAAGTAAAAATATATTTAATGTGTACTCTGTACAACAAGTCACTACTACTAACACAATTCCCATATCTTCCTGTTTGTTATACAGATGGATATTAGGTAGAAAGCAAAACAAACATTTTTTGGTAACATTTCTGGGCAAGTTTTAAACAAAACCATAGCTAACAATAATTAAGATTTAGCTCATGTTTTTAATTTTTCTACTTAAAATCTGTTATAAAATTTTATCTATAGGGAAAACACATTTCAAATATAAGTTTTTTGATGTGATCAAAACTATACATGCATATTTAAAAGGCTAGGGTCTCCCCTCGTACTCCGGTGACTAAGACTCCGAGCCCCCATGCAGGAGGCCCAGGCTTGATCCCTGGTCAGGGAACTGGATCTTACATGTTGCAACTAAGAGTTTGCATGTGGCAACTAGAACTATCCCACATACCACAAAGAAGATGGACAATCCCGTGTGCTGCAACTAAGACTCAGCACAGTCAAATAAATAAGTGAATAAATAAATGTCATAAATATAAAGCTAATCAATATATAATCATATGGACACAAAAAGCAACTAATGAGCTATTTCACTTTTGTCAAAATTTTTGCTATTAATTTAAATATTCCTTGCCATTTCCTTCTCCAGGAGATCTACCCTACCAAGGGATTGAACCTCAGTCTCTGGCATTGCAGGCAGTTTCTTTACCAACTTAGCCACCAGGGAAGCGATTTAAATCCACAGAATAAAATTCAGTAAGTAATTTTTAAAAACTTATACTTTAACAATTTAATAATCATGTAATTTGTGTATTTTAATAATTTTTTATAATCATAAAAAATGTAGACTTAGGGAGGGGAAACAAGATGGTGGAGTAGGAGGACAAGGAACTCATCTTCCTACAGGCACATCAAAAAAACATCTACATGTGTAACAATGCTCATGAAAAACTAACTGGAAGCTGGCAGGACTGCTATAAAACCAAACAGCAGGAAACGTGTAACTCGGTACGAGGGGGACAAAAGGCATCGTTTCAGGTCCTGCTCCCCCGGGAGGGGTCTGATACGAGGAGAAGGACCTTCACCCTAAAGAGCGAGCAGGGTGAGCCACAATCTGGGCTTTCCGGTCCTGAGTCCTGTGCTCCGGAGACAAACCCCCTCGTCTGCTGAGACAACTGCTGGGACAGATAGAAGTGCTGGAGAAGCCTAAATAGACTCTACTTATGAGGGGTGTGCATGGGCTGGTTTGCCAACAATCCAGGTGGAGAGAGCCTTGGGCTTGTGGCTACTGCATCAACACACTTTTTAATCCAAAAGGGTGATCACCCCACCCCTGCTCACTCCTCGTCACAACCTGGTGTGATATCTGGGACAACCAGACCCTGGGAAAAGACTGTCTAGCTACACAGAGAGAGACTGGGAGGCCTAGGGAGTGATGGGCGAAGAGAGGGGGTAGTGATCCCTGTCAGCGTACACACAGGTGACAGATGGGGCAGCTATGAATATAACTGCTACAGGGGTAGCACCCCAGGAGTCTAATGGCCCAATGCTGAGTCTCAGGCAGACAGGTGTTGGGAGAGGACTTGATGCAGCAACGCAGAGACTGCCTGGGGGGCTGAGCTGTGTTTTGGGTGGGGCAGCAGCAGCCATTCTCAGCACCCAGAGGAGTACCTAGTGGTTCCTCTCCCAGGGAGAGCATCTCAGCTCCACCCACTCTGTACCACATCTTAGAGGTCCATCCGCGACAGACTGGCCTTGGGGGGAGAATGCCACAGAGACTGTCCACATCTCTGTCAGCTGCACTTCCTGCGGCCACGATGCCCTGACCCCCAAACCCAGCCTTCTGCACTATAGCCTTGCGCTAGATCAGGGATGAACACAACAGAGGAAGGGATGCAAGCCCAGGTTGCCTCTGAGCCTGGGAAATCCCATGGACAGAGGAACCTGGCAGGCTACAGTCCACAGAGTTATCATTTACCCATAATAAAAGACAGTTTTGAAATACACAATTTGATAAGTTTTGATAAATGAATATACCTCTGTAATTTCTCCTGCAATTAAATTTTAGAATATTTCCATCAACACAGAAGTTAATTTATGTTACTTCCCAACTAATGTTCCACACCCCTACTTCACCCGAACAATCATGGATCTGATTTATATCACTGCAAATTATTTTTTTTACCTTTTTAAGAAGCTCGTATAAACATAATCCTTCAAGATCAATTCTTTTGCATCTTTTCCCACTCAGTATGTTTTTGAATCTTATCTATTGTGTGTATAGAGATTTCATTGCTTTTCATTATTGAGTAGTCCATTATTTACTAACCCACAATTTGTAATCCATTCATCTGGAGGTTTATATTTGGATTGCTTATAATTTTTAGTTATTACATATAAAGTGTCTCTACTAGATATTTTTGTACATGTCTTATGTGGACATATGCCTTCATGTCTCTTTTTTAAATGTCTAAGAGTAGGCTTGTTAAGGGCTTGTGTCAGTACAGTTAACTCCACATCCTTACTAAAGCTTGTTACTGTCAGTCTTTTCAAATTCTAACCATATTGGTGGTTGTGTAATGCTAACTCACTGGGGTTATAATTTTCATTTCCTTAATTTCCTGTTTGATTGCTTTTTATTTTCAAATTAGGTGAATGAAAGGAAAACAAAAACACAAGCAATGTGAATGGCTAATATTTGACATTGATTTTTTTTTTTTCCTGAGAGACAACAAGCAGTTTCTCAAGTCAATCACTAATTTAAACAAAAAATTAACAACTGATGTGTCTAGTCTCTGTTTATTGCATCTGTTAAGATTTTCTCTTTTTAACTCAAAGAATTTATTTTTAATTAGACTTGAAATTAGTTCTTTCCATCTTTTTTAATCTTTACTTAGACTTCCTCTTTCATAAATGTTTGGTCCTTTTTAATTTCTTAAGGAGTGTTAAACCAAAATATTTTTATGTCATGCAAAAACTACAGCATTATTTTTATTATTTTCCTTTTTTTTCTTTCTTTATCCCCCCTGCTTATAGGAAATGTTCATCAGGAATACTCATGAGGAATGTCTTTGGCCTCAGTGACAAAGGGACCCTACCCTTTTGGTTTTAGTGTATGGAAAAAGAGGTACCTTTCTTGGCAAATGCATCTGTGCTGAGAATCTAACACTGTTCTTGAAAAAGGAAAGATTTCCATGAAAAAAATCAGAGGGGAACCATCCCAACTTCCTGAAAAAAGAGACAGAAACATTCTCTCCCTTTCTCTCACAGTCTTTCTCTTTCCTTTAAGTGCTGGATTTACTGCTAGGAATTTGAGTAAACTGGCAATAAGTGAAAAAAAAAGACAAAGAATTCAAAACAATAACAGCTTTCTATATGATAGCCATTGTATCAAAGTATAAATAAAATTAATGTATTTTAATAAAATCAAAATGCTTCTAACTTCATAAATGCTAGAGAAATCATCTCCATCAGGGAAAGCTAGAAACAAAACTCCTTTACTTTTCATTTGTTTTCCTTTCCTTTTTGCCCTCTTCACCCATTTCTCTTGCTCCCACCTTAATATAATTTATACTCCATTTTCTCCTAGAAATAATCAAATCACAAACAATACTTATCTATTATACATAATACTTTGGGTCTTCTTGCATTCTCCTATGTCATCTTTCTCATCTTGCCCAATATTAATAGTTCTGTGATAAAAGATTGAACATGCCATAAAAGAGGATTTTTCTATCTGATTCACTGAAGTTTTCTGAATGTTAGGAAAACAAACCTTTTAACCCTAATAATCAATATTGCTGCTGCTACTGCTGCTAAGTCGCTTCAGTCATGTCTGACTCTGTGCGATCCCATAGATGGCAGCCCATCAGGCTCACCCATCCCTGGGATTCTCCAGGCAAGAACACTGGAGTGGATTGCCATTTCCTTCTCCAAATAATCAGTATTAGAAGTAGATAAAACAGAGAGAGTACTCACCATCATTTTTAGAAGATGGAGTGGGAACAGGTGATATTTTTTGGTTTGGGTCTTCTTTGTTGGAAAATACTATGGCAAAAATCATGGTAATAATTAGTTTTGTTTAGGATAAAATAACGAGGACAATAAAAATTCACTCTTGATTACAAGTCATTGAAACATATTATGTTGTTGATATATTGACTGTACCAAGGACAGATTATTTTCTTAATTACTTACAGTTTGCAAGCAAGACACACACTGTTATCAATAAGACCACACACAGGGTCCCCAGACTCCCAGTTATCACTTGCCAGGCTGTAGATTTGTGGTGTAACACTAAAGGAAATAGAAACAATGATGGTTTCATCATTTCCCACAAACCATCAAATATGAAATTTAAATCCATTATGTTTCACTCTCAGAGGGCAGTCATTCATTTCCCAATCCTTGTATGAATTCTTTGATACTCAGATTGCCTCCTTTTTAGCTTTTTCTTGACCTCAATTCTTTCTGATCCTGTTTAAGGCCCCAGAAATGTCACCTGACTCACCAGCATCTTTGAGTATCCCTCGCCTAGTCATCTATAAATTATTAACTCTGAGCAATTTGAAAATATACTCTCAGCTAGGAGACTTAAAAATGAAATACACCTAGAGAAAACAATGTTGTCATGTAAAAAAAATTATTTTCACAATTCTATGTGAATATTAATATTCACTCATTAGCCAACCAATCAGTCAAGGGGGAAATAGCAAAATACATTTTTGCTCTTTGTTGAGATAAGGAATAATTATCATAAATTTTGCAAAGTCATACAAGTATGTTCACCAAGTTTTAACCTGGACACATGAGAACAGGAAATACATTTATCAAAAAAAAAAGACATTTCACTGAAAGCTGGTGGAAAGTAAGAGCTAATTATTTCTTGAAATACGAAAGACATGGAGGAGGTCTTCCAGTTGGGATTGTTGTTTAGGCTCTAAGTCCTGTCTGACTCTTTTGTGACCCTGTGGACTGTAATCCACTAGGCTCCTCGGTCCATGGGATTCCCTAAGCAACAATACTGCAGTGGGTTGCCATTTCCTGCTCCAGAGGATCTTCCTGGCCCAGGGATCAAACTCGAGAAGAGTCATCAATAAATGGTTTTAGATGACAGGAAGTTTGATGTATTCATGGAACTGAAATTATAGTCTGACTGGAATTCAGGGAGCAAAGGGGGAATGGAAGTGGAGAGATAACCTGTAAGACTATAGGATTATTGTTGTTTCTAACTTTAAGAATGGAGAAGGCAATGGCACCCCACTCCAGTACTCTTGCCTGGAAAATCCCACGGACGGAGGAGCCTGGTAGGCTACAGCCCATGGGGTCGAGAAGAGTCGGACACGACTGAGTGACTTCACTTTCACTTTTCACTTTCATGCACTGGAGAAGGAAAGGCAGCCCACTCCAGTATTCTTGCCTGGAGAATCCCAGGGATGGGGGAGCCTGGCGGGCTGCCATCTATGGGGTGGCACAGTGTTGGACATGACTGACGTGCCTTAGCAGCAGCAGTAGCAGCAACTTTAAGAACAGTATGAAATCTTTGCAGACACTGATTTTAAAAAGATATGACCATTTTTATTGAAACATAAGAAAGGATTGAAAAATGTGTAGAGTGGAAGATGAGAAACTTTTAGAGAGTCTGTGTCAGTATCTTCATGAAAGCAGGTAGACATCAATCCAAGAGAGAAGCAGGTTATTTGAACACATGTTCCTTTTCAAGATTGCTTGAATGTGTCATAGATGAAAGAGTGTAAGGAGTCAAATTTCCAAGTTTAGAAATTAAACAGTGTGGTGGATAAATATTAGCATGTCTAATCTTAGTTTTGCTCAACTTCTGCCCAAAGTCCGTCTTTGACTACCAAAAAAAAAAAAAAATTATCAAGCCTCAGTAAGACTCTAACTCAAGCACCAAGAAATTTATTATTTACAAGGAAGTTGAAACCATGAATTTCCTTATCTTGACCACCTTCCTGAATGTATGAATATTCATATATTCTACCTTACTATATGGATATTCATATATTCAACCTTATTATCTTCTTTTCAATTCAGAGGAAAAGCAATTTCTTTTCCCAAATTAAAACCTACTGTATGCCCTAATTACTCCATGCCACCCAGTCTCCTTTAGAACATTTATTTTCTAAGAGAAAGTTTCTCTTTTTTGCCAGCTTCTTCATCATCTCTTTCTATAAATTTTTTCACATCTGTCCACGTATGGGCTCAGACCTCTCAAAATCTAATGTAATTCCTTGTTATTCATACAGGTCTTTCATTTGTTATCATCATTTCTTTTATATTGTTTTTTTCTCAGTGAAAATTGTAAAAATGTTTTCTGGACTAATTTTATTCCCATAATAAATTTCTTTCAACCTCATAACCCTTAGTTGTGGCTTATATGCTTTTCTTGGCACTCAAAGAGAAATCCCAATTTTTTGGACTTTGCCAAACCCCAAATTTTTGGACTTTACTAAGTCCAAAGAAATAATTTTCCACTTGTCATTTATTAGACATAGTTTATTTTCTCCTTCTCTCTGGACATGCATTTCGTATCCTTCTTGAATCTTCCTCTGCTTAAGTCATAAATGTTCTTTTTCTCTGTGATAGACTTTTCACCCATATTGCCTCTGTTTGCAATCTTACCTACTAACATAAGTCTTTCCTACCCTTTTCCATCCTCTTCTGGGACATCTAGCCTTTAAAATCCAATTTCTTTATGGACATTTTCCTCTGAACTGATCAAGAGACAATTCAAATTTCATATATGATCTGCCTTTACTAGATTAAACATATTTTTCTTAATGATGAGTAAGATGATTAACTACTCAGTCACTTAGGTTAGGAACATTGTTATCATATTCTACTCATTTTTCAGCTTTAACTCCAATATCCAATTAATCATTATTATATTTTTCTGTAATCTATTTTTCCTCTAACAAATTCTGTTAGTTTTTTTGAAGCTAAGTGGTTATTGCAGCTTCATCTTTATAGGTATCATAGGTTTGGATCAGGGTCACAGCAAAAATTCAAAAACAGTTGTGGGAGTGAGTTACATTGAACTGAATTGAAGACTAAGAACAAGAATTATTTTTAAAATTATTTTAAAAATAAGCAGTAGAATTTACACAATAATTCTCACAAGTAATACAATTCTGTAGGAATATTTTAGAGAAAATGAACATAGTGAAAGATTATTTAAGAGGCAAAAAATTTCATGGTAATATCTAAAATAACTAAGGAGAGTGCTGAACATAGGTAATCAGTGTAATGAGGCAAATTTATTATACAAAGGTGTTGAAAGAAGTAATTTTCTAAACCCAAGAATCAAGATCTAGCAAATAGCAAAATATAATACATATAAAAATGTACCTTTTCCAAAAAAAAAAAAAATGTACCTTTTCCTTTTTTCTGTTTTCTGTGCTGAAGATGAGAAGATCTGGGAAATTTCAGTTCCATGTAGTCTACTTGCTGTTCTCTTGACTGGACATTACTCTGATTTGTCTCGGATGTTTTTTGCTGTTGAGACTTGGAAAATTTTGGTTCTGTGTAGATTAGCTCTTGCTTGTTTACAATATCTTTGTTTTGCTTACTCTTAAGCATTTTTTCTTTTTTTAAACTTAGACTGCTTCAGCTCAATCTGGGTATCTTTCTGTGTCTCTCTTTAATATCTGTGCAGTAGAGAAAAGTGAGGGAAAAGGTTAAGTGGTGATTACATCAAATCAGACAGTGAAAAATGCATTCATTCTGAAGTACAAGTAAGCTTTTAGGTATAACATTAAAAGGATAAAAAAGGGAAGAAATGAGAGATTAAACTTCCCTCTCACTTTGCAGTCCTTATTCAGAAAAATAGTTTATTCTCCTTTAATAAGATTAGTAAGATACATTTCATTTCCTTTCTGAATCAGGGTTTCAAAGGAGTAGGTTTAAAATAGATATGTTTTCCCTAATCAACATTTTCGATATAATGAATAGTGTCAACAATGTGTGAACTATGGTTAAAACACAGCTATATTAACAAGACAAAAGAAATTAAAAGGTCATGCATAAAATTTTTAAAATTTATTAGCTCATTAATAAAGAAAGAAATAAAAATGAAAATAATAGAGCACATTTCACCTGTGATAACACTAAATAATTAATATTTTGTTGAATTGGCACATGATTGTGAGTACAAAATTATCAATATTTATGAAAGCATAAAGTAAGTAGAATTTTAATCAGCAATTCTATCTTAAGTAATTTATCTTACAAAATATTATTTAAATATTCAAAGTTATGCAGAACCTATCTTTTATTTTTATTTACTAAGAGCTAAATTGGAAAAACAAAGAGCAAAAAGTTATCAACAGAATTCACTATTAAGGAAGGTGTTAAAGCTATGGTACATTTATACCGCAGTATACTATTGTTTAATGTAACAGATATTATTTTTATATATTATTATATTGTATAATGGAATATATATTTTTAAAGCAAAATAATAGATTTCTCAACAGGCTGTATTTTCAGTGGTTACTTGTAGGTAGAGTTTTGGCATACATTGCTCTCTATTTTATTGAAAATAAAAGAATGCATGATACAAGCTATTTATTTTTTTGTTATTTATTTATTTATTTTACACTTTTTAAAAAATTTTGAATATTTAGAAGTATTGAATAACAAACAATTTTATTCATAAAGCTTTTTCCATATCCTATATTTATCCTTCTATAAATTTACTAGGAGTAAATTTTGAAAAAACTGGGATAAACTTATTTTCAAATTAAGAATTTTTCTCACCTCCTCAAATTGTTTTCTGAAAGTTTTGACCAATTCATTTAGCACCAGCAAAAACTTGATATTTAAGAGTATACTGACATTGTAAGAATGTTGCTGTTTAAGTGTTTAGCACAATTAAACTGCCTTTTTCTTTGTACCAAAAAAGAAAGAAAAATGAGTATTGTTTTTGAGAGTTGATAATTAAATAAGTGTGATCTAGGAAATGCTAAAAGTGATAGAATCAGATGGAATATTAGTTCAAATTGAAGCAATACATAGACTTAGATTGCAAATTTCACAACATATACTTGAACAAATTTCAGATAAATCAAAATGTTAAATGCAAACCATGAGATGATAAAATTAATAAAACATTCAAAGAAAGTATAAGTAAATTGTTGTAAGTTTCTAATCACACATAGACAAGAAAGTTAGGTTGAATTATAAAAAATCATTTTATTGCTAATGTAAAGACTTTTTTGTCAATAATAACCACATGAAAGACTTTTTCTTCATCACTTAACAAAGAAATACAGACTAACATATTAATGATATAGATGTTAACCTACAGAATCAGTAAATCAAATTCAACCACACAGAGTTGGACAATGTGCAGGAAAACAGACATTCATTTACACAGACCTTGGATTAATTTAAATCTTTCCCTTCTGGAAAATAATTAGCCAGTATGTATGGAAACCCAATAATGAAAACATCAACTGATCCAACATTTTAAAATAATGAGAAAAATATGGGTTATTTAGTAAAAGAGGCTAAACAGTTGGAGAAAAAAACAACAGGAAAATTCCAAGGCAAAGAATCAAAAAATACAAAAGATAGCTGCATTCATACTCCACACCATTGTTTACAAAATGAGAGTGTAACATAATTTTACAGAAATGATTTTCTTCCTAAACTGCAGTACATTATGAGTTGACTGTTGATATAACTGTCAAAAATTATATACAATTTTAACTTATTGAGAGAAGGAAATAAACAGAAACAATCATACTCACCAACTTGAAGAATAAATTTAAAAATAAACTTTGTAGGAAAATCAAAGATACTAAACAATACAAAGATACTAAACAATATAAAATTGCTATATGCTGAAAATAAAGTTATACAGTAGATAATCTGGTGTAAGAACCTTCAAGGAAGATTCTTGGTTGAAAAATAATCTAATAATGACTTATAATCACTTGCTATTCAAAGCATGTGTGAAAAACTACAAAGGAAGTTTTCATGAAACTACTCATTTGTAGTTTACCTCCCCCACAAAAGACCAATCAGAAAATAAAAAATACCTTTGGTATTTCAAAAAGGATTTCATAAATTACAAATTTTCAACTTAAAATGTATAAGAAAAATATTACTTTTAAAGACTGCTTAATAAAAGTATTTTAATATCAAGCCTGAGGCCTTAAAGGAAAAGAAAAATGGGCCAATTACATATTGTATTAGAGATTACACAAAATAAGAGTACCATGGGATACATGGGAAAGTATGTAGTTGTGACAATAAAAATTATGTTTTAGGCTTTCCTGGTTAAATTATAATAGATAATTCTTAATTCTTGGTTACTACTTAGTGATAGTTGATATCACCACCCAGAAAATGAAGTTTATTTTTACATTGTGTTTATTATAGCATACAATATAGTTTGTCAGCTTAATATCAGCTTCCCTGATGGCTCAGTTGGTAAAGAATCAGCCTTCAATGCAGGAGACCCCAGTTGGATTTCTCAGTGGGGAAGATCCGCTGCAGAAGGGATAGGCTACCCACTCCAGCGTTCTTGGGCTTCCCTTGTGGTTCAGCTGGTAAAGAATCCATCTGCAATGCGGGAGACCTGGATTCAATCCCTGGGTTAGGA
Source organism: Dama dama (assembly GCF_033118175.1). Taxonomy (NCBI): domain Eukaryota; kingdom Metazoa; phylum Chordata; class Mammalia; order Artiodactyla; family Cervidae; genus Dama; species Dama dama. The sequence continues at coordinate 20,588,150 of NC_083702.1, forward strand.
AGATATCCTAGAGAAGGGCACAGCAACCCACTCCAGTATTCTGACCTGGAGAATTCCATGGACTCTATAGTCCATGGAGTCCTAAAGAGTTGGGCATGACTGAGTGTCTTTCACTTTCACTTTCATAATATAGTTTAATACAGTCATATAAAGGTCCATCTAGTCAAGGCTATGGTTTTTCCAGTGGTCATGTATGGATGTGAGAGTTGGACAGTGAAGAAAGTTGAGCGCTGAAAAATTGATGGTGTTGAACTGTGGTGTTGGAGAAGACTCTTGAGAATCCCTTGGACTGCAAGGAGATCCAACCAGTCCATCCTAAAGGAAATCAGTTCTGGGTGTTCATTGGAAGGACTGATGCTGAAACTGAAACTCCAATACTTTGGCCGCCTGATGCGAAGAGTTGACTCATTGGACAAGACCCTGATGCTGGGAGGGATTGGGGGCAGGAGAAGGGGGATGACAGAGGATGAGATAGCTGGATGGCATCACCAACTTGATGGACATGAGTCTGAGTAAACTCCGGGAATTTGTGATGGACAGGGAGGCCTGGCGTGCTGTGATTCATGGGGCCACAAAGAATCGGACACGACTGAGCGACTGAACTGAACTGAACTGAACTGTGTGTGTGTGTGTGTGTGTTTGTGTGTGTTAGTTGCTCAGTCGTGTCTGACTCTTTGTGACCCCATGGACTGTAGCCTGTCAGACTCCTCTGTCCATGGGATTATCCAGGCAAGAATACTGGAATGGTTAGCCATTCCCTTTTACAGGAGACCTTCTAAACCCAGGAATCAAACCTGGGTCTCCCAGGCAGGCAGATTCTTTAATGTCTGAGCCACTTGGGAAGACTGGTGTGTTATAATAAATAACTATACATATAATTTGAAAGACTTCCATGATCAGCAGCTTATGGGTAAAAAAGAAAACATTTTAATATAAAATTCCAAATGTGTCTCAGTACCTGATGACTGAGAAACACAGTACAGACACATCTTTTTCAAGTCTCTTCCACTTATTTATGACTCTAACATTCATTTTCCCTCCTCTCATCATGGCTTATGTGCTCCCAGGCATCCTCATTATTGACCAGGCTGATGAATCACAGTATTCTGATCCATCAATGTCCATATGAACCATCCTCTTATATCCCGATTACACAATTTCTCTGTCTCCTCATCTACAGTAACTTCCTCATTCTGCCACAGTCAAGTCCTCCTATGGGAACACATTGGTCTTTGAATATCTTTAAGTATTTCATCTCAAAAAAAGTCTTAAATAAACTTAGCACCCTCCACAAACACTCTTACCTTTCAAGATTGCTCATTTATCTCTCTCCAAAATGAAAATGCTCTGATCTCATTGATGTCTGCAGCCCATTTGACCTCATTCCACTCTATCAGTATACTTTCTTCACCTTCTTTCAGGTCAACCTTGATTCTCTTCTGCCAATCACTAACTTCCTTGAACATTTTCTGGTCCCACTTGTTCAGTAAAATCACCCTATGTATGAGATAAATTATCTGTTCCTCTCCATCAACACCTGAGAAGCCAAGTGCTTTTTAGAAAAGATTAGATTTACTGCAATATAAATTCACAGTCACCAACATGAAATTGCTTTAATGCTGCTGGGAGTCCTGTTGCTTTCTTCAAGTCATCATTCTTTCACATTCTCTGAAACTAATTTTATCACACATTCTCCATTGTTAACAAATGTCTCCTCCACACCCTTTCTTTGTTCTCAGAAGATGACCTATATCACAGTAAAAGAAAAAGTACCAGATTACCTCATCTTTCTCCACGTATATGCACGCATCTTATTTTCTCTCCTGTTCAACAGAGGTGATTTCCTTCCTCTTCAATAAAGCCAATTTCAACTATATTTGAATCTGTCCACTCCACTGCCCGAGAATCACACACTGTTTATCACTCTGCTTTTTTTTTTGAATATTCAATATCTTCTTAGTACTATCCTTCACATAAGTTTAAAATTAAACACAATTTTCACCATCATTAGACCTCAATCCCAATAAAAAATACTATCTTTGCTCTCTACCACACTTAGAAAAATTCTTAAAGTGCCATTGAATTTCATCACCATTTATTATATTTTATTCTCACTACTCAAGCCATTGCATTCTAACTCCTACCTAATGACTCCTCGGCATCAGCACACCGTTAGATCATAAGTGATCTCTGCTTCACTAAATGGATCCTTTATTTCTCTTTTAGTTGAACTTTTAATAGAATTCATTACCATTCACCACTTCTTTCTTCTTAACCATTTCTTCTTTATATTTTCTTGGTCTCTTCATCCACCGTCCTTGTCTCAATTACTACTTATCACATGTTTACACATGTGCACATGCTGAGATTTCTTCTTTAGGTTTCAGCTCACTTATTCTTTGTCAGTTAGCATCTCCTCAAATGTCCAAAATATTAACAACTGAAACTGCACACCTCAAAAATGAAACAAAGTAAACAATATCATCATCCCGCATATGTTCTTATTTTAGTGAAGGTCACCATTTTTCAACTTGTTGAAAGAGCAAGGAATCTGGAATTCCCCCAATTTATTGTTTGTATATCTATGTCAGTTACAAGATTTGACCTATTTTAAATAAGAAATTATTCTCAAATTGCCTGCCTCTGCTCTGGCCTTGTCTTTGAAAGCGTTATACACTTTCTTCTATCTTTTTGCTCTTGCCGCATCATTCCTCTTTAATTAAATGAACTATTTTTCCTAACATCACTGGGTCTTCACACACCCTAATATTCTTGCCTAAATTGTTCTTTGTCCTTTTCTTTACCTAACTAACTGAAATAATTCAGTTTGTAAAATATCTGTACCAATCTATACTCCCTTAGAATTCTTCAGGGAACTCTGACACTAGGTTAGTTACCTGTATATTATTTCTCACAGTATCAGGTTGATAATTTACCTTTTTTGAGGCAATAATCAATACTGAAAGCTAAAAATAATTTCTGTAGTTATTTGACTGATATATATTTTCTCCAACAATTCTAATTTCCGTAAGAATATATCCATTACTATTTATCATTTTAGGTCCTGACATAGTAGACAACCAGACATGTTACTTAAATGGGTGAATCAGAAAATAAATAATAGAACACTCTATAAGTTGTGCTTAAACAGCTAGATATACATATGTATATACGTAATGTATATACATATACATTAAACTTAGCTCCCTATATCAGGCAAATGAAATGCTAAACATAAGTATATGTATAAGGCAATAAAGGGCTTCCCAGGTTACACTAGGAGTAAAGAACCTGCCTGCCTAGGCCGGAGACCTAAGAGATGAAGGTTTGATCCCTGGGTCAGGCAGATCCCCTGGAGGAGGGAATGGCAACCCACTTCAGTATTATTGCCTGGAAAATCCCATGGGTTTTTCTACAGTCCATAGGGTCTCAAAGAGTTGGACACAACTGAAGTGACTTAGCATGTACACATATAAGGGAATAAAACATAGAAAATGTATTTTTAATCTTTGAGAAAGGTAAAAAAAATAAAATGAAGACAAATTTTTTTAAATGACATGCTTGTCCAGAAAAAAGGGAAAAAATATTTTAATTTATATACAACTATTTATTAAATATGAAAAATATATAACCTATATATATTACATAATATTGTTGTTGTGTTACTAAGTCATGCCTGACCCTTTGGCCATCCCATGAACTGTAGCCTAACAGGCTCCTCTGTCCATGGGGTTTCCCAGGGAAGCATTCTAGAGTGGGCTGCCATTTCCTTCCACATGGGATTTTCCCAACTCAGGGGTCAAACTCATGTTTCCTGCATTGCAGGCTGATTCTTTACATCTGAGCTACCTGGGAAATCCATATTATATAACATTTATATATATATATATATCTAAATACAACATGATGAAGTCTGATAAAAATACAATATCTTCTTAAAATGACTAATCAGAAGTTTCTTCTACCATGGACAATACCACAGACAATATCAATTCAGTTTTGAAACAATGTTTGCTATTTTCTGACAAAAGCTTTGATTTAGTTCTTATGCATGCATGCCTGCTCAGTTGCTTTAGTCATGTCTGACTCTGTGAGACCCCATGGACTACTGTAGCCCGCCAGGCTCTATCCATGTGATTTTCCAGGCAAGAATACTGGAGTGGGTTGCTGTGCCCTCCTCCAGGGGCTCTTCCCAACCTAGGGACAACCTTCAGATAAAGATGTGAAAATCTTTTTGACTGCGGCCTGGCGTCTTTTCTGTTCAGAAGATCTGCTTTTAAGTATAAAAGATACACCTGTGTTTCTTATTTCCTATGTCTACCTCAAAACAGGGAATAAGTTAGAATCTTGTGAAATACATCAATATAAACCAAATTAATTAAATAGATCAATTTTCACATTCTTTTCATATATAAGTGGCCCTCTGTATCTATGAGTTCCACATCCATAAATTCAACCAACCACTGATGGAAAATATTTGAAAAATAAAATTTCAGAAAGTTCCAAAAAAACAAAACTTGAATGTACAGCAAACTGGCAACTATTTACAAAGTGCGTACATTGTACTTGGACTTCCCTTGTGGCTCAGATGGTAAAGAATCTGCCTTCAATGTGAGAGACCCAGGTTCAATCCCTGGGTTGGGAAGATTCCCTGGAGAAGGTAATAGCTATCCACTCTAGTATTCTTGCCTGGAGAATTCCATGGACAGAGAAGCCTGGTAAGCTACAGTCCATGGAGTCACAAAGAGTGGGACATGACTGAGTGACTAACACTTTCACTTTCCACATTGTACTTAAACTATTTATACAGCATGTGCATTGAATCAGGTATCATAAGTAATATAGAAATGATTTAAAGTATATGTAGGATGTGCTGAGATTATATGCAAATGCTATACAATTTTATATAAAGGGCTTGAGCATCTGCAGAATTTGGTATCCATAGGGTTCCTGGAACCAATCCCCCAGGGATGCTAAGTGACAACTGTATGCCCCAATTTAAACCTGCTAAAATCCTTGGAATATTTCTTGAGGAAAAGTAGCAAACAGAAAATTCCTAACAAAAGCTACTCGCAATCTGAGCATTTAGATTAATATAATATTTATTTTTAATGGGCTTCACTAGTCACTCAATGGTAAATGATCTTCCTGCCAATGTAGGAGTCTAGGGTTCCATCCCTGGGTTGGGAATATTCTCTGGAAAAGGAAATGGCAACCCACTCCAGTATTCTTTTCTGGAGAATCTCATGGATAGAGGAGCCTGGCAGGCTACAGTCCACAAAAAACAGTCAGACATGGCTTAGTGACTAAACAACAACACAATATTTATTTTTCAGGTCTAAAAATTCTTAGCCCTGTAACAAAATGTATTTTAATAATGAATATTTTCTTTTTCAATAAGCATCTCTAAGTAAATAAATTTCCAGTAATAAGATTCTCTCCAACTGATAAATAAATACAGCTGATTTTCATTAATTAAATCTCCAATTTTACTGGGTTCTAACATAGTAATTAAAAGGCATGCAAAAATTTGCTCTACATTTATGAGAGAATAGAACACTTTGCAATTTTATTCTGAACTTATACTGACATATATTATTCTTTTACATTTTTGAACTTTAGTATTAATCTTTGAAAACTCTAAACTTTTCCCAACTTCCCAAGTTCACACAGTCCTACAAACTGAAATGCCAGTGTCTACAGTAGTGGATCAGAGGTTTGTTCTACATATTTTTAAAACTTAGCTAGTCCAAACTTTCAGGAATGTAGTCTTGTATTTTCTATTTCTTTCTCAGTGAATCTGTAGTTGATTTTGGACTTCTAAGACCTTCACTTACCTAAGGCAACAGGAATTTTGACAAATCTGTTTTCAAAAAATTGGAATCAAAACAAAGATCTAAACATTAAACACAGAATTAAATACAAATATTCAGTAAAGTAAGTTGCTTTTTTATATACTAATATTCCATAAGTCTTATCCTTGTGTGTAAAGTCCAAGTTTATAAAATATAATTCTTTGGTCTATAATTGAAATGCTACTTAAAAACACAAATACTTTTAAAGTGCATCACTTTCAACCAGAAAAAAAATGGGGAGGTAATCCACTCTGTATGGACTAACAGACCTTAGTATACACACACTGTTTACAATGTTTAGTAAAATAATTACAGTTTTAAAGAAGTCATTCCTTGGTGGAATAAGATTTTCAATATTTGCAAGATTCTTAAAGTCACTTTTAGTCATTAACTTGCAATTAGGTTCAAAATTCTTACTGGCATATCTATTTTGTAATACCAAATTTTACATTTGGTAACTCATAATACCAAATTTTACATTTGTGCATGTGAATGTAACCATTAATTCAGGGGTACTAATATTATTTCTAGTATTAATAAAAAAGTAACTGAATTCTGATACAATCAATATTAATATAATTCCTATGCTTTAAATTTGCCTTCACATGTGTATGAATGGATAGGTTTTGTATGCTTTTAAGTATTAAAGTGTAGTCTTTCTCTTTTCTAGAATATCTGTGAATATCTTAAGACCAGTCTCACTTTCTCTACTAATGTCTTCTTCACTTTATTTCCCTGAAAACGTCCTCATTTCACCCACTTTGTAGTATTTCCTTTGTTAAGAGATGTTAATATGTTTACAGGGAAAAGGCCACTGTTTCAGCCACATAGAGAACAGCACCTCCACCCATGTTGACCTCACAGGCTGAGTGCCATCTCCCCTGGAAGCCACAGTGTCCACCACAGCCTCGCCGAGCTAGAGCTTCCTGCGTAGCTACAGGTGTGAGCAGAGTCAACTGCTACACACTTCACCCACTCACACGCAGTCATCTTTCTGTGTTCTGTTACTAGTTTCTTTGTGTATTTAATTCTATCGGTCATATTTCACTTGTACGGTGCTTCCTGAGTGTAGGAGTTACACCACCTCTCAATTCAATTTTTCATAGCATCTAAGAGCCAAGCAATATTATTTTTGGTGTGGTGTTACTTGATAGAGCTTATGAAAAACATTAACAGAAAATAAGTAAGTTCAGTACGTGAAGTCATCCAATCGTGTCTGACTCTTTGCGACCCCATGGACTGTAGCCTACCAGGATCCTCAGTCCATGGGATTTTCCAGGCAAGAATACTGGAGTGGGCTGTCATTTCCTTCTCCAGGGAATCTTCCTGACCCAGGGTTCGAACTGGGTCTCCCGTATTGTAGGCAGACGCTTTACCCAAGTACATGCATGGGATCTTTTGAGGGAGGTCACCATTATCTTCATTACCCCCACCATAATTTGAAAGCAAAAGCGAAAGTGAAAGTGAAGTCGCTCAGTCGTGTCCAACTCTTTGCGACCCAGTGGACTGTAGCCCACCAGGCTCCTCCGTCCATGGGATTCTCCAGGCAAGAATACTGGAGTGGGTTGCCATTTCCTTCTCCAGGGGATCTTCCCAACCCAGGGATCGAAGCTAGGTCTCCCACATTGCAGGCAGACGCCTTAAGCTCTGAGCCACCAACAGAATATCTTTAAACCTGTCCTGTCTTATCAGAAATATACTTAATCTTCTTTCATTTGTTTAACCTTAAGTATCACACACACACACAAACATTTCCACACATGCTACATTTTTGTCAGGGCTATTTTATATACTCTTAATGCACCCCAGGTTCCCCTTACCCTTCTTTCTACCCTTCATTGTAATGTTTTTTTTTTTTTTTTTTTCCTATCCTTTGATAGCATCAGTAAGCTATCTAGCTTTTTTAATACAGAAATTACAGTCCTGCCAATCTATTATGCATTTGATTGATAAAGAGTAATTATACTGTGGAAAAGGCATTTTATAACAGTAAGGATGGAGAAACACCTTCAACCAAGAGAATGAGAACAGTTAGATCATTAAGTTGATTCTCAAAGCAAAAATATAATGATGTCAGAATGAGCCAAGGCCTTTCATGATTTCTTTATTTAGATATCCAATTCTTTGACACTGCATAATAGCCTTCACTGCTTTATTTTGCTTATTATCATCATGATCACTTATTGTATATAATTTACTTCTTCACTGTCTTTGTCATTTTTCCACTTTAACGTCAGTCCGTGTGGACAGTGACTTTTCTTTGTTTTGTCCATTTATGCAGCCTCAGGCCCTCGAAGAGTGACAGACACAAAGGAGAGGCTCAAGAAATATTTGTTGCTATGCTGTGCCAAGTTGATTCTGTCATGTCCGACTCTTTGCAACCCTCCAGACTGTAGTAAATCAATGAATAAAAACTATAATCTTCCTTAAATTTGGTGAAGCTTGCAAGAAAGAGTATAGTTTGTCCCATCTGTTTGGACATTTGCTCCAGTACAGCTCTTATTAATACTTCATTAAAATGACTGTAGAGAAATTAGGGAAATGCAGAGAAGTAATCCCTAATACAAGGCTTCCCTGGTGGTTCAGTGGTACAGAATCCACTTGACAATGCAGGAGATGTGGATGTGATTCTTAGGTTGGGAAGATCCCCTGGAAAAGGAAATGGCGATCCACTCCTGGGCTCTTGCCTGGAAAATCCCATGGATAGAGGAGCCTGGCAGGCTACAGTCTATGGGGCCATAGAGAGTTGGACATGACTTAGCAACTAAACAACAGTTACTCATACAAGCAGCCAATGCTGCCTTCTTCCATCTGGGTTTCCCTGATAGCTGAGTTGGTTAAAAAAAAAAAAAAAAAGAATCTGCCTGCAAATGCAGGAGACCCCAGTTCGATTCCTGAGTGGGGAAGATCCCCTGGAGAAGGGGCAGGCTACCCACTCCAGTATTCTTGGGCTTCCCTTATGGCTCAGCTGGTAAAGAATCCACCTGCAATGTGGGAGACCTGGGTTCAACTCCTGGCTTGGGACGATCCCCTGGAAAATGGAAAGGCTACCCACTCCAACATTCTGACCTAAGAATTCAATGAACTGTATAGTTCATGAGGTTGCAAAGAGTCAGACATGCATGAGCGACTTAAACTTTTATTTACATCTGCCAAATACTCAGCTCCTAGAGCGAGATGGTCACATAAGAGGAACACGTCATGCACTCACTCCCAGCATCAGAGCAGTGCTCAGAGAATTTGCCCAGGGAGAGAAACAGGCCATAATGTAGAATTCCAAATTCCTCCTTCAAGGAATGGAAGACTGTGGGAGATAGTGTATAAAGGGCCCTCAAAGACGTTCACATCCTCATCCCTGAACCTGTGAATATGTTACCTTGTATGTCATGTCCCTGGTGACTCAGTTGGTAAAGAATCTGCCTGCAGTGGGGAGACCTAGGTTTGATTCCTGGGTCAGGAAGATATTCTGAAGAAGGGAATGGCTATCTATTCCAGTATTCTTGCTGGGAAAATCTTATGGACAGAGGAGTCTGGCAGGCTACAGTCCATGATGTCACAAGAGTCAGACACGACTGAGTGACTAACTCATATCATATTCCAAGTGAGATATTTACTTGTTTAAACCTATTACATGTGCCAGGATTCAGAGAATCTCCACTCATTTTTATCTTCCTTGTGGTGGTGGTTTGGGGCTTCTCAGGTGGCTCAAATGGTGAAGAATCTTACTGCAGTATAGGAGACCAGGATTCAATCCCTGGGTCAGGAAAATGCCCTGGAGAAGGAAATGGCAACCCACTCCAGTATTTGTGCCTGGCCATGGACAGAGGAATAATTAGAATCAATCAGTGTATTGCATTCCCTGGTCTCCATTACTGTTTTGGTGCCTGCCTCTTAATCTGGTTAAGCTTCGGTCTTTACAGGAACTATTGAATTTGAGTTATTATTTTTATTGGCACTAAAACTATGAGAATACAATATTCATGCCATCCATAGCCATCTTGTGATCTCAACCAGGCAATCTACCAAAAAGTGAAGTCAATCAATACTGTATAATAAATTTTAAACTATTTTTAAATTTGGGGAAATTTTTTCATGACAAACTGAACCTTCAGAGCATCTCTAGTGGTGAAGATTATTTAAAAAAAAAAAAACAGATTCTTTTAAAAACCTTAGATTATATCTCAATACCGATTTCTTATCCAGTTTTAAGTCCTCTGGATCTATTTTTTTTTTTTTTTTTTAATTTAGTGTGTGCTAGTGAATAAGAAGGGCTTTCCTAGGGGCTCATTTGAAATGTGACCCTTCCCTCATCTTTATTGTTGCCCTATGAATGCTTCTTGAATATAACCACTCAAAACAGATATGCATAAAATTACTAGTTTCATTGTAGTAGATTTCTCCTTTGCAAATAAAGCATCAGATTAAGCTTAATTTCGAAAAGTATATGCAACTTGAATTTTCTCAAAACATTGCCACTACAGCAGAATGAAATAAATCTTACCTCTCTTATATCTTTACAAATTACTTGCTATTCCTTTTGAAAACAATATCTGTTTGGCACTCAAACAAATTTGAAGAAACGAAAACTAGGGTAAGAACTACAACCTAGCTATTTATTTTTAACAAAAGGTCAAGATAATAGTTCATCATCTTAGTTTAAGGATGTAAGAGATATCTTACCAATAAAGCCTTCACCAACAGAAAGGATTTTCTTGAATTATTTAAATTTACATTTTCCTAGTCTTTCTGAGGCTGAATATCTCTTTATGGTATCTCTTTTATTTAAACTGTTCATGTCATTGTAGATTAATATCACAAACAATTTTGAGGGGAAAAAGTGACACAAATAGTTTAGTCTATAAGATTCCATTTATTCATACAGTCTAAAACCAGGTAAATCTAATCTCTGCTATTATAAATTAGGACAAAATGTACTGTAGTGGGGATTTATTCCCAAAAAGAATAATGATGTGGAATGGATAGCTGTTAATGAAGATGAGGAGTTATTCCTGGAGACAATGTCCAAGAGGCATTTCTCAGGTACTTGGAATATCATTCAATTATCTGGGTGCTGGTTACATCAATGTAGTACTTGTTTCCTAGGGCTTCTGTAACAAAGTAGCACAATTTGAATATCTTGAAAAAACAGATTTTGTTTTTCACAGGTCTGGAAGGTAGAAGTTCAAAATAAGGTTGTGAGCAGGGCTGACACCTGAGCACAATTTTCTAGGCTTATCTCTAAAAAAAGAACTAGCTTTAACTAGATCACATATCAAGATCTATTTCCAAATGAGGTCACATTTGGAAATATGGAGTTAACACTTCAAATTATATTCTGGGGGCAACACAATGTATCCCACAACAGGTATATTTATTTTGTGAAAATTAGACAAGTTATACATTAATTGTCTGTTCTATTTTCTTTATAAGTGTTGCACTTCCAGTATAAATTTAACAAATGATGTCATTTACATTAAGGAAAAAATTAAATACCTAGGATAAATCTTATGAAAGACAAACACAATTACTATGTAAAGAATTATGAAGTTTTATTGAAAATGACTGAAGAAGACCTAAATTGATGGTGAAATATCTTACCAATTCTCTGAAATATTTACTTACATTACTAATTGGCAAACTCTGCCCAAAGTGTTATAAACATTTAGTATAACTAAAATAACATCCTATTATTAATTTTTTTCAAGAACTAAACCAGGTATTTCTAAAAATTGTATAGTAGGGCAAAGAGCCAAGAATGGGCATTTTACTTATAAAGCTGAAGAATGGTAAGAGAGAATTTGGCATGGTAAATACAAAACTATACATTCTGAAAGCAACACTAGACAGTTTGATATTGAAATTAGTCAGAAAGACATAGACAAATATTACATGATATCAAATATGTGTGGAATCTGGAGAAGTCAAATTCTGAGAAACAGAGAGAGAAGTGATAGTTACCAGTGACTTGGAGTGAGGTAGGGAGATATTAGTCAAAGGTAATGAAATGCTGGGCTGGGTGAAGCACAAGCTGGAATCAAGATTGCTGGAAGAAATATCAATAACCTCAGATACACAGATGACCTGCCTCTTGAGAAATCTGTATGCAGGTCAGGAAGCAACAGTTAGAACTGGACATGGAACAACAGACAGGTTCCAAATAGGAAAAGGAGCACGTCAAGGCTGTATATTGTCACCCTATTTAACTTATATACAGAGTACATCATGAGAAACCCTGGGCTGGAGGAAGCACAAGCTGGAATCAAGATTGCCGGGACAAATATCAATAACCTCAGATATGGAGAAGACACCACCATTATGGCAGAAGGTGAAGAAGAACTAAAGAACCTCTTGATGAAAATGAAAGAGGAGAGTGAAAAAGTTGGCTTAAAGCTCAACATTCAGAAAACTAAAATGATGGCATCCAGTCCCATCACTTCATGGCAGATAGATGGGGAAACAGTGGAAACAGTGGCTGACTTTATTTTTCTGGGCTTCAAAATCACTGTGGATGGTGATTGCAGCCATGAAATTAAAAGACACTTACTCCTTGGAAGGAAAGTTATGACCAACCTAGACAGCATATTAAAAAGCAGAGACATTACTTTGTCAACAAAGGTCCATCTAGTCAAGGCTATGGTTTTTCCAGTAGTCATGAATGGATGTGAGAGTTGGACTATAAAGAAAGCTGAGTGCAGAAGAATTGATGCTTTTGAACTATAATGTTGGTAAAGACTCTTGAGAGTCCCTTGGACTGCAAGGAGATCCAACCAGTCCATCCTAAAGGAGATCAGTCCTGGGTGTTCATTGGAAGGACTGATGTTGAAGCTGAAACTCCAATACTTTGGCCACCTGATGTGGAGAGCTGACTCATTTGAAAACACCCTGATGCTGGGGAAACTTGAGAGCAGGAGGAGAAGGGGTCGACAGAGAATGAGATGGTTGGATGGCATCACTGACACAATGGACATGGGTTTGGGTGAACTCCGGGAGTTGGTGATGGACAGGGAGGCCTGGTGTGCATGGTTCATTGGGTCACAAAGAGTCGGACACACCTGAGCGACTGAATTGACTGACTGACTGACACAGATGACAGCACCCTTATGGCAGAAAGTGAAGAACTAAAGAGCCTCTTGATGAAACTGAAAGAGGAGAGTTAAAAAATTGGCTTAAAACTCCACATTTAGAAAGCTAAAATCATGGCATTCAGTCCCATCACTTCATGGCAAATAGATAGGGAAACAGTGGAAACAGTGAGAGACTTTATTTTCTTGTGCTCCAAAATCACTGAAGATGATGACTGCAGCCATGAAATTAAAAGATGCTTACTCCTTGGAAAAAAAGCTATGACAAATCTAGACAGCATATTAAAAAGTAGAGACATTACTTTGCCAACAAAGTTCTGTCTAGTCAAAGCTATGGTTTTTCCAGTAGTCTTGAATGGATGTGAGAGTTGGACTATAAGAAAGCTGAAGGCCGAGGAATTAATGCTTTTGAACTGTGGTGTTGGAGAAGACTCTTGAGAGTCCCTTGGACTGCAAGGAGATCCAACCAGTGCATTCTAAAGGAAATCAGCCCTGAATATTCATTGGAAAGACTGATGCTGAAGCTGAAACTCCAATACTTTGGCCACCTAACTCAAAGAACTAACTCATTTGAAAAGACCCTGATGCTGGGAAAGATTGAAGGCAAGAAGAGAAGGGAATAACAGAGGATGAGATGGTTGGATGGCATCACTGACTCAATGGACATGAGTTTGAGCAGGCTCCAGGAGCTGGCAATGGACAGGGAAGACTGGCATGCTGCAGTCCATGGGGTCCAAAGAGTTGGACATCACCAAGTGGCTGAACTGAACTGAATGAACTTTCAGTGGTAAGATTAACAAATTCTAGAGATCTAATGTACAGCATGATGAATAAAGTAATAATATTGTAATATATTCTTGGAAGTTGCTAATAAAATAGATCTTGAAAATTTTTACCATGAAAAAGAAAGATACCTCTGTGATAGGACAGAGGTACTAGTCAATGCAATGATGGCAGTCATTCTGCAGTATATAAATCTATCAAATCAAAATGTTTGACTTAACATTATATTTTGATTATATCTCAATAAATCTGGGGAATAAAGTCTTTGTGTCTATCAAAAAGATACTATTGGAAAAGTGAAAAAAAATATGACAACATGAAAAATGTTTTCTGCAAACATAACCAACAAGACAGGGACTAACCACATCTACCAGTGTCCCCATAGTAGTTAGTTGGCCTATGCATCTCACACAGAGTCACTCCTAGAGCATATGGCTCTGTAACCAGAGAAGTCTTCTGTTGGGTCCCATAAGACATCTCCTACATAAGACCACTTCTCCAAGAACCAGAAACATGTCCAAACTACCTAACACTGAGAAGCAAATATAGAGAATTAGAGAGAATGATGGAGACAGGATGTTTCAAATGAAGGAACAAGGTAAAATCACAGAAGAAGAAGAAACAAAGTGAAGGTAACTGATCTATCTGACAGAATTCAAGGAAATGATCATGGAGATGCTCAGTGAACTTGGGAGAAGAGTGGGTGAGCACAGATTTTAGCAAAGAGTTAGAAAATATCAGAAGAAACACAGAGCTGGAGATTTCAATAATTAAAATTTTAAAATACACGTGGGGGAATCAGCAACGGATTAGATGACCCCAGTGAACAGATGAGCAAACTGGCAGAGAATGGCGGAAATTGCTTGACTTGAACAGAATAAAGAAAAAAGAATTTTAAAAATTGAGGACAGTTTAAGACACGTATGGGACAATATCAAATACACAAACAATTGCATCATAGAGACCCAGAAGGAAATGGAAGATAGAAAGGGGCAGATAACTCATTTGAAGAAATAAGAGCATAAAACTTCCCTAACCTGGAAAAGGGAGCAAATATCCCTGTCCAGGAGCACAGAAGATCAAAGACAATAGGAACTCAAAGGGATTCACAAAAAACACATCATGATAGTGGCAAAAATTAAAAGTAAAGAGAGAATACTAAATGCAGCAAGAGGAAAGCAACTGGTTATATACAAGAGAACTCTCATAACATTATCATTTGGCTTTTCAGCAGAAATTTTATAGTTCAAAAGGGAGGCATGCTGTATTCCAAGTAAATAAAGTAGGTTCAGATCAAGACCTGGAGAAGGGAATGGCAACCCACTCCAGTATTCTTGCCTGGAGAATCCCATGGACAGAGGAGCCTGGTGGACTAGAGTCCATGGGGTTGCAAAGAGTTGGACACAACTGAGTGACTAACACTTTTCAGATTAAGATGGAGGAGTAAGAGGCCATAAAGTTCATCTGCCCCCTCACTAATGTGTCAAAAATACATCCACATGTGGAACAATTCTCACTGAAACCTAACTGGAAACTGGCAAAAGGACTCCTGCATAACCAAACAGTGGAAAGAAACAAGTAATCAAGTAGGAAGGGAAGAGAAGTGTTTGGGTCAGGACTGGTGCACCTTGGAGGGGACTCAGAGGAAAAGGGAAATTATACTGACAGAGACCCACTCTTGGGATTGAATGGGTCAGGCCACAGATTGGGTGTGACAGTCTTGGAGTCTTTTGTGGGGGAAACAAGCCCCTGTGGCTAATGGTAGAATTACTGGGACAGATGGAAGGACTGTGGGAAACCTGGACTCTGCTCTTCAGGAGTGTGTTTGAACACAAGCACTCTGGCTTGCCCCCAAGACTTGCCCCCAAGGAGAGGTCTATAGATCTTGCTATTTCTTGTTTTTCCATTAAATCTCACCAATATGGTGAGTGTCCTCATCACTGTAAACCTCTTGAACAATCTTAAGTGATGTCTATTTCATGCCAGAACCCTAACTGATATAGAAGCCCTTTTTATTTTTGTATCCTTAATTTTTACAATTTTTTTTAGTTCATAAAAGGTGCTTGTTAATTTTTTAAACAAAAAAATATTAATATGAGTTCTCATAGGGAAAATACTTACTCCCAAGGAATTTGGGTGATAAATTGTCTTCACTTCAAATACATTTAAATTAAAAAATTTAGCTAAAGTATTCTGTGTACAGTAAAAAAAAAAAAGCTTTAGTAATAATTTATAACATTTTATAAAAGCAACTACATATTTTGTACTTTTTAATAAATTAAAATTCACTAAAAATATGTATTAGCAAAATTCGGCTGCTATATGGTAAGCTCACAGATGTAAGATTTCCCAGATGAACAGTTAGCAACATAAGCATAATTTCCTTCAATATACGCACAACTGCCATGATCCATTTTCAGGAATTCTAATCTGCAAAAAAAAAATTGTAAAGCAAGGTGTGACATCTACAAATGCCAACTTGCATGCTTAAAATCAGCAAAAACAAAATGAGAAACAGTAAAGGAACAAACTAAACAAATCAAAGCAAGAACAAAACTCTGAATATTAATAGTCTTTAATTACAAAATATTAAAATGTAACCAAAAATATTAGATAATATCTAATCCTATCCTGTTTAAGTAGAATTATAAGTCAAATGACAAATAATAAAAATACGACAGAAGTCTATAGATTTATAAGCTTGCCTAAAACTATGCACAAATTTCTCCTGAGTCCAGTAAAGTTAAAAATGTAAAGTCCCTAAAGGTGAGATTTTTTTAGAAGGAACTGGCAATTTTCCCCCAAGTAAATCTCACAGGATGATTTTCAAAAAACATAATAACTTCATTTTTCTTGGCTGATCTTTCTGTGCCCTACACACATAACATGCAAACATCCCTATATACACAAAAAAGTTCAGTTATCAAACTACTGTACTTACAGGCTTTCATTTACTGTGGTGCCATCTTCCCATAACCAGGATTCACTGCTTTCATTGATTTGAAGACCTATCCATCCTTTTGCTTCTAGCAGTGATAAAATTTCCTATTAGGAAAAAAGTTATAAACCAGAAAAATATGCATATTATAATCCACTCCTTTCAAAGGTTATTGGTTAAAGTTCTCCCAAGG